>NC_135997.1:26450314-27151147 GCF_048128805.1 Centroberyx gerrardi | reverse complement strand
TTGACAAATCCTCTTTATTTTAGGAATATTGAATGAGGAATTTCAGGTAATGATATTTTGGCCAAAATAGATGGAAAGCATTCTGGAATATAACATTGCAAATGTACTATAACTTCTATCAATAACAAAACTGTTGGAAATTTCCAGAGACACTGAACATAACACATTTTAAAAACATTTTCAGGCCATAAAAATATGTGTGGCTGCTGAAATGGAGTCCTGGCCACCTCCCTCTGTCTAAACTCCCCAGCAGTGAGGCCCATTCCACAGCACATTCCACCAGGATCTATCCGGGCCTAGTCCCCTCCGGGGCTAACACTCTGCATGCCAGGGCTTAACAGATCAATCAACCCACTATTCTCCTCTCTGGCTCACTGTACAGAACAAAGCTCAAAATGGGCCAGAGGGACTGATTAGCCAGGGATTAGCTAGCTCCTCTTACAAAATGGCCTCCCTTACATGGGTGGGGGTTTAGAAGGGTATGGAACATGGCAATGCCAGTTCACAGACAAACTGCAGCCGAAAAAGAGGAAATAGGAAATTGAGGCTGGAAATCATAAATGGCTGGCATTTCTCAGGAATGTATAACAAGCCGGCTTTTCACCTCACAGACACAAAACCCCCAATTCCAAGGCCCAGACCAGGAAGAGTCCTGGGGGCGCCCCGTGGCTGCATACCTCAGCTGCACCTTTCCATGAGCGGGAGGCCTCCTCCAGCTCCGTGAGGGGCCCGGGACCGGTGCTTTGGGAGCGGGCGTTGGTGCGACGCTCCTGGGCCTGGGCCAGAGCCTCTGCCAGGCAGGACTGGGCCACGGGCTGGACCTTCTGCAAGGCCTGTGATAGAAACTGGAAATGGACCTGCATCACCGTGAGGAAGCACCGGCCCAGTACCTGGAAACACACAACAGATTGTTGTTACAACATATGTCACCCTGGAGAACATACATCCTCACCTTGCTAGAATACATAATTCTGGATGTATGAGACACACACTCAGCGTACAAAACATTTGGAGCACCATCAGGACAGGAAACTACCGTTTTTGTCCACAGGCCTCAGGGGCTGGTAAATACCCAGAATAACCAGCTTCTTGCGCTAATTTACCAGCTGACTAATTTTTTCAATAGAATAGGACCTGTATGTAGAACAACCACCGCTCACCCGGTTGAAGGCTTAGCGAAGGTGCTGGAGGTAGACAAAAATGCTCAGAAAAAGAGATGGGACATCCGCACACTTAGATCCATTTGATTTATTGCCAAGCTTTCAGTCTCATACGACCTTCTACAAGGCATGTTTGGCAAACAGGAAAACAATAGGACCTCTAAATGATGGCTGGTTACCTCACAAAGTGATCTACCTACCTACTTTGGCTGGTGGCCAGTGTTAATTTTCCCACCATGACCACCGCCCTAATATTGAGTTGCACAGTCCATGCCTCAGGTGTCTCAAGTCAAGACGAGGCTTTAACCCGTCTCGTCCCCTTCATTGACATCTACACTTCATGAATGAGGTGGATTCAGTTGGTGAAAACAATAAGGGATCATAGCTTTCACCTGGATTTGCCTATTCAATCTACTTTACAGAGGACATACTGTATATGTTCCTAATGTTTTGTATAGTCTGTATGTGTGTGCCTGTCTGTATGTGACACACTGAGCTTGATTATATTAACTTACTTGTTTTTCCTAAAATAACGTCACATTAGTAGGCTGACTCACCACCACAGTCACATTTTTTGCACAGAACTCACAGAATCACATGAACTAAATCAGCACACTGCCCTTAGGCTGCTTCACTGTTGTGTAGGAATATTCTTTAAAAAAAAAAAAAAAAAGCCCTCCACTGTAACTGTTGAGAACTGACAATTTCCACCTCATTTCAACATGCTGATGTATTCAAAAGCTCCATAACAAATCCGTTTTTTCCAGCTGATAGTGTAAATTCACTGATTTGTTGTAGGATAAAATTGGGTTACTCTGTTTCTATTCAATACTACAGAATAATCTAATTTTTGACACAACAGCAGTCTACAATGTAATCGCCTCTCTTTTACGCATCAGCCTAAAATGCAATCATCTCCTCTTTACACAACATTGGTCTACAATGTTACCCTACTGTTTTCAGCAGCAAATACCATTCTACCATAATAGGGAAGTCCTGTTATGTACTATAAATCTGAGAGCCAAGGTCGTGTCATGAAGCACAAATCAATGCACACAAGTTTGAAAATAAAACATCTGGCCAGGATACATGGAAACTACCCAGACTCGAGCGTGTGTCTCTGTATTTGCGCAAAATTTGTGTGTGCTGTAACGTTGGTGTCCTGAATACAATGTCATGCAATGAGAGTTGAGAGCGTGGCTAAACTTGACTTTTTACAGATTCCATGTGTGCTATACATGGAAATTACATTTGTGTGTATGAGCACAAGTGTGTGTGTCTCTATATGCGAGTAAGAGAGAGAGTGTATTTGACTGAATATGTCTATCCATCTGTGTGTGTGTGTGTGTGTGTGTGTGTGTGTGTGTTGGAGCTATAAGAATGATCTAGTAGAAAGGCTGAGGAGCCTGTTCGCTCTCCAAATAGGAAAATAAGAGCAAGCTGCTGGTGTAATGTAACTTAACCTAATGTAGCCAAGAAATAGTTTTGCAGTTTGGAGAATTAGTTTCTGTGGTGTATAATAGTAAATTCAATTGCTTAGCGCCCACTCTACATGCTAATTTATCCAGTTATGAAAGTTATCAGACTTAACCTTGCACATACACACCTCTCACATATGAGATACATTGAAATTTCACTAAACACTACTGAAACTCCCTCGCATACACCACTGAAATGCTTTCATAAACACCACTAAAATGCTCTATGCTCATATACACTACTGAACAACTCTCACACCACTGAAACCCTCTTACACACACTACTGAAAATCTCTCATCTACACTATTTAAACACTCAGAAACACCATTGAAATGCTCTCATATATACCAATGAAACACTCATATATACTCTATTAAAATGCTTTCATATAAAACAATTTTGCATATACTAATGAAACACTCTTACATACTGTTGACACACTGCTGAAACACTCTTATTCCAAATGCTTTGGGTTGACATATATTTTTCCACCCCTACGTAGTGTATGGGTGTGTGTGTTTGTCTGTGCACGTGCACACGTACATCCGTGTGTACTGGTGAGAGAATAGCCCAGGCTTAGAGGCTGTTTGTTGTCCAGTTAGCAAAATAAGAGCAACAGGACACCACAGGCTCCACCGTGGTCACAGGGTTTTCTTTTTCAGGTACCTGCTCAAAATATCTCAAGGGGGAGGCTGGGTTGTAAAGACAGAAATATGCCGCTGCATTTTGATGGCAGACGGGAACAACAAGGCACAGCCTCCTTCATTCTTCAACACAACATGTCATGGAACCAAAACTAGCGAACCTCCAGGGGTTTTATCAACAATGATACAGGAGGTGTATGCACAAAAATGCTGAGAGTGAGAGAATTTGAAACCTACAACAGCAACAACAATAGAAGAATTCATTTACAAAATGCTACATATCCACTTTTGGTTAAAGTTCATTCAATATCTCTAAAATGTAGAGGATCGAATTTGTAAAAGTGTTATCATTTGGTCAACCAAAGATTTAAGTTGCCTGCTATCCTTTGAAAGTAACATGATTTGTTTTAATTGTTTGCTGTCATTTGTTTTGTAACAGAAAGCGAAACTTTTTTCGGATATCTAATTTTGGAACCATATTCTTCAATTATATACACATAATAATCTAATATTATTTTACTTTTATGAGAATAATTTGATAAGGCTGTTCATAAGAACAGGACAAAAAGTTTCTCTTAATATTCTTGTTTTCATGCAACTTTGCATACTTAGATAATTGACTGGATAGTGTCATGAGCCTCCTTCCTTACTTTTGGTTAAAGTCTCTCTCTTTGATATGTAGCTTTTGGGCAGCAGGGTGGCCTGATGGGTAGAGTGACCATGTCATGGTGGAAGCAAGACAATGAACCGCAGCCCGACTCATTGTTAGTTGCTCTGGATAAGAGGGTCAGCTAAATGCCTAAAATGTAAATGTAACTGTGCGCAATTTATCCAGTGCTGAGACTAATATTGCATCATCACAGTATCACAGTATTAATCATAGAGATATAACACTATTATAGTGTTATATCACTATGGTATTAATACTCTGACCTTAAGTGACATAGCACAATTAGATGGTGTTTACGTGACCCATGTCTTACTCACAGTATTCTCATCATCATGTTAAGTTCAAAATAGTCATGAAGAGAATGTTCTGTACCTCGAAGGCCACAAACTAGAAACAACGTGTCCAAGCCTGTCAGAGTGTCCTTCAGCAAGATATTGAAACAATAACTGGAGGTCACAAGGCAAGCTAGTAGATGGACTGCATGATAAGGTCAAAAAAGGTCACAGGTTTGAACCCCACAACAGACAACAAGGCCATCAACAGCTATGTGCCCTTTGGCAAGACTTTGAACTCCAAACACCTCACTCACTGAACGTTGTTCTGGGTAAGAGCATCAGATAAATGCCTAAATGTCTAAATTTCTGAAGTTCCTCAGCACAGGCATTTCAGCTGGATATTGCCCTCAGATCTTATAATGAACAGAAATTATACTCTCCTTCTCTTATGCGGGTGGCCTAGTGGTTAGAGAAGCCGTCCCATAATCGTAAGGTCATAGGTTTAACTCCCACAGCAGTAACTGTTCAGACTGGGGTCAGATCAGGGCAGCAGTAAGGTAGAAGTTAGAGATGCGGGTTTGTAACCGGAAGATTGCTGATTCGAATCCCAGACCAGCTGAGAAAATAAGGGCTGAGAAAGTGAAGGATCAACAGTCTTCCCTCCCTCACCAACTACTGCTGGGACGCCCTTGAACAAAGTGCTTAACTCCACTGACGATACACCTCCCATATGTGAATATGCTGATAAAGAGCCTGAGTGCTCAGTCAATTCTCATGGAATAAATACAAATTTTAAATGTCTCTGTCTCATGGTAGAACTGCTCATCTCAAGTCAGTTTGTAGCCCCGCAACAGCAAGGGCTCTATGGATCGCTTTGTTCGGTAGGTCGCTCTGTTCACCACTTTTTGTCACGTGGGTGAAAGTGTGCCACAGGGAGTTAGATTGCAGACTCTCAATCGGGAGACCCGTGTTCGATTCCCGGCAGGGATGCTTCCACAAATTCAAAGTCACAGGGCTTTTAGACTGTTAGTCTCGTTCTCTCTCAGGTGATAATGGAGAGGCAGGGCAGTGAATCCCTGCTTGCTCCTGTGCTCTGTTCATCTTTGTGTCTCTCAGAGGGATATGCAAAGAAACAAATTCTTATTTACACTGTGTGTAACGTGGAAAATGAATTGCTCTAAAGATAAGGATAGAAAAACAGAGTCGCAGTAGAGTCTGCTCAGTGATCCTGAGTCAGTAACCAAACTAGAGCTGGGAGATATGATCAAAATATCACATTGTGATTTTTATTTAATTTTTTTTAATGTTTTGATAATATAGTAATACTCAACAGTATTTGGTTTTTCCAATATAAATTATTCTGATGGTATGTTTATATATGTTTTGTAACAAAATTTAATTCATAAATTCCTTATTATACTGCTAAAATGAGCATGTTTTTTGTACGTTGGATTTGAAAAAAAACAACAGCAGCAGTAAATTGTCAGTCTTATAAAAACTCATATTTTTGTGTGGTTCCATACCAACACAGCATGTATAAAATAGGACGATATACTGCCTACCCTCCTCCTACTCTCAACTCCTACTCTGAGAGGCTTGATAAACACTGGCCCAGATCCAGGGTGTAGAGGAAGATGTGAAATTCCTGCTGTTGATGCTCAGCTGCTAATCAGAACTCAACCAGTCAATCGTGATCAAATGTCTGTAGCAATGTCATTCTCAGGCTCAAAAGAGTAGTGCACACAAAACAGCCAAATAAGAGATTACAGAAGACACGTACAGCCTAATAATGCAGCTTGCAGGTAATGCATATAGCCTAATAATGTAAAACACAGATAATATGTAACGCCTCCTAATGAAGACTGCACAATAGCATGAAAGGCACTTTCTCATTCCCGTAACATGCTGACAATGAGATCAAATGCAACTCAATGCGTTACAAAGTCTTCTACAATAACAAAGTGAGAGAAAAAATGAGGACAAGGCTACAGCACAAGATAATGGATAACACATGTGATAGGCTCTGCAGTATCCCACATGGTCATGGAAAATATGAGAAATAAGACTGTAGCGGAGCCAAGCCAACGCTTGGCCTCTCGCAAGCCCAAACAAGGCAAATCATGAATCAATCAACATTTACACTTCTATTTTCTGAGAACACCTGCAGTATCAGTGCTCCAAATCTAGGAAAATAGTTTTCCTGAGATCTAGACCTATTCTGAGGAAAGGGAGTACGAGGCTGTTATGATAAACAGATGGCCATGTCATGTTGCATGCTATCTGATCTGTGCAAAATACAAAGTGGCCTAACTTGGTTTGTTAATGTCAATGGTCATCCTGGTCCTTGGCCTGCTTGTATGCTGGCTCCTTAGCTCTTATTTCTTATCCTAGCACTTTTCTATCATACATGATCATTCTACGGTCACAGGAATATTGTCAGGGATTGATGCCCTGACCCCTGAATTCCTTGCTATTGGTTACTTGTTATGTTGGTCATCTGCAAATTGAGGCTTATTCTATTGTCACACTCGTGCGTCATTCTAGATGCTATCTCATCAGGTGAATCCCTAAGTGTAAATGTAAAAAAATGCCTCTTGGTTTGGTTGAAGTGGTGTTATTTTCAGGCTAAAACAGATATGAAAGTGGGTGCCTGCTTTAGTCCTACAGACTGTCTTATTAGGAAATAGGAACACTCCTGTTAGCACGCCAAGAATAGAGATAACCACAACTACCACAAGCCCTTAAATATATATTGGTGCACTGATACTATTGGACATTTTTTTCCTTTGACATATATATCGGTGAGGGTATTAGTTCCACTCATAATACCCCATGTGTCATCTGCACAAAAGGAGTTTACTGTATACTACATCTTTGAAAAGAAGTAAGATGAAAAGATGAAATGAGGTAAGAAAAAATCTCACTATCCGAAATCTCAGCACTCTGGTTGAGAAATAAATCTCAGTTTCTTTAGACCTACTCCAGTTAAGGTTACATCTCCCCTATACTTTTGGTACACTGAATTGTTTGCGCTTAAGATAATAACGCCATCTCCCATTTCTAATAGAGCCTAATGTAATCCTGGTGCCATAAATGAGGTCAGGAGGTCAGTCAGAAGCAGAGAGGTAGGGAATTGTACGTGTGACACCATAGGTTTGAATCCAACTCATGACCTGTTGCATGTTGTCCTCCATCTCTCTGCAATCTTACACGTCTCTCTCTAGCATCTGTCCTGTCTCTCTCTTTCTCTCTCCAATCTTTCCTTCCCCCCTCTCCATTTCTCATCTTTCCTGCCCATGCCCTCTCTGCCTCTCTTTCCACCATACACAATGTAATAAATCAGAACAGCCATGGAAATCAGCTTTAAAAAATGAACAGGTCATAAGTTTTATTGCACTTAGACCAAACAGTGTCATATGACATGAGCACATATCGAGAAACCAGCAACTGTTCAAAAACTGATACCAAGAGCATTCTTAAACAGCTGAAGGAGTCTAGGGGGTTGTTTTCCCAGTGCGCTGGGGTGGGGAGGGGTGCGCTTGTGCAGTTGTCTGACTGGCCCAGAGCAGCCGTGATGGTCTCCGGTTGTGGGGACCTCTGTGTCTGCCTCCGGTCTTCGCTCTGTGGTTTAAACTCACAAGCTCGGCAAACGGCCTCTTAACAAACCGTGACATTTTCAGGCATATTTGGCAGCTGAGGCACTCGGAGCAGCCAGAGAGCCGGGCTCCGATTAAAACAAAAAAAAAAAAACATGCGGTTTGTTTTCCAGACTGCATTGACCTGGACTTTTGGGGTTTCTCGGTAAAAAGGGGGAAAAGGAAAAAGGGGAAGGAGAAGTGAGCTAGGAAAAAAAGAAAAGAAAAAAAGCTTCACATTCCACAACTCCCCAAACTCAGAAATGTATTTGGTTCTTGTTGGAGGCTAAAGAGACCTCATACAAACAACTGCCAAAGAGCATTCCTTGACTCACACAGACAAAGGAAAATCCCTTTTACAGTCACAAATGCAACATATCTCAGGCAATCACCAGGAATAGGCTAGATTAGCATGAATTATTATTATTATGAGCTAGATCTAACCTAGTTTAGTTTGTTTGCACACTGAGCTTCTTCCACCAACATAAACCATGGGAGGCGGTAACGAACAGTGCGGATCAATTTCAGAAGTGAAGTTTTATTCAAATTCAAAGCTCCGCTTGGGAGATCAGGCACCTAGTCTATAGGTGAAACATGAGGATGAGTCAAATATCCTAAAATGTTGTTTTGTTTTAAAATGAGAAAGACCAGATGCTCTGCTGAGTGTTTCATGTCATCTGTCTAAAGTACATTTGACTATTTTAGGGGTTGTGGTGGTTGTGGTCATATCTATCCTTACCGTACAGGAGTGTTCCTATTTCCAAATAAGACAGTTGTTAGACCAAAACAGCCACGCATGTTTCAGATCTGTTTCGGCCTGATGGCGCTCTACTTTGGAAAAAGCTGCACTACAACTGGATGACATTTTTTGTACTTCTTTCCCCCACAAAGATCTAGTGTACGGTAAATGAAAATCTTGGGTGGAAAAAACAAACGAAAACAAAAAATAAGACATTGTACCAGTGTCTCCAGTATTTTTTGTGCAGATGTTACTGGCACAGGACACTTACACAGTATCAATATACTAACATAATATTATTATGTACTTACAGTACTTTCCCATAGGTTAATACACAGGTTAATACATTGGAATACGGCCATTGTAAAGCGTTAGCGTGTTTCCTTCTCTGCTTCAACAAATGTACCCTTTATGCCCGGGGCCAGACAGCAAGTTTGAGTGCCAAGCCATGCCGTCTGAACTTTCACAGAGTTGGGCTTCCTCTAATATTCATCTGTGCATATCCAAGACCACAGAGAGTCAGATTTACCGACTGCGGTGCAAAAGTGTTTCCTGTTTTGGGCACAGCCACATCCACTGAGGTCCTGCGGTCCCTCCAGTATCCTGGCCCCAGCCATCCAGCCCATTCACTGCTAGGGCTACATGATTATGGCTAACATGATAATCCCAATTATTTTCGCTAAATATTGTGATCACTATTATAAATCATGATCATGATTAGTCTATATTTGAGGAGCCAACTGTTACTGCATTTTTAGCATCTTATATCAATCTTTACTATTTTCAAATACAGCAGGCATTCTAAATAAAATCAAATGTTTCAATATTGCCAAAATTCTGCTTGTATTCTCAATGTTTCCCCTACACTGATGCAGCAGCAGTCCCGCTGCAGAATCTCTTGTACCGCTGCTATGAGATCATGAGTTTAATTTAGCATGCCTAGTAACACATTATTTCAGGTACTGTAATTACTGAATTAACAATAAGAATGAATACTGAATTAACAGTATAACTAGTTCAATAACTATTGAAATGAAGTTACAATTTGTGATTATACACAATTAATGGTGAAGCCCTATCTGCTGCCACTGGAACAAAGGAGAGGACCTCCTCTCTTAATCTCTGGGATAAGGACAGATAGCCACAACACAGGGAGCTACACAGTTCCTCCTACTACTGTGTATTAAAGGGAGGAGAAATAAGCAGGTCTGGTAATCACAAGGAAGGATGGGGTTCCTGCTGAGGGCGTGGCACCACCCTGCACTGCTGGGACGGCTGGAAATACAGTTACACATGCTGATGACACCACATGACAGATTATCTATCCATTAGGACTGCACGATTACGGCATAAATAATTATTGCGATTATTTTGCTAAATACTGTGATCACAATTATAAATCACAATTATTCATTCATGATTAGTATTATTTCTCTCTTCTCAAGTAGCAGCAGCCAGAAAGTCTTGTTTTCACTCTGTCTTACTCTTCTTGTGGTCCTTATTTGCAAAATTCAGATAATACATAAAACTAAACAAATGTAACTTGAAATATAGCAGCAAGCGGCCATTAGCAGCCATTGGCTGGGTCCAAACCCATGGGTCAAAACACACACAGATGTCTAAGATATCGCAATTTGCAAAATTGCCAATTTGTCCTGACAGCATTATAAAGCACGACCAAATGTGATCTGACACACTTTTGCACCCCTCCACAAATATGCATGTGAAGTTTTAATTGCTTTAGCATTAAATGTTTAGGTTTGCGCTTCTTCGCTGTCAACTTCATTTGTGTGTCTTGCCAAAATTCTCCATAACAGCATCAAAACAAGGGAGAAGACGCACACTCGTAACTCTGATGCGAAAGTTTTAATGTAATCAACGTTTCGGCACATAATGCCTTCTTCAGGACAAAGGTACTGTGACGTGCAACCATATGTGGTCTGACACACTTTGTGGCCCATCCCAAACATTTATGTGAAGTTTGGTTGCTCTAGCTTTAAGCATATAAAAATGTATGCCTCACTTCCTGTTGCACATCTTCGCCATCAACCTCACAGTCAAACACTTGAATTTCAAATGTCTGTGCAATAGCTGTATTCTAGGAAATCCAAATATGCGGTGCAGAAAATGTCACACTGCATATTTGATCAACAGAAAAAACATTTTCACATTCAGAATCAGGAGAAGGATTTTCCTCTCCAAAGTTGGGACTATCCATTCTTTTCCACTTTGCTCATTGCTACGTTTTTCCAAAGATGATCTATATAAAATTTATCTCGTTCTTTCCCACTGGAGAAGCCTGCTTATCCATTTTAACTTTTGTTTTGGTCACATGGGTGAACGATGTGCAATCAAAGGTTGCGATTGGTCATGCACAATGGAAGCACTTGATATAGCACACCAGGACTTTCTGGGGAATTGAAGATATAACAATTCAGTATCGCCAGTTTTCATGATTAGCAATCGTCTATACATACAATTGCAATATACGATGATCTACGGTTAATTGTTCAGCCCTACTATCCATCTATCTCAACTAAGGCATTCCTGCTTTATTAGAAACTGTTATTGAGTGTGACGGGAGATAGAGATGGAGAGAAAAATAAAGAGAGACAGAAAGAGACCAAAAGAGCAAGAGAGAGAGAGAGACAGAAAAAGAGATTAGACAAAGACAAAGAGATAAACAGAGAGAGAGAGAGAGAGAGAGAGCGAGAGCGAGAGAGAATGAGCATGCAATGCAAATCAGGAATTGCATTTGAAATCCCACCTTAGGCTGTGTGGTAATTGAGTGCCTCAGACTCCAAACCTCCTGTTAAACTTGCAGGGATAATAGTGTTTCACATTTTACGCATCAGCAAATTCAGTGCCGTGGAAAGACGGTGTGGCATTCAGAGTGACAAAGGACGACTTCTCTTCTCACATCCTCAGTGTTTTTCACACCTCACCCTCAGATCCTGACACCAGCTTAACACTGGGCGTGAGAGTCCCATTTGAGCCAGGAAACTCTGAATCACGGAGCCAGACATTCTAAAAGTATGCAGCTAAGCATCTTAGCACCAGTGCTACAAGACAGGCCATGGGTAAACGAAAATGATAAAGTAGGTGGTGCTCGATTCCAGCACCTCAGGTTGTGAGCTTAACTAATTCTTTCCGGGAGAGCAAACGGTAGACTTGAATGTCAATAGCTGTTCTGTCTGGTGGCGATGGAAATGAGACAAAGTTGTCATTCTTCAACAGGTTAGGTCAATACAATGTTGTGACACAGCTTTGACAGGTTTTGAGACATATTGGTGTGCATGCAGTGGTTGTAATAATGGCTATAGTGTGATAGTATTAATCTGGATGAGGGCCTACCTCCACATCCTGCAGGCTGAAGTCGTTCTGGTCTTTGAAGTTGGCAGCCCCGGCGCTCAGCTCCATCAACATCTTGGCGATCTCAGGCTTTATTGCTGCAGTCAGCCGGCTGGCCGCCTCCATGACGTGTTCCTGCACGTCCTTCAGTTGCATAGCTGCTTTGGAGTAGTGAGAGTTCCTGAACACGCTGCTGAACAGGTCTGTGAGGAAGGCGCTGGCCCGGCAGAACACGTTGAGGGCATCCAAGTACTTGGAGATGCCCTGCTGGATGTCGGCGACCGCAGTTGTGGCGCCAGAAGGAGGGGGGTGGCAGCTGCCAGGCATGCCCACCCCGGTGCCCATGGGCGAAGACGCCGAGCAAGAAGAGGCCAAGGGGGCGCTGAGGGTCCGGCTCAGCTCAGGCATCTGGTACTGCTGGTGCTGTTGCACTTTCTGCTTGGACCCGCCGAGCAAAAAGCGCCGCTTGTAGTCCATTTTACTTTCCTGTGCACTACAACAATACATAAGTGGTGCAACGGCACCGGAAGCTCCTGTTTTGTTTTGGGGTTTTTTGGCCAGCCACGAGCTCTCGTTCTCTTTACAAAACAAAAGACCCAACCCAAGAGTCCTGGAACTGTTCAAGTTATGTAAAAAGACAGCTCAAGGGTTTCACCTGCCAGAGGCTCATCTCAGTATGCCTTGTAGAGAGGCTGCGGAGAGATGGGTGAGGTGGGAGGGCACTGAAAAAGACTGGCAGGCTGAGTGCAATGCTTACATGCAGCCCTGCTGCAGATTACAACAGACAGGCCCGGCTAACAGAACCAGCAGAGACACACCTTCAGAGTCCCTATTTTCAGCTTTAAACAGAATAATCATAAATGTCGGGGTGGTGGGGGTTGAAAACGCTCTTTAATTTACTCCAAGTGATAATATGGTCAAGAAAAAAGTGCATTACCTTTCCTTCAAAATGGGAACAGAAAAAAATCCTTCTTTGTATAGCATATAGAGTATATATACATATATATGTACATGTATAAACCTGTATCAGCCTGCACTAATAAAAATAGAAAATCTTTTAAAAGCGGAAAGCAAAAAAGCAAGATGAGTTTGATGAAAAATGAGACACTGGTCAACAGCAAGGAGGGAAAATAACAATAATAATAATAAAAAAAAACAGGCGAGTGAATGCTGGGCTCTGAGAGGATGTGGCTTCGGCTCTTCCTGTGTACTGGCTGGTAGAGTAGCTGTGGGAGGCAAAGGGCAGACAGATCCAGTCCGTCTCAAGTCCTCTTCACCAAGCAGGGCTCGTTAGGTGAGCAAGTGGCCAGCTGATAGCTTTGTCTGCCTGTCTGGAAACTCCGACGGCTTCCTGGTTCCCCCCCCCCTGTCTGCTGGCTGAGGTAGTTATTACTCACCGCGGAAACAAGTGTGCTTCCAAATCTCGCTGCTCTCCGCGGATGCAGATTAGAGCGACAAAAGCACAAATGTATCTGTAAGGCCTCTAGGTCATTTCCTAAGGGAGGAAAGGGGAGAGACACAGAAGAGAAGGCTACCGTCAGTCAAAGAGGAAGGATGAGCTTCGTTTCAATTGTTTTTCTTTTCAGCCAGAAAAAAAAGGGTGGCCTTTAAAACATGCCCAGTAGGTAAGCAGCTACTTCACTTCACTGTAGGAGTGTTGTCATTGTACCAAAAATGTGACTTTGATACTGAAACCAGCCCAAGTATTGTGGTTTTCAATTGTAAAACAATACAACAGTGTACAAAAAATACATCAATAAAATTACCTAAATGTTACATGAAATAATAATATGTAATGGTATAGTATAGTATAGTATAGTATAGTATAGTATAGTATAGTATAGTATAGTAATAAACTGTGTGTAAGTAAATACGTTTTTATGAGGATTTCCCATCATAGGTCTGCATATTACACAAGAAAGTAAATATGACGTGAAACACTACAAAATAGAGTACCGGTTCTGAAAAAACTCATATCATGGTACATTTTCAGCACTAGTACTCCATGCGACAGTACATTGTAGAGCTACTTCCTGATAAATCTGTACCATTTGACATACAGAAACCAGAAAGTTAACATGAATAGGAAAGTCAAAACAGAGCAAAAAAATACAGTGTTTCCGCTACATTCATTTAGCAGCGAATTTTGAATTTTCACCTTCGCCGCAAACCTGGTGCGCAATACTGCCTAATTTCTCATCAATCATATGGTGGCAAACATTACTATTCACGCCACTGCTCTGACACAAGCGCGGCATTTTCCCCAACACACAGCCTACCCGAGGAAGCAAGCTTTTTGGGTATCGTTGCTCATTAACCAGAGGCATCCCAGAGATAGACATTTGCATCATCGTTGCACCTGATGTACAGACTGAACATCACGCCTCATTCTGCTTGAGTCTTCTTATTTTTGAAACAAACACACTGATATGTTGATAATTTTAATGCCGATTTTTTGTATCTGCCTGTCCACACTTTAGTCACAAAATAAAGTGTTTATTTGTTTATTTTAAGATTTAAAGTTCATTACTTTAGCTTAATCCTTCATAAAGTAGCCTAATTATGAAAAAAGATGAAGATAGGGGGTACTACGGTAGGCCACTGTGCATTTGGCTGTTTTTTGCGGGTGCAGACAAAATGTCAGTGTCTTTAAGAAATCAATACAGCTACTAATGGGATAATAGCCTGCCTTGCCTTGTATGCAAACCATCGCGATTATGGCTGTAGGATAAATGAAAACCGTATAAAGCTTGCAGTTTACGTTCATATGTTGAACCACAACAAAAAGCGTATAGAGTATATGAGTATATGCCCATAACCAGGATTCCAGTGTGGACTGGTCTAATTACCTGAGGTCAAAATTCATAAGGCCCCTAAAGACAGGTAAAATACGCAGAATTGGGTGCGCGCAGTCCGTGAAATCAGGACTGCAATGACTAACTTGCTCCTTTAAAGACTGCATTACTCCTCCCTCCCCAGTAAAACTAATCCTGTCCACATAGGGCTTAACACTAAAATGTTCACGAGAGTAATCGCATTTGTAGCTTAACAAACACACATCCACATGCAGCTCCACTAATGGCTCTAATGCATGGCTCTAAGTTGCAACAATGAAACTACCTGAGGCTCAATGATGGCAGCTGAGTGCCATGGCCGCCGTGTGGCAGAATTTTGGGTTCCCAATTAAAGAAGAAAACAGCAACAAGATTGACAAAGACTGTTTACAAGTATTATAAAAGAGCCTTGCCTTACAGGTAACACTAGCATCACGCTGCAAAATGTACAAAACATCACAATGAAAAACTGTAGTCACTGGTATATGTTGCATTTGAGTTTTAACTATGGTTTCAGAGGTCTTCAAAACATAGCTGTTTCTCTTTGCACTACTTTTCTAGTGAGAGATTTCCCTGGTTGCACAGATTTATACTTTGTTGTTTGTTTTGCATGTTTGTTTTGTTTTATTTGTAGATGAAATTGGTCTTAAATTTTATTTGAACTGGCATTAAAAAGGTCTTAAAAGTTTCAAATTTAACTTACAGAGACCTGTAGTCACCCTGTTTATGGTTTGCACTTTTGTTTTTGTTTTCCCACAGAAATAAAAAGGGATTTCTTAAGTCACAATTGTGTTCATTCAGATGTTACTCAAAATATTGTTATAATAAACTGTGACCCCACTATCATGTATCAACTCAAACCGCTGAATTTACCATTACATCCCTAACATTTTAGGATTTATTAGCCGTTGTAGCATACAGACAAAAAGGTTATTTTCCTGCTCTGATTGAAAGTTTGGGAATGATTTCAATCAAATCTCTCCAACATTAGTTCCAATACTATATTACAGTTCAGTAAAGGGCTGCGGTTTACTGTGGGACATTGCTAGACGATTACTAACACGGTACCTCATAGAACGCGTCTCTGAAGAGAATCCCTGACACTGTCTGGTTTAGCAGAACACAGCTGCAAAGAGAAATGCCATTGTTGGAAGACACTGAAGGGTCTGTTGAGCTACACGCTGTAGGAGTCACAATACCCGCATTCAAAACCCAAGTGTTATATGATGACTGGTGCTTCTCCCTTTGGTCATTTCATTTCATTATGAACATAAAATTTTCCATTTTCATGATTGAGGGAAATTTGGCAGCAAGCCTCCACCTAGCACTGCAATGACAGTAATCTAACTCAAAGTCACCCAAAGGCCAGACTGTGATATCAGGACATCTGCAGGTTTCAGATAGCCGAATGTAAGACTTTTTAAGACTCTTGCTACATGGAAATGAATTTAAGATCAATTTAAAAACCAAAATAAAGACACAAAGCTGGCATAACCAGCCTGTTTCTGATTGAACAGGGGTAATGAAAGTTCTAAAACTATGAAAGGACAGTATAAGAAACAGTGAAAAAGAAAATAAAAATGTTTTGCATTGGAGCTGGGTGATAAAAGGATCAAATTAAAAATTTGCCACAATAACGATGATAAACTTTTGGAATTTATTTACAATAATATAATTTACAGTGTTTTTTTTCTCAATCTACAGAGAAACTGTCAATACAAACAGTCAACCTGGCAACAAAAATAAGCATGCACATTGGAATTTGACTCATTTCAGTCAATTCATAGTCAAATTTGATTTTTAGGGGGAACTGACAGCCCTAGTTTGCGGTATCATGTTAGCCTCAGTCGTCCATTGAACACTAGCTAACCTGTTAGCGGTCCTTCTACTCCAGAAATGCTGGAGCTCAACCTGAGCAAACAATCGTGTGAATTGGTTTAAGAGAAACAGAAAAGTGCCAATGCATCTGTGCAAACATGTAGTTTAAAAGCAAACAACTACTTTAAGATCATCAACAAGGTGATTTTTAATTTATGTTTATTGCCTCCACAGCGAGGATATGTTACCAAGGTTATGTTATTGTCAATGTTAGTTAGACTGTCTGTCAGCAGGATATCTCAAACACTTACAAATTGATTTCCATTAAATTTGGTGGAAAGATCGGCCTTGGGCCAAGGAACAATTGATTCGATTTTGGTAGTGATCCAGATCTGGGATTTCTGCCATTAGAGGATTATAATTTTTTAGCCATAACACAGAAATTGCGAGGGATAGAGACTTGATTCCAAATCCTATGGGGATGTTTTCAGGGTCAAGAGGTCAACTTCAGATAAAATTTAAGTGATATGAATGAAATCTTTGGGTTGGGTAAGTTGTTGAATTGTTCAGCTGTTGGTGGTTTTCTCTCTCTGAGTGCCTTAGTTTATTTTGTGTTCAGTATGCTACCCCAACAAACAAGACAGAGATGTCTGAAACCGAGGCATTTAGATGTGACAGGAGTCACACTGTAGCAGTTAATTTCCTCCTTGCCTATTTTTGTTGACTAACATAGGGAGCCTATGTTATAGGTTGGCTTGTATTGCCTTGCTGAGGAAATCTGAATGTAAAGCCATGTTGGTACTGTTAAATGCTTAATATTAGGGCTGGACAATATGGTTGAAATCAATATCATGATAATCATAAGGATTTTTCTCAATATCAATATATATCACGATATGGCTCATGTATGCAAAATCACGTTAAATAATCAAATTAATGTTCATCTCATTGAACCGAATGGTACTGTTAGGTGTGATGTCAAACAAAACCGAAATTTTCAAATAATATTCCTACCATACCTCATTTTATCAGAGTTTTTAAGTAAAGTTTGCTTGTCATCATCAATTTAGACAGCAGAAATGTGTCACGATATTAAAATATCTTCATATCATATCATCATATCTATCTTCATATCATCACGATATGATTCCACTGAAAGACGATAAACGATAATATTGAATTATTGTCCAGCCCTACTTAAACTTTCTAGTTTCTTCAGGTTTTAGTCCTAAGCAGAATACTCATCAAACTTTAAATTGAACATTATTAAATGTATATCGTGATTATAATCAATATTGATCAATATGAAAAAATATTTTTGGTCATGTCGCCCAGAAATATTTTGCATATTGTACTACTAACCCTGTACTGTATTAATCCAAGTGGACATGCAGCACAAAACTATTTAAGACTTTTCATACTTAAGGACCTGCAGATACCAGATTGAAAAAACAAAAACATGGTAGCACAAAACCTACATTAAACTGCTTAAGTTACAACGCAACTACCATAAAAGTTAAATCACTGTTTTCTCATGAGTGTTCATTGACAGAGAGTAGGCCAACAAGTGTAACTTTCAAAAGGAAAAAAAAAAGACTAAACATGTTCCATTGCCATGTAGAGCACTAGTGGGCATTGTTGTTGATACAGACATCCTCCCAATGGTATCACACCATACACTGGACACAAAACATCAACATCACAGACTTATCTGTTAGATACGCAGTACCCTACACAGCAGGGATATCATACAGTGGAACATTCAGACTGTTATCACGCAGTGCCATGCTGAAAGCGTCAATGTTCTGGGATGAGAGAGGAGAAGCAACTCGTGGGAAAAAAAAAAAACACACCAGTCCCCACTTTTCCTCTGGATAACGCCAGCGACACTGCTGTTGTTGCAGGATACGCTAAGCGACTGCATACCGACCACACGTACGTAGATTCCATCACGCACCCATATTAATCGCTGACGTGCCCCTGACCTTCAAACCTCACTTCCTTTCACAAACAGCGGGGTGCGCCCGGCAAAATCACTCCACCATCATTGGTCCCCGGCCAGAGAGAGGAGGGACAGGGCCGAGGGAAACCAGTGACCTCCTCACGAACGGAACAAGAGAGACAAGCTTCCCATTTTTAACCCTTATTTGACCAAGCAAGTTGACCGAGAACACATTCTTATTTACAGAAGTTGCACAGGAAGGGAGGGTTACTTTCTCACACACACACACACACACACACACACACACACACACACACACACACACACACACACACACACACACACACACACACACACACACACACACACACACACACACACCAGTTCCCCTGGAGTAACTGGGGCTTTCGTATCTTGCTCAAGGGCTCTGCGACAGTCGTTCAGTCATTCACTTCACTCACCCAAGTTTCCTTAGGCGGTCCACGGATATGAACCAGTGACCTTCTGGACACAGCTCGAAAAAAAAAGCTGCTGTGTTAACTAAGGTTGCTTATAAATTAGGGGTGTAACCGTTCACCAAACTCAGTTTAGTTCAAAATTGCTACAAGCTATGAACACACCTTACACTTATTCTCTTGATTTTTCACACCACATTTAAATTAAAGTCAAATTTTATTTGTAGATTGCTTTGGCTGAAATGATACAACAATGTAACATTCTGACCACATTAACAGCTCTTTTTCCTAACAAATAATTTAAAAAAGAAATTTACTTTGAGTAAGCCGAGAGACACCTGGACAAGTTTGTTTTTCCTGCATGTGGCAAGTAGTTACCTAGCAAGCCAATCATCAGTCACTTTAGTAAAAGAACAGGTATGGTGACTGGATGAAATACTATGTAAAATAAACCATTAAAGAACCGAACTTTGGCACTGAATATTTAAAAATGTTTTGGTGTAGTACCAATCTGATTCAGTCGGTGCCAAGAAAGCACCAATCTTCAGTACCGAGCCCTAGTGCTGTGCCCGGTTGTTCAAATTACAAAAAAGCTGTCGAAGAGGGCATAGTATTTCACACACTACCGACAACAGATCTGCAAAGATGCAAGCTGTGGCTACATTGCAATATGGTCTGCTGAGGCTACTGTTGGTGGAGAAATTGGTATCTCTCTCTCTTCTATTATGGATTTCTCCCTGCATGATTGTTGGACGTCAGTGCGAAATGGTGAATTTAAAAAGAAGCCCTTGCTCTTTGATTCTTAGGGACTGACACTAGGATGGAGTTTTTTGCATTTGCATATGCAGGGGGGATAGTTCATGCGAACAGTCTACTTGTTACTTAGTGGCGTTTGAGAGAGCATCTAACTAGTGCAATAGCCCGGCATCTAAATCCCAGGGATTACAGCCACTGTGAGAACCTGCCAGATGCCCCACAATGCTTGCTAGTTGACACAGTTAATAGGATATTAGCGTCGGAGAGGTAAACAGGAAACCTGAGCCTGGCTAGCCTGGAGCCAACCAATCTAGTTCTGACACTTTCACACTGTTGGGCCAAAGAACAAGTAACAGAAATGTATGGAGGGAGTGGAAGAAGGCTAAACAGGTCACTGAGGCCACCACACAGAACACAACAGGCCAACTTGTTCATTCAATTTGTGTTATTTTATCATAATTTGTGTTTTAGATACTTTTTAGTGGTGGTGGTGGTGGTGGTGGGGGTGTAATTCAATAGTTGTGTCTTTGCTTTATCTTGAATTTCTTCTTCCTGATCTTTTTATTATCAAATTTTATGACGTTATGCTTTCTCATCACTATGTTTTATGTCTGTGCAAATAAACTACATTCAACTAATAAGCCCTCTGGATTTCATTGGCTCCTCCTACATGGTTTCTTTTCTCTCATTTATTTATTATTTTATTGTAACTTCATGTGGTTATAAAGCAAACTAAGCATAATCATAACCATTAAGTTTGGTAGTAGGTGAAATTAAGTTCTTGACCGATAAAATGTATCTATGTACCTTTATTAGAGAGTATGTGGTCTACATTTCCTGCCTGGATATAAAACTCTGCAAGCAGAGGTTGTCCCTAGAGAAGCAGACACAGCATGAATATTAATGAGGCCTGCTGGCTTCTCAGTGTAGCTCCACTGGCTGCCAGCCTCCTGTTGCAGGGCACATCGTATTAGAGATTGCACCCAAACAAACACATGTGATAGGAGAGTCCCTCGGTCTGCACTGGCACTGCGCCAGCCCAGTTTAATGTCCTTCCTTCAGCAGGGCCTGCTCAGGGCTAATGTTAGCTCTACTTCCCCACTCACCGCGCATCTCAGTTGCTCAACTTCAACAGGAAGAGGGCTTAGGTTTCCTGGGGCGAGCTCTCTGTCGCCAGTTACAAAAACGTCAAGCTCCCAAGTATGATTTACCTGTCTGTGCAAACCTCTGGCCATACAGCGGCAGCTGTATGCCCAGAGGGAGGGGGTAAGAGGGAAGGGGTAAGATGGCAACTTGGGAAGTGCAGGTAGGCGGATGAGGCCATTCACCTCTGATAAGTTTTGTCAATGTGGGGCTGGGAAACGTCGAGATTTTTTGCCGAGACCAGTTTCAACACCAGCTCTCAAACGTTTTCAACAACTCTCTTTTGTTGAATGAGAATACATTTCATTACACAACAGAGTAAATTAATCTGTGGAACAATTACACATGCCAACTGCTTTTCTAAATAGATTCAGACCATACTTAGTTGATTTCCTCAATACAAATAAAAAATAAGAAAAGTGGAACTCTTGTTTAAATAGCTTCGAAACTTTTCAATGTTTTCAATACCTTAAACATTGATGCTTATACCAAAAAACGCTTTTTTTTTTTACTTATTTATCCAGGGAAAGCTAAATGAGCATGTATACTCCTTTTCAGCAACACCCTGCTTTGCATTCATTCACACATTCACACCTGGGAAGGTTCCCAGTGCAACCACAGCCTTCTACTATTAGGCACTGAGCAGCTCCGCTGGAGCAGATAAGTGTCCTTGCTCAAGGGCACCTCGATGGAAGATGTTGGTAAGCTTTTGTTTTTGTTATTTTCATTCACTTTCCCCACTCAGATTTCCCAACGGGTCAGGGGATTTGAACCAGCAAACCTTGCAGTCACAAGCCTGCTTCTCTAACCTCTAGGCTACTGTCGCCCATGGTACCGATAGCAGTCATTTTGGATATGCAGCCCCATCCGTTTGGCTCTGTCACATCACAGCTAGGTAGCTTAATAGCTGTGGATGGGGCAGCTGTTACCCATGCTGACAGCTCCTTATCCATCTGCCGCTGTGAGGCACAGACAGGCCCTCTGACGCTCCAGCCAAAGGCCCGGCATTAGCTCCCTCATGAAGTCTATTTCAGCCTCCACGGGCAAAACAGCTGCCCTACACTCCACACCACACCGTTTTTAGACACTCCAAAAGGTTCAGCTCAAAGAAAAAAATTTCCTCCTCTACATCTGTTGCCAATGAAGCAAAGGAATGCATTTCCCCAGAACCCTCTTAATGTGGGTTCAAACGAGCACAAAAAAAGCAGGTCAGGAAAACCAACAGTACATTGTAAAATGTCTTCTCAAAAAGTCATTCTGTAGAGTTAAGTATAGCCTATATAAATAAAAGATGCACACATTCAGGTTTGAAAAGCAAGAAGCAAGACAAGGACTATGTCTATTTGGTAAGAGCGGGTCCGCTTAAGACATTCCATAGGGCAGATAAGCTATAGTGAAGTCTCAGAATCAGCAGACAGGTCGAGGAGGTCAAGCCAAATGACAGGACAAGTGCCGCGAGCAACTGTGTGACAGGAGCTGAGCCAGGCTCCTCTTGCCCACAGAACACAAGGAGAGTATTGTGGCAGGCTCCGGCCTCCCCATACCAACACAGAAAAAACACACACTCACACATGCAGCTGCATGACTGTGAGAAGAGGAGAAAAATATAGGCCTTGGCTATGATTTAATATCAACAGCAAGCATGGATTTTTAGTCACCAATACCCAGTGTTTCCTCTGGAATTGTTTTGCAGGCAGCTGCAGGAGTGATGGTTGGGGGTATTTTTTGGTTTTGTTTCCACAACTATCCCTGTTTTGGTCCCATTTTTGGTTCTACTGTGGGTGCCAGCACTAAAAATACTTTTACTTGGTTACTTAGTTATGATAAAAGCACCGTTTATGTACAGTTTGGAGTGAAACTGAGATAATTTTTTTTGTAGATTTTACCATTTCTAGCAGTAGTGGCTTGCTGTGGTGGCTCACTGAATATAAAGGAAAACAAATTAATACTCATAGCAGTCAACAGGCTAATGCAGTTGGCTAACAGGCTGGATAATATTAGGCCAACCTGTAATGTCATAACAGACATTGTAAGTAGCTTATGGCTCCAATAAAAATAGCAGACAGGCTGCTCGAACAAAGGACATGCTTGAGGACCAAACAGGTCTGTGTCGCCTTTGTAAGCCCACATTTCAACATCAGTGCCCTTGCCTCACTCAAATACTGATATGATGCATTACCCCAAAAAAGAAAAAAAGAATATAGACTTAATATTTTTACTTATCACTGCAACTCTCATCAGGGAAAGCAAAGGACTTTAAGACACTGAAGTCTGATAAATAAAAACATTGACCTCTGATGTGACCTAATCAGAGCCTTTCTCCAAACCACAGATGCCTTTCAGTAACGGACTGAAAGCAAACAGAACTAGCTCAGATATCCCCTCCAGTGTGTTTAGCGTGCCCAACCAGTGGGTTTCAACAAGTGAGAGCCGTGATAAAAGGCTCTGACGTCAGTTCCATTCATGAAAGGCTGGTGGCAACCTATGGGGACGGAAACGCTTCCCTCAGCCTATATTGAGCAGGCTGTGTACTGAGGTCGCAGGTTCTGCAGCATGCCAACCACTGGGGTGCTGTATTTTTAGCCAGGACAAAAGTAAGAATTTTCTCTTCCACCTCAGGCAGTCACACAGGATATGGAGTTGCCGTGGAAGTAGAAAAGATTTAGGCTTAGTCATGCAGCCAGCATGACTGTTTTTTTAACATGGGAAAATCAAGCAAAATACACCAGAAAGTCCAATAACATGCAGGTATTTAGGAAACACAGAGACCAATTAGCAAAGAAGGGTAGGATTGGTCTCCTCTACCACTGAGGGCTTGAAGAGAGCATATCTACAATACTTTGACAAAATAACCACAAGTATCATAACAATAGGCCTACTTAGGGCAGCAGGGTGGCAGAGTGAGTAAGGAAACCATGTTTTAACCAGAGGACCACGCTGCAATGTCCTTGAGCAAGTTATTGAATCCCTACCAGATCCAGGTTTTGCTGTTCTGTAGCTGACCTGTAGTGTGACCTCCTTATGGAAAAGGACAAGTGAAAAGAGTTTCCTACAGGGATTAATAAAGACTAAAGTATCACATTACATGAGAGTTTCATGGTAGCCTTGATTCAAGTTTTATGTGATCAACTATGTAGTGTACAAGCGCTCATGCATCTCACTGGGAATATTTGACTGAGGGGCAAATAGCTGGCCACAAGCTAAGCCTAAATTGGTTTCCCAGGAGACATGGGTGAGATTTCCCATGCTAGAAGCCCCCTCTCTCATCTACAAACCCACTAGCCTCTTCCCTCTGGGTGGGGCCTGGCTGCTTATTCTACTCTGCTGAGAAAATAGGCTATTGGGTTTAGGTGTACAAAATTGAAATTGCATTCAACAAGCAGTAGATGAGACAGCTGCGCACCTGCAAAAAGTAGTATGCAATGGATTTGGACTGGATGTAGGGCTGAAACATCTCCCTATCCAGCAAACCCCCTCTTCCCCCCCTAACAACGCAAACAGTGTTGTTAGTATTGAGCATCCAATTGAAAATCCTGTCACACAAGACAAACTCACAACACACAAGCCTGCATCTCTCTGATGCATGGGCAGGCGAAACGTTGTGCAGTGGGTGGATATTATCTAACACTTGATAGTGGAATAGCATACTCCAAAGGCTACTTCGCTTCTAACTTACTTAGGCCAGAGCTGGGCAACATGGCCAAAATATCATATTGCAATGGTTTTCTAATTTTTTAATGGTATAACAATCAATTACTGATAGTATTTGTTTTTTTTTTTTTGGGGGGGGGGGGGGGGGTTCCCAGTACATATTGCACTGTCATGTGACGTCAAGCCAAATGCGTTTTTGAGGTCTCGTATATAAAAAAAACTCTCCCAGTGCTGCTTTCATTCAAGATGCTCTATCCTCATCCAATTTTTGCTCCCATTTCATCATTAATTCTATTCCTGCAATATGCAATGTTTATATTTACTGGATTCAAATGACAATACAATTTCGGTTAACAGTATTGTAAAAGCCCACACCGTGGTGGGGATCCCAATCAGTATACCTCAAAATACAGTATAGCACCCAGGCCCAACTTAAGCTCCAGTGGCTCTCAACCAGTACATGCCACAATGTTACAATTACATATAATCAAGCATTGCTGCCCCATAAACCATTACTGCAGTTTCATCCTTGGCTGGCAGCTCTTGGTATTTAGTGTTGAATGTATATATACGCTAGTGTTGTCACAAATTACCAGAATTCAAATTTTGATACTAATACTAAGTTTAATTTCCAAAAATTCAATGCCATGAAAATACTACGGCAAACACAACAAGCACAGATCCTGTACAGACCCACGGCGCGTGTTCAATTCAAATCACTGAAGCATTGCGACACAGTTATCGGTTAAAGAATCCCACTAACATTACTTAAATACCACAAGGTAACGTTACCTACCGTTAACGTTTGTAGGGCAGCAGAAGACGTGGTATCAGGTTACTGTTTACTTACTAACACAGGCGAGTTTGGAGCAAATGGTTCTGTTTTCACACCAGGAGATTATGTTGAACTGAGTACAATGCTGCTGGTCTGCGCATCTCCAAATGACAAGCATAACGTGATGTGCACATCAAGCACATGATCAATTTAGATCAATTTCTCTACATCGACCAACTTTAGATTTTGTGCTTATGTATTGGAAATACTGCGTCTCTTAGTCAAAGTCGCCCTCTAGAGGCCGGCTCACAAAGCGAGATCTCACTAAGCGTTACCTGACTGACTGACTGACTTGAATTTGCCTCGTGATGCCCTCGGCTCAATACTGAATACTCAATACTGAATTCAATCTTAGTCCTGCCATGGAATATTGTGCTGCACAAAAGTGTGCCAAAGCATGAAAAAGGTGAAGTACTGCTGACACTGTCTAACGTTTGAGTAAGGACATTTGGAGAGCCCATCTGTCAAGACACACAATCAACTATCCCCATTGCTCATGGTTTCAACATAGTCAAGGCAGTATCCGTTCTTAGAATATATACACAAGGTGGTGCCTAGAGAGTGGAAGCTATTTCTACAACCTGAAGGTAACATTTAGCTTCCTTCCTGCAACACCTGTTTTTCCTATGAGATCATCTTGAGGAAGACAGCTTTCTCAGAATCTAAAGTTCATCTGAAAGAAACTAGCTAGGAGCCACAAACACTTAGCCTCAATTCAATCACATTCTCCCAAAAGTTGGAATGCAATGAACATGTTAACCAATTGCTGTTTTTGACAGACAACAGTGAAAAAACCCCCACAAAATGTTAGATTCCCTCCCTAATACTATGGCCTGGGTTAATCCCCCCCATCCCCCATCAAAGATTCTTCTGTGACATTCATCTGCATAATCTAAAACTGTGCAGCAAGAGAAACACTAGAATGCTCCTTTGTTGAAGGAAATATCATTCTGGCCTGTGGAGATAGCGCCGGTGCAGCACAAGCCTGGGCTGTGCTGTGCTCCACCCGAGGCAGGCGCAAACAGTAATCTTGTGACTGTAGGTTGACTTCCTCACACATGCATCCGGATTCAGTGTTACACTAAGGAAAAGTGTCACTGCTGGTCACATCTGATATGGATAAATAACGATGACCAAAACAACTCAGGCCTAAGCACCGGTCCACCAATGGTAATGGCTATTCAGGCAGGGAATTGAATAAGCCATTGGAGAGAATGCGTCCACACAGACAGGAATTTTGCAGACCAAAGCACGTATTTCCATAGTGACACAGCTGTGGCAAATGTCAACACATAGGCTTGGGCTTGTTTCTACAAAAGCTGTATAAGCCTACAGAAAACACAACAAAACAAAACAATGGCAATTTCCTTTATGTATGCCTACTTCCATGTCTGAAACTACTGCATAATTTGCAACTTAATTAAGATTGTAATGTCACTCTAAGTTGTACTGGGCCCCCCACCCACCATCCAAACTGCCCTACAAAGGCAAACAGCACTAACAACTTTCAATGTGTTTCAAAGGTCAAAAGGTCATGACTACTACTTTAGATTTATTATTAACCAAAGATAACCCAGAAACGTTACTAAAAGAAACACCACCCACTTCTGTAGAAAAAATATGTCTGTCAGATAAACTGTAAAATAATATACTTGTAATATGGCAGCAAAAACCAATCTACCCCCTATATTAGAATAAGTACCAGGGTCCAGGGGTAAATTTAACACCAGTCACCTCTTGGTGAAATTTGGCTGTGGCTTGGTAAGTTCATCTTTTAGAATCCACCAGCCAGCTAAGTGGCCACTGTAAATGATGAAAAACTATCTGGTTCTGGATAATACCCCCTTCAACAATGAACTGCTACCAATATACAGACATCTCATTCAAATAATGACAAGTACCTCAAAGACAATGCAACGACTACACCCAAACCTACAAATCTAACATTGACAACATTCTGATTTTAAATGATAAAAAGATCAGAAATTACACAACATAGCCACGGACAACGCCCCTATTCTTCTGATAAATCTATAAGCACAAAACTTGAGAAAGCTAAATGGTCGCTTTTACTTTAATTTCTAAACTCCAACGACCCAAACAGGAAGCACATTCCACATGATCTCAGAAGACAGATCTCTGGCTAGACTGTAGTACACCCCCCGAGAGAAGTGGGGCAACGTTATTTATTAATGCAAGTTCTAGACAATCTCCTCTGCACTGAATAGACCATAAAAAATATACTACGACCATCACTTCCATTGTGTGGTGCTCCTACCTTGGCAGACAGAGTACGATTCGCTAAAACTAGATGAAAGAAGCCGTTTCCCGAGTTTTGGTGCATGAGCCATGCATTAAACCAGTACCCGAGTTAGCTGCATAATTTCTCTGTAAATTGCATTGGGGGACAATACTCCTACTGCAGCTAACTAACTATCCAGCGTTATCTAGCAGCACGGCTACTATCCGGCGATTCGCCTTGAATGCAACTGCGAAGCACTGTTACCTCAATATGGAACTTAAATAAGACAAAAAACTAACCAGTTGGTTAGTTTGGTTTTGGGTAGATGGTTAGTTTTCTACTTGCAAAGACACTATTTAAGAATCCGATCACTATTTAGCAGGAAGGTGTAATGGAATCCCCGCAAGCGCAGTTAGCCAGTTTCATCGAAACTCTCCGAGATGACATGGCCCAAGTCATGGGAACACTATGTCGCAAGCTATTAATACGGCCTTTTAACGCCCTAAATACAATTTCGCCGCACAGACTTGCGCGGCATCAATGCAACATTACGGCAAACGATTGAAAAGCGAATGACACAAAAATACAACAGCGAACACAGACGCTAGCTAACCGGTACCTTGGGTCCGTTGCATTCCCTACTTTGACACTCGCCCACTGGCCACACAGAGACAGACACTCTTGCTAGCTAGCAAGCTAACGCAGTTTCCATGAAGCCCATCAATTTTATCAGTATAACCGCAACCACTTACTTAAATTGACAGAGCAGTTCTAAAACCATGTATCTACCGTCTGTGTGTGTAACCTACATTCTATTTTTCGCGTGATGGACGATTACCGATGCAGCGCAGAAAACCTCGAACACTTAGGTCCGTTATCGGACATACAGTTAAACCCGGTCGTTGTTAATACGTAATGCCAGTTATTGTTCTTTCCGTACCCCGGCATAATTTCTCCGTTCTTCCACAACTATCTGTTGACAACATATGGATCTGGTCTAGAGCGCTTCCCACTGATACAAGGCGTAGGAGCCGAGGAAACAGAAATAGCCGCGGCCGCCAATCGCTCGTACTGCGCTAGCATAGGCGTATGCGCCTGTTTCCATAAGAGATCAAATTGGCTTTGTACTTCGACATATAGAAAATGGCACATGCATTGGTAAACCTGTTTGGAAACTGTGAACTGACTGTTCGTGGGGGTTCGTCGTCAAATTGTTGCGGGAATAAGGAGAGAAGGACGTCAGAAAGGGACGTGTCCGATAATGGGCGCACTAAGTTATATCGGTACTAACCCAGGCTAGCTAAATAGCTAAGTGAGCTAACTAATGTTAGCTACCCAGCTAGCTCTCTGCGACACGATTCTCTGCGTTGAGAGAAAGCACAGGCAAATGTAACTGGCACGGTGGGATTCCGATATCGGCCAACAACAGTCAATGTCGTCGTAACCAGGAAAATCACGGACAGCTTCAGTGAAACACAAGACATAAACGTTAGTAAACGATAAGTTAATCACCGCATCGCTCACCAGCTCTAGGCATCCACCCTCTTGACAGCGAATCCCCTGTCTGTGTGACCAGTGTAAAGTCGTCTACAATAACAAAATAACACTTCCTGTCAGAACTTTCACAGTAAAACCCTTACCGAAGAACATATGTTTGAACTGTTTTTGAGTAATACAAAGTGCCAAAGTGAAAATGATGACTATTTTAGGGAGAAATTTGTTGCAAATAAAATTATTTGATACTTGTTATTCTTTTTCTCAAAAGTGACAGATCGTGTGCTTTTATTTTAAAGGCGTAATCACCTAACTTCCAGTGTTACTCGGACTATCTCCGGTTAGCTTGACGCACCTTTCTGTGTGTACATCTGATGAGACGTTTCTCTATCTAGACTGGGGGCGCCCTTTTACTCAAATACACGACAAAAGTTGACACCCTTTTCAAAACTAATCCAGATCATTCAAATATTATTATCACCAAAAGCAACTGTAAGCTGATGCCTTTGAAACAGGTCTGTACCTTGTGTAGACTGCTGTCTAGGAAACTTTTCAAGAATATAATATGGTGCTGATCACACCCATGAACTGATGCGCCCAACAATAACTTGTGGACTTTATCGCACCCAAGTGGCCGTTTTGGTGTATTGAGTACAGCACGTAATATTGTTTATCAAACACTAGAGGGCGACAAAAGCTTACTGTAGCTTGCACAAATAATTATTTTTATTATTATTTTAACTTCTTATCCTTAACCACATTTGGTGGTTGTGCGTCTCCTTTATATTCGTCCTTCTCCAGTGTTGAGACCTCTATTGTTGAGACCCACGCCATGCTGCCCTACGACCAGTACATGCACCGCTTCACTGCCTGCTTCCAACAGGTCTGTCCCTAGGTAAACTTGATGCCATGTTTGTTGCACCTCCTCGCTGACGTGTGGACTGACGTGTTCCACCTGATTGATCCGACCTTGCAAAGTCTGTTCACAAGATCCACCTAGTTTTACATCTCCTAGATTATTAGAATTAGCGACATTCTCCAAATCTCTAAAATTTATAAAAATGCCTAGAAATTACACTTTGTTTTTACACAGTGTAAAGTAATTTAACCCCTGGAATGTATGTATTGTTCATTTCTATTTTGGATCTATTTTTGGATATTGTCTTATAACATATATGCTAATATGTACTATACTCATTTAACTCTGGTGTTCTAGAAAGAACTGTCTTTGGCAATTTGTTGTATTTGAAGGCTTAAAATAAAATTAAATAAATAAATAAAAAGTGATTCAACTTGGTTCCTTGCCAAAAATGAGAGATTAGAGATTAGATTAAAGTCAGAAAATTGTGAGAAAAAACTCCCCACTCCTTGCCATAGCATCCAATGCAAATTGCTACAGATAAGAACATTAGCTAATTAAATCTATGTATATGGTTATACAATATGATGCAAGTTCTATCCACTACTGCCTATAATATAAACCCCTTGTAGTTTACTTAAGACTACTACTAATGTATTTAAGGTAATCTCCATTTTAGACATTGAACTGACTCTTATCCAGAGGGGCTTACAATGAGTGCAACAGTGGAATAAACTCATTTCTAGATCACCAGCATTACAGGCAATACAAAATATATGAGCATGACATTTGAGCAGCACATTGAACTCAACTCTGTCTACAGGACATTGTGTGCTGCTGCACTGGTGACCCGCCACTATCAGCATGCACTGCAAAGTGTGGCGGTGTGGCATGCACAAGCCCTGGATATAGTGTGACTTGTAGGAGGGGCAAGTGTGGTGCTGGACTGGATGCCCTTCAAAAGGCTCTCCCCCTGAGCTGCTGGGTCCCACTCAGCCAGGCTAGTTGAGCACGACGGACCACGGCAAGCCCCTCTTGACAACATGGGACTCACACAGGACCCCGCCTTCCACAAGCTGCAGGACTGGTACACAGCCCATGCCTTGAACCTCAACCTGAGGCATATGTTCGATGCTGACAAGGAGAGGTTCAGCAAGTTCAGGTACCCATCCTGTTCAAACCCATTTTGTATTTTTGTCTGAACATATGCAGTGTGCTGAATGTGTTTGCATTCACAGCATCCTTGAACGGTGGAATATGTAAAATAATAGCTATTTTGTGTGTACATAGGCTGTAACATTTAGCCTGGTGTATGCAGCTATGTTAACTATGTTCATCAAAAGGGCGTAGGGAGAAAAGTTGGATTCTTTTCCACTTTTATGTGCATCCAATGAAGAATGAGCAAACAAAAATGGAAATGAATCGTAAAGCAGCACACTAAAACTCAGTTAAGATCATTGGAAGCTTTTCACACCGTTAACTATACGCTGGTTTTATATTCATTTCCATTGCTAGACAAGCTCACAAGAGAAATAGATACACCTCGACACAACTCATGTATAGCTCCATTACCTAACACTGTAGTTGCAAACTAGTTGCTAAACCACAGCTGTATTTGAATGTATCACAGAATCATATTGCAATAGATTGGTATAATGCTTGAAGAGTGGCATTTTGTTTGTTTTCATTCAGATAATGTCACAATCTTTGCGTTGTCTTGAGTCCGGTCAGATACCTGATGACTTTCTGTGTTTGGGCAGCACAACACTGAAGACTGAAGATGGAGACATTCTGCTGGATTACTCCAAGAATCTCATCACTGAGGAAGTCATGAAGATGTTGGTTGATCTGGTAAACTCCTTTTCATCAGAATGAGTCACAGAATTTCAAATGCTACGTTTGCTAATGAGCTCCTTCAAGCCTTATGTCCACTCAACACACTTTCATCAAGCCGATGTGGGCAGCTGTCCAAAATGGGAGATTGGGACTATTGTCTAGCTGGCAGTCCTGTTGTTCCTTGAAAGCAGCAAGTGTGGGCCCATTCATTTGACACATGACTTCACCTTTAGTCAAAACATGTTTATCAAATGCAAGTGGAATCTATTCATTGGAGGGACAGATTCAGCAATTTGAATAATAAGTCTACTTTTTGATGAGTGTAGTCATACCATACCTTTTCATTATTTAGATGTACTTTTTGGACATTTAGCTGACACTGTGATCAACTAATGTATGTATTTATTGTGTTTTGTAGGCCAAGTCAAGAGGAGTGGAGGCTGCCAGGGAGAAGATGTTCTCTGGAGAGAAGATCAACTTCACTGAGGTGCACATTGTTGATCAGATTTCAGCCTCCTGCGTTTACACCATGTGACACAAAAACTCTTCACACGTGAAACTGTTTGCTAGGGGAAACAGTTTGCCACATAACACACGTCTGCTGAAAATGATTTCAGGCATTTTGCTGATGCTCTCCTCCAGATCCAATTACAATGAGTGCAACAGAAGAATATACTTTAATTCCGAGTGTTAGTGCACGTGTGTATTAACCCTCTCCTGTCCTGGTGCTGTGGGTATGAAGGGCCGTGCCGTGCTCCATGTGGCTCTGAGGAACCGCTCTAACACTCCCATCATGGTTGGTGGCAAGGATGTGATGCCAGATGTCAACAAGGTTCTGGAGCAGATGAAGGGCTTCTGTCATGTGAGTCATGTTTTTTTCTTTGTATTTTTTTGGCACTAATCATCTACCATCCTAAAGCTCTGTTGCACTGTGTTTTACACTTTTCACACCCGGTGTATTCATGATTTTAGCGGTCCAGCTCATGACATTTTGATGCAGCTGTCGGCAGTTTGAATGCAAACTCAGTTAATATTGATGATGACTGTGTTTATCCGTCGCCCTTTTGTGTGAAATACAGAGAGTTCGCAGCGGTGAGTGGAAGGGCTTCACAGGAAAGGCCATTACCGATGTTGTCAACATCGGCATCGGAGGATCTGACCTTGTGAGTGCACACGTGGTGCATATTTGTGGAAGAATGGATTCATCATATGTTTTATTGCGAAACCTTAACAAGTCATCACATAACTGTTTCATAGCCTTTTTTTAGTCCAGACTAAAGACCTTGTTAATACATCTCAGAATCCACTTTTACTTCCTCCATACCAGCCATTCCTTTCCCTTCACTTCCTTCCCTGCAGTCTGGCATTTACTGTGGGCTGTCCTACTACTCTCATATTCACTCACACAGACACACACACACACACACACGTATACATCCAGACACATTGCAAACTTTGTGATGTTGTTTTTTTCTCTCGTTTTTATTTTACTTGTTGGTCTGTAAAGCATTTTGTAGTGAACCTGTTTGTCAAAAGAGCTTTCTAAATACTTTTGACTTGAACTGACTTTAATTTTAGGGCCCACTAATGGTGACTGAAGCCCTGAAGCCTTACTCGAAGGATGGGCCCCGTGTGTGGTTCGTGTCCAATATTGACGGAACGCACATCGCCAAAACCCTGGCGCAACTCAACGCTGAGACGACGCTCTTCATCATTGCATCCAAGGTGGCTGTTTTGCCTGGACCAAATTTTGCATGCTGCACCAGAATAAGATCTCACATCTTAAGATACAGTATGTTCTGCATCACCAGCCAACCAACCAACTCAGTCGTTTACATAATCAGTTCATATTGTAGTTAATAACATGTGATAGACTGGGCATCATTTGAAATTGAAGTTTCCATTCAAACAGAGGAATCTGGTTGCGCTGCAGGGCTGCAAGCTGTGTCATGCTCTTCCAAGGCATTCAAGCCGATGTTATGTCAGCCGACATTCATGTCTGAATGTTTTTCATATCAGCCTGCCAGCCTTGGCACACAGATGTGGCAGGCGCAGCCAGAACTCAACAAATTGAAGTATCATTCCAAAATACTGTGTATCCGTTTAGAAAGATTTTTGTTACTTTAATTTCAGTCAATATTTCAAAAGCACAGATGAGTCTGTCCTCAAAAACAACTATTTTGTAAATTAGACTTAAGATGTCTCAAGGGCTTAATGTGCTTCGCTTCATGTAAGCAATCATTATGTAAGGGTAGGAGTCATTTTTTAAAAGTTGTATTAATATTAGTACAAGTTGTGTTGATATTAGTACTTGGTTATCTATCTATGTCTATCTCGTTGTCCCTTCACAGACATTCACCACCCAAGAGACCATTACCAATGCTGAGTCTGCCAAGGCATGGTTCCTTGAGCATGCAAAAGATGTGAGTACCCGGCGGTCCAAGCAAGCAGCAGAGCATTGTGTGAGCACACTGTATTTATATCCCTCTCTAACACGTCTCTTCTCTGTGCTTCTGCAGAAAGCTGCTGTTGCCAAGCACTTTGTGGCACTCTCTACCAACGGCGTAAGTTACTGTGCTGTTCATTCACAAGGGGTAAACATTTGATCTGTGTCCAGAAATCTAATCGCAACTATCCCGCCTTTCTCTGTCTTTCCCCCCCAGCCCAAAGTGAAGGACTTCGGCATTGACACGGAGAACATGTTTGAGTTCTGGGATGTGAGTGCTGTTTAAGCGGTGATGCAGACTGTGTGCAGCAGGTCCTGTCTTCATCCCCAGGCTATGATGGGGCCTTATGCAGAAGCTATAAATAGGCTAGACTTTTGACCTGTGAAGTAGGTGGGATGGACGCTCTGGCCAGCAGCTGCTGGGTAATCAGAAGCCTCTCTCTCCGGCTCTGCCCTGAAGAGTATGTTATTATTGGTAGCGACCTTCTCTCTTGCAGAGGTTGCTGTAAAGGCTGGGTCGCATCAAAGGTCAGGGAGCTGCATTTAGTTACATTGTCGGTATTTAAAGGGTAACTGCTGTAATATGCCCTTTATGTCACAGAGGAAATGGCTGCTTGCTGAAGTTTTGCACCCATAACATGTACAGTGTATGTTACAGGTGGCATTCACATAAGAGACCAAAGGCTTTTGTGTTACTATCTTTAGCCTGTCCCTAAGAGAAGAAACTTGTTGATAGTTTTGAGTACAGGATGGAATATTATTTATCAAACACTAGAGGCCAAGGCCGTGACTTTTGCAAGAGGTCATAAATTCATGTTTTGCAAAATAGTTTCATATAAGCCCAGATATACTTTTTTTCAGTAGTTTATTTTCTCTTCTAGTGGGTCGGTGGCCGTTTCTCCTTGTGGTCTGCCATTGGAATGGCCATTGCCCTGCACATTGGTATGTACAGTAGATACATCTTTTTGCAGCTTTTAGAACAAGTTAAAGCTTTGATTCCGAATTTCTTTTGTGCTATAAAATTATTTAAATCAATCAGGCAATCAATCAATCAGAATCACTTTAATCACCAAGTTCAATAAATGTACAGGGATTTGTCTTGCTGAGATTGACGGAGAGACACGCTGAACATTTACAGATTATCACAGTACATAGTGACACATGGCACACGGACAACAGGACCTCACATACAGTGCAGAGGGACAGTGCAGGATGTACTGTACTATGGACAGTAGACTGTAAATATCACCCTACACATATTGATTCAGTCAATTCAATCAATCAACTTACTTTTCTATCATATTTCCCTCTCCTCATCAGGCTTCGACAACTTTGAGAAGCTTCTTTCAGGAGCTCACTGGATGGTAGGTACTGCATGACTTATCCACCTCCGTACATTCTTGTGTGGGTCGTGCAAGATCACAGCGTCTCTTGTGGATTTGCACTTCTCCAGTAATGGCTCGGAGCCATACTGGAGAGAAGATGCAGGACAGGTGGATGTGTATAAATGAACATCTCACCCTCCCCTCTAGGACAACCACTTCCGCACCGCTCCTCTGGATAAGAACGCTCCCGTCCTGCTGGCTCTGCTGGGCATCTGGTACATCAACTTCTTCCATGCTGAGACCCACGCCATGCTGCCCTACGACCAGTACATGCACCGCTTCACCGCCTACTTCCAGCAGGTCCGTCCCTACGCTGCCCCGGGCCACGCATGTCTCTGGAAAGAATCAGTGAAGAATTGTTAACCCAGTAGACATAAAGTAAAGCTGGAAACAAGACTCCATCCAGTGCATTTTAAGAAGTGATTTGAAACAATTGAACCATCTAACATAGACAAATACACATACAAATACTATGTTTTAGGGATCATTTTCACTTTAAACACTGGCTGTTTCATTGTAATCTGAATTATCAAGGCATGTATACATTCCTGTATTGATCCAAGAGCATATTTGCAGCAGATAGGTAAAGAGTGTTCTTTATATAGGGTGACATGGAGTCCAATGGAAAGTACATCACCAACCAGGGGACACGTGTGAACTATCACACCGGACCCATAGTGTGGGGAGAGCCAGGAACAAACGGACAGCACGCCTTCTACCAGCTCATCCACCAAGGTATCATTACCCAAAGTTCATCACTCAATCTCTCCAAAATAGGCGGTTCAGTCCAGAAACATTTTAGCATTTTGTCAACCAAGAACTTAAGTATCCTACTGTCCTATAAAAAGTACTTTGTATTTTGTATCATCTTTTTTTTTTATCAATTATTGGTTGAGAGTAGATGTCACTGTTTTGTTTTTCTATTTTATTTTGGAATAAAACTCAAATGTGTAATGATAAATTAATGAATGAATCAATCAAACAATCAATCAATCAATCAATCTATTTTGGGATAATCAAAAACTAAACATCTATTTTGTAATTTTGTTGGTGTTTCACAATGTTAGCCATGATGACTCTCATATTTTGCTGTGAATGTGTAGAGAGTATTAAATGTGTCACTAATGCAGCCCAACTGTGTTCAACACAGGAACCCGCATGGTCCCTGCTGACTTCCTCATCCCAGCCCAGTCACAGCATCCCATCAGAGACAGCCTGCACCACAAGGTATTACTGCAGGACACTGGAAAATGTTAGAGAATTACCAGTCTTTCTTAGAGTCTGGGTGGAGACCAGTATTGTAGTCGAGGGTATACACAGATATATGGACTACCCTCGCCTCCTTTAATGGAGTATGCCTATTGAAAAACCTAATTACCACTGACTTGTACTGGATAGCAAGGGGAAGGCTATGCAACTCGATTTTCATTTTCACCTTTTGGGGCGAGGTTGCTTAATTAATTATTGGAAGAAGCCTAGAAGCTGAAGGTGTATTAGGAATATACACTGAATGCACAAAATATTAGGGACAGTTGCTTTTTTCATGAAGTATACGGATGAGGTGAATCAAGGTAAAAGCCTTTTGATTTCCCTTATTAAATACCAATCACAATGGAGGAGATATCAGGAAGATGTCCCTAATATTTTGTACCTTCAGTGTATTTTTCCACATTTCATAAATCATCTTGCAGCCCCCCAAAATCCTCTTGTGGCCCCTGTCTCAGGTTGAACTGTACTTTATCTGAGGTTCTGTGTATCCCATGTGGCTGTAGATCCTGCTGGCCAACTTCCTGGCCCAGACAGAGGCTCTCATGACTGGTAAGACCACAGAAGAGGCCAAGAAGGAGCTGGAAGCCAGCGGCCAGAGTGGAGAGGCTCTGGACAAGATCCTGCCGCACAAAGTAAGTCAAGCCAAGGCAAATTTACTGTAGTAAAATATAGATTGTGAATGTCCTGTGCTCAGCAGCTCTCCCCTCAGGGGTCGGTCAGAGCAGAAACACATGGATGAAAGTTTTGTATTACACAATGAAAGGCTTCAGATCTGATTCATATATGTTAAGTATCTATACAGTTCAAACTTAAACTTGAGAACAGACACTAGTCTCTCATGTTATTCTTCCAAAGCAAACCATATACTTAGTGTGTGTGACTGCTGTAAGTGCAGACAGCAGACTATATATATGTTCTTTATAAAATGGTACTGCCCCCTAGTGACCATAATTATGTTAAATAAGCATAATAATCCAATCTGGGTGGGTGTGCGCTGATAATGATCGCTTACACCAAGCTGACTGTATTGTTTGACCCAGGTATTCCAAGGAAACAGACCAACCAGCTCAATCATCTTCAAGAAACTGACACCTTACACACTTGGAGCTCTTATCGGTGAGCGCAAACCATGGGTCACATGACTTCAACCATTGATGCTGTGTTCAGTTTTATGAATAGAAATAGTAGTGGTATTATTATTAGTAGTAGTAGTAGTAGTAGTAGTAGTTTATTGATAACATGGTGGGAAATACCACTGAAACACCCCAAGTGATACAAATCACAGATGAAAGTGCAATCAGGACACACATATGCTCACAGACAGAATACAGTAACATTCAGAAACATACAGTAAATAACAGTCATTGTCTATGCTGCTAGGAAGTCACACTAAGAGGAAGGGTCGGCTACAACTGCACTGTTTTCATTCCAAAGCCTCATTGCATTAGAAACAAACAACCACTTAAACCTCTCTGTAGATAATTCTTTGTTGTGATAATGATTCTTCTCTTTTACAGCGATGTATGAACACAAAATCTTTATCCAGGGTGTCATGTGGGAGATCAACAGTTTTGACCAGTGGGGGTGAGTGAAGCACACTGAGACTAAGATATCCATGCTGTCATCTTAGAGTCCAGTTTCTGTCACTATCCACATCTATTTGTCTATCAAACCTGGTCAGGGAAAATTAATGATAACTACCATCAAGATGCTCTTGAACAAGGCAATTAACACCCAAACTGCTCCAGTAGTGTTGCCCAGTGGTCAGCAGTAGAAGACTGTGGTTGTACTGGGCAGTTTTCAGGTGTGAATGTGTGTAACTGTGTGAATGTGAAACAGAGCATTGCTGAAAAAGATCACTAGACTCGTAATCACCCTAATTTTCGTCAAATTTGAGTCTATACCGTATGTAGAAGAGTACATGAGTACAAAATTGACACCCACTCTTACAAAATGATTGCTGGCATTTATGTAGAACATATTATGCACTCTTACAAAATGATTGCTGGCATTTAAGTAGAACATATTATGGGTTAGTATTGAGGTTCTGAGTCATGATAAGGTATTTGCATATTTAGGTTTTTCGTCTGTTTTTGATGAAAGCCTTCATATTTTCTGCTCTCATGATTGATGATGTTTGTCTGCGTCTCTGCCCCCTCCACATCAGAGTCGAACTGGGCAAACAGCTGGCGAAGAAGATCGAGCCCGAGCTCAAGGATAATGCGGAGGTCCACTCCCACGACTCCTCCACCAACGGACTCATCAACTTCCTCAAGAAAAACTTTGCCTAAGTGGCCGCCGACAACCTCCGCTGTCCCTCCCCACACTATGCAGCTCACCGGCTCACGAGCGTGTCCTAGCTGCACGGACAGGAGACTCACACAAGCAGCTGGTCACTCCCACGCAGTCGAGCAGAAGCACTTTTTATGTTTGTACTATCATTATGAATATCGTGACTGTCTACAGCGCCGTCTTTTCTATGTTTGTTAGTTTACCACTGTGAGGGGAAAAGCTACTGTGGAAGGCAGGGTGAATGTGATCGCACTCCCTCTCCACTGTCAGAGCAATGTAGCTTTCGGAATAAATATCTTTACACAAAGTCAACGTCTGTGTTGTTTTCTGGGTGACGCTGTCATACCTGTCCCAATGTGGAAAACAGCTACACTGTGATCTGAATACATATTGAGCAGGAACGAACACACTTACATAATGTAACTGTAAATGTGTGATTCAGGCTCTGGGCGAGGAGAGTAAATGAATGACACTCTCCCATCCTTCAACAATAATCAGTGAGTAAGGCTCTTAACCCACAATTGTTGCAGTGGAGCTGCTCCGTGTCAACAGTAGAGGACTGTGGTTGTAACTGGGTGTAACCGTATGAATGTGCTGGGAGGTGATGCCGAAAAAAGAAGAGCATGCATTCTCAGCAAAACCCAAATAAAGGGAAAAAAGAAAGGGGAAAAAAAACAAAAAAACAATGAAAACCTGTTTGACTTATTGAGTTTCTGCAAGCAACAGGTCACTAGATGGCATTAGAGTGCCAGACTTATTTAGTGGAGCCCAAATCAGCCACCCAGTAATCAACTATTTATTCAGTGGAACATAGGGTCAAAGGTCAGTGCATCTGCTCTGTTCCGTCCCCACAAATCCCCAGACATCACAGCATCCATTTAGAGAGCAAAACAAACATCAGGCCAAAGCAACATCTGGAAAACTTCATGTGACCAGCCGTTCCTCACTGTCAATCTATTTAATCATCGTGAAACTTTGTTTGCTGTATGTTTTCATATTGTCAACACAAAGCTGTCTGTGAACTCCTCATGTAAACATGACATTAATAAATATCATAAGGGTAAGGAAACAACAGATCATGCAGTACAGTGATGCCTTTAACCACCATACACTAAACGAGACTTATAATATATTTCACTATGTCTCTTCCTTCTCAAACCTGCTGCTGAGCACAATTACTGAGTGTGTATAAGGACAAACAGAAAGTAAAAAAAAATCCCAGACCCTAGACACTGCCGGCTTTTCAATGCTGTTGCCAGGCAACAATACTTTACTTCAAACATAACTTGGCCTTTTTATTTCTGGCTCTGAAACAAGATACAGAACAAAGTGAATTTGGCTGAGGATAGAAACCCTGCTAATTGACATTTTCAGGATGATTAGCAGCAGGTATGTTGCAAAACATTAGTAGAATGCTCTCCTGTTCAAAGAGCGTACCGTTTCCAACTACCTTAGACCATGAACAGAAAACACATTTTTGAAATAGCTATACATCCATATTGGGGAAAAAAACATTCACTGATATTCATTGTTCAATATATGACAATCACATGATTCCATCCAGTCGTTTGTCAGAGAGGGTGTCACATTCTTCAAATGGAATCACATCTCTGAAAGAAACTTCTCTATTCAAGAGTGTCAGAAGTGTCAGAGCCATGGAAACACAGTTAGACTCACTGGTATTAACTGGAGCCCAACACACAGTTATGACTCTCTTTTCAACTATTTAAGCCAGGTGGTGGGGTGTTGAACTGAACAAACAGCAAGTAAACCTGAGGAAATAGGTGATTAGGGCTGCTACAGGAAAAAGCTCAGGTTTATTCTTTAGAAAGCAGAATCAAATAGCATGAAAAAGGTCCTGTGCACGTTCCTGAGATGTTTGTGGAACAATGGTGCTGCATACCCTCGCATTCCACTTCATGCTTTATTGGTTGGGCCTGTCAGTCATTTTGTCTCTGGCCTGTTTAAGAGCTGCCCCCCTGGCTTGATCAGGGTCCCAACCTGCCCCAATGCGGTGGTCGCCATGGCGACGTCACCCCCACGCCACTCCGACTACACAGTCCCAAGTTCATGGCGGTGTCAGACGGAGAGCAGCTTCCTCACTGACTGCACAGTCCTCATCTTTCGGAGTATCTTCTGAGGTCCCTGTTCTCTTCTTCAGCACGCTCCCCATGCATTTGTATTCATCACCAGCCACAGCGCAAGTCTCTGGAAGTATTCTGAGGTCAGTATCCTTGCATGTAAACAAGCAAGGAAGCCGAGCCTCAGAGGAGAACAGCGCCCTGCAGGTCAGCAGCCAGGCTTTATACTCGCTTGAACTTGGTCGGAATGCCTTTAATCTGCTCGCAATCAGCCATCCTCTCCTCCCAGGAACCTACGGGGAAGACATTCTCTTAGGCTAAACATTAGCCCCGCAATGCTTTAGGGTCAAACACATGACTTCCCCCTCGTATCTAAGCCAGCGGACAGGGCCTTCTCCAGTTCCCAGTTTGTAGTCTGAGGCTGCCATTGACAGCGGTGACACAGGGACCCTGCGGCCTGCAAAAAAAAAAAAAAAAAAGAGACATTGAGTCAGACCCTGTTCCATTTTTCCCACGACTACTGGAGTTATATAAAGATTAACTTAAGTGCGTGGGCAGAGCTCGTCATACTGCCAGTATAGGGAGCCAGCAGCAGTCTTGTGGGGCAGCAGGGAGAACTGGGTGACCCCCCCCCACACACACACACACACACACACACACCTCCTTAGCAAGGCAAAATATTGTTGTGCTGACAATTTTGCATATACATATTTATTCTATTATAAGATCCTGACCTCACACAATAATCAGAGGTTTCTTTCAGCAGTTCATCTCTGTGTGGGTTTTTGCATACAGAGAACTGCTGAGTTAAATGACTTAAGATTTTTGTATTCATTGTTGCTCCCAAATTCACACCAATGGTTGTTTGTCAGCATCACAATGTTAGAGATACCCAAGATACTCCCACACTGGATTGCTGCTTCCTTAGTTTCCTCAGCAACGTTTCAACCTGTGCTGGTCTTCGTCAAGCAGCATCATAATGTTGCTACTATATCAATACACATGACTCTGGGTTAAAGTGGTAATCCACAAGAAGAGATCAAACAGTGTCCAGTACCGCGTCATTTTCCTTGGATTTTCTGTTGATGCAGTTTGAGTTTCTGTAGGTGGCGCTCTTTTCTCTGTCTGTTCAGCCATGGTGGCTATCACTGCTCATGCTAACCACCCACTTCTTCTTCTGTTTATTCCAAACAAATCGCTCTTCCTGCTGCCATAAATGTGACTTTGACTTTTGGTGTTCTTTAATAAAACACCTCACCTAAAAAACACACCAGAAAACCAGCCACACAAATGTGAAACACATCACTTCTTGTGCACCAGAGGATTTTTCCCAGGACAGACCTACCAGACACCAGGTGTTTAGAACAGCAAATGTAAAAGCTTTCATAATCTGGATATAAATTGAATCACTATTGTGTATCAATCGGCGATAGAGATTAGCAAAACAGACATTTATTTCTATAAAAGTGTCAACTGAACTGGTCCCCGAAGTGAAGAATCAACTGATTCACGGACAGGCTGCGTACTGAGAAAGTAGCCATGCAGAGAGCAAACAGGAGGCCGTTTTTTTGTTGCAGCTTTTAGGGGACAAACTAACTCGCCAAAGTGTCAGTAACCAAAGATTCTGAGTGTATGAGGTAATCCTGTGGCGAGCATATTTTCACTCCATTTCCTGGCAGTGGCGGGACCCGTGTGCTCCGGAGGGAAGGTGTTCTTTTGTGCGGTGTAACAGAGCTCACCTCACAGCAGGTCCCCTGGGGCTCCGCTACCTCTGCACACACACACACACACACACACACACACACACACACACACAGCTCCCTGAGTCACAGGGTGGAACCCTCACACACATAAAGGGCGCTTTGTGCCCCAACTCATGGAGCTGTCAACCAACACCGGAGTGCTCCTCTCACTGAACACCACTGTTCAGGATTCAGGAGAGCTCAGTCAGCGGGCAGACTGTGCTTTTATGCACTCCTACGCAAACTGTATCTACATCTGCGACTATCTGTATACCCACGGCATGTCAATACTGCTGTATCTACTGTAATTTAAATATAATGAGACTGAAGGGGCGAATGGGCTTTGCATACATTAAGGTGCATTTTCTGTCGGTGTTACATTCTCAGCCACTGTAAAAGCCCCCTTCATGCATTCAGTATCATGCTTCTATCCCACAATAATACTGCACACAATTCTTTTTTTGAACGTTATACAGTCAAATCTAATTAGTATCCACAATTCTCTTGTGTCTCCAGTTACAAGACCATTCCTTGTACGCTCCAACGCCTGAAAAGAGAGCATAACGTGATTTTTTAAACAATTCCTCTTGGGGATAGAGCCAAAGTGCAGCAGTAATTTAGCAAGCATGCAATAAAAAGTGGGACTTCTACTGTGCAGCACGACAGCTACATCCGTACTTGCCTCTGGAAGAGTGCCAGAGTAATTACAGTTTGAAACCCACCCACTCACCTTGAGCGTCTCAAGAGAGATTACAGCAGTACCTGCTGCAGCATTTTCCTGTATTTTCGATCTCTAAAACCAATTCCACATGTGGAGGCATTATTAGTGACATGGCAAGCTATTATTACAGTGTGTTATTTGAATAAGAATATAGTCTCTGGCTCAGTAGCCAAACCTGCCTCAGGCACAAGCCTTGCTTTCATCTTGACTCTTTTGACTTGCAACCATGTGAGCTCTGGCAGTCCGCCCCTGTCTTCCAGGGCTTCTGACTGCCTTGGAGAATCACTGGCTTTTGTTACTCACTTCACAGGCAATTTTGAAATTTTATATAGTTCTTCTACTTAAAAGTGAGAGTAGAAAACAGCAACGTCATGTCCAAAGTTGTAGGCCCTGCAGGGCAGCGGTGTGATCCTGAAGTCTGGTTGGGGGAAGTGAATAAGAGATGCACTTCCTTCCCTGTTTTCTGATCAGGGGCTCTGCATCGCTCCACGGTCCACTAAACTAAAGGGTGATTGCAGTTTTGCTATTTTGGCCCCTAGACAGTGTAAAGTCAGCAGAATGTATTTCCATTTTTAAAAATCGATTGAAGACCCATTTTTACACTGTGGCCTTTTAGTGGAACTGATGCGTTTTACCTGCTTTTTTGGAAATGTGCCTGGTCTTTTTTTTTGTCTGTTTGGATTGTTTCTTGTTCTGTTATCTTATTCTTTTAACCTTGTGAAAAACCTTGTGTTTTGTGTGTAAGACTTGAACTAATACCTACTGTTGAAGTGTAGGTGTGAGTGTGAATGTGGATAACTGCCACAAGTTGTCACTGTAAATCCTGTGTTGTGCCCACTGATGTTGTGGTGGTTAAAAGACCCCAGTCTGTAGACTCGATTGGACCAGGATCACATCCCAACTGAATCTATTCTCTCTCCTGTTTCCCTTACTATCTCAATGAAGATAAAAAAAAAAGTTGTAAAAGATGATGTGCTCTTAATCAACTTGCCTGGTTATATGACGGTTAAAAAGTATCCAATGGAGCTGCAGACTAGTGTCTATGCAACAAAGTCATGGAGGCTCTTGGAAGGTTTTGCTTATTGGGGGTTATTACGTGTTTTAGGGGGGATTCACACTTAAGAGATTAGGAGGAGCATTACTGTAATCATCCTACTTTATGCTCCAATTAGCCCAAATGTGGCACAATAGAACACAGCAGGGGTGCCGTCTACTCATTCACCCAGACAGCCCGCCAGTTTTTTTCAGGTTATAAAACCTACACAGCAGTTTAAAGCTGATTGACCAATGAAACGTGGACAGGAACAGACCGGGAACCCACTCTACGACTGTCTGAATTAAAAATGTATTTATTAGTAAAACCAACGCGTCTCGGCTCGTGGCCCCGTCAAAATATTTGTTCTCAGCACTGCAAGCGTTGCTGGAATCTATTCTTTTCCAGTGTTACCTGCCCATTCTGTGCACCTTGTCAGTGGGAAAAGTTGTGCCAGGATACCTTTTCATCCTCTGAATTAAAAATTTAAACAGTTGCACAAAATCTAAGGGGGATTTCTCAAGAAATATTCTCTCAGTTCTGAACATTTTTTCTTCTCTAACTCAGCAGTTTTGACGGCATGAGTGCAACTCTTCACTCTATACTGCCTGTCTATGTGAAATGTTTATGAAGACAGCTGAGGAGTGCTGTTCCAAAGTGTTGAGAAAAGTGATACTTCTACTAATGATTGATGATGCAAAATTCATGCAAATGATAGTGTTTTTTAATGGATAGTAACAAAATTAATTCCTTGGTTGACAAAAGGATGATACTTTTACATCCTCTATATTCCAAATTTAATGATGAACTTCAGGTTATTATGGTTCTTCATGTTTTTTTTTTTAGAGTTTTGGAACTTCAAAACCTTAACAAATGCCATGGACACTAACCCAGCTCCAGATTATCATGCCTGGGTGGTATTTCCAGTAATGTTTATGTACTGGAACAGTTTGCCGTCAGGGTCAGCACCAGGGGAATTGCCTTGTCAGTGATTGTTTTTTCCGGTTGGTGCCGAGCCTGGCAGCCGCAGTACACTGGCACTCTGCATCTCTGTCCATTTTTTTGGGTTAAAATTCATGCTTTCTATCTTGTCAATGTGTCTCTGCACCTTTGCTCCTGCATATTTATTGCACTTTGTGAATAAAAGGGTTTCTGACTGTGATGTTTCCAGGCCGGGGATTATCTGGCCATCGGTGCGGAGTGCTGGGCTGTCTCCCTGGGGGATCGTCCATCACATGACATGCAAGAAGGGTTGCGTGCATGGATGTAATTATACACCAGCATTTTACTAGCTCTGATCTGCGGACGATATCAGCCCAGAGCAAATGTCTTACATTTTAGGCATTTAAAGTAGCAGTTGAGCGCCTTACCCTCCTGGAAGGGGGATCCCTCTCTCTGAGGCCCTTCCCAAGGTTTCTTCCATTTTTATCTCCCTAATGAGGTTTTTGTGGGAGTTTTTCCTTGTTCTCATTGAGGGTCGAAGATTACGGGGTGTCGTTTGTGAAGCCCTTTGTGACTGTAACTGTGATTAAGGGTTATACAAACTTGACTTGACTAAAATAAACTTCAGTTCATAAATCACCACCATTACAAGCAACCAATATTAAATAGTGCAAGTATCAATGCCATAATGCCCTGACAATATTGCTGTGGCCCTAGAATGATCATGTAAGGGAGAAATGCTAGGAAAAGAAATAAAGTAAGAGCTATGGAGAGAGATAGGAAAGATTTTTAAAGACGGCAATTAGAGTGAGTAGAGGAGGGGGGATATGATTTAGAGGGGAGAAGGTGACATGAGGTACTTTTTCAAAAGATGAATTTTCAACCTACGATAGAAGATGGATCCTTCATTCCTGCCTGGAGGGCCAATAGAAAATCAGTGCAGTGCAACATGGGATCTCCATCTGAAGCTGAAGAAGAAAATCTCAAGTCTGCACAGAGAGACCGGCCTGGCCATGGGAAAAAACCAAAGTCATGCAAATAAATACCAATGAATGTGTCCAATGAATTTCTTGTTAAAAATGTATTCAATCCATGTTGCCATAGCTGTTGTATAATTGTGAGAAGTGTCTATGCACAGCCATAGTAATTTTACTAAACCCTGCATTCTGTCCTCAAAGGTCGTTTTAGGACTGGAAATATGTGACCGGCTGAAAAATTAAATACATTTCACCATATGTATTATTCAGGGCATACATCACACAGCATCTTGATATAATAAAATCATGTCTCCAATAATTGGCTATCACTAGTAAACACCTGAAAATTTTGATTGTTGAAGCAAATAAAATGTCTGGGCAACTATGAGGAGTTGTACATTAACATACTGTATGTAGTCTTCAATTTTTGCATACATAGATTCTGGAGAATTTGTATTTGTAAACTGATCACTTGATGTCCAGTACTTAATATTTCAAAACTAAAACAGATTATATCATATGTTATTTATGCTAGGCAAATTATTTAGTTAGCCAATAACTAACAAGTTCTAATTGCTTGGCAGCAACCATTTTGTAAGAGTGGGTGTCATTTGTTTGGTACTGATTTTCGAAACAACAACTCTTCATTGGCAAAACATGATGAATCAACTACAAACAACGAAAAGAAAAAAGAAAAACAAGACAAGAGAACTTGGTTGAAGTTAGCTACAAAACCACTTTATTGAAAAAGCAGATTATATCATCTACAGTTAAATGATACGTCCCGATTTTTAATACATTAAATAACTTTAGACTTTTTTCATGTTTAGATAAATAGATCTAGTTTCCTTTTTTTTATGAACCATCTAGGTAATCAAAACACTTAGCGATACAAAAAGGCGTGACAGGTGTCGAGATGTGCTTATCGGAACTACCGGTAGGAGAAGAGGCCTTCTCTTTCCAAGTGATTTCTGACAGAAAATGAAATAAAAAACTAGCCTCTTTATGTACAGGGAAACTAGCTGTGTGCTATGCAATAGAAATTGAAGTAGTACTTTTAAGATGTGAATTAAGACGTCTTTAAAAGGGATACACTCTGGTCAAGGTTAAGCTTTTCCTCTGATTTAAAAACAAATATTTGGGGTTGATATGGGGGCTGTATTGTGCAGACGAGCTCAGAAAATGCTTTTGCCTCAGTCTTTAAGTATAACACACATTCCTTGACTGGATCCCTTGTACAGCGGTGAGATTAAACACATCCAACGACAAGGGGAACGTCATTCCTTTTCCTTTTGCAAATATACAACCAAGAGCAGAACAAAACAGTTTGTCAAACATACACTAATCATTATTACATTCGAATGAATCTCATTACATCAGGTTACATCAGAAAGCACTTTATGCCTGCGTCGACCCCTGTCTTTAATCTCCATTTCAGCCTCTTTAATAACAGATTCAGTAGTATTTAGTGAGACCTGTGTGTATTACAGTGTGAACGCGACCGAGGCCAAACAGTGTTTGCAAATAATGCGGTGCTTGTTTTATTGTGACTGGAGTACCAGACGGGCGGGGTTTACCACAGAGGACAAAACACTGGCTGCTGGAACATTTAGACAATCAGAGGAAAGCATCTGAGCGTCAAGTGAGTATTTTCATTTTCTATGAATGGCAACTTAGCTGACACTCTGAATTGTGCTGATGTGGTGAAATCCACCAATGTGGTGCTCCATGGAAGTTAAAACCAACACTAAGAATTATACAAAGACTATTTGAGCAAGGTCTGCGATGAACGGGCACTGTAATCAAACCATTCATAGGATTGGAAACAGAGAGAGAGCAGGGGTCGTTATGTGGTGGTGGATGCTGCGCTGCCCTGCAAACACAGTGAGGTGCATGTGCCATGGCCCTGCCACACACACACACACACACACACACACACACACACACACTAGACATTTACACACATTGGCTCGTATTCAGAGTTGAGATAAGTGCACATAATGGGGATTTATCCGCAAAATTGTGCGTGTCTACATTCAGACTTGAGCCTTGCCCATGCACCAAAGCTCTCCCAAAGCGCCTCTTGAGCCTTTTACAGGCCTAATGAATGAACAATGCAATGATGCAAGTCCAAGTCCTACCTATTAAAAAGCTGTCATATAATTGGAAACACGGTTCAGCTTTTAGGCGCATGTGATCTACACTGTGTTTCTCGTTGGGCCAATAGAATTTTCAATTTCTCAAAATTGAAGGCAAGTGCTTCTCTTAAAGGGAATGTGACTGGCCTGCTGAGAGCGCCAATCCGCAGAAAACTTACTAGTGTCAGAAACCTGGCAACCCAGTGGGCAGGTGTGAGAGAGGAGTCATTTAAATATCCTCCCCTGCACCGCCTCGACTCAGAGTCAGAATACGAGGACCTGATCTTTCTGTCTTGGCTGAAGGACGAAGGCGCCAACTCTGAATCAGAGCCATTATGTATACACATGCATACACATCACTCACACAGCTGCTGACTCACTTAAACACACACATACAAGCACCTGCCTGTACACACACACACACACACACACACACACAATCTCTCTCTCTCTCTCTCTCACACACACACACACACACACATTTTACATGCACACAGACAATCATTTAGGCATTTCACACTATCACACAGTCACTCACACAATCACTGACTCATTTTAACAATATAAAGAGCACACGTACGCATACACACAAACACACATTTAGACATTTACACGTACATACACAGTCACTCCCACAGACACACACACACACACACAACCAGACAACGAGACAACCAGCAAGGGAAACAGAGGGGACTCCCTAGAGACACGGGTGGGACCAGCAACTCCGGGTTTTCAGGGACCTCCTCCCAAAACACAAGAGCGAACTACATGGCGGACCAGAGCGAGACACACACATACATGCCTGTTCCGTCTTAAAGGGATAGTTCAGTTTTTGGGGGATTTAGCTATTTTTCCTACTTACCCAGAGTCGGACAAACTTTTTTTTTATGTCTGTATGTAGGAGCTGCTACTTGATCCCCTTGACTTCCAGCAATTGAGCTAAGCTAACTGTTCCCATTCCTTAACACTGCACAGACGCAAAAAAAAAAAAGGCATCCACAAGTTCGTCTGACTCTGGGTAAGTAGGAGAAATAGCCAAATTCCCCAAAAACCGAACTATCCCTTTAAGGCATGAGGACAAGTTGAGGTTCTTCATAGAAATGCACTGTGCTGTCAGTGCTCATATGACAAAACCAGTGTCTGGAAACATACCAAGAAACAGTGTCCCAAACAGACCTAGGGCGAATAGTGTTTGCAAATAATCCTTAAGCGTTTGTTTTCTTCCACTTTGAGTACCAGATGGGTGGGGTTAGCCACATAGGACCATTCGGACAGTGTCAGGTAAGCTGTGACTCACCGAAAAAATCAACCTATTTACCTGAGACGTTTGAATTTACCTTTCTTCCAAGGACAGTAGCTATTGGCTGCTTAAAAAGTCGCTAGCTTGCTTTTGAGAAATAAAGTCATCAGACGGGGCTGACAAGTTGCTAAATCTAGCGACAAAGTTGGCAACAGTGGTCGGCACTCATTGTATGGGCCTTATGTGGCAAACCCCACCTATCTGGTACTTGAGGTGGGTTCAAACAAACGCTTAGAATTATATGCAAATGCTATTTGCGCCAGGTCCGGTCCCAAAACGCCTGTGGATCTCTGACCCACTGACAGACAGAGGCCTGGAGAGGCCCCGTGTCCTTGAGGAGAAATGATACAACAGACCCATGAGCTTCAGAGGCTTCAGACTGTTACAGCGTGTTTCGCCTCTGATTCTATTAAGAACGCAGCAACAAAAACATCAACAAGAAACTACTTCTAGGATCTTATGTGGAAAACATCTGCAAAATATATATTCATATATAAAAGACAATCTATGTGCATCTAAGTTTTTCTTTTTCTCTCATAATATAATCATTAATTAAGACACTGCTTGTGAATCTCTCAAGGTCACGTCTAAGACTTCTAAGTGGAATGCCAGTCAGTCCTCCGGGCCTGTGGCAGCGCCGTCGGTGCTACGGTGCATCTGTTATACCGGGGAGGGGCGGCGGAGTAGGGTGAGGGCCCGTGAGTTTTTAAGTGTTCCTCGTAGCCCCGTGTCCTGGAGCTGGGTGCCCTTTGCACAGCCTTTAGCAGGGCTTCGTCTCTGTGTGGCAAGCTGCACCGTGAGAGCCCCCTCTGAAGGCACGGCATGCCCACCCTGGGGCCCGTCCGGCCCGGCCAGCACTGGAATGTAGTGGCTTGTTCCCTGGCCCACCTGACGCCGTGATCTGCAGCGTTGTCACCAGTGGTAAAATTCGTCGCGGTACACCGCTTCAGTCAGCACAGAGGAATGAAACACATGGAATGAAAGAGAGGGAAGTAAAGAGAGAGAGAGAGAGAAAGTTTGCTTTCTCTCCTCCAGTCCAGGCCCCTCTCTGTGATGGATGTGCAGGGGGTCAAGGGCTGTGACGTCACCGGGGACCTCTGGGTGGCCCGGGGTCTCGGCCTTCGGGGTCCGGAGCCCAAAAGACGGAGAGAGGAATAAACCACAGATGGAGGAGGAGGGGGGGGGGAGGGGGGCTTTTCCCAGCCTCGTCGTGTGACGACAGGGTCTGTGGTGGGAGCTGTCCTGTGTGTGGAAGTCCGTGGCCTGTCCGTCCCGTAGAGGGCAACGGCAGCAGCTCAGACGGCCACACAGAAGCCTCCCTGGGACTGCTGGCTGTGGGCGGGGCTCGGTTCGGCGCCTACACTCCCCCCACCCCGTCCCTCTCACAGCTCGGTGACGTGGAGGGGGTAGCTGGGGGGCGGGTGGGCGGGGCCCTGGGACTTGAGCCGGTGGATGTGGCAGCCGTGGCAGAGCAGGTGGCCTTCCAGAGGGTAACAGCGGTGGCCCTCCTCGTCATTTAGCTGGAGACCACAGTCCTGAGAGAGCGACATGTAGAGATACATGTAAACACCACATACAGAATCGGAATAAAGAGATGTCCATGTTCAGTAACCACATCCTGGACCCATGCATGCTTTGTTAAGGGCCCCGATCCTACTGGCCCGCTACTGAACTGCTGCCTTTAGACCAGTACAGTGAAGTTTTACTTTGTACTTACTTTTATGTGATTTTGACTGTATTTTGTTTGTCTGGGACTTTTGTGTTTGCCATTCAGCCGCTTCATTATCTAATGTGTTATACGCATATGTGAACTATCTGAATTCACCATCGCTGGGATGATTCAGCTGGACTTTACCCTAACTCTGTCCACTTGCCCCCCGGAGCTCGGCTGAATGATTACCCACTGTTTACATAATTCTCTGATCCATTTCCATGTGGGCCCATGATGCATGGAGAGGAATGTCTGACATTAAGAGAAGTAAGCCTGTTTTAGGAACTTCCTCCTCTCATATCCTATTCATTATGGCACACACACGCACGAGCGAGTGACCCCGCGCACACAAACACTGAACTGTACGAAGATGGTAGTAATGAATCTTTTAATTCAACGGTCAAGATCCTCAGGAACACCCTGATGCCCAGCGGGGAGGCCTGGGATGTGTGCTTCTTTCACTACACCCTTATTACAGGAAATCGCACTTAGACCGCAAACCATCAAATTGGGTATTAGTCAGTGGGCATGTGAGGTCCGACTGACTGAACATGAATCAACTTTTCATGGTATGGGAGTCAGGTGGCCAGATGACTGGGATTTCAGAAGTCTGGTTTAAACAACAAGTCCCCAGCTGAGTTCACAGCTCAACACTGGAATGTGCCTCGTCAATGAGTCACCATGCTAAGCTGCTGCCCAGGTTGGTATTTGTGTGTGTGTGTGTGTGTGTGTGTGTGTGTGTGAGTGTGTGTGTGTGTGTGTGTGTCTCATTCATTCCACCAGAGACTGGAAGAGTGATTCACACTCACTGGTACAAACCTGAGTCTACTCTCATCCCACGGTTTGCTGCTCTTACCCAGGTTCACTGTGTGTACGCGTTTGAGTGTATTGTGCATGTGTGTGTGCACGTTCATGCGCCTGTGTGTGTTTGCATGCAGTGTGAAGTGTGTATGCCTATGTGTAAATGTCTCTGTAAATGAATGTGTGTGTGTCTCACTCATTCCACAAGAGATGGGAATGGTGATTCACACACGCCGATACTAAATTGAGTCTAGTCTAATCTCATGCATGGGAAAATGCTCTTACCCAGATTCAGTGTGTGTGTGTGTGTGTGTGTAGTCTAGTCTGGGCAGATGAGCAGTGACTAAGGACAGAGTAAGGGCAGGACGGGCGCCTCACCTCGCAGTGATAACACTCCACATGGTAGTCCTTGTCCATAGAAACCACCCGAATGGTTTCCTCAGAGCCCTGGTAGCAGAAACACACAGTCAAATATCCACACCATCATACTGCATAGGCCTAGCGCTCATTAACGTGGTCTCAGGTTCGATCCCCATACCAGCCATGTGTCCTGGAGCAACATACATGACCCCCTGTCTGCTCTGAATAACAGGCATCAGCTAAAAGATTAAGTTGTAACTGTATGTAGTGCGACATACCAGCGCTGCTCAAACACATACATTTCTTTTTGTCCCACCAAGGGATTCAGAGACTGATAGGCGTGGCTATCAGAGTTTGGGATTTTTCATTAGTTCTTATTTTTAGATAGTTTTCATTGTGGGTTTAGTAGTTTTAGTTTAGAAAAATCAGAAATCAGAAATTCACTATAAATGAATTATTTTTAACCCTGCAAAGTACGACAATGTTTTTTTTAACACCTAGTTTTTGTCTTAGTTTTAGTTTACGATAAGAACCTTGCTGATAGGATATCCAATTTGGTCTAATTTAATGCAGTGCCACTATGTTTGATGAGTGAACTTGAGATACCTTGCTTACTGCAAGGCATATTAACAAACACCATGATGATGTAAGACCTGAGAGGCTAATGCACATTTGCTATATTTGAAAAGTTCTATTCCAAAACCCTATAATATATCCATTTTGGAAATCAACATCCTCACCTGATGTTTATCATTCAATATATCTAAAATATAGAGGATCCAGTCTGTAAACGTGTAACTACTTTTTTCAAATTATGTATATCTGTCAAGAAATATTCCTGTGAACCGTAGAATGACCATGCAAGATAGAGAAGAGCAAGAAGGACTAGGAACAGAAATAAGAGCTGAGGAGAGAGATAGAATGTATTTTTTATAAACTTTACACAAGAGAATATTACAGCGGAAGTGGAAAGGGCAGATATAGAAGAGGGGGGATGTGATTCGGGGGGGGGCAGAGCAGGACATATTTCTTGAGGAGATGAGCTTCAAACTCACAATGGAAGATTTGTTAAAACTCACTAGGCTCATTACCTGTGCAGGGAGGATGGGCTGGTTGCAGGAGGCACACTTGGGGGCAAAGACCCTGTCGGGGCAGAGGACAACAGAGGTTACGAACTGGAATATTCCCACCAGTCTCTGTGTAGAGTAAATCCCTTGACTCACAATCCAGGGTTCCTACACATTCCAGGACTTTTGCTATGAAACTTTTAATATCCAAATTAGATTCTATTTCTGTTTATTCCCCAAGTACAATAAATGCACAGGAATTTGTCTTGGTGGCATTGGTGCAGGACATACATACATACTGGCACACATGGTACAAGGACAACAGGACCTCACATTTGAATAAGTTCTGAGCCTTGTGGAGCATGGACATTTCATGAAGCTAAAGTGGTGCGGTGTTTAAAGACTTTCTAAGTAGCGCAACACTGTGCAAACAACACTAGGCTAAACAAATAGAATGAACTAGACCAGTGATTCTCAACCTTTTTCATATCAAGGACCCTAATTTAGTGCACATTAGGGCCACAGACCCCCATTTGATGAGATTCCGTCTCTCTGACCCAAATCTGAATATTTTTATTGTTAGATTTGATTTTGTCCAGAATTCCATAACTATCTGTATTGTAGGTAGAGAGATAACAGTGAAGCTATGACCAAAATAGTCATTCTTCTACATTCTCTAATTATGTTAACTTCTTGTAAATGAAATAATGCTGAAGTTTAACGATTCATCAATTTGCTAGGGACCCCCTGGCTCCCCCTCAAGGACCCCTGGTGGTCCCCGGACCCCACGTTGAGAACCACTGAACTAGACAGTAACAGTGGTCGAATTACAGTCAGTACAGTGGATACCATAATATGTTGTGCAACTTCCATGACTAACACTTGCCAGTAACTATGTTAAATGTTACATCTGTTTTGCTGAATAGCTGATTTGCAAATTCAAGGCCACATTTTTTCACGCAGCTATCACTTCTTATCATTATACTAAGCACAGATTATATTCTCCTTACGTGTGGTAGTCTTTGACACAGTAGATATTGTTCTCGACGTCCACGGTGAAAGGCACGCCATCCAGGCCCTCCTTACACACCACACAGCGAAAACAGCCGGGATGGTAGGACTTGCCCAGCGCCTGGAGGATCTAGACACCCACGCACACACACACACATAAAACACACACGATAACGGTAAGACTTGGGAGTGAGGCCATTCCGTATCACCCCACAGGCTGCCATCAGGGAGGCTTCTAAAAGTCCAGATAAAAACAGAAACACAACTAGGGTGGTGTGATGTCATGTATCAAGAAGAGCAGATGCACTGTTTCAAGAGGATGTCGAGAGGAGAAGCGTTCGACAGCACTGACAGTCTTGTTATCGAGCAGGCTGTTGTACTGAATAAGGCCCAAGATAGTGAGGGACAAGATTTAAAAGTTTAATATGCAAAGTCGGGATGCAAGCTTGGGCTGCAAAATATCACAGCATCACAGTATCACACTACTTGGTCTGCTAAACATGCAAAACATATTTATGCATCAAACGGATAAGGGAAATTAGAAACATTCATTGATGAGGTTATGGATCAAGTACACAGTGCAGTTATGTACTTCTGAACTATAAGCAGCACTACAAAAATTCCCCAGTCCCATCATGCCTGTGGACTCTCTGCCTTATGCATTCTCTTTGATAAGGCTCTTACCATCTCCATGATAAGGTGACCGCACACAAAGCACTTCTCAGCCGTCTGCTGAAAACCAGAGTACTGTGGGAGAGATAAAACACAGGATTTATTATCGCCAGCAGAGAATTATGGGTTTACGGGATATGTGTTGCCGTCGCTATTGTGGGAGAGAATGTGTGAGACAACTCAATCATGACTAGCGACCGCTATCAGCAGGACCTTTAATGCTACACACCCAGTGCATGAACTAACACATACTTTCAGTCTGGGAGTTATCTATAGGGGGTGCTGCTGCTCTCTTTAAGTTGACATCAAAAGGGCTTGCTTTATAGTTCTTTGTCTCCCAGCTGACACGTCCCATAAGGCACCAGCGAACAGTTGTACCCCACCTAATACATAATGCATTTTTTTAACCTTGATCTGGGGAAGGGTTGTGCTGGGGTGCTGTTTTCTGCGCTGCCCTCCATCACACATCCATACAGTTCCATACATTCACACCTAGGAGCTTCCCAGTACAACCAGTCTTCTATTGTTGGGCACTGAGCGGCTTCACTGGAGCAGCTGGGGCTTAAGTGCCTTGTGCATGTTACAGGAAGTAAAACGCCCTACATCATGTCAATAGCTCTTCCCCCTTAAACCCGGACCCCAGGCGGATAACGAAGGTGACCATCTGCAGCTCACATGCCCCTGGGGGTCGTGACCTGATGACATAGGGGGCTGGGGGGTGAGGCGGTGGAGGGGGCCAGGCTAGCAGGTGGAGGTGGGTGTTGACGGGCTGTGGGTCCGCCAGCCTGCCCCCTGCCCTGCCCTCTCCGCTCCAGACCTACCATCTGCCCCCACCCCCCCCACCCCCCTCCCGACACCCCCCACACCCCAAACCCCCCAGTGTGACAAGCCAGGCTTGTCAAGACCCAGCCGGATGAGGGAGGCGGAGAGGCTTAGTCTCATCCCTTCATCTGAACGCCAGGATCAATCTGTACCGCTAAGTGGCAGCGATTGTAATTTTCTCAAAGAGCATTTTCTAAATCAACAGGTTAAACCATATGCACAAGTGGCCTCCAAACAGGCAATGCCGACAGCAGTTGAGGCCATCTATAGGGATTGACTGACATTCCATGTTGATCATAATGTTGTTTACATTACAAGTGCTCCTTGTAAGAGCCTACTTCCAAATTTGGAAGTCATCCTGAACTGTCATATTCAAGTGTTCTCGGTCGTAAAATAACAAAATAGAAGGCATAACAACACTAGTTTCTTGTGATATTTTGGAAATCAAGCATCAAGCTGTTATGTTGTTTCAGGCATGCAACTGATGTTTTAATTTGGCTTTTAGCTACTAGGTGATGCTGTACATCGCTAGTATTTGCTCCTCCAGACTTGTTGGCATGTGGACAGCATCACTCAACAACACGACAACTAGACAACGCAATTCAGAAAATTCAGGCTTTCCCTCGCACAATTACCACTTTGTTGGGTTCATGTACATTGAACTCGTAATTACAATATTTCCGACAGCAATTGCAGGCACCATGAGAGCAGGCTCTCCGTCCGCCCAGTTTACCTGATGCAGATGGACCAGGAGCCTGAGAGCTGCAGCTGTCCAACAGCCCTCCTCCCACTCTTTAATTGTAAGTGCTGGGGAGCAGCTCGTGGGGTAATTGACCTCCTCAGGGAAATTTGGGGAAATTAGTGTGAATTGGAGGGGTGGTGCTCCACTCTAATTGTAGCTGCAACGTCTGTTTCCTCTGGAGGTTTCTAGAACGTGGCCTAAGATCCCAATCCCAGGCTCTCCTCCTCCATCACCTCACCATGGGGTAATGGATATGGAGCTATCAGCTGCTCTACTCATCACTGCGCAAATCAATGATCTCACACACACACACACACACACACACACACACACACACACACACACACACACACGTGGGAGGAGATAGACACACTGAGACATGCATTCACACACACTACTTACCAGGAAATCCTCCTCACAATAGACCTTGCCATTGACATTGTAGAAAGCCTTCCCTCTCAGCCTCCTCCCTGAAAAGAAACAAAAGAAAAAAATGAAATCTACATATTTTAGTCTGTCCAGGAATTCAGGAGCTCATCTAATGCGACAGAAATGCTCGATACTGAGGCAGATATTCTGAAAAACAATGGGCAGGAGGTAGGAGGAGAAAGAAAACTAAAATGTTCACTGGAAATCGATGGGAGTTCGGCGCCCCAAAAATCCCAGAATGTTTTCTGTGTTTATTTTGAACTAAAATCTATGAGGATTGGCAGTGCCCTGGTGGCTCATACTGTGTAGTCGTGACATCACGGGTTTAAATCAGACACATGCGTTGTGTTGCATGTTCTCCCCTCCATCTTCCCTCCTGCCTTTCCCTTCTCTCCACTCTGTGCTGTTTAATAAAGCAGAAAGGCTATAAAAATAACCTTTTTAGAAAAGCGTGACACTTGGAAAATTGTGAGAGAGAGGCAAAAGGACAAAGCTGTAATAGCTGCTTGTCAAGAGGGACAAGTGCTATGGTTGCACTGCTTATTGTTGTGAAAGGGTGGCTATCTATGAAAATTGGGCTCCCTGTGATGTTTTCTGCATTCAATGTGCTGAAAATTATCATAATTGGTCAAAATCACACATTCCAGGATGGACTAATGATTGGTGTAAACTTTGTGGTCTTCAGTCAGAGTATTATAAATCTGATAAAAAAGTATGATGATAAATGAAATTATCTTGGTTTTACTGGGTGGAAAATACAAACTCAAACACTGACGACAGCAAGACATCTAAAACAGCATACTGAACAGACATCTGAACATTGGGAGAAGTGCAAATGAAGGGGTTCATTCCAAGATGCTATATATATCCCATTTTGAGAAAAGAAAAATAATAATTTCATTAACAAATCCATAGTGACTTTAACTGTCATATCAAAAATCATTTCGTCAATGTAGGGATCACGCTTCCAATTGACGGCTACATCATCTTAGAATAAAACTCACAACTAATGTGACTTCTCAGAATGCAAGTCATCAATATGCCTTTTCCTCAATCTCTATCATTAAAGCCAAAACAGCAGAGCGCAGCAGGAGGTCAGTGCAGAGCAGATGGCTGTCTGAGTGTGAGTGACACTCTGTCGGTGCCTCCGTTTAATTACTTCATCCATTGATCCCAACAGGATTCCACTCACAACCCGTAAACAATCAATACAGCAGGCACAAGCTGCTGTCCAAACCGCAAACTCCCCCCTCCTCATCTCTACCTCCTCTTCCCATCCCTGCCTTTGTGCACCGCTCACACACAGGCCGACAATAGCCGGCCGGACAGAGGATCTCCCCAAGTTTGACACAGGCATGAACACACCACGCACTATACAGCCACAGACACATGCGTACGCCACAGCGGGTCCTCCCCAAGGTCAGCATTTTGAGCGTCCAGCTCAAAGAACGAAGGCTAAATTCCTCTGGGTGAGCCTTCATTCATCAGAGCCCCAGTCTGAATCCAAGCTAAAGGGAAATTCTCCTGCCGCCTGGCTTCTGCAGCCCCCTGCGATGCGTCCCTCAGAGCTTGCCCATTCAAATTCATTTAACAGCAGCGGTGTCTCTCTGGCAGTGCGATGACTTCACCCGGGCCTGGCAGACGAAGCACACGGATCTCATAAATCTGGTGGATTAGTCAGATTTAATTGTCGTCCCGAACCGCCATTGATTTTATGGGCGTCCCGGCATGGGAAAGACATGCCCCCCCTCTCTCTTTTTAACACCGAAATTTATGCAATCGCTGTATTTCACACGCACACAGTGTCACAATGCTGGGAGATGGCAATACATTAACACCCACATAAATGGCTGGAGCAGCCGAGGAATGCTGTCCACACAATAGGTGAGACTTTTAAGACTTTGAGACTGAGGAGCAATTAGCATTTTGGATAGTTTGGCGCAGGGAGAAAAGCATCTTCTCAGGATTGAGGAAGAGCATGAAGTGAAGCCACTCTGGGGAGACTTAACTTGTAGAAACCAACACTTTCGAGCGACTTAACTTGTAGAAACCATGAGACTCTGTGAGGAACGCAGCAGCAGGGGCTGGGAGGTGTTTCTGTGTGCTCGTCTATGGCCTCTGCTCTGGAGATTGGGGTCTAGAAGGTGAACACAAAGGCCCCTGTGCTGATGACTGTGTGGTGCGCTGCTAGGGGAGCGGGCCGACTGAGCAAACGGGGACATTCTTTCTGCCTGAGGTCACTAGCTGGTCCCATTCAACCCCCCGCACCCCTCCAACACCCCCCCTCTCCCTGGTTCCCTCACGGAGAGGAGGGGGAGGGCTCCATGCCTCCCTCTCTCCTCTGGCCCTTTGTCACCAGACAGCGCTGCAGAGGGTTGGACCTCCTCATAGCACTAGAACTGATAGAACCGGCCGTCCCATTTCCAATCAACAGTCTTAAGTAAACTTTTTAAGAACTTTTAAATGCTTCCTGGAATTCCATTAAAAACCAATCTAACAACAAACAAAGAAACAAACAAGCGGGCAAAAACAGAATTTGTTCAACTGAATATAGCTAATGAAAGGTCTGAAACTATAAATCATCTGTATAAGAAAAAGGACACCAGGAATGTTTAGCGACATGATGTCCAACTGTATTTATTAAAGCTGATGTGGTGAAAACAAAACATGTTTGCCATATTATGTTAACCCTGTCCTGTATTAATCTAAGAGTAGACTAAATGTGACTGACTGGAAGTGCAAGCAACGTAATACAACATAAGACAATACAACCTGCCGGTCCCATTCACACTATTTGGTGAAACTTCACAACGCATTTGCCTCATTTGTCTCACTTTCCAACTCTGTCTCAAGTGAAAATTAAGACCTATAATTGCTGTATTTAAGACATTTAAATGTTTTAAGGCCCTAAATTTATATAATTTAAGACTTTTTCAGACTTTTTAAGGATCTGCAGATACCCTGTGAATGGTCATTTGGATGATTTATAATGATGTATAATGATGAAGGATTTTCCCCTCTCACTCTGTAGTAATCCCTTCTGTCTCTCTTGTTACCTCCTATTCTATTTCTTTACCCACTCTACACACTCTTATATGATCGTTCTATGGTCACAGGAATACTGTAAAGAAAGGCCCACTGCTTTAGGACCTTTCCACGCCTTCATTTTGATTGGCTGTGACTTTTGGTGATTTAGGAATTGAAGCTTATTCTACTGATTCCACTTGTAAGTTGCTCCAAATGCCTACCATGTAAATGATAATGTTGTCACGGAAATGAGCGTTGGTCTGGTGCAAGAGGGCCGATGTGTTACCATGGCAAAGGCATCATTTGGCTGAGCATTCCTCTGGTGGTTGTGTTGAACGTGCCGTGTTTTTGAGTCTCATGCACTGTCCACACATGAAACACTGTAATGCACTTGTTTCCATGACAAAATTAGCACATTTTCAAGGTAGTCATCTTAACCTGTATGGAATGAGATTTCCGTGATACACCCAGGGAGTGTGATTTCTATTAATTTAATTTCTATGGGTCTCCTCCTCCTCAGCTCAAAGCCTCTGAGCACTGTGGGACATGTGGCATTTTCCATGGGGTTCGGGACTAAATGGCTCCCGGATTGGGATTTTACACTCCAAATACTTTTGAGCTTGAGGTTTTTTTTTTTTTCTCAACGTTTTTCTGACTTTCGTTTCCCATGACTCAAGTGTTTTGTAGAGTCTGTGTTTCACAGGCATGCATTGTTAAGTAATGGGAATTTCTCAGCTCCGGATGTAACCCTTCAATATATAAATAACACCCTAGAGAGCATGCTTTATTGTTATCATGGGCATGAAGGCAATGCTTAAGTACCCATAATCACAGTAAAGAATGCCCTCTCAATCTTTTCTTGAAGATCAATTAAAGCAGATACAAGTCTGTTGAAAGTCATTCAGTCTTCCAGTCCCATGTCTTTTGATCAAGGTGTGATGAAATCGTGTACAACTGTCTTTTCACCTGAGCACTTTGCACTTTATAATTTTTTTAATGCATTTTTGCATTCTGAAATATCTGAATTTTTTGTGTGAGCCAACTTCTACATTCAGTTGCGGGCCTACACACACCGGCATGTTTTCAAATCCAGGCAGAATGACAGGTGGAGATTTATGCGTTGCAGCAGTGACATTTCCAGACCTCCTGTTCCAAGGGGGCTGGGATGGTGCTTCTCTGTTCTTTTTTTTCCCTGGGAGCTACTGTACGAGACCATCCAACTCTGACTGCCACTACATTTGGCATGCAGGCGGGCACAGCGGATCACTTCAGCAGCATCTGGACATATCAGAGAAGCGTGCCTGATTCTCCAGCCCACATGAGACAAACAGCACAGTGAGCTCAGTGTACAGCGATCCAGTGATTTCATCCCAGTGATCCACAGTCCCTGGAGCCACAACATAGACAGCGACAGACTTTTTGATGTTTTGGCTCCAGCTTATTACTTTAGACATGATGACAGTGAGGTCTAAGTGTAGACTGTCTGCTTTAATTTGAGGGTATGTTCAGGCACATCAGATAAATAGGCAAAGAGCTGCAGCCCTTTTGTACATGACCCCAACTTCAGGATGCCAAAAGTATTTGGCGACATTAGGATTATACAATTAGGAAGTCATTTCTGGTTTTAAAAAAAATATAAAAAAATCTTACTGTGTGATGACATCAACATATCTGAAACCAATAAACATCACTTGAATCTTTAGGTTCTTTCAAGGTTTTTTGCATTTCAGTGTATCTTTGTGAGGATTCATCTGTCACTCCATTTGGCTCTAAATTACCAAGGCAATAAGGAGTGTACGGTAGGTGAAAATCAGAAGTAAAGTAGGTCCTGAGTTATGATTCCAGCTTTGAATTGTCATCCTGCATCCTCCTGATTTCAAGATTTTGATATAAAACAGCAGTTCTTTTCTCCCAACTAACTTTCCCAAAGCTTTGCAGAAAAATTGGTCATTTCACATCCAAAGTTTTAAGTGTACAAATCCGGAAAACCCTTATTAAGTTGTATTTGTTCTCAGAGAGAACTGGACAGAACTAACTGACTGGATCCAAAATGTTGTTGACATTATGTTGTTGTGCCTTGCAGCACTGTGATGAGTTGAGAAAACTTCAATCTCACATTAAAAATGAAAGATGGTTGTGTCTAACACCCATAGGCAATCACATCCCTGCCTATGCTTTCAGGTTGAAGTCAGATTGAGTCACATCTAACCAGCTGCACTGTCCAACTGACAGCCTGAACCCAGGCCTGCTGTATGCTGTGAAAATACCAACAGCGAGTTTTAGAAACCAATTCTTCTGTGAAAATACCAACAACATGCTTTATAAAATCCTGCTGCTACCATTCTGACATTTAACAGCATGGCTCATGGCAAGAGGAAACTATTCAAAACACAGCACAATAACACAAGACTGAAACTGAAGACAAGCTGAAGAATGAGAGAATGAAAAGTCAGTGGGCCGTATTCACAAAATTTATTAGATTCTTCTTACTTAATGCCTTCGAAAACCAATGTGGGATTCATGAAACATGCGCAACCCCGCAATTTGTGTGTACCCTCAAGGGTATCTGATGATGAATGCCAATTGTTTGCAAACTGGATGCATGTGCCTGTTAATGTTGATTAGCATAGGTAGATGCCCTGGCAACTCCGTAAAAGGCATGCTGACTGAAGTGTCGTGAGCAAATAGAAAGCACTAATGGAAAGGCTGAGAAACCATGGCGAACAGACCCAAATGTTCGCCTTTATTTAACAGATAAAAGTAGAAAGAGACAGGAAAGACTGGGGTGGGGGGGCATGCGACAAAGGTCCCGGACCGGATTTGAACCCAGGACGTCACATTTACATGGTACACGCCCTAGCCCACTGAGCCAGCAGGACGGCCAGATGTTGTTGATTCTGACTGTAGTTCTTTCCGCCCGCAGTGTCCAAGCTCATCCAACAGCCTGTCAGCACACCAATACTGCACTCTGTGGCGGAGCGAGTGCGCACATGATGGTAATTATATGATCGCTCCTGAGGGATCTGAGGGCCGGTTAGGGGTGTCATCAGCCATGTAGTCATGTAATAACCTCTATCAGCTAGAGACAAACTAGTTAGCCTTGAGACCATAGTTAGTTTAGCTTGCATTTGTTATTACACTTTGAGATCAAATCGGATCATACACGTTTTGTGAATGAGGCTCAATATTCTTTTAATTTTCCCAATTTCGACTTCAATTAATTCAATTTAGACTTTATCATTCATCATGCCAAAATAACCATGTGTTCAAAATACAATGTATTCTGTTTTTTCTTATTGTATTTTAAAGCTTTGTTTTTTTATCACTTTACTTCTAAGTTTTGTCACCTAACAAATAAACTAAGCTATTAAGATGTATTGCTCTTTCTGGTGGGAGGCATTGCTCAGGTTCCATGATCCTCTCCCTGTCCTCCTCTCTCCTCCCTCGCTCCTCTCCCAGAACAAGTGGGCTTTTATCACCTGCTGGCTGTGTGAGGAGCAGAGAGGGGAGAGAGGGGGAGAGGAGGGAGGGGGAGGAGGCAGGGGGAGGCCAGGGAGCCAGAGCCACAGCTCCGGGCTGTGAAGGGGCTGCATGGATAGATGGATGGATGGATAGATGGAGGTGGTGATTCACTCAGATGGGAACTTCAAATGTTTTTTTTTGTGGGTTTTTTTAACCATGGCAGGGTGAGCATGTGCAGGCCTGCTGTCTCAACAAGAGTCTGTCTTGGTGCAAACCCAGCAGTTAAAGGTACAACATGGCAGCAGTAAGCTTGTCGGCTTTAATGAATGATGCAGTCCTTCCCTGGGCCAATCAGTAACAAATATGTCACCTTGTTTTGATCTGTAATTATAGTTCCCCCTTGGGCCAATTAGTGTAATTTTGAATGCTGGAATGCAGCAGTGAGATGAATCATTTCCCCCCACGTTTTGTCAAAATCAGATCAGCAGTGTCTGAGATATCGTGTGTGACAGACAAATGAATGGAAGGAGACTGATCCATAGTCCATAAAATCAGAGATTATTTTGACCAGCTAAATTTGGGTTAGACTCACATATGTTATTGAAGAGTTTGACTTGTAGATGGGAAATAAAATTTCAGAATCTGATCTCATCTCTCTCTGATTGAGGGATCTAAAGCTAGCAAGCTTCTGAGAATTATCCTTGCAAACATTCAATAGGGAAGAACTCTCTAAACCTCAAGTTCAATGATGGTGTGCATCTGGTGGCCTGCGGTCCACATCCATCCCCCACACCCTTTAATATGCCCACTAGATTACTAATATCTATTTGCAGCTTCACGGCAGCCTAAATCAACTTTACTACTACTCCAATTTTTCATTTCTTTTGCTTCAGATGTGTTTTCTTACATTATGAGCATAAATAATTGAAACAAGATGGTCTATGAGTGGTTAAGTGTGGGGCAAACCCACAGTTTTTATGGACATTGTTTTGCTGCACTTTGCCAGCATCTTTAGGAGCTACAGCTGTGCATGGGACACTACACTTTCAGGAGCCTTACAAATCTCTACACGCATGTGTAGAGATTTGTAGAGAACTGTATCATTGGAAAGACATGGTTCATATCTTACCCTAACCCTATTTTCCAAGTTACATCTCTATCAAATCATCTCACACTGTTTTTCCTGAACCAAAAGTCCATACTTTTAAGCTTTTAAGACACAAAGTTTCACCTATGGGAAGCTTCCAAATGTTGGGATACTTCCAAATGTGGAAATGTCCCAAACCCTAATGCACAAAGGCAGGCAATATAGACAACTATGCACTTGTATAATCATAAGGTCACAACAGCTAGTGTGTCCTGTTTAAGTGTCCCTGAGCATAACACTGAACCTCTACCGTTACTCCTGCACTCTGACCATTCTGGTGAAATTTGTACACTTATGTGTCTCACAGACATATGTGAAGGGACACGTTGTTAATTAGACTGTATATAATAAGGCAAGTAAGCACTATAAATTCTTAAATGTCGAAAAATTCTTAAATTACATAATATAAAAATCCTTTATAAGTGGGCATACACTTAAACATATACACCTTCCACCACCGTCCTAATGACTACAGAATGTTTCGGGCCACTATCACCATTAAATTTGTCCATACCACGGTCAAAAGCAACAGCGGGTGAACTCTGCCTCTGCACATCTCAACAGGGTCATAACTGTATGTAAGGTTTGTAAGTTACTCTGCATTTACACCATTACCAACCACACTGCCATGCTACGGTTTAATGTCCAATCTGAGCGAGCTAATTTGTAGCTCTGGTGACACTGGTGCTGCAGTAAAAGGTGGGACATATAGCAGTGCTAGTACGCAACTAGCTGCTGATGGGTGACGCTGCTCAAAAGTTCAACTGCAGTCAACTTTTCCATGCCAACAAATGAGGAATTGAGGCGACTGCGGCTGACATCGGCTGAGGCTTTTTTGGTCGTAAACAATGAGCAGACTCCTGAGAAGTGGTTTTCTTGAGTAGCTTGCAACGTGAATGCACAGCTACTGATAATGAAGTCTGACTCTCTGGAAACTTAACACAAAGCGCTGAGCAGTCACGATTTTTCAGCTTTCTGATTCCCGCTGCCTGCCAGGTGCAGCTGGCGGTGAATGAGCTGGCAGCATCAACAGATTTGAGGAATCCGAGCCCCTGAGCTCTCTTCCACTGTCAGTGCTTTCAGAAGCAGGTTGGGTTACTGTAACACAGAAATGAGTCATCAGCCTTGCGGCAGACAGTGGGCTCAGAGGAGCGGGCGATCCAACCCGAGGCGAGGTATTTATTATTTATTATTATTATTTTATTTATCCAGAGGATGCATGCTATTTTTCAGTAACACCCTACTGGTATATACGTTCACTCTTGATGAGCTGCCCAGTACGACTTGGCCACTGAGCAGCTCCACTGGAGAGGCTGGGAATTAAGTGCCTCGCTCAAGGGCACTTCAGTAGCAGTTGTTGTGGGCGGGGAAAACACTACTCTTTCACCTTCCCCGTCAAAAATGTCCTCAGCCTGTCCATGAATTCAAACCCACTTTTAGGCCACTGTCCCTGGTGTATACACCAGGAAGGAAAAAAGAAGACATTATTCCAACAGGCCATTCTTACGGGATGAAATCCGAATCAAATTGAATAATAAATCTCAGATTTTTTTTAACAAAACACAGTTGTTCAGTCAGCTTGACCTCTGTTTCAAAATCCAGCAAGCTGTAAACTAGACTTCCTCAGAACCATAAGGAATTTGTGCGTTTGTGTGTGTGTGTGAGCGCATGTGTGCGTGCGTTTCTCCATGTGCTGTTTAATCTGAGCCCATGCCAGGCTTGCCCCCTCTGATAAGCAGGTCTGGTACACTTTGTGACTGTCTGATTGAGGTCCTCCAGGGAAGGCCGGCTGAAGTGGAGGGGGGTAGTTTGCATTCCTGGCCATTTCATGAAAAAAGGGTGCAACCATGGGAGTAAGCCAAGAGGAGGGCTCAATTATGCATGGTTAAACAAAGCCCAAGGCTACCAGCGAGCAATGTCTCAGCAAACTCGCTCCGGAGCTCCAGACTCCGGGAGCACCCTGCTCTTTGGGACATTTTAGCCAAAAGGTTGAAGGGAAAAAAAAAGGAAACTAAAAAACAAACAGGCAAAAAAGAACGTAGCCCCTGATAAATCACTGGATCGTGTTATGACAAGTGAAGGCACTTTGAAACTAAACTTCTCAGAGGCCTTCAAAACACTCTGCTTAAAAGAAAACATTCCCATTCACATGGGGTCAAATGATACATCACAGAGTTTACGTTAGCAATAAACCATCTTGAGAGGAGAGATGGCCCGCGAAGCTATCAACAAAGAGCTGAAAATGACTTGTGCACCTATCATGGACATGATCTGTCCAATAAAACAATAACAATATAACAATTATTCTCTCAGTATCCATCTTTGGCTTTTGTCTTAACAGTAATAAAATCTGTAACTATTTTATGACCTGATTAAACCCATTCTGCCCTCCCCAAATGATCCAGATTGTTAGAGCAGCAGCAGTTATTCTTTAAGATCATTTTGTAGTTAATGTTCTGATTGTTACCGGAGGAGATCGACACGTTATCTCAAAAATGTCTGAAAGCTTCAAAACAAGCAGCTCAGCACCGAGTATAGCTTACTATTAACTTCCGAATTAAACCCTCAGACATAATCAAGAATATTAGAACAGCAATTATATTTTAACCAGGCCAAGGGTTATTTTTCACAGAAACCCCAGAACCTCAGCAATTGGACACTGCCCCCCATTCATCAGCCGCACAATAAATCGGAAAGTATGTGGATTTGGTTACATGTAAATTATAGGCAGTTCTTCCAGAGCCAGGGGGGATCAGTATCCATGTATAGCACACACATGAATGGAGGCAACCTGGCTAAAAAACTCTCTCCCGACATCTTCCTCTTGTTTCCACTGGAAACAGGAGAGGAGGGTTGGAATCGGGTGACAGGGAAGCCCAGCGCCCACACACACACACACACACACACACACACACAGACCCACACACACAATCTATACTGTATTTTGAGCTCAAGAACAGATTTAATTACAGTGTCTAAAACCGAATAGTGTCAGCTTTTTATTTCTTTGTGTCCTCATTAGCTTGTTCCTGCTGGACAGAGAACTAAAACGTCTTGTAATTCTACTGAACAGGCTTCTCCCTGAGGAGATTCTTCAGCACCAGATGTTTTGATCCCTGACTGCACCGACAACACCAGCTCTGACAGGATGCCAGTGATACTAATGATGATTTTGCAGCAGAGACAGCGGTGTCCGGAGCTCAGAGCCGTGTTGTGTGTTCAGAAATAAGACAGAAAGCTGCGGACACAGTGAGGCGAGGACCGCACAGACAAACTCACATTGTCCCCCATTGTGTTCTATGGTTTCAGAGCATGAATACATATTTAAGCCAGAACAGCACTTGAAGCATCAGACACATGCATTTTCAAACATAACACTTGTTTTCAGCGTCAAGTGGCAAACTAACAAACTTGGTTCGATATTGGAACAACAGAGGACTTTGTGGAACTGCAGTGATCATTGACCTATTTTGAGGCAAAATGACAAACAAATGTGATACAATAACTGTGATCTAAATGGGTAATTTAGCAGGTAGTTTGTTCAGATGTATTGACAAAACATGAACACTGTATAGTAGCTGGTCAACCAGCCTGGTCTCCAACTATAGGAAGCAGACTGCAGAACACATTTGATTTATGTCATATTTGGGATGGGACAGAAAGGTAGTGTATGCACATCCAAAAAAAGTAGGCCAAGTGCTTGGTATTAAACCATGAATCCATAAAAATGAAACACCAAGGGAGAATCGTTACACTGTGCGGGTATTTTCTTTCTTTCTTTCTTTTATGGATATTTGCATAGATACTGCAGGGAAGCTGATATTAGCAGAGGCAACCAGGCAACCGGTCAATGGACAAAAAATACACCAAAGCTATCCTTCAGTATCGTGGAGAGATGAGCAGAGCTGGAGGTCACATTACCAACAAAGCTCCATATCAAAGGCCAGAGAAACTGGATTGAAGCGTTCATCCATGTTGAAAACACAACCTGCTCACACCTTTGTGGGTAATTTGGCCTCCAGCTCTGTGCATCGTTCAATAATACAGAGGAATGATTTTGGTGTGTATTTTATCTTTTTTTGTCCAAAGACCAGTAGTGTTGCTGTGTCTCGGGTATTGTTTCCCACTCAGAATATGACGTAAACCAAATATGGTTGCCATGTGAATAAAGGGAATTGCTAGAGAATAAAGGGAACTGCCAGAGATAAAATCTATGTTTTTGTGATGAGTATTTTTTTTTAGAAAATCAACTTCGTTTCAGGTCTGTACCAGATCGGTCACTATGGTAACGGCTATGCTCATGCCGCATGAGGGTAAACAGCAGGAGGAGAGCGCATGCGGGTGAGCCAACTCCCAGACCGGAAGGAGGGCCAGGTCTTTACTACTGAGTGATATCACTGAATTGACAATCACTGAATTGACAATCTTTGGTTTAACTTACCACAGGAGCAGCAGGTGAAGCAGTTTGTGTGATACAGGTTCCCCATGGCCTGGCAGGCTTGGCTGGCTCCATATACACCTTTCCCACATTTGATACAGATACCTGTTGGAGAGAAGCCATGCATGGTCAGTTTTTTACAGTTCTATTTTAGCCGTTTAGCTGACGTTGTGTTGTCCAGAGCGAATCACAATGTATGCTACAGCAGAATAAGTGTATCCTCGATGGTCAACATTACAGGATGTGTACTTGGACCAAGGGGTTTCTAGGAATCACGTCAAGCACTTTTCCTTCAGGAAATTTCAATATCATAAAAATGATACTTCATTCTCTGGTTCTACAAGCTTAAAGTTGTGTGATGTGCATTTGAGATTGTGGTGCTGATGAACTAGCTTGTACCATCCAATGAACATACAGTCAGCCACACTGTTAGCATGCACCACAGCAAACCAAATAAATACTAGACACACAAACTGCTACCAAGTTACTTGTTGCACAATCAAAGCTTATCTGCCAAAAAGCCAGTGCCTTCCTTTAATTATATAACAGTCGAATGAATTTTAATGACCAACCTGCTAAAAATATCATTGTGAGCTATTTTTCAAAGACAGATTTCATTGCTTTCCCTCTCTGCTGCTTTTGATGTCCAGCTTCTGGTGACCAACAAGGCAGTGAAATGCAAAGATTTCTTGGCATGTCAAGCTACAAAACTCCCAAATTGTATCAAATAAAAGCATGAAGCAGACTATCAGAGTGGTGTAATGGCTATAGAGGTACAGCCATGCATTTTGCTGGAAATAGAGGGCATCATTCCAAATTTCAGTGATGTCAATGCTCTTAATTTATCTGGAATATTTCTACAAAGAATTTCTATTCTGTTTGCATAATTCTAACTCTTACTGCTGTAACTTTCATGCATTACTATAATGTACTGTACTACGCATCAACGCCAAGGCGCACCGCCACATCAGGAAAGTTAACGATTATATTAAAATGCGCTGACAGGAAATGCAGTGGGTGTGAGGGGTTGTCAGGAAGCTCTGTGTGGCATAATGAGGGAGTGAGTCAGCAAAAGATAGGTCAGGGACTCTATGTCCCAACAACTTTCTGTGCCTTTACTTGTTACCAGGGAAAAAGCTGACTGAGCATGCATGCTCCTTTTCAGCAATGTACTGCTTCACATTCATACCAGGGTAAGAAATTAACTTTTCTTCCAGAGGGCGTTTTTGGCCCCTCGGCACTTTGGTTGTTTTTGGAGGCAATTTTATTGAACTATGAAATAATACATTTGCATTGCATGTTGGCAAATAAGCACTCGATTTGTACCACTAAGATTTGTTTTAACTTCTTTCCCACAGCTGGAAACTCGCAGCAGGCCTTACAGAAGAAGATGGTCCATCTTCAACCCATCGATTGCTGAGTTTTTTTTTACCATATTGGTTGTTTAATTTTTTGTTGATGCAGTAGTTTGTGTGGGGTCGGCATGTTTTTCTACAGCTAGCTGTGAGGTGCTAGAATTTTGTATTGCTTCAGGCTGCGTAGTCGGCTCTGATCAAAAACCACTGCATTTTTCTTGCCCAGAACGCACTGGAAAGAATCCCCCAGTCATAGGCTCACATCAAGTCACAGGGGACAGTAGTCGACAACTCAACCAAAAAAATGTGAACAGGGCGAAATGTAAAAAAGGGTACTTATAATTATTAGTTATCATTTTTTGCCCACTCAATTTAAATTTTAGTTCCATTTTATGAACTTAGAACAGAATTTTACCCTAAGCCCCTGCTAATTTCTGACCCCGATTCATACTGTTCCACACATTCATGTCTGGGACCTTCACAGTACAACCACACTCTACTGGAGTTTAACTGCCTTGCTCAAGGGCAACTTGACAGAAGTTGTTGAGAGAGAGGAGCTGGGGAGCTGGGGAGATTGTTACTCGTTCACTTTCCCCACCTGTCCCGAGAGTCAAACCACTGACCCCCCCGATCACAAAGTCGCATCTCTACCCTTTAGGTTACTGTCAACCCCACAAACACAGTGTGGTGAACGACTGATGCACTGAGAGGAAAACACTCAATTATCGACAGGTACGTGGGGTAAATGAAAATCTCTGATCTACTTACAAGCCTGAACTATCCAACTATAGAGTACCGTGACCTTTAGTAAGGAAAAGAGATGGGGGGGGGGGGGGGGGGGGACACTGGCTTAAAACTATTTGGACGTAGCAGCAGCAGACTAATGATCTTCAAACTCTCACGCACAAGACTGCCTCCGCTGGGGTCACATTCCACAGGGAGTGCAGGGTCAAAGCCTGGGTGGGGTGAGTCCAGGGTCACAACGCCTACAGGACACAAGATCCCAACAGGGGAGCTGGCTTGCTCGCTCCCCCCCCCCCCCCCCCAAAACATGTGATGATGAAAACGAAGGAAGTGTCACCTCATCGACAAATTATCATGAAGTTCCAGCTTTGAAATGAAAACACATTTCAGGATCGTTTCAGAGCGAGGATACGCTCGGTGACGTAATGTTGGAATTCCTCGTCCTTGGTTATCTGAAGCTATAATTTCCCTTTCATAACAGCGTGAATGCAGTCCATGACATTGTAAAAACAGATAAAGGACAAGGGTACAGGAAAACCATGCAAAGGTTACGTGTTTTCCCTTTAAACTTGAGGCGCTTGTAGTTCAGCTGAAGCAAAGTCAAATATTGGCATTTCCTAGTGCAGCCTAAACTCGTGACTGCACCCCTGCACTCAGCAAAGATAACGGAAGAAAATGAGTGCTATTCATTGCGATAAGGAGGAAGGAGTTAATGTTAAATCATCTTAATTGACTTAACAACTTCGCCAAAATAAATATCTATGATGGCAAAAAAAAAACAGTGTCTTAGAACGTAAATCTTAATGTTTTCACCTCCCCACATACTGCAGAACTAGAAAACTACTCAGTAAAATCTGTTAAATTGGCAAGCATAATAAATGTTACATGGCTTCTTGCAATGAGAGCCACAAATCGAAGTTTACTTGACTGAGAGCGTTCAGTGGCATTTTGCGAGCGATGGATCCTGAGCCTGATACACAACAATTATAAGCTTGTCTCAGCTGACAGCAGTTAGGCTCTGATTAGACGGTCTGCCTGGTCATCTGGAGAACCACCAAACCCATGCAGAGCTCCTCGGCCCCGAGCGCCGTCCTCCATGTTCATACAAGCCGTTTCGGTCATTTGCAATGACGACAATGAACAAAGTGAACAAGCATCTTGCTTTTGCTGTAGTAATACTTCACAGATGATGAATGCTGAGTGTATACTGGTGGAGTAATATGTATAGTCTGTCTATTGTATGCCTTCACTGTCCCTTTGCACTGCATGTATGCAAGTTGTCAATTGTCTCTGCCCCACTGCCACCAAGATAAATTTCTTTACTTTTGTACTCTGTGAATAAAGTGATTCCGATGCAGATTGTGGCTTGTAATGTAAATGTTATTCAATGTCAGTCACCATTACGGTCTTTGTGTATTGATATCTCTACTGAAAGTATTATCATCCTGCCCCCTGTGACCCTCGTACACTGAGCCCATTATGTAGCTTTGAGACCAAGGTCTCTCCCAGCTATCTCGTTCCCACTCTTCAGCATTCCAGTGTGTATTTACATGGGCCATCTGGGTGCATGCCGGGTACAGCTAACCTGCTACGCGTCTCTCTTTATGCCCATGGTGATAGCGAAAACAGAAAATATTTTCAGTCAACATGAGTCAACATGACTAACATAATGACAAAAATACTAAATTGATGTTTATATTTGGTTGACAAAAAAAACAAAAAAACACTCAAAGGCACGTACATCCGAGTATCTCACAGGTGCTGGACAAATGAAAAAGTAATAAAAAGTATATTCTGCAGACTACTCTAGTCCCATTTGAACATGTATTTACCAATTACCAACTATGTTAATTGTCTAATTGCATGTTAATTGCCTAATGATCTAATTTTTTAATTTGGTTTACCAATAATCTAACAAAAATTTGAATGGGGATGTCCGACTAGAGGACAGGTGTGTACCCAGATAGCATGTTTGCATGTTCTTTCCCCTCTTAGCCCCATATCACCATGTGTATCTATTGTACGCACTCGCCTGAAGCGTCTACATTATTCAGCTGCACTGATAGCAAAAGTGAGCTTTTTATAACTGTGTTGACACCAAGCTGGGTTGAAGCAGCATTTCTACCTCTCTCCTTAGGTCTTATTGTTATTTCATCATTCTATGGTCATAGAAATATTGTCAAGGCCCTTTGGCTTTGACCCTCAACCCAATGCCTCAAATGAAAATGTAAAATGTTTTATAAGCTGTTATATCCATTTTCTAAATTGCTTCTGGTTACAACTATACTGCAGTTTCTCAACTAAAGGACAGATAAAACTATCAACCATATGTACACCAGACTGTAGACACTAGCCGACATTTGTCAACATGGAAAGTTTCTTTGTCGTGAGAAACCAGATTTGAAAAGACAACTGTAAATAGGGACAAATAGAGGTCATAAAAACCCACATGTGATTTGTGATGATTTCCAGACCAATGGTAAAGAATCCTAAAAGGTCTGTTGAGTAAGGATGTGGTTAGTATTTTACAGGAGAACAGGGAAATCACTGAAGCGCTCTTATAAATCTAAACAGGATCCTGAATCTCTGGTGTACCCATGGTACAGCATGTCCATGTGGTAAGGACAGGATGTAGTGCTGGCGCATTCGCTGGGGATAAAAATAAAACAGCATCGTTTGTACCAATGCACTGATGCACAGATATTCCAGTACCTTTGGTAACTTAACACAAGTGTAAAAATCAGCCTGAATTCTTCCATTTCTATGAATGGCAGCCTACATGAAACCTTTATGAAATATTTTTGAGCAATTGTTCAATATTGGTTTGTTATTATGCTCTTGAGAAACAGGCTTTCTGCGTCACACTCATATTAATGAGTGGGGAAGTCTGATATATCAGGTGATGAGCCATTAGGCATATGGTGTGTAAGTCAATTCAAAAATAAATGAAAATCTAGTATGTTATTTTTGAAAGAGGAAAATTAGGGCCATGTAAATGCATGTGAAAGATCAAGCAAAGGAAAACCTTTGTTTCAAATTCAATTCTGTGATATGCAAGATCACATAGGATTAGAATGTCTTAGATTAAAGTATAATAATTAATTTGAGCAAATGACGTGCACAGGCTGCATGTAAGCTTACAATCAAACAAATGGAGGCTGAAGTTCACAGTAAGTTATACAGTGATGAATTGCACTTTCCTGTTTTGTGGAACCAAGTGCTGCCAAATACTAGAATGCTTCTGCATTTCTTATGCCTGGGAGTGATGCAACTACTGCAGACAGAGCATATACTTAGCATATTCTGTCCCTCCATCTGAAAACAAGGACGGCCCTGGATGGTGATCCTATATACAGTAGGTAGTTCAATGGGTACAGCATGGAATAACACTGCCAGGGTTTGGGGTTTAAGCCCCACTGTGGTCACCTATGATAAAAAATAATAATAATGTATGCACTCATACTGAATGCTTTGGATCAACAGGAGAAACACTTGAGTAAAGGAGTGATACATAGTATATTGAAAGCTGGTGCTTAGGGTGTTGCATCCCTACTACAGAGTTCCAGACACATGTAGAATCAATGCCATGGCGCTTTGAGGCTTGTGGCGACCAAACGCCCTATTAATACACTTTAAATTGGTGTTTCCTTTATTCTGGCAATTACCTGTATATTGAAATCATACTGATACTGCAGTGTGAAAGAATGCAACATCTGTATAAAAAAGGCTGTAACTGGGGCATTCAACAGGTCAATGAGAAATGTCTAGCAGACAGGCCTTAAGCCTGAAATACTACATAATTTGAGGAGATTGGTCTTCACTTGTAAATCCTATAGGAAATATTTTCCCATTGCAGAGCTTCTGAGAGTGTTTCACAGCAGATCAGAAGGTATTATAGACTTGAAACTGAAGATGAGACTTTAAAAAATATTTCAAGTCATACTTCAATTACAATGTCTGTCAAAATAATTGCAATAGGATGCATTTTTTTTTTTTTAAGAGGAGTCATAAAGTGACGGTTGTGCAGGGCAGGGCGGTGTGCTGTTGCCCACAAGTCAGCGTTTGTGTGTGACAGGCATGTGCATGACTACTGCCATTATAATTCTGGGCAGGTGATCAGACTTGACCCCCACCAACCATGTCTGGCCCGCCAGCCAGGATCGTGTGCCAAGTGTCTGGTGCTGCCCGACTCCCCACTGGCTGGTTAATGAAGGGCTTCGCGGGGGAGTCGGGGCGGGGTGGTGGGGCGGGGTGGTGGGCTGGGGTGGGGGGGTGGGGCGGGCCCGCTCCGCAGCTTCAATTGCAGCCTGTGTCGGGCCAGCTGTTGATTCACAGCTCCTTCGCCACCACAACAAACAGAGGCCACACAGGGGCCGGCAGGCAGAGCAGAGCAGAGCAGTGTGGGACACTGGCAGGCAGCGCTGGGCCTCCAATAAAGCCCCGGCGATCAATTTCTCCGCTGTCGCTACGGAAACAGCGCTGTCTCTATTGGCCCTGGTGTGAGGAGCTTCTGTCTGCATTCTTCTCTTTCTCCCTTTCTCTCTCCATCTCCATCTCCCCTCTTTCCACCCCCTTGCTCGTTCTCCATTATCTCTGCGCCTCTCTTGCTCTCCCCCTCTCTGTCTTTCTCCATTTCTCCCTCCTCTCTTCCTTCCTCCTTCTCTCACCTGCTTCTCTGGCACAAACGAACGGCCCGTCTCAGCCTCACTCTGAGCAAGTGCACCGGCTACAAAACAAGCCACTGTTCTCTGACTGCAGCCATTTGTCTAGCTGCTAATTCAAAGGTGGACAGCAACTTCCCCTGTAGGCTTTCTCTAGCTGTGTGTATTCTGCTTTTGAAGCAAAGATATTTGGTCTCAAGGCCATTAATCACAAGAAAAGTATCATAAGGCTCATTTCTGGAAATCAGGCAGAAACCAAATCTTAAAAAAAGTTGAAATGGCAAGGAGAGGTTGTGCGCCCAATAGTGAATGTTTTTATCCAACAGCCTTATAATACCATGAAGGCGTATATTTTCAGTAATAGAAATCAAACCCCTAACCCTGGCAGTGTTCATGCCATGCTCATCTCACTGGGCCGCTACCTAGAGACCATCCTCCAGAGGTTGACTGCAGAGTTCATTTTCAACAAAGCAAGACCACTGCGCTGACGGAGCGAAGGGTATCTGCTCTGTCAGAACAGAAGGTTCCATTCAGTACGTGCAGCGCTGTGTAAACGTTAGCTCTGCCAAGACAGAAATTAGTATTGCCCTGCAAAAAGCACTCTTATCTGCCACAGAGGGACCTGTTGTTGATAATGCAGCATGCGCAGGTTGCAAACAGACCTTGAAGAGATGACAAATCTGCGCCTGTTTCTTAAATGAAACCCTTTTTACACAGACAGCAGGCAGATAGCATTTATAAGTATTGATGAAAAACACCAACACTTTGCAACAGGTTGTTTTTGCAGTCAGTAAATTGTTGTTGGTTCAACCATTACCATTTTTTACTTTCAGTAGGCACTCAGTGTTGTGATACAGAGGAAATGTATGACATTTCATACTTGCTATAACCGCTACTAATAATGCTACTACGCATTTGTACAAAAATAGTTGCTGTTGTTTTTATCTAAATTAACTGGTAAAGAAACTGGAAGGAGTTGGAGAACACATTACTGCTGTCAGCTGAAAAACATTTAATGTTGAAGGAATCTAAAAAGCTTTAGTTTTCAGTTTGACAACCATGCATTTTGGAAATTGCTTGGACTTGTGGGTCATGAAACTTGCTCTATCTAGAAAGGACCATTTAAACCTTCAGCACAAGTACAAACATGAAATTGCAGCTCTGAGTTTGTTTGTTTTTTCTGTGACAGCAGTGATACAGAGCTCGCCCAGAGACCTGTGAGGCCTAAAATGTTCCTTGGCAGGGCAGGTGCAGGGGTCAGGGCCAGAGCATCAGACCCTCACCCAGGGACCTGAGGAGGAACAGTATGCCAGGGGGAAACACATTGATCTGACTGGCCAGGAGCTGAGCTGCTGTGACCAAAGCAGTGTTTTAAACCAATCAGGGACCAGCCAGTTTATGAACAATCTCTGTTAATACACCTGTAAGTCTAATATTCCATCTTCTCCTTTATCAAGCACTCAAGAGAATTGCCTATTAAATTAAATAATGAATGAAATAATTGATTTGGCTTCTACCTACAATTAGGGAGGATGGTAACATCTTAATGAACCTTTGGTTGGTTTAGGGGCCATGGTGGAAGTTCAAACCCAACCCTCATGCAAAACAATCAACATATTATTGAGGGGTTGTGTTCTTTTGTAATTTAGATTGAGTCTAAGTTCGAAATGTGAAAATCACAATGACTTTAATTTTCTTATGCTGAAATAGATTCAGCGACACTGTGGTATTAGTTTTGTTTATTGACTTTTTTTTAGTTGATTGCAAATTCTAATAGACCCCCAAATACAAATGTTTGAAAACAAACTTCTTAGACTTGCCATTACTTACCAAAGTATTCTTTTTTCATGTGCATCTCTAACTCCTTTTCTAGCTCCAAGGTGAGCGCCTCCAGCCTTCTCTCCGCCTGGCTCGGGCCACTTTCCCGGCTCGGGGTCACCTGGTAAGGCAGTTTAAACCTCTGGCCGGGGGCAGCTGCTTTCGAGGACATCCCATAACTAAATGACGACGGAGAACCCGCGGTTATCTCTGCGCTCATCCCCGTCTGGGCCGACTGCTGCTGGGGCTCTGGCATCGCCGCAAGCCCTTGGAGATGGACGCGACTTTGGATGCCGTTGGAGTCTCCAAATTCCTGAAGCAGCGTGTCCTCGTGTAAACTGGTTCCCAGCATCGAGGACCTGGGTGAGGGCAGCTGGAGGTCCGGGTAGGTGCTCATCGACCCTCTGGAGCTGCGGGAACTTCTGGAGCTGTGGCTGGAGATGCTGGAGCGGGGGCTGACCACGCAGTTCGCCGTCGTCCCCGGTCTCGCGCTCCCGTCCTGGCTGCAGATGCTGGAGCGGGGACTCGCCAGCGGTGCTGCGTGTAAAACTGCCCCCTCCAGATCATGGTTGCCCATGGGCCCGTATCGGGAGTCAGAGTAGCTAGATCTCGGGCTGGTGGTGAAAGAGTACTGGCTCGCCGTGCTCGACCTGGGGCTGGTGTGCCTCTGGTCGTAGCCCATGCTGATGCCGCTGGTGCGGTTGCTGCTGGGCTTGCTGCAGCAGTCGTAGCTGTTGAGGCTGGCCCTGGGGCTGGAGTGTTTACTGGTGTCGCTGGCGGTGCTTGCATAGCTGGATCTGGGACTGAGGACGCTGCTGCCCTCGCAGTGAACCATACTAGACCTGGGGCTCGTATACCTGTCCTGACCCGGTACCACCAAGCTAGTACGCGGGCTGCTGATGCTCGACCTCGGGCTGGCATGCTTGCTCTGCTCTTGAGAGGACAGAGAGGATGCCAGGCTGGACCGCGGGCTGGTGGCGTTGTATCTCCCGTCATGGTTAGTGGTAATGCAGACACTGTTGCACCTGTTGCCAGGCAGAGATACCGGTTTGTTGAGAGGCACGCCGTCGAAGGCAGAGCCGGTGCTGTACCTGTGGCCCTGCACCTCCAGAGAGTATCTCCGGTGCCTCTCGGAAGCGCCGCTATAACACGGCAAAGCCACTTCGGATTTGGTGCAACAGCTCTCCTCATTATAAACTGCGTCTCTTTGAGGGGCACAAAAATCCACAGGCACGGTCCGGTTGCCGTTCACGGGGCGCACCGGAGCCGCGTTGTACACTTTATTCCCAGACGTGTAATTCTCTACTGTGTGATGCTGCTGGTGAAGCACAGAGGTGCCATTCATTGGCTTACTTTTATGCTCTGCGACTGCCGGAGCCGAAAAATCCAAATCGGGGTTAATCACCAAGTCTCTCCTTGCATTGTACATCCCATCTTTATACGCTTCATATAAGGAAAGGTCCTCCATCAATTTACTGGCCCGGAGTCCCAAATCTTCCTCATAATGCTCCATGTTTTGCTCCCGAGGCGAGAAACAAGTTCAGAGAGTGTGCTCCGCTCCGCGAGCCAAACTACCGAGGACCGGAGAGCACTAATTGCATTTCACATGGAAATCAAAACAAAACGCCGCGTTACAGCCGTCGCTCATTTAGCAAAACCACCGATGTACTCAGAAATCTCCTCTGTGTGCCGCATCGTCTTCTTCTTCTTTCCCCCTTCACCGAAAAAACAAACTCTTTCTCACAGTTTCAGCCGACAGGGATACGTTTGTCAACTTCAGTTTTTGTTAAGTTGAAAGGTCTTTACAGTCAATGGCGCGCTGCGCGGAGGAATTTCCCCTTGTTGGTTTTGACTCCAGATTTCCCTTCGGGTCACTATTTCAGAAAATAAAGTAGGCTGGATAATCGGATGCACCGTAAATAACCACTGCGCAAAAGTTTAGGCACACCACTCGCCCGAAAATATACATAAAATGCAGTTTTACGCAGGGGACTCGTTTGCGTAAAAGGAATGCGGGGATGGAGACAGGATGCGCTGCGCCTCTCTGGAATGTGGTTAATGCTGCAGAGAAACAATGATTGCGACCAACTCAGCAAGGGGCTGCCGGCTCTGAAAAGAGAATAGTTTAGAGAGAAGGGGACGTCTGCATTCATCTCAGGCAGACTAAAACATCGCACAAAGCACGCCTCACCTGGTCCGACTTCTTTTACACTAGGAAAAAGCTTCGGTGGATTTGTAATATGGAGGCTAAACCCACCTAAAACTCAGTCACACCTTTTGTAGTCTGACACAATGTTGAAGTTACAAAATTAAGATTGCGCCCTTGCGAAACTGAACTATAATAACCGTTATAATTAATTTTAGAAGGATACAGTTCAATTATCGCAGCAAAACTATAGGTCTCTATAGTAATATGATAGGAATATTATAGTGATATCATAGGAGTTAAAAAAAAACAAAAAAGCTACCATGATGTACGCTAAGGTGTCTATAAACTCTATATAAAAATAAAGTACCTCAGTAAGTATACTGTATTAAGAATTTTATATAGGCCTAATATTAGACTATGTAAGAATTTTACAGTGATTTTTCGTTTGGGTACATAGGAAACAGGATTAAACTAAATGAGTATAGGGTCTTTCAATGGAAAGAAAACATAAATTAACACTGTAATTGGTTTGTTTATGATGATCATGAATGGATAGTTTGCCCACCTATTTATTTAGCATCCCATTAGTTTATGACTGTGATATAAATGGGGGCATATATGATTGAGTATATGGATATACTGTAGCCAAGTTAAGAGTCTGTAAGAAACCAGGCTTTTATTGCTCTTTGTTACAGGTCTTTCTAGATATTCTGATCACACTTGATCATTATTTAGTTCTCTCTATTTGTCTCTCATCCCATAAACCTTTAATAACCATATGGCAAACTCTAGATTTGGAATCAGAAGACAAGATTTCTAGATTTAATAGAAAGGCGATGTAGGTTACTGGAGATTAGTGCTCTCTGTTGGAAAAAGACACATCATTTCAATACTTGATTTGTAGAGTTTTATTCATTACAAATTTGAGAAAGTTGCTTGGTATTTGCTTATAGAAAAACAGGTTCACAAAAAAATGTATAATAGGTAATTACCAAGCTTTTCCCCCAGAGGTTTAGTTCCAAAACCCAAAAAGGTTAAAAGAGGTAGCAGTTGATGTAGCTTCTGACAGTGACATATCCTGGTCGACAGATCATCAGATTACTTTCACATGTAATGCCATTAGTATAACAATATCAAAAGGGAAAGTCCACTATTAAATGTGTTAATTTTGAGAAATTTTGAGTTATATCTACAGCCAGTTGCTTTCACAGGCAACAAACAATTACTCCAAAAAGTAATAGTCTGGAACACTTGCCACTAATGACTTTCTGGATCTTGACATGCAATTAAATGCGTCCCTAATTATTACAGATCAACATTTAGAGAGAAAACGTGTCCATGGACCTTGCCATTTTAACACTTGTAAACAGCCAGGTTATGAATCGGTCTTCACATGTAAACCATGAGAGAAAACATCAGAATGTTCCTCATCAACTGCCAACAACTGGGAGGCAAGAGAGAGCCACAGCAACAAAGGCAGCAACCAGCAGGCCGTCTAATAGCAGTTTTGTAAGGAAGGAGCTGTGATGCTTTTTCCCGTGGCCTCTGCTTCTGAACCACTGCACAACCTCATCCAGGTTGTGCTCCTGGGGCTCATAACCCAGCTCTGCCTTGGCTTTTGCCATGCTGAAGTAATGCGTCACGCCGGTTTTGTACACCTCTGTGCGTGTCAGCAATGGCTGGAAGTTATAGAGGGGGCCGACAAGGTGGTGAATCATTTCTGTGAGGAAGGCGAAGAAGTAAATGAGAGCGACAGGCAGGCGCAGTTTGGGGAAAGGATAGCCCAGGCCCTCCACCAGAGGTCTGAAGAACTCAAAGTTGTTGACGGGCCTGCCGTCTGAGATGAAGTAGGCCTGGCCGGCGGAGCGCCGCTGCCGCTGCGGGGTCAGGGCCTCGGCGGCGAGCTCGTGCGCCGACACCAGGTTGTCCACGTGGACGAACTCCACCAGGCTGCTGGGCTTCCCGTAAACAAACCTGAAGATTCCCTTCTCGATGTAGCCGACGATCCTGGGCAGGTGCCTCTGCTCTCCTGGGCCGTAGATCCCTGCCGGGCGCAGGGCGCAGCTTCTCAGCACGCCGCTGCCGTCCTTCAGCGCAGACCCATTGGCTTTCATCACCGCCATCTCAGCCACCGACTTGGTTCTGGAGTAGTGGTCTGGGTGGAGATGGAGAGGCAGATAGGGGAGGCTCTCGTCCCCGTTCTCTATGACTTGGCCTCCGAACACCACGTTGAAGGTGCTGGTGTACACCAGCCTGGAGACTCCCTGCTCCACACAGGCCTTCAGGACGTTCTCCGTGCCTCCGACATTCACCGCCTCGATCAGACGGCAGTTCAGCTGCTCCCTGCCTGACATGCCGTAGGATGCGATGTGGAACACACAGTCCACGCCGGCGACGGCCTTCTCAACTTGTGCGTATTCCCGTATGTCTCCCTGCAGGAAGACAACGCCCTCTGGCACTTCTTGGCTTGGAGGGGCGACATCAAACAGGATGATTTTGGCTCCTTTTTTATACAGAGAGCATGCCAGGCTACAGAGGAAAAAGGGTTATTAATGTACAATCTCACGCATGGATTCAAAGCATCAATAAACACAACTCATTCACTTAATAAGTAAGGGTGCACAAGGTAATTTTACAGCAAATAAACAGAATAATGTGTTTGTTTCATAGCTTTATCTTATTTTAAAAACGTATTTAAATCCACTTGACGACTCTTCTATGGAATGCAGTGGATCTCCTTAACAGTCAGCAAGCTGAGACTTGTGTGATAACGCCACCTTGTTGTGATCGGCAGTGTTACTGCAGCAGGCAACTCTGCAGTCTGCACGTCTACTAACTATATAAGTTGTATCTTTCTCATGAGAAATAGTCAATATGAAATGGTGCTTACCGATAACCAAAATACCCACTTCCCCCGGTTATCAAAAACGTGTCTGTTCGTGCAGTTCCCATTGTAGGAAGGCGAATCTGTAAAAAAAAAAAACACAAAAAAGATAGAATTATAGATGCATAGAAAAACGACTGTTTTCATTTTTAGACACACACTAGTACACAGAGTAAACAGCATTCCCACAAATGTGACAGTTAGTAGCCTACACTCTTCTGTCTTAAACTAAAAATCACTACAATATTCCTATAGGGACTTGCAGTGTTCATGGTGACCTTTATACGTACTTTCTGGTTGTTTTCTCATAAGTTATCACGTTAATATTTCTATACGATGATATATTTGTTGTGGTATGTGCATAACATCCATACAAATTTATTCCAGGATTAATGCTTAAGGTTAAGGTTTTTTTTTTTACGTAAGGGGGTAATTCAGCATGCAATGTCACCAAATCAAATGCACCAAAACGGCGTGCTCTGACATGAAGAGAACGTACATGAGGTAAAATCACAGCCTGGCCTGTAAAATATTAAGTGCACGTATTCAGTGTTAGTACCAACCTCAACATTAGCCGGGCAGAACGTGTGTGAAATATCTGTTGGGGTAACACCCTTGGGTAACACTCATGGAAGTATTATATTTCACTACTGCCCACTTCCTTGGGCGGGGCTACACGTGCGTGGTGACATCATGAAAAGTCTACGTAGTTTTACGCAAAAAAAAAAAAAAAAGTACCTCTTGTGGTTGCGTGCAAGCTTCCAGCTGCGTCAAGCCAGTTAAGAGAGGCCGAATAAGACCGGAAGGACAGCGATTTTGCCTTCAAAACAACAGCGTCAAATGCATCACTCCTGGCGGGAAAAGAGGTATTAAAATAGAGATTAGGAGATCGATTCTTTCAGCTAACTCGATTCCTTTGGCCCGTCCGACGGTAGTAAATCGATTCAGGACTGGTTCATTTTGTTCACCTCTGCAAAAAGGACAATTTGATAGCCAACAGGACTGAACAGTTCCAGTTACCACAAGCAACTGAGCCGCTGGACCAACTGACCTAGCGAGTCACTCACATCTGTACTGTTTCTTTTGACCAAAAGGTGACGATTCGCTCAGTCTGATACAGCTGAACGGTTTGTTGAGTCCAAAAGAAAGATGTCGATTCAGCAACTCAGCTCGAACTGAATACATCATACAGGTGCTCTTGTGCCAAGTAGTAGTCGCTTGGGAGTTGTATAAAGATAATCAATGAATGAAGGAGTTTGATAATTTGTGAGTTTGTTGTGTGACTGTGGTTGATTAAGCCCATTTTATTAGCCAACAACTTTACAAGTGCACCTGATGAATTTCAATTCAGTTCTTTTGGCGAAGCAATTCGACTCCTTCGCTTTAAAGTAGGCTATTGTTGAAGGATTGATTCAAGCATCAACCAATCACTAGTAAAGACGAAACAAAATCATATCAAAATACTCAATTCAATTCTTACAATTAATAAGGGGTGAAACAATAGCTGTTAAATAGTTTGGTGAAATTAGGGTTTTATTTTGAAGGTTTTGATCGGAAATTGTATTCATTATTGTGGCGAGCTTGATACTGGTAAATAGTTTCTTATTTGTAGCAGAAGCTCCAGCTTTTGTCAGAACTTCACTTACATCCTGCTGACAGTGATGAATTCCTCTTTGGTCGTGAAATAATTCCAGAAGCCACAGTTTTTCCTTCATACTCAAAGTCTAATACATTTTAGAAGGATACTGTACTAATATCGCAGTAAAATCATAAACTATAGAGCTCCCCCTAGCGGCAATTAAGTTAATGGTGTTTAGAAGTAATTAAAATGTAAATAAGCCAGCAAAAAGGCAGCAGACAATTGATTATTTCCTCAGATCAAGAAATGTAAGTTACACACTTATACTGCATTTAAACAGTTAGTCTTGTTACCAGTTAGTCACCAGCTCTAGCTAACAGTCACAGTAAGTACGTCGGGGATAGTCTTTCAAATTCCTTTGGCTGGTTATTTTTTCGGTACTGCCAATAGAAAGAGCCGGAAGCAGCAGCACATGACCATGATGACCTGCACAGGTGAGGAGGAAGCTGCTGAATGGACAGGATAGGATAGGATAGGATAGGATATACTTTATTGTTCCCGTAGGGCAATTTGTCTTGGGCTCAGGAGTGATATTGCACTTTAACAGATAGGTAATTGACAGATACACACTACATAGATACATGACACAGTCAACCCTTCGTTGTAAAAGCAAGGGCGTTAGTAAAAAGCTTGTTGCACCTCTAAAATGCCGTAAAACTTTTGAAAAAGGGGGGAAGATAAAAAATTAAAAAAAACCACGAACATATTGCACACACCCTCGCGGCCGAGTTTAGATTTTAGGTGAACATAGAGGTTACCATACGCCTGTATCCCGGTGTTACAGTTTAAGTCGTTTCCAGATTAACTGGTGACCGTAGCTTGAATGCGTCAGTGGTTACTACTTAGGGAGCGACGGCAGATGTTGCAACCAGGAAGAGAAACTTTAGCTGACCTCGCGAATGCCTTAATAATTTCTGTGCTAATTGTAACTGTCATTTCAATAAATATTCATCTGATTGTGATGTTGATCTGTAAGTTCTTTAATGCAGCTGAGCGCGTGACATTCGTCAACCGCATTTTGAATGTTCCCCTCAAAGAAAGGGATTCGATACCAGGGACAAAGTACTACAGAAGTGTGACACGTGGCAAGTTACCGGTTGTTATTCACCTGCGCTATCCAGAGCATACAGCATCAATTCAATTGTATAAGTAATTTCTTTCAAGAGTCATTTCTTTTATGAATCGACGGCTCCGCCCCTGAACCGACTTCTGCTTGCTTTACTTTCATATTACCCAATTGTTGCTGATCTTTTGGAATAACATTAACTTCTGCCCGTTAGTGCAGGAACAAAGTCTACTCGGACAGAGTTCTTAAGTGTGCAGGTTTCTGGTTATCTGGTTTACAGCTCCTCAGGACAGACAGCCTACTCCGCAGCCCGCAAAACTACGTCGCATTTTTTTCTCCAATAAGGTCGGTTGCGTTTCCAATTTAGAAACGTTTTTTGCCAGATAGCAATATCCCATAAAAGTATGCGGGCCGCTCACGGGATTAACTTTTTTGTGTTTGTACTTTTTTGACTGTATTGGACATTATTGTGTTACAATAATGTCCAATACAGTCAAATCCTCCAGATAAGGGATTTAAGTATAGGGTAACACAACTGGTGTAGGCCTACAGGTCTATCAACTTGTCTTGTATTTAAGCAAAGGTGCAGATTTTGGGGATACACATCTATCTCACTAACACCTGCTACTGTCAGACTGTCCAGGTGAAACCAGAAGAAAACTATAATCCCTAATTGATTACACCTATTAAATCCCCTTCAATCATGAAGGGGGTTGTAGCCTATATTAAGGGGTGGAGACTGGTTTAAGAATATTTTTTAAGCCTTGAGACAATTGAGACTACTGTGCTAAAATTGGGTGCAACTCAGTAATAGGAAGGTGTATCCTGTAGCCTGTCTTACAGGACAAGATGAATTTGGAGGAGTACTTCAGAAGGATCGAGTTCCATGGCCCGTATGAAAACCCGGACCTGGCAACACTGAAGTTGATCCACAGACAGCACATCATGACAATCCCCTTTGAAAACCTCAGCATCCACTGTGGGGAGAGGATCACCATGGACCTCGAGTTCATCTTCAACAAGATCGTCAGGAGCGGCCGTGGGGGCTGGTGCTGTGAGAACAACTGGCTGTTCGCCTGGGTGCTGAAGGAGCTGGGCTACAACCCTGAAACCTTGGGCTCCAGGGTTTTCAACAGCATCAAAAACGACTTCAACCCCATGGATTCTCATCTCATCAACAAGGTCATCATTGATGGCAAGGCATACGTTGCAGATGTAAGCTTTGGGGTGTCTAGCCAAATCCAGGAGCCTCTAGAGCTCGTCTCCGGGAAGGAGCAGCCTCAGGCGGCCGGTGTGTTTCGTCTCATAGAAAAGGGGGAGGTCTGGGTCTTGGAGAAGACTGGCAGGAAGCCGGAGATCCTGAGTCCGGACTTTGCCAAGTCGAGTCTCGTGGATAAGAAGCAGACAAAGACGATCTACTGCTTCACCTTGGTGCCGCGGGGGGTCGATCATTTCCTCGAGACATCCCACACACTTCAGACAGATCCGACTTCACTTTTCACCAACAAGTCCATCTGCTCTCTGCAGACACCCGCAGGATTCAGAGCCCTCATTGGCTGGACCTACAGTGAGGTCACCTTCAAGCCTGAGGAAGGTGTTGATCTGTTAGAGATGAAGGACATACCGGATGATGAGGTAGAGCAAATTCTGAGGGAGAAATTCAATTTAAAGTTGGTGAACAAGCTTGTGCCTGTAAACAATAAAGCATGCTACACACTATGAAAAACTCCAGATTTTCTGTTTCTGTACTGTTAACATGATAAATACCTGTGTTGATTTAATGGCTGACCAGATCTTGCAGCTTTTTGAAGAATTGTATCTATTTTAATCCATATAAAGGATGCTTTAAATTTCCAAATTTGTTCAATATACAGTATTGTAACTGGTGTATATGATTCTGTAATTGTGAAGGATTGAATGAAGAAAAATAAACTGTAATTTGAACATGTGGTACCATTTGGTGTTGTAGTATAATGCACATATTCTACATATTTCTATTTTTCTTATAATTTCTCTATGCCTATATATATTTCTGTGAGCAACTGCAACGAAACCCAATTTCCCCTCGGGGATCAATAAAGTATTTCTGATTCTGATTCTGATTCTGATTTCTCATCCATTGAGACAACATTTGGCAGGTCATTGGGCAAGGATGTTGTGTAGGGTGAACCCACACAAACTCTTTATTTGCAGAATAGAGTTCAAGCCAACCCACGTTTCTAGGGTTGACCTACATCTTAATGTTATAAATTTAAAACATACATCACAGTAAGTAGAATCAAATAAATGAGTTGTATGATAAGTTCTTCTAAGGGGGAAAAACACAAATTAATACCTTATGGAAAAATGATTTTGTTTATATTGGTGGTGGTAGACTTCCATAATAGTTTACCCACCTTTTTATTTACTACTGGCATCGGGACAGTTATGTTCCAGTAATCAGTATCACCAACTTATGTTCTAGGGAGCTGATACGCTAACTTTCTGAGTCAGGTCCCTGGGCCGTTACACAAGGGGCAAATCACGTCTTTCAGAGCTGATTAAAATACAAGAGAGACGCCATCAGAGGAAAACTCAGCAACGCGCAACGCTAGTTAAGCTAGTTAGCTAAAGCGTCAATCTCTTATGACAAACAGTTCGTAAGTAGAAAAACTTCAACAAGTTTGAATTTCTGTTTTCGAGGTTTACGTCGCATTATCGAATAATTTCGCAATTGCAACTTAGTAGTTTTATTAGCCGTGTCCAACCTGAGCACTCCTCCCATGTCATTCTCCCATTATTCATTGCGCGAATACATTGAAAATAAAATGCGAGTCTACTAATGGCAACTACACTGTGAGCTCTTCAAGGCTCTTTGGAATGGTGGAAGCGTTGCAAATGGCGGATGTACCGCCTATTAGGTTTTTAACCAATGCCGTTTTCGTTTACGAAAGCAGCCAGTGCGGATTGGCTGACGGGTTGGACTGCCTGAGGGGAAGCAGCAACACAACGAGACTCAGAAATGAATTCCTTGGAACAGGCCGAAGGTAACCAACATGGCAAGCAAACTTCTCATTAACAGATAATGGCTGATTTGTTTTAGCGTCTGTGTGACCGTCAAAGTTAAAGGGAACTCAGAACACAGTTCTCAAGAGGCAGGTGCAATGATAGGTGTAGCTAGCTGGCTTGCCCGCTGACGCCGGTTAGCTTGTTCGCTAGCCGGACCCCATAGCTTATTGCAGTTTTAGCCGATATTTCAGTTTAGCTATGTTGTACATTAAAGTCTAATAGTTTGTTTTGGTACTGTAACTAGATAGCTAGGCTTTGCTAGCAGCCAACGAGACTTGCTATGATCAGCTTGCTAGCTAAACATGCATGCAAGTTCATATTTTTGGATGTTTGCAACAGCCAAATTCAAATCTCCACTCAGCTTAATTGCTCCTTGCCACCACTAACTATTCAGGTACTAACTATTAACTTTGGTAACCTTATAGCCCTGGAGTTAAGGTTGACGTTAGCTGTGTAAGATCTATATTGCATAATCTCTAGAGAGGTGAGACATCTAGCTACATCCATCCCTCTGTTTAAGGGAAGTGTTATTCCTAAAACTGCCAGTGTAACAACTGGTCATACAATAAAGACACAAGCCCCAATGTAACTATGTGCATTTATTGTACTGACATCAAATTAAAAATGCACTTGTCCCTTTTTGTTGCCAGACCTAAAGGCCTTTGAGAGAAGATTGACAGAGTATGTCTCCTGTTTGCAGCCTGCAACAGGTCGGTGGCGAAGTAAGTAAATAATCGTGGGGATGATTGCAAAAACCAAGCATGCCACAAACATAACAATCATAAGAAACACTTAATTTGCCAAGTACAGCAATGCACAGTAATTTGTCCTGGAGACATTGGTGCAGGACATTATTGACAAAGTTGTCAGTATATTTGTGAGCAAAGCCAGAGATGAGACAGAGTTGTAAGGTATTGTCTACATTGTGCAGATACCTATGATATTGAGAGATTGATATGAGAGTTGATGATATTTTGATGTTTCTTGCACTGTTTCTTGCACTGTCTCATTCTCATATCTTGTTTCAGTGATTTTGATAGTGGTATCTGTTTGTACGGCTACTGGGGCTTGGAACTGGTTGATAGACCCGGACACACAGAAGGTACGCTTACTTTTTCAACTGAAATGTTTTTGATGTGGGCATGTCTATCGTGTGACACTTTCTTATAGCTTGAACTTCCATTTGCCTTATATACCATGTACACTAGCTGCTGTGGGATAACCAAATTTCCCCTGGGGGCCCAATCATTTTTATTTTCTACTTATATCCGATCTTTCAATAAGATCTCTATAAGTGGAAGAGTTTTTTGACTTGATATATTGGTTTGCATAGTTTTTTTATGTTATGTTTATGTTTCCCTTGTTATGCAGGTGTCGTTCTTCTCATCGCTATGGAATCATCCGTTCTTCACCATCAGCTGTATCACTCTAATAGCTCTGTTCTTCGCTGGAATACACAAACGAGTTGTTGCTCCATCAATGTATCCTTCTGTGTATATTTCAATTCATAGGAAGTTGCATCTTTTGACACTTTGTCAGACTGCTATTATTGCCCGAGTTGCATAGTTTCCACACATCTGACTTCAGTCATTGACATGTTTAGCTCTTGTATGCAGGAAGTGTTTAAGTATTTGCACCCTTATAATCGGCATCCATCTTTCAGTTAACAAGTACCATAGTCTATGTTATACAACAGGTAGTTACAGCCAAGCACTCTGGTCAAAAATGTGTCATTTGTACTGTTAATTCCCATAAAGCACAGCTAGCCATGCTTTATTAAATATGGAATTAGTTGCTGTGCCAACTTGTGTAGTAATTGAGGAGTGAGCACTCAGTCTTTAGTGTTTTGTCCAGGTTTCATGTATGTACACTACTTGGAATACATGTTTTCAAACAGTACACACATGTTGGTAACATCATAATATTCTAGAGGGAGTTATTTAGTGTGATTTTGAGAAGGCACCAGCTCTTATCTAGCTGCATCACTGTCATACCCATAATCACGGTAATGACCGCCCTCTCCGGGATTGTTGCTATACAATCGTGTATTGTTTTCACACCTGCATTGATGGAGAATGGCTGACTTACATTTGAGAAGAAAACAATATCAAGATGTAGTCTTTGAACAGGCAAGAGCTCGCATGACTTTTTGTCTTGTATCACACAAAGAGCTGGAACCTTAACTTTAATATAAAGTGCCACTATAACCTGTCATTTCTGTTGCTATTTTCTGCTGACTTAATGCTTTAAAATTTTGGTTTACATCTTTGACCTTTACCCCTTCAGTATCGCTGCGCGCTGTCGGACAGTTTTAGCAGAATACAACATGTCCTGTGATGATGTGAGTTCAACGTTTTGTGGTCGTTCAGGCTTTTGTAATCACTAGTCTGTTCTGTTGATTTGTGTTTTTTCATAATTGTAACACTTGTTTTGTTTGCGTCTATTTACAGACGGGGAAGCTTATTCTCAAACCACGACCAAACATCCAATAACCACAAGCTGGTGTGAGCTGGTCAGAAAATCAACCTGTTAACATCACCATGTTGATAGCTACTGATCGCTCGGGGTCTGCGATCCTTTGGGTGATCTAAAACAATGAGATGACAGCGGAAGGGGAACAGCACCGAGGCAGAGTGTGTCTTCACGATGGAAAATGCATTTGTTAAGAATGAAGAAATGAACAGAAAAGGCCTTTTATCAATGTCTCTGTTGAAGCTGCTTCTCTGCTCATATACCCGTTGATATATTTTACTCATTCATTGTGAGTTCAGATGTGTTTATTTCTGATGATGCGCATGTGTTTTAGATAAATGTTTCTATTTTTAAATTTATTTACCAAATAAATACTGAACGTGTGAAAACGTGTCTCCTTTTTCTTTCAATGCCTCTCTTGTATTGATGAGCCTCTGTCCAAGTGCTTATTTATTTGAGCTTGAAAGCTTGTTTCATCTTGTATAAGATGATAGTATGATATCTTAATAGTGTGACATGTGTTAAGATGGTTAGTAGGATATTTACGCAACATTTTACAAGTTATCTCCAAGCTGGGTTGTTTAAAGATATGATGTATGTCTCTTGGGCCTGCGTTGTTTTCCTCGTGGTTTTGCGACAGCCTCTCCGCTTTCCGTTAACAACGTCCGCTTTACGGCAGGGAACAATCTTCCACATGGCCTCCGACAAGCTGGAGTGTGTTCGCTGAACCTGAGTGAACGAAAAACCGGTTAAAATGGGTAAAAGTAAGACCACTAAATTCAGACGGCCCCAGTTCAACTCGGCTGGCCTGCCGGTGAACTCTGTGAAGGAGGCAGAAGCCGAAGAAGAAGAGCACGACGATGATTGTTCTCCAGCTGGGGAGCTGCTGGAGAAAGTAGGAACCCAGTCTGGTGCTGTTCTCGCACTGTAATTACTGTGACACTTCATGTTTTTAAAACATTTTTGTCTTTTTGGATATTATCTTATGACATATATGCTAATGTCTATTATACTCAGCTTACTCTAATGTTACAGAAAGAACTGTCATTGCCAGACTTAAAAAAAAAAAAAAGACTGTGACATGAAGCTGTCGTTTGCCACTGTGAGCCAAGTGAGCAGGTTGGAGCTATATAGGTAGAAAATAAATAACTGGTGGAGAATCGATGTTGATTTGACGATGATTTTTCTTTTATTGAAGAAACATTTAACGGGAAATATTCCTTGATTGGTCTATCCTAATAGCTATCCTGTCACAACTTGAATCTCGAGTTCATCCACTGCACTGATGAGAATTCACTTTAGATGTGGGATTTATGTGGGATTTTTTTCATGATGAACTTTAGCCTGTCAGTGAAGAGTTTGGTTTGGTTGGGTTTTTATTTGGTTGTAAAGTTCTTTAAAGAGTCAGTGCTGATCACTTTGCCTTTTTCAGTCAAAAAGACGTTTTATATAGCCACACTGTAAGACCAGCTATCTTACTCCCTCCTATTACCTGTTATGTAAGAGGACCAAGACCTCACAGTGCAGCTGGAAATGGTTTGGGTGGCTTGAGTGGAGTAAGTGTGAAGCAGGTCAGCTCAGATGAATGGTTTCATTCACCCTTCATGTTTTTACATGTAAAGTTGCAGAGTCCCAGCGCAGACGTGCGAGAGTTTGCGTGTGCCAGCATCTCTCGGGTGGTGCAGCAGAGCCAGTCCATCCCCGCCTTCCTGCAGAGGGACGCTGTGCGGCGCCTGGGGCCCATGCTGCTGGACCTCAGCCTGCCGGTCAGGGAGACTGCCGCCGGGGCGCTCAGGTGAGCCGCTGTACCCCCCCCCCCCCCCCCCAAAAAAAAAAAAAACAAGAACAAAACAACCCACCCACAGATAGTCCACCCACCGCCCTGCTCCTCACAACATGGACACCTGTAGAACAAAGTATTACCAGAGATACGGCTCATTTGTATAGAATCTTTTCAATTGATTTGGGATTTTACATATGGGGTGATGAATTTTGATTTATTGTAATAAGAAAATGCCTCACTTTTACCTTCAGTTGTTGACAAAGCTTCCATGCTCCCTGCCACCTAAACATCACATCTCAGCCACTTGGGTATCAGATAATCCTGACTTTGTATTTTCCGTTCAAGTGTCCTCGACTCGTTAACTGCATTATTTCTGACAGCACATGAAGGCAACACAATAGCTAGAATAGTTGCTAAGTGGTTGTTAGGAGAACTGACAGGTGTTCCACTAATGTTAGTTCTAGTGCAACCAAATACATGAATCAATTAGTGCCATTTAGTTAAATCTGCCTCAAGGGATTTATTTTAAGCAAATGAACAGGGCGTCACGATGGCTCAGTGGTTAGTGCTGTTGCCTTACAGCAAGAAGTTTGTGGGTTCACTTTCTGTGTAGAGTTTGCACGCTCGGGTTGCCTCCTATGGTTTCCTCCCACAGTCCAAAGACATGCAGCTCAGGTGGATTGAAGACCCTAAATTGCCCATAGGCATGAGTGTGTTTGTGTGTAGTATGGTATCTAATGTATATGACGTAGTATATGATGTATAGTATGTATATGACGTAGTATAGGATGTATATGAAGTGTGTGTATATATATGCAGTATGTATAGATGATTTCGTATGTATATGACATACTGTACTGTATACGATACTATGTAGAGCCTTTTGAGACATGCTTGCTATATAAATAAACAAGACCAGACAAGACTAGACTAGACTGGAAAAGCAGCAGACCAAAAATGCAAAAGTGGGGCTACATCACTCTGTCATTGTCAGCTCCGTGTATGAAAGGAAGAATGTACCAACGTAAGGTCAGCAGGGGGAGAAAGATGGAGCAGTGATGCTTGTGACCCCTCACAAAGTACAATACATGTACAGGTGACCTTGGTGACCTTGGTACAGGAACAGATTATGTATTGACATAAGTACACTGCCCGTCAAAAGTATGGGGACACCTAGCTTTTGAAAATGTGTAATAAATGAGCGTGTTTTCTTTGTAGGCTTGCAATGACTTAACCCCATTAAAGATGAACTAGGTTTAGTTTGAGAAAAAAAAATCAGAAATGCAAATATTTGTGACGATAACACTAAAACAATTAAACTATATGTTAATAAAAAAAAAACTCCTTAGCAGGTGGAACTGCTGCTCGCACTTTCTTCATGTGAACAGTCAGTTCACAGTCAGTTTCCAGGTGTTCCTCAGAGATGTTCTGCCATGACTGTGCAGGACCTCCCAGAGGTTTGTGGTGCTGGTTGGTAGGCATGTTGTATGTTAACAAAAGCACTGCAGGCATTTTTTTCCTAACTTATTACTTGGAAAATGACAGAGAAAATCAAATAGTACTTAGAAAATTTAGAAAAGGCAAGGTGTCTCCAAACTTTTGACGAACAGGACTCCACACTCGGTGTAAGAGGACAGCACAAGCATACAGTACATATCAATCAACATGTATACAAAAAATCATTCTGTAACTATGCGTGTTCAGGCGGTGTGGCATGCTGTGGGTTGCAGCCATAGGTGAGAGTCCAGCAGTGCAGTGGAACAACATAAAATGAGATGGGTCTACTGAGTACAATGGAAATGCATACATGCGATCTGAGCCTTGTGCAGCATGGACACACACACTGTAGTTCTGGAGACTAGCGGCATATAGTAAGTAGTGCAAGTCTGTGCAAACAGCATAAGGTAATAATAAATAGGATCGATTAGACAGTAATAGTAGCCAGATTACAGTCGGGACTCTAGATTATTCAGACTATACTATAGACTATAGACCGACTATACTAGGTGATAATACTATGATGGAAGTATCCAAAATCATCAATATGCTTCAGCGCTTGCCCTCTCTCCATCCTAGGATCAACACTTTGCATCCTGAGGAAATCCCTGTGATGGTTATTTGTGTTGATATAGCAAACACAGTACACATGAAACACAGAGTATTTTATTTTATTGTGGAGTATTAGTCACATTATTTCAACAGGGGGCGCCATGCTACAATTATGGATTTGGCTTTGAGGAGAAAGGTGGTGTTGCTGGGTTTTTATGATTTGATGGCTCATGTCATAATTGTCTTATGGTAGAAGTTTCAGGAATAAACACTTGGCTTTGTGCCAGAGCACATGTGTCTTACGCAGTATACTGTACATGAAGTCAGATTTGGCTATCCTGGAAATCAAAAGAAGATGGTAGCGCTCTCTCTCTCTCTCACACGCACGCACACACACACACACACACACAGCTGTGACAGCGATTCTTGTCAGACTGAATGATGAGTGTGCGTCTGGGATGGTTTGATCCTGACAGGAATCTGAGTGCATGCGGAGGTCACGAGGTATGCGAGGACATGGTGAAGCACGACGTCATGACTCCTCTGACAGCACTGCTTAGAGAGGTGAGACTCCGCCACCGCTTTCAGCTCACCCAATCACTTCAGTTCCTCCTCATCAGCAGCTGCTACTGCAGGCCACTTTATTCCACGCAAATAGCTTTCATTCCAAAATGAGATAGTCACTATCTGAAAAGTGGTGACTCCCTCTCTGACAGATTGAGAGACTGCTGGCATCAATGTAAAACTCACTACTGACTATGATTGAAGTTACTAGCTGTCTTAAGCCTTTTACTTACAAAATAGTAACACTGAACATGAGGCAAGCCCTTTGCTGGTGTCATGTAACTTATATAATATCTAAAGCGCTTATACAGAATGATAGGGAAATCTTTTTGAAATGTCAGATCACATATCCCTATATTGTATTGATTGTATGATGTACTGATGTTCTTATGTTTCTATGTTGGAACCTGCTTAATGTATTGAAAACAAATTCCACCAGCCTGGCTGTGTGGTCATTAAATAAATAAATAATCTAATAACCCATAATTCTTATTTTTCACATTTTGCAAGGCCAAATAGTACATTTTAAGCTTCTAACTGTGGTTCAGGACACTTTGACAGGACATAGTAGCTGTTGATGAACATACAGTGTGTTGGATGTTGCAGGTATCGACCCTGTGACCTTCCTTTTACTGGACGGTAACCAGTCGTGTAAACACTAAGCCACCCTGCCGTCATGTTTAAATAATCAAGAGAACAATAAGAAGAAAATCCCTATAGCCAAGAACACAGCATCTCACAGTGTGCCTGTTGAACAACTTATTAAGTTGTCCTGGCCTTTTGGGAATGTTTATCCAAAGTCATGGGTGTGCTTCAGAAAAGTTCACATTATCTGTTTAGATTCTGAACATTTTTTGGATGCATGAGAGCAGAGAGAAGAAAGTTCATACCTGTGCAGTTAGTCACTATGTTGTTTCTCTCCAGTGTTGTGCCGGTTTTGAGAGCAGCGCCCTGCCGACGAAAGAGCAGAAGAATGGAGTGGAAGATGTAGCCAATGAGGCTGTGAATCTACTGTGGAACCTATGGTAAGTGAGAGGTTATGCAAGCTCGTTTTCTTTAGCCTTTATTTGTCCAGGAATGGTTCGCTGAACATGCATGCTCTTTTCATTGACGCCCTGCTACTCATACCATACAGTTACACAAATTCACTCCTGAGAGCTGCCCAGGGTCTGAAGTCAACTTTTTTTCTCCACCAGCCTCTGAGGCAGGTGTATGAAAAACTTTACCAGCCACTTCTTTGCACCATAATAACTGAGACAGACGATCCACATCCAGATCCACGGTCCTTAAAATGTTTATAACATCTTATTTATTATTCATTAGTCACATTTTAGTTACAAACTCACATTTGAAATTTAGATAGTCAGAAAGATGGCTTATTTCTTCAGTCAGCAGTATTGAATTTCATCAACGGCCAAACTCGTTTGCTCTCGTCTCCTGTGGTTTGCGTACCCCAGGCAAGTGTCGCCACATTTAGAGGACCACAGGGTCCCACACCACACAAGACTGTACTGAGTGCGGCAGTGGACTGTGTCAAGTGGTGGGTGCAAAGAGAGAATAGTGGGTGGTAACGTTTGCTGACAGTGCCTCCATGCAGACTATGATTGAAAATGTGATTGGTGACTGACAGCCAATGTGAGATTTGTGACAGCCATGTTTTTGTTGTCAGTCTAGTATCACAATTGTGTATTGGCTGTCAGTCGTCCAATGCCATCATAAAATTTGTAATCATATGTAGTTGTAGAAGTGCATCTTGTTTCAAAAAACCACCTGCCAATGAGGCAGTGAGATTTGGCATTTGCATTTGGCAGGTGGCGGGTGTTAATTTCAGACTCCGGCCCTATATAACCAGTCTTCTACTGTTGGCTACTGAGCAGCTCAGATGGAGCCCTTGGGTGTTTAGTACCTTACTCAAGTAGTACCTTACATCAGCTGTAGTCGTGGAAGTAGGGGAGAACATTACTTATTTACTTCTCTCACTCACATTTTCCCAGCCAGTCCAGGGACCTGAGCTGGGGGACAACCTTCTGGTCACAAGCCAGCTTCTCTAACATTTAGGCTAATGCCACTATCATTGAAATGAACCGTAACCGTGAATACTGACCCAATGTGTGTTCTTTGCTTGCCTTACATGCAACTCTATATTATGTTGTCCTGCCAGTGAGAGCAGCAGCCAGGCGCTGTCTGTGTTCAACAAAGCCGGCCTTCTGGATGTGGTTTTACAGTGTCTGGAGAGACACCCACACAACGTGGAGCTGGCCATATCTGCTGGTAGGACTGAGTAATGTACTCTTTAGATAAAATTGTTAATTAAGTGTCCTAATTACTATTTTTTTATAAATGGTATATGTATAAAAATAAATGTATAAAACAGGTGTCCAGGAGGCATTATTTTTATTTCATTTGTGAAATTGTCCTTTTGGTTCATTCTCCCTGGCATTAAAAAGTTATTGAAAAGTCTTAATTTTAACATGACAGAATTTGCAGACACCTTATATAGCACACACTTGAGAAATTATCCAATGTTGCTTAGCCACGCTAACTAACCGCAGCACATTATGCCTCATACCAGCAATAGCAAAGGCATTAGTCAGGCCTAATCTTTAACTAGGTTGGTTTTTGAAGTTTAAGAAGTCTGCATTTAAGAGAGCCTTTCAATTGAAACTGGCCGGCATTAGTAACTGCATTTAACTATAGCACAACTTATATATCATTTAGGATGTGACTTGAAATGTAAAGGGATTTTTTGTATGCCCAGCCCACTGTTTGCACACTGTGACCGAGGATAACCCAGAGCTGCTATGTAGCATGAACGCCGCTGTGCTGGGAGGCCTGGAGAATGTGCTGCTGTCGTCTCAGCCCGGCATGGCACACACTCTCCTCAGGACACTGGCCGCAGGTACAATTTGTCACTAGTAATGTGTCTTTGTTTTTTTTCTAAATTGCTCAAAACTATAACTTTCCACCATCACACTAGTCGAAAATGACACTAAAAGCCCTCTCTGCACAGCAATTGCCTAGAAATTTGAAAAAAAAATTAAGTGTGTGTCTGAATGTGGCTGGCAATGTAGTCCTCTAGGTTTTTATGCATTTTCATTTTACGTTTTGGGCATGTAGCTGATATTCTTCTAGAGTAGGCTCCCAGACAATAGATGAAACAAACTGCAATTTATAAATCATTTTATTGTGATTTAGTGTTTGAATATCTCTTCCTAACCCCTAAGTCTGCCTGCTTTATCACCCAGGAACAGTGTGGAACATGAAGAGCAGCCTGCCCGCCGCCCGCCAGGCTCAGACCCTCAATGCCGTGGCGGCTATCTTGTCTAAGAGCCTGGATCTGGACGCAGGTACGCTGATCCCTGAACTAAGACGGGCCGAAGAGGCTCGCCTCGCTAGCGCACCGGCCTCGGCAGATATGGAGGAGCAGGCCGCCGGAGAGCCCGCCGCGGTGGAGATGGATGAAGAGGAGGGGGAGGCGGAAGGGGGAGCCAGGCACAAGAGGAATGGAAAGTCTGTGAAGATCGATAACGACGTCTCTGACCTCTTGCCTGTAAGTGCTGCCTCCTGCCCCCCACTGGTCTAGATATTGAAATCACAACAGTCGCTACACACGGTGTAAGAAGGAATTTGCTTCTTCACATATCCCTCTGAGACACACACACACATGCAGGAAACCAGAGCAGACAGGGTAAGGACACTTCGACAGGGGTGGATGTGTCGGCTGTTTCGGATGTCAAACCTGTGACTCTCCAGTTACCGGACGGCAACTGCTTTCCTTCTGTAATCAATATGTAACAGATAAATGCTGACAGAGCATAACGATCTAGTTAGCATTTAAATTCCATCTTCTGTAGGCTGCTTTTCATACATACAGGATTTACATACAGGATTTACATGATCCCCATTCCACCTCCATCAACATGCTTCCTGGGTTATCAGATTATAATGGGACAGAGCAAAATGTGTTGTCCCAGCAGGTGCAAATGCACTCAACAAGCAAGACGAGGTGTTTCCTGTCAAATAGAAAGGACATAAATATTATGAGAGGAAGTGACGTGTGCGGCAGTCTGTGTTTTGGCGAGGGAGAAGTCCAGTTTCAATGTGTATTCCGGAGGGGCATGTTGCTGCCAGGTGGGAAGCCTATGAGTCATCTGGGAGTGCGAGCCAGACTGCGACAGCGTAGACGAACTGTCGGGTTCAGGGGGGGGGTTAGGGATGCTCGGCAGGGTTCAGCCGGGGACCGGCTTTCTGCCTTCCACCACGCTGTCACTCCCCAGACCTGACCTCGGCGAGACGGAGCTGTCCCTCTCAGCCCAGTCAGAGCCGGGGCCCTCAGATCGCGGGTGACATTCATGGTGGTGTTCCAAAATACCCTGTAATATTATGGGTAACACAATGGGGTTGTCTCTAGCCCTCGGTTCTTCGAGTCTAGTAATGTTAGCGTACAGCCGTGCAGAGCATTTCTGTATCACAACACTGTTAAACCCGCCCAAACGCACACTCGCACACACACTTCTCTGCCCGGCCCCGACTCTTCTCCCTCCCGGCTCGTCACTGGTGGAATGATCTAACCCACCTCAGAACTGCAGTCGCTCCCCATTTTCCGCTGCAGGCTGAAAACCCATCTCTCCAGACTCCACCTCGACCCCTGACCTCCAGCCCATCCAGCCCTAAGGGCCCATTCACATCTAGAACAAGAACTACGAAAATAACTATAAACTATAACGATACGTTGTCGCTCAAGCATTCACACTGCAACGATATCTGTGAGAAGCTGCTCAGCAGACGAAGCATCACTGCAGTGCGCTGCCAGATTCCTCACCCGCCTTCTTTCTTAGAGCTTTAATTTGATTGGTTGAAAATGTATCGTTATCTCTTCATCCCAACAATTGCCCTGAGGTCGAACCAAAAATATGTTTATTGTTTTGACTTTATAGTTATCGTTGTAGTGGGAACACACTCTATTTAGTGAGAACAATTTAATTTTTTTTTTTTTTAATCTTTTATAATTATTCTTCTAGATGTGAATGGGCCTTAACCTCTTACCTGAACCAGGGTTTATATCGTATGTATCCCCCAACACACACACACACACACACACACACACACACTAGTAAGGCACTTGTGATTGCTTGTGATAGATTTCCATGTACACCACAGTTCTAAAAGTACTATTGGACAGGTTTGTGTACTTACAAGAACTTTCCATCCAGTGGAAAGAAATTCCTTCTTTGTGGCAGGCAGCTGCTCTGAAACTGAATGATAACGGTGATAACAGTCATTGTTTTGGGTGGATGTTGACTCCCATGACTGGTTCTTATTGTCCAGAGGGGTAAGGAGGAGCTGAGGGAGGCGACGGCCTTGCTGACAGCCCAGCAAACGTCCTTGGAGATCATCGTCAACATGTGCTGCTCTGACGGTGAGTGTTGCGGGCATGGACAGCAGTGCTGACCCCAGGCACTTTTCATCAACATTATTACATGTGACACGCCTTGGCCGCCCGGTGTGTGTTTGTCTATCGGAAAACTTATTATGACCATATTCTAGTACATCAAAAGTGTTCATTTGAGTGCCTAAAAAATGCCTTTTGTTATTTGAGTCTGCATGCCAGTGTTTGTCTTGACCCACTTCCACGATTGCCCCCACCAATTGTATGTGCGCGCGCTTGTTTTCAGACCCCTCTGACGACGAGTGGGAGGAGACATCAAGCAGCGACGAAAGCGAGATGGGTCCTGATAGCCTCTGTGATGGAGTCTCCAGCCTTATGTCCCCCCTGTGTTTGTCAGCTGAGGTTCACGAGGCCTTAATAAACCACAGCATCCCAGAAAAGGCAAGTTCCAGTCTGTTGCTTCGATCACACCTGACCTGGGTCAAATCGCATTTGCAAGTAATTCTCAGTGGGACTATAAGATGGGTGGAGTTTGCCTTCAAGTGCCAGAAAGTTTAGGCAATAATGGGAATGTATGTAACAGTCATTTTAGTATATTTTGCTGCAATTAATAACCTACCTGACACTATATCTGGATTGTCCTGATGATGCAGTGAACCCCATCCATCTAGTAGTCCAAGCAGTTTAAAATAAACAGTTAGAATTATTTACATATACTATTTGATCCAGGTCTCTCTCTCACACACACACACACACACACACACACACACACACACACACACACACACACATATACATGCTGAACTGCATGAAGGTGGTAGTAATATTTTGTCTCTTAATTCAATACTCAAGGTCCTCAAAAAGACTCAGTTCCCCAGCGGAGAGGCCATGGACGTGTGCCATCAGAATCCCTCCTGGAAAAGCCTGATAAAAAAGTAATTCTCTCACTTCTCATTAGAGAACAGCGGCTCTGGCTGTTAACGTAAACTCGAATGCCTGATAAAAATGATGCGTACGGCACCGTTGCACTTTTATATTGTCCATCTCTAGTGTGCGTGTTCACTGTTGCACAGACGTTTGTTGGCAGTGTCAGGGTATTTTGTATTGTAACAAATTCCACTGGCCTGCCTATGTGGCAATAAAAGATACTTGACTTGAAAAGAAAAGTGCAACACCGTAATTATCCGGAATTGGTTATGGGCCGTGGTTTGTCGAGAGCCTTTTGACGTACTCTTGAATGAAATGTCCCGCTGCACTGTGACAGAAGCTGTCTTTCCTGCAGGATGCAGCGGGTGCAGTACCGGGCGCTGACGTGCCTCCATAACATCCTGTCCACCATGGACGCCGAGTCCCTCGGAGGAGCGGCGGCTCTGCAGGGCGTCGCACAGCACCTCTCCACGCTGGTCTTCGGTGCCGCAGGTCCCACATTTATGTCATTGCATTGTAACATAGCACATGTAGATCTCATTTAACGGTCCTTTGTTTAGTTTGATTATTTACTTGAAAAAATGCACACATAAATATGCATAGAAAACTGATAAAACACAGAACAGGAAAAAATACAAACTGTGCAGGAGGTAATTTTGTTTTATTTTTTTTTATACATTTTACATATTAGACATTTAGCTGATTATTCAGTTCTCATTCAGTGTCACTTACAATGAGTGCAACGTTAGAATAAGCTTGAATTCTTATTCCTTCAATAAAAGCAACAAGTGGTAAGAAGTAAAAGCCACAGCAGCCTGATAATGGATGAAACAAATACTCCTGTGTCCCTAGAATGATCATAAACTGTATGGTGAAGTGCCACATAAAGACATGAGGGTTTTTTTTGGTTTGTTTTTTTAAACAAAGGGACTTATAAAAATATCTTTGTTGTGTAACAATGTAAATTATAGCTGCTAGCATCAATGTGGCTGGGAACAGAGTAGCCATTTAGCTATGAGGGGAAAAAGGAGGAGAAAAGGAAATCTGTTAGGTTTAAATGTTTTGTGGTGTATGTGAAGACGATCTTTACATAAAGCAGCCAGCATACCTGGCTGTATTAGTGTCACATTATGGTTGCACCACCCAGGACTCGATCTCACCACCTTTCTCGCCAAATTTCAGTTTTGCAGATAAAATTGTGAAAACATTCACACACCATCTAGGTGATGATCAGAATTTTGTTACCGATTTTCATTGAGATTGGTCCAATTTAGGAGTAAGACAATTATAGTCTCTGTGGGCTCAATTTTTGTAGGTTTTTAAAAACTTATATTTTAAAGTTTAGGGTCTGCAGATTATTTGGAGGCTAGATTTGGTGTCATTTCGACTGGCAGTGTAAAAGTAGTTGGACTTAATTAGTTTTACAGTTTATGAAAAAACAGTGATTAACTTCAGAATTTCCATTAGGTAGCAGGAAACAAAAGATTGCTTTCATATGGGCCTACATCCTCAGAAAACTTCACACCCCTATGGCTAATTTTTAATGAACTTTTTAAGTTTAAAACTTTTGGACGGTTGCTATAGCGCCACCATCAGGAACACTGGCCTCATATTACAGTGTGCATCATTATGGACCAGACCGGACTACTCTGCAAAGTTTAGTGCATTTTTGTGCATGGGAAGGCAGTTTTTGTCAAAAGCAAGCAAGCAAGCTAAAAAAAAGGACACAGGAGTTGGATTTAATGTTGTATAGAGATTATAAAGCATTTTGATACATCTGCTAAGTAAGTAGAATTTACTGCTTGAAACTCAGGCAATATTCCATACCTTGTTTGTTTTCAGAGATACCAAAGGAGGAGGAGTTCCTGGAGGCCGTCACCAGCGCCATGCGGTCACTCTTACAGATGATTGCCTCTAAAAATATCCCCCAGGTACAGAATACGCTACAAGCTCAGTTTTTCCTCTGTGATTTTATATAGCGTTTGTGCTTGTGGGTAATTTTAGCTTTGGTTCCATGTCGATTCCTGTTTTGGTCCAAGGTATGGTCCTAGTGCACGTTGCAATATTGAAAATGTTGTTCTTAAGATACTTAATTTCAATAAAACATTAATTGACTTACTTGTTTTAGAGGGGGTTTTGGTACTATTATTTCAATTTGGCATTTTCTGTAACAGTGTTGGTAGTGTTTTTTGGTAGTGTTTTTGCTGTTCTGCTGCACCACTGCAGAACAAATACAGAGACAGACACACAACATTGAAGCTGATAGACTTTGTATTCCACCCAAATTTACAAGTCCCCTGCCAGTTCACACTAAACCTCACCGTCGACCCGTGTTTATTTTGGATAACTCAGTATTTGTCTGGTTGGTTTTGCTTTTGTTAGTGTATGAGCCCCCAGCAACTGATGAGCCTGAGCGAAGCAGCCACCCGCTGTGATGTGGTCAGCGTGAGGGTCAACGCCTTGGCCATTCTGGGCATCACCGGCAGCACGCTGGCCAAAGAGAAGGGCACCGCTGAAACCCTCCAGGTACCTTTTGCTCTCTCCTGGGGGAATATTGTGGCAATGTTTGCTCCACCTCTAAGAAACTGTGCTCTTTTACAGATGATTGGAAATGCCTTACTTCAAGTGGCGACAAGAGATGCCGACCTCGTTGTGAACGGGGAAGCCCTAGACGCCCTGTTTGATGTTTTTGCGGACGGGGAGGAGGCGGAGACGGCAGCTAAAAACATCCAGTTACTGCCCGCACTGAAGGCACTTCAACCTGTCTTCAAGGCCAAGGTACTAGAGTTGCATTTCTTTTTTTTTTTTATTGATTTCTTCATTTGCAATTGTACATAACAGAATTTCCAAATGCAGTTATAAGCAATATAAACCCAATAACCCCCCACCACACACACACACACACACACACACGAACACACACACATAGACAGGTAAAGAAAATACATTAAAAAAAAATAACAAGATAGAAAATAGTGATTGTAACGATAATAGTAGTGGTAATAATAGTAACACAAAAACACATATGGACAATTATGTTTCTCCACCATTTAAATGGTATTGGTTTATAATGGCGTTATGAGTTTTCGTGAACAATAATGGTTCAGTACACGTTTCAGGTCCTCCGAATCTTGTGTTAATATCCCTGTGTTTTAAGAAATAAAAGGCCTCCAAATTTCCTCACAAACGTTCTTTCAGCTTATCTGTTCAAATGACGTGTGAAGCAATTTCTACAGTTGCAATACCCACGTTTGTAATGACTGCTTCTGCTCCTTTTCAACTAGATTCGTAAAGAGGGAAGGGGGAAGTACAGCCCGGAGCAGCTGTGTGTGCTTGACAACATCAAAGTCAACTTGAGAAGATTCATCGGTTACCTGGAGAAGGCGGTGAAAAAATGAGGGTTTTCCAATACTTCACAATCTGATCATCTGAACCGCAATGGCTCACAATGTATGGACAGATATGCCAACAGAGCCAGGGGATAAAACGGAGAGTGTGGTTGTGAAGCCATCAAGTATTTATTACATTGGTAGTAAAAGATTTGTATTTGCTTGGTTTCAATTTTTCTATTCTCTGAATAATGGTTTACTATTTTACTTAGTTAAGTGAAAGTTTCATAATTTTTTTTGTGGAGGAAAAACAAGATGGAAACTAACATTGGAGTATGTTGCAGTACTGGGGAAGGTTTTGTGCTCCATGTCAATCAGTACATTTTGATGTTCTTTATTTTAATGAAACTGGTTGTCAGACCTGAATTTGTATATTCTGAGCATTTTCATGCCCACAGTAACAAATATGTTAATGGGTCAAGTGTGTAGAGATGACAGCCTCCTGGATTTTGATATCAATACTTTCTTCATGCTCGTCCTACATTGAAAAGGGTCCAAACATTAATGTTCACTTCTGCTGGTCCTGACAAGGATTGAGAAGCAGTGTCCATTTCTGTGCCCTAGAGTGGATTATAGTGTTAGCTATATGAAAAAAGGTTTTGTTTTATTGAATTTTGATTTTGTTAAACACTTACTTGCCTAAGGAGAAACAATTAGATCTTATGACCTTCCAGTAACTGACTGAACTGAAAGGATTTGGCATGTACACTGGCCAGATTGTCATAAGACTAAAATCTGTTAAGACACAGAGAGACTTTCAGTTTGCTGAAGCTGTTTTTCCTGATATTTTTGCCTTTAGAAAAGAGCACACATTCTCCACCTCTGCCTATCTATGCCTCCCATCTCTTAGACTGCATTAATTATACACTCTGGGAGGCACTACTCTCATGCAAAGAGTGTTAATTGCTCCTTTTGTAAATTTGGTGTCGTTCTGTCTACAAGTCACCAAATTGTATTTTTCCTTTTGATGATAATAAGCCTTGTTGGTTGCCACAGCAGCCAACAACACTATTAAAAAGACACAGTTGGCAGTAACACTATAAAAGAAATGTTGACTGAAGCTAAATACAAACTAAAAATGGATGAAATGGCTAAAGCCTCAGTAAAACCAATAAACATTTAGTCAAAATGCTGAATCGAATTCTAAAATTGCTGACAAAATTCACAGTGTATGGACTGCAGGACTGAATGATGTCAATCCATGATACTGCCATCTTTTTTGCACCTGGCCGATGGGTGATCATGCTTTGAGTCCCTGACAAAGTCATGAGTCTTTATTTATCATTAAGACAGAGTGGTCAGTGGTACACACAAATGCCATTTACCTAAATGTTAAAACTCACAGTGAATGCTGTGAAATTTCTTTCATTGTAAAAGAGTCAGACACAGCTTTCCTGGTTTGGATTTCCCATGATTTTTCATGTTAATAAAATTGCATACCATTATTATAAAACTTTATTTCAGAGATAAATTCTAGGGAGAATATGTCATCAGGATTTGTATGAATGGCTGTTTTGAAATAAATCCTGAATCATGATATGGCTGTTATTTTTTTTTTCTGTGCATAGTATGAGGAGTTGGTGATGTTGTATTCCCATCTCCGACCCAATGCTAAATAAAAAGGTGGATGAACTATGACTCCTAATAAGTTAGTTTAATACTATGTATTAGAGTGTAGACTATGAATTTTCATAGTTAAGTTTTATGTGAGTCTAAAAAGACAGATAAATTCCAGGGATGTAGTGGTAAATAAAAAGGTGGGTAAACTACCTCTAGTCAGTGATCATCGTAACGCAAACGACAACCAATACAGACATTTTCAGAAAAACAATAATTTGTGCTATTTTCCTTGCAAAAGGCCTTGTATAACTTCTATCAGTTTGATACAATTTACTAGATGTGTACTATGAATATACATCATAGAGATTTATGTCACTAAAAAGGTGGGTAAACTCCAGGGATGTAGTGGTATATAAAAGGGGTGTGAACTATGACCTTAAGTTTGTTGATCACCATAAGTCAAACAACCATCAATACAAACTAACAAATATAGCAAAAAACAATTATATTTTAAGACAAATGATTTTTTTCCTTAAAATACCGTATCCCAATATAACTTAACATAACATTTGATGTTTACTATAAAATTACATCGTAAAGATTTATGTGAGGCTAAAAAGGTTGGTGAACTGGGTTTAGGTGGTTTTGTCCGCCACTATATCCCTTGTCCATCTTATTTCCATCTGAGAATAATAAATCAGCCGTCGTTACGTAACAAGAAACATGTTGTTCTCTTGCGTAACAACTGTTTCTCCGCCCCTTTTCACTCGCTGTGCGCCTGCGCAGTCGAACAGTGTGGTCCGCCATTGAGGGACCCATGATCAGGAGGAAAGGGTCAGAAGCGCTTCGAGAGGCAGCAGCCACACGTTTTCGCCAGTCTTCAACCTGAACTTTGGCTTGAGCTTTCAATTTTAACACGTCACGTACAGTCTCGTCATATTTCTTGCGGATGATTTTGGTTCACAACTACAGGTATCACCTCTAAGGAACGTGTTTTACCAGCATCCAAAAGTAACGGGGCTGCGAAAACCTCAGCTAGCATAACGAGGCTGTAGGCTAGCTAACGTTAGCTAGCTACCTGGCTAGCTTCACACGAGCTGAGCCTTTGCTCGGTGGAGGGGTGGGGGGGCAGTTTGCCTGCAGTGTCGTTTGATGGATCCAAGAATCGCCTGGTTTCAACCAGAACAACGCGGACCCGCTAACAACCTGTGGATGCAGATTTGGGAGACGACACAAGGGCTTGGATATTTGCATGTAAATAACAACTATACTACGGGTTCTCCTAGCACGTCGAGCCTGAAAGCGAACGTCAACGGGGCGTCGGGGACCGTTCTCTCCAGCAAAAACGGAGCTGTCAACTCCAGCACCGGCAGCAGTGAAGCCAGGAGTCAGGGAATGTCTAACTCAATGGGGGACGGTGAAATATCTGAACAGCGAGACTTTATACCACTGGAAACCAATAACAACCACAACAACCGAGCCGCCGGCAGGGGCGGCGGCGGTGGCGGAGGAGGGGGGCAGCAGGGTAGCGGGGTCGCCGTGGTTTGGAGAGGACTGTCGGACGTAGCAGGACACCCCAACAAAAGGAAAAGAGACAACAAGGCTAGCACTTTCGGATTCAATTCTAGCCTCTTGCACAGTGGCAGCGGCTCCGAGACGGGAGGCTACGCTGCTTACAACGGCACGCCATGGAAAGTCAGGAACTACTCTGAAGGGATTGTGGGGTAAGAACAATTTGTCAAAGTTGAGTAACTAGAAACAGACAGATGCACTGTCTCTTTTTTGAAAGCCAGCTGCTTGTAGCGGCACTTGCTCGCCTCCCACAGAGCAAGCCCTCATAAAACAATCTTTAGTGAAGCTGGCACTCAGATTCCGATGGTTTGGTCAGCGGTTCCCAGAGTGAGGTCCGGGGACCTCCAGGGGTGCGTGAGGCTAGTGCAGGGGGTCCCCAGTAAATGGGGAATTGTTAAGTTTCTCTGTTATTTCACTTCTTAGACGTTAACACAAATGAAAGATTTTGTAAGGATGACTGTTTGGATTTTACGTTTTACTCAACTCACTGTCACCTCCTCCCCTACTGTATATAACGTTAGGCTAGATGCGTCATTCTGTATAATCATACCTAACAAAAAACTTCTCAGGTTGGGTTACTTTAAGTCAAAATCGTATCCAATGGGAGTCTATCGTCTAATGTTGATCTGTTTAAGGGATCTTGACATGAAAAAGTTTGGCAATCCCTGGGTTAGGCCATAATGCCTCCATATTTGGCTTGTCATTCTACTGTCACTGGCTGTGAGGCTCTTTCCAAAGTAGTGTGTGTGTGTGTGGTGTGGTGGGGGTGGGGGGTGGGGGGGGGGGGCAATGTTACAACCTCTAGCTGGCCTACTAACTGCATTTTCACGGTTTGTGAGCTTGATTATTCGGTGTCTCCGCCAGTGTGTCAGCAACATGTGTCCTCGGTCCAGACTGCTCAAATTGAGAAGTAAAAATAGAAGGGTTTGAAATAGACCTGATGATGATACAGCATCTACATGCTACAACAAATGTTTAACATCATGCTGTCCAACTCATAGTCAAGGCATTTACATCAGAAGGATATTCCTCTTCCCCTCCCATTCCTTCTCCATTTAAAGAGTTTAATCAGAATATTCTACCAGCAGCCTGTATTCAGCCGCAACAGGGAGGGAACAGTGTCAAATTGGTTTTTAGTGTTTTTAAATATGTTCAGGCAAAACACCTAATTTAAATGAGTTTGTGATATGCTTCTGACCTGAACTACAATGGCAGATGCAACAGTTGTTTCATGACTCCATTGTCATGAAAATAGTTTAATTTCACTATTATTACCAGTGTGAGAATGTATGACTATTTTCTTAATAGGATTCACTTTACCTTCTGTTACCCTGGAGTATAGACTTGTGTGATTCTGTACCGAGTCATATCTGACAACAAAATACTCTCAGATGGGATTCCTTTGGATCAAATCTAATCAAACTGATCTTTTTGAGGGGATCTGTTTGGGAGTCCTTGCCATGAAAAAGTTTGGGAATCCCTTTTCTAGGCAACCAGTTTTCCTGCTCTATGTCAGAAAGCTGTAGGTTATTCAGTGCCTCCCACTGGTTCGAGACCTCCCCTCTGAACGGCCGCTGAAAGCTAGGAAACGGTCGAAACAATGACCAGAGATTGACGGCGATTGTGTGGCTGTTACCATACAAAGCCAGGGGGAGAAATAAGCACACACTACCTTCTGTGGTGTTAAAGACCTCAATGGCAGGAAACATGATTTTACTTGAGTTCTTCTCTAAGTGTCAACTTGGCGATAGTGGCGCTTGAACATTTTGGCCTGTTTGCCAATTTGCAGTTTTTGTGGAAAAATTGTTTTTAACAGAAACATTGCAGTGTAGTGAATGGGCCTGCTTAAGAATCCACTAACTTTATCAGTTTGTGTTGGACTACCCTCGAGTATGGTCTGCTCATGATTTTATATTCTTTTTTTACAGGCAATCATGCCAGCTATCAGAATCAATACCAACACAATTAGCCTACTTAAATCACCAAGTACAAAAATTACACTGATATTTATTAATTTATTGCGTTATGGGGTCCTCTTTTCCTTACTAGTGGTCACTAGCCTATATACCTATGATAATATCTGGGGAGAAATCTTTAGGTGGGTGGGGCTCTGTTTAAAGGGCCTTTTAGGTGCTGAGATGTGTCGTCTTTTTCCCTCTCTGCCTGACATGTGTAGGCAAGCAGCACACCAGAGCCTGGAGCTCAGTGTTTGGCCGATCCTCATTTATAGTAATATGGAAGCTCTGTGTTTGCATAAGGACATTCCTTAGTGATTAGCTCCTCTAATTCCTGAACCTGAACCTCAGAGCCCAGATCAGAGTCAGTCACTACCACTGTGGGCCTTCTGTCTTCCCATACTCCTGTAATTCACAATGCCAGTGTGCTGAGCGGCATTACAGAAAAGAGATTTCGAAATGCAGTGATTCTTAAGGCCACATACCTAGGCCTAACCATGTGAATGTACAAGCTTCCATTCTCAAAGTTATTTTAAACCCCCTTTAAATCTCAACTCATGGAAATAAACATTTTGCTGAGTTGCCTGAGAGACATACTCTGAATGGGGAGACACAGAAGGAAGTGATTGACATCCAGGGGTGGAACTTTTGGGCACTAGCCCACTGGGCTAGTAGAGTAAAATTTCTGCTAACCCCAATTATTACAAGCCCAGTATACACAATGTAATATTCAATAAGGCAGATCATGCTCTAAAATTATAGATGCTTGAATCACAAGTTTGTGTTCTTTTGTATATTTTATTATTACTTGCTCAGTATTTAATGTAGGGCTGATTTCGCGGACAATTAAGCCTAGTCATAGACTTTTTTGAATTTTGTCTTTAGTGTAGCACTATGCTTAATCTTTTTCCGCGAAACCAGCCCGTAATGTTTAACAAGGCAAACCATGGTTTAAAATGATGTACACACAGGAAAAAAATCACAAGTTTGTTCTTTTGTATATTTTCACATTTCATTGAAGTGCTGCCATTTCAGTTGGGGGGTTACGTTTCTTCGTACTGCTGCTGGTTTTGTTTTCGTTAGCTAGCTACTTCTGTCAGTGAGCTAAAGAGCTGCCTGCCTGTCTTAACGCTGTGCCTCAGCTTTGAGCATTGGCGCCATGGCAACAGTGCAGAGTTCTGATAGGCAGGCTGAGGCAGTGAGGAGCCGGTGGATTTTAAGGTGGAACCGAAGAAACAGAATACAGGCAACTGACTGAGAAGCACTGAAATTTCACTAGTAGCCTACTTGACACCTTAACTAAATGTTGGTGTAGATTTGTGCATGGGACTGAGAAGCTGCTGCCCAATCTCACTTCCAACTGAGCTAGTGCTTCCTTTTCTGGACTCGCCCGCTCCCAAAATCACTTGCCTTGGGTGAGCGGGCAAACGTAGCCTAATTTTACACCCCGCATCCAAATGTATTTTCCTTCGTGTGCAGTAATGGGGAAATCATCCAGTCATCCTTATGCTTAGTCACAGTTAAATTCTACCTTTGTACAAACACTATGGCATGTGAAATTTGCAGGCAGTGAAAAGGGTGAAGGTGGGTGTAAGAGCAAACACGATGTTCCATGGGACAGCCTGTACACTATACTTGGCTGTAGGGGGTTGGCTATAGAGGCGGAGGCCCACTGCTAGAGGCATGTGCTCATCTTTGTTTGTATGTGCCTCCAGCCTTTTTGGATTGGTTCGTCCCAGAAGGTCCAAGCAAGCGGCCCGCCTCTCGATGGAAAAGGATCAGTGTTTACATGCTCCACACGGCAAGCATGTCTTGGGCTCACTTGCCCCCTCCTCCCCAAAACAAAGCCAGCCCAAGAGAGAGAAACCTGAGCTCCTTCATCCTCTGTCCAATCAGATCTGGAGCTCTGAGGGAGTGTTTCCACATCATTCTTTGGTCATGCAGAAACTTTTTTTAGGTTCTTTATATGGGGCCAGAAAGTCAGTATAACTTAGGAGAGCAGCGGCTTATTTCTGTCCTGTTGAACTGTGTTTTGATCCAGTATTGTATTGAGGCTCCTTTTTTTATTGAGGCTCTTTATTGTGTAGGCAAGATGCAAGCTCCAAAGTTCTAGTCATTTTATAACAAAGAGAGCCATTGTGAGTGAATGAATTCAGAGAGATAGGTTGATTTACTGGATGGGTCTGTTGTGTTCTGTAGAATTGGCCAGTTCCACTCTAAATTACCCTTTTGAGAACATGTTACTTGGTTTGGTTGTATAAAATTAGCAATAGTTTTGAGACTGAGCTGAGAACAACGCCTTGACAGTTCAAATTTATTTTGCGTTTTCAAGTAGAAAAGGCATTTAAATAGCAAGCCATACTAAATGTTTTAGCTTAGAGTGAAGTCTAGGGTGGCATTTTATTTTTGGGCTGGGCTGTAAACTCAGCACCATACATTGAAGTAACATTTTGAAGCATGCATGCATGTAGGCGTGGCTAGAACGGCCCAGCCATCACTAGGGACACCTAGTCCAGGGTTTTTACTGCCTCTGAAAAGGGCTTTGGTGCTACTTATGCAGGCCAGTGAATGCGATCAGTCAGCCCTCTATACCAACTAACTTGGGCCCTTGCTATATGGGACCACTGATTGGCCTCAAGTAACTTCCAATGATGAAATGGCTTAAGGCTATCATAGGAAAATAACCTAGTTAACAGGTGGTTGACATACTACACAAAAAAATTTGCCAAATTGACCAAACTATACAAAAAATTGGCCAAATTGACAGTATGTAGAATACGTGTTAAATTATGCATGAATAAATGCTTAAAGGATAAGGCTGGTGTTTTTTAATGCATTGCTTACCGTCAACAAATCCTATGAAAATAACAAAATCAGCAATGATTTTCTTTTGCCAACAAGTCTCGTCCATGTAGCCGGTGCCCAATGCAGCCATGTCCCAGTAGCCATAGAACTCCATTGTATAAAAAAAAACAATTAAAAACACGTCACAGAGCCATGCCGTTGCTCTGGGCAACATATTTCATCATCGCGTTGCACCGAGCCAGCCAACTTTTTCCTCAAACAACTTAATAAGCCGGCTGTAAACACGTTCGCGATCTCAGGAAAGTAGTTCCGTAGCACCAAAAATAGTCCCCGGCGTAATGAAGAATTTGTTCCCATTTGAATTTGATTTGGTAATGACTACAACAGCCTGACTTTTTGTGGTAACAGTTAGCGATTTTTTAAATTGAAACTATGTCTTTGTGAGCTGTATTTCAAGGTTTTTAGCTTACAATTGGAGCCAATGACTTCCGGGTTGACGGCTAAAAACGGTACGTGGGAAGTCAGAAAGTAACGGGAGTAGAGCAAACGCATTGTTGATTTTGTTATTTTCATAGGATTTGTTGACGGTAAGCGATGCATTAGCCTAAAAAACACCAACCTTATCCTTTAAAACTATCTTAATAATATTGACAGCATGCTATTAATTTGACTGTTGTTTTTGTTGATAGACTGTATGATTACACTAGTGAATTTAAAGTGGCTTATTGGGCATGTCCTCTATTCTTATTGTTTTATAAAAGTCAGGAACCAAAACATATTAGTGAAAGATATCCATTGTGTTTTCCGTCATTAGGCACTATCAAATTCAGGTAGTTCTGTATATCTTTAAGCATTTCAAAAAATGAAGTAACTGAAAAATACTTAGTTTGGATAAATATTTGGTTGTTCACCTTAAGTGTGGGAACACTCTATAGAAATTACAGGCTAATAATTCAGACCTGAGCCTACCCACTATTAGAGGCTGTTGGCTCGCCAGTCTCTCTCTCTCTCTCTCTCTCTCTCACACACACACACACATACACAGGCAATATGCAGGTGTTTAGCAAACAGACTTGTCTTGACCCAAGAGGGCATACCTGCCATTTAGCTGATAACTATCATTTCCTCTTGGAATAAGGACATTATTTTGCAGATGAATCTGCTATTTTACTTTGGTCCAAAGTAAGGTAACATTTTTGTCTTGCTTGCATCTCGTGTTGAAGCAGTAGTTTCCTGCATCTTGCTGAACTCTGCTTGTTACTTTCACTTGACTTCTTCTGCATAGCGAGAGAGGGGACAACACCAAATTATAATTTTTCCAGTGGCTTTGACACTCACCAATTACTCTTTGGGCCGCCAAAACATTCGCTGTGCCCTGCTCGTCTTGTTTGTATTCATACAGTGTTGTTAATTTATCCAAGGAAGGTTTGTTCAGCAGAAATAGCCTACTCTTTTACAGCACACCCCTACTCGCACTCACCATCTCAAACCTAGGAGCAGCCCGGTATTTTGGGGGGTTTAACTGCCTTGCCCAAGGGCCCCCTGACTGTAGTTGTTGAAGTAAGGAGAGCATTACCCATTCTCTTTCCCCCACCCCTGATTTTGCTAGACAGTCTAGGGATTTGAGTAACCTTCTGGCCTTCTTTTTAACCTTTTAAGCTCCCATCTCCTCTTATCATGTCTTCACATCTGGTGAATATCTTCTTCATGTGAAGCATTTTGCCCTGTGGCCAAAAATGATAGCCATGACAGAGCAACCTGCACGTGGTTGAATCTGAATTGAAGCCTGGAGTCAGCTGCTAGTGTCAACGAGTTGTGAAGCACCACATCACTCGCAGGCTAATGAAACGTGTGGCTAATCGCTCACTAAATGAGTGGCACTGGCTCATGGTTTTATTGCGCTGCTGTCGCTCAGAGATTTATGATGACTCTCCCAGCGCTAGCACACAGATAGCACCTCTGTGACTGAAGCTCCATTCTTAGAACTGTGGCTTAGCCAGCCTCTACTGGCTTTCAGATCTATGTCTCTCTCTCTTCTCTCTCTCTCTCTGCTCACTGGCTGGCTCCCAGCCAAGTAGTGTAAACCTATGGAGAGAGAGGCATACATGCTGGTGCTTTGGACTGTAGGTGAAACAGGCCCTCTTTGAACAGCACGTGTGGGCAGCCCTCCATAACTCAGCCTTCCCATGTGCAGTGAGGAATGTGTTTTTCTTTTTTTCCCCCTTCCTGTCCAATGGAAATCCTTCTCAAGCTCCAGACTGATGTAGTCAGCAAGCTACACACAGCATTCTGGGTTTGTTTCATTGCCTCTGTTTAGACTGTGACCTTTTGAGCCTGTGTACAGAATGACTGGGCTGTGACAGTTTCTTTTTCCATACAATAATATTGTTGTTGTTCAGTGTTACTTGTTGGTTTTGTCACCATACCAAAAGTTCAACTTTGGTACTGATACCAGGCCAAGTATCACGGCTTCCATTCTGAAATTATACCACGGCAAAAAAACATTACAGTTAAAACAATAAAATAACCTAAAATAATTTAAATGATAGCCCACTTGAAATTGTGTGAAGTGCAGTAATTATAAACCTAAACTTTGTTTTGGACTGTGTTGTCCATCGCGTTTTTATTTTGAAGAGGCGTAACAGAAATTACAAAGCGTTTCCCATAGGACAGTTTTTGCTGATGCACAACTTCCTGTGCTTTCACATACTAGCAACAAAACAGCCCAGTCATACTAAAGGAGCATATGATTATTTTAAATCAGCAAGATTTTCTGGTAAAAATGTAAGGCAAAAATAATCTGTGTGTAACTGAGTTGTTACAAAGAGTTATGTTGGTGAATGTGAATTTTATGAAAGCTGTCGATGGTAAATATGACGTAAAACGCAGCAAATAAAGTACCGTAAATTAAAGAAATGACTTTCTGATACAAAATGTAAGCTTTCTTCTTTGAAAACTGCTGGCTCTGGCTTCATATTACTTTTATATCGAGCATTCCTTTATAGTACTTTATATTACTTTATAGCTAAACCCTAGAAAATGCAGCAGTATGGTGTTTGCGTCTGGTGTTTGCACACCTGGGCCAAAATAGTATTTGCAGATACTTTTTCTGGTCTGCTTTGGCCCACTTATTTACCAGAATGGTTGAGTTTGCCACAAAATACAATGCAGTGAGTACAGTAAATTTAGTATACTTGTCTGCGATTGACAACTTATCAGATGCTATTAGAATTGTCCTGAAACAGTAAACCATACTGATGTGATACTGCAAATACCTTTTTGAGCCAGGTCTGGGTGCTAGTGTTTATATATATTTATAGTGCTCCACTGTCCCTGTTTTGACCACAGCCGCTGCTGCATCATTCTGGCGTGACCATGCCTACCACCAGCAGCGGCATTGGGGCTTCTGTGTAACCGGAGCCTTTGTGTCCCGGTGGCCAACCCTTAGCACCTCAGATCAGTTAATTGATGAAACATTAATGAATCGGCCATATGCAAGACATTGACACCTCTGCCTCCGTTTGCGGTTGTCCTCCTTTTGAAAAGCAGTGTGATGCGATGCGTTTCCCTCCGGGCAGCTATGTCAACCTGAACTGGTTCTTGCTTAGTGTAGAGATGTATTTTAGGGACAATATCACATAACACACACACACACTACACTCTTTTGTTGTGCAGGTTATAGAGGCCAAAATGTTAAGCCCTAGTAGAGCTATGATAATGGCATTCTCTGTCTCAGACATGATAATGTCTAAAATGATCACGCCTATTTATCACGACTATGAGTCTCGATCTGACGAGCAGCATTATTTTACTGCACTTTTGGCATTTTATATCAACATCATGATTCTTTTCATCTACAGTGGACATTTGAAATGAAATGTTTTAATATTGTCAGTATGACAATATAATATGATTATTGTGGAAACTAGAATCCTGACAGGATTATACAGAATTAATGTGCAGCCATATGTAAGAGGAATGAAGCTTTCCACACACAGTTGTATGTCAGCAGTTTTCTTTTTGCTGTTGACATGACCTGTTTGAGGAAAGGTCCTTGGACTGAAACCTCCACCGTTGAATAAAGAAAACTGCTGTTGTTAAACTTTGTGTGTACAGGAATTTTTTTTTCTTTGTGCTATCTAGTTGTACCAAAAAGGATAGTAGGTAATTAAAACTAAACATCAGCTAATGTTTTTTTCCCAAAATGGATATATAGGATTTTGGATTATAACTCATTTGTACTCCATTAGTAGCGGTTGTCAACAGGCAGACTGACTGCCACAATAAGCGGTGAGTGGGCAGGGTGTTCGGAGAGCAGGCCACGTGAATGGGGGAGGAGAGGGTGCTCCCGGGTGACGCGAGTGTGTGATGGTACCTCTGTGTTGGGCGGCATTCTTGAACACAGGCCTGGTACAGTAAACGGTCATGTGTCTCCAATCTGGCTGCAATATTTATAGCTGGCTTCTGCTCAGTGGAGGGCGCTACAAGTTTTACTATTTTTGTCATTTACCATGGGGTTTCTTGTCTTAAAATGGGTGTTTGGTGGTGCCCCTGCCCCAGGATCAGATAACATCATATGCTAATTTGCCTATTAGAGAAATGTAAGTATATGTGTATGGATACGAGTATGGATCTACATGACTGGGCTGATTTCTCATAAGTACAACAGCATACCAAGATACTGACACAGTTTTATCACCTCTAGAATTAAAGGCACGGGTATTTAACAGTATTTACTGTCTTTTGATGCTTTGAATATAGGTATTCAAATTCAAAACATGTTAAGACTTCTTGGGACCTACGGACACCCTGAATTTGTTGCTAAATGCTTTAGGGTTAGGGTCAACACATTTACGTTTTCCCCCATGGTCTAAAAAATTTTGTTGCTAGTCGCTTTTGAGAAATAGTTGCGGTCTGAAAAGTTGCTAAATCTAGGCTTTTGCAAGTTTTTGTTTGTAGCCTAGTAAGCAGCAGTCCCAACCAATGAGGAGAAGTCTGCTGCTGTTTCTCTGCTTAGTGAACTACCCGATTGTGTCACTGATACACGCCACTTGCAAGTTCTGCTGAAAGTCAAATGATTCAAATGTATCTTTTTTTTCCCAGTTTATTTTTCTGTTTCTCGTTTTTTCACGTTGGTGCCAGCAGAAAAGGCTTTGGCGGCCACAAAAAAAATCCCTATTCAGGAAAAAACCCTGCGCATAAAAAAAACATGCTGTCTATATATTTGGAAAATGGAGCACACATTGAACTTGAGGGATGGGCATTTTCAATTACTTTTACATACCATGTTCCAACATTTAATTCCTGTTCTCCTACAATTTTCAGTTGAAGAGTGTGAGCTCCATGGGGCTTGTTTGGCTCATCCAAAAAGCCATCGGCATTCCCATGTTAGAAGCATGTGTTGTCGTTTTGATGCTGTTATTGCATGTCTTTTGTTAATGCTGGATTTTAAAGCTATGCCACAGGCGCTTTGACACACACCTTTGTACTGTAGCGGTGGTATATCTGAGCAGTCAGTAAGTAGCGCTCAGCGTGATGCGACAGTAACCTCTTTTTCCTTGCTAGCCTACCTAACAGATGGCCCTCGTTCACATGAAGAGGTTTCAGTACCACACCCAATTTCTCTCTCTCTCTGTCTCTCTAGTTCTCTCTCTCCCGCTTTATGCCTTTGTCTCTGTCCCACTGTCTCTCCCTCCCTCACCTTTTCTCTCCTTTCTCCCCTTTCCCTGTCTGCTTTTTTTTTCTCTTTCCCTTGCTGTCTCTGTCTTTGTCTTTCTAGCTTTCCCTCCCTCTTTCTTTCTCCTTTTATCTTTTCTCTGTCTCTCCTTTTCTCTTTGCTCTGTCTCTCCCTCCCTATCCCTCCTTCCTTCCCCAGCCTCAGAGCTCAGATCATTGGCACTCAGTGTCTCTCTGCCTGGCTGTCAGAAGAGGCTTTGCCACTTGTTTCATCCCTCAAAGCACCCCCCCACCCCACCCCCCGGTCCTCCAGTTCCCAAACGGGTTCATCCTCCTTTGCCTCAAACTCCACGAGGCCTGGGGTGAGACGCAGAGACTCATTTTACATTCATGTTTTAGCCATTTTATCTGACGCTCTTATCCAGCGTGAGTTACAATGAGTGCAACAGCAGAATACGCTTCGACTCCTAGATCACTAAGATTACAAGCAACTGATAGTAAGGGTGAGAGTCGCAGTGCACTGACACCATTTCAGAGACCCTAGAATAATTATATAAGAGATATGTGTTAGTGTTAAGTAAAGAAATAAATATAAGAGCTAAGGAGAGAGGTAAAAGGGGATTTTTTTTTCTCCCTGAGAGATTCAGCTCTGTGGAAATCTCGTTCACACAGGATTACATAATATCCCTATGATATAGGCAAGGCGGATTATCTGATAAGCAGTGCCAAGGGTCCATGTGTTCCCTACGCAGGCTCCAGGCTGAGATGTAATTTGATCCAAGGAGGCGGGGCATGGGATGTGTTGTTCCTGTCACGTGCATCTCTATTGGACAAGGCTGCGGCACTGAACTGTTTCCTTTACCGTGAAATGAAACTTATTGCTACTGCTGAAGGGAGGAAATCCTCATATGTCCAGAATGTCATCAGCTTTTTATAGTTTTGTTTAGATGAGTAATTTGCACACTGATAGAACACAAGCAAAGTGACAAGAACACAGCCATTAAATACACAGGAGGAAATTACAAATATGTGCAGGTGAGATTAAAAAAACTCAAGGGGCTTAAAAAGCAGCTCACCTTGAAACAAAAGAAAGTAACAAGAAATCAAAATGACTAGTAAAGACATTGAATTGGATAAATTAATCTAAATGACATGCTGGAAAATGCTAGAACAGTTTAAGAAAAACAGCCTCTTTTTAGCTCAGTGGTCATGTAATATTGACATTATACACAGGGCTTTAATGCCCAAAGGAATCATACATTTCCCCAACCCATAGTATCCTTCAATTTAATTCAAACACATGAAATTCACTGACACCAGCCATGTTGACAATGGCATCTCTATGATAGACAGGAGCTATTGAGAGCTGAATTCTCTTAACCCTGAAAACAAATCCACTGTTGTTCTGGAAATAGAGGCTACAGTTGCTGAGGGTTAAGTTCTTTTTTACCCTTAAATGAAACCTAATGTTGCTTCTGTGATGGAGGGCGGAGTTTCAGAGAGCTGTACAGAGAATAGAGACTTGTCGTGGAAGTTTTTAGGGTGGTTACCAGTGGTTACAAGTGACCTGCCACTATGTTGAAGGAGTGGCAACAAAAACAAAAGTTTGGAACCTTCTTGCCTCTTCTTCCCTAACAAAACAAAGAAAATATCTAATTTCTGTGCTGTGCTATTTTTGGTTATCTGTTACATTTATTTTATTTAACACCCTGTTCTACACAATTTGAATCTGGATCCCCAGAAAGGAAGAGGGGGTAACGTTGCAAGCTTTCGCTTTGTTGTCACTCTTCCAACATGCCTTCAACATGGTGGAAGTTCCTTCAAACCATTGCAACCTCTCTCCAAGCATCTTGTGACTAATAGTGACCGCTATTGAAATTAAACAACAGTAGCTGCTCAGTCCAACACTCGAACACACACACACACACACACACACACACACCCTTCCCCACCTACTACCACTTTGACTACACTGACAGATGAAAGCAACTGTTACTGTCTTTTTTAAAGGGGCCACAGTGAGTAGAAACTCAATTTCCAGTGGCCCTCTATCTCGGCCTGGACAAAGGCAGACACTGAAATGAAATCGCCGTCGGCCATCACTTCTCAATTTGCAGCAGGCTCTCCGTGGAGATTTCCCCCCCGATAAAACCAGTCAGTCGTCGCCTGTGTGTGGGGTGCGCAACAGATGTGTTTGTCAAAATGCCTGCATGTAGGGAGAAAAGAGAACTCAGTAGGTCAGTGTGATACCATTAGTTCCATGCTCTGCATGCTCTACATTTTCATGGACTACACACAGTGGCTGGCAGTTTCCAAACTTCACTAGTCACTTTAATTCTTAGCACACCTTCAACCAGAGAGAGGCAACAAATGCTAAGTTCACACAGTTAGCTCAAATTTAATTTCTCGCATTTCTGATATGAGTCTGATATTTTTTCTAAAATCTGAACAGCAAAAAAAACCTGGAATCTCATCTTTTCAGATCAGATTTAAACCACATTTGTAATATAAAAAATTTCAGTCTGACCACTTTTTTCCTTCACTCCCCATTCAACACATATTTGATGTCACATGTTGCAAAAAGAGCAAAGAACAACAAACATGGAGGAGAGCCAGCAATAGAATACCGGTGCCTGGACAAATGAAAGGGTTCCATGCCTTTTCAGCAACATGGCATACACGACCCTCCTGCTGACGTTGTCTCATGCGTCAAACGCGTTCTACAACACTACTAGAAATTGCCATTATAAACGGTCACAATAAGCAATGGCAATTTGCCAGCTGGTTGCTAGCATCCAGATTTGTTGGACAGAAAACGTGCCCTATCTAAACACACAAATCTGATGTGGTCACTTGTAAATTACATTGTGGAGAGTCAGCCTTAAAGGAATAGTTCACTGCAAAATGAAAATTTGCTCCTTATCTACTCACCCTCATGTCTGTAAAAACAGTGTTGAAGTTTGTATATCCACACAACACGCAGCAAGTTAGCTTGTGCAGCTCCATGACTTTTGGACCCACAGTGCACTCGTTTGGCTTCAGAACACTTGGATTATGCTGCACGGCTATTTGGAGTAATTTTATTGTAATTTTTTGCCCCTTTTTGGAACTGTAAAAAACATGCTCCCGGCCACTTCTGTTATTTTGGCGAAGGCTACCATGGAGCTCGCTGTGTTATGTGGACATACAAACTTCACCAGTGTTTGACTGACATGAAGGTGAGTAGATAATGACAATTTTTTTATTTTTGGGTGAACTATTAAACTATTAAAGATATGCCTGCTGTCTGAACATAGCATAAGAACCTCCAAATCTTTACTGGTTACCTGCCAAAGTGGCTGGCAGAGTTGAAAAGCTTACAAGCCGCAGCATTTGGCTTGGTGGCCAGTAGTGATTTCCAGTGCTGCTCTATGTGCCAGTTTATGTGAGTATTTTTTTCACTCTTGGTGCCAGACAGGAGGAGTGGACCCCCCTACTCCCTGTCCTCTATTGTTGCAGCTCTAGCTGTAGAGTGAGTTAGACCTGCGTCCACTGCAGACCCTGCCGTGCTTCAGGGTGTGTTCATGTTGCAGTCCTTGTTGCCGCGACTGGGCATGATGGATACTGTCACGTTGCCTCTGCAGAGTAGCGTGTGTGTGTGTGTGTGTGTGTGTGTGTGTGGAAGAGAATGGAAGAGAATGTATATTAAATGGCATGACCCGCATGTGAGTGTGTGCTCACTGCACTGCCAGGACATTTAGTGAGTCTCAATTGCTATAGATATCAAGTATAATGAATGTGCAGGGATTTTTTTGGAGACGTTGGTGCAGAGACATATTGACAGATGACACGAGACACAAGTACATACCGGCACACATGGCACAGGGAGAACAGGACCTTGCGTTTAGTGTAAGGGGAGAGACATCAGACTATAAATATCACTCCAAATACATTCAGAAAGATCTATCACTATTTGCACTCAAGCAACATGGCACAAAGTAGGTTGTAGCTGAAGGTGTGAATCCTGTGAACTAGACAGTAAAAGTAAAACACACACTTATCACAAATATACATTCATCATTCAGTTGCTATGTGCAGTGTCTGAATTTAGGGATGCACCGATCCGATACTGATATCGGATATCGGTCCGATACTGACTCAAATAGCTGGATCGGGTATCGGTGACAATGGGGCCGATCTATTGAATTCAATTCTATGTTTATGTCTACGTGCGCATACTACGTCATGCGTCAGCAGCGCGCCGGTAGACCCGGCCATTTGCCGGTGGCTCCTCCGGTCCAGCACATGGATGTATTAAACTAGGTCCAGCAGCTCCGGAGGATCCCGCCTGCCGCGCGCAGCGTCTCGCGCACTGAATTCTCGCTCATGGGGCGCGAGCCTCCCGCAGCTAGCATCCAGGCTAACAAGCTAACCTGGCGCCCAACCCTCATAACAGAGCCGGGGTCGGGGTGAGCTGACCGGGGGTCGGGGTGAGCTGACCGGGGATCGGTGCTGATGCTCGGTAGTTAAAAACACACCTGCATGAATACTTTGTCTCGGTTATATGTTTAAACTCTCCCGGGTCACCGCGCGGCCGAGCAGGCTGCCATTTAACCTGCTAGGTAAAGTAGTTTTCCACCAATTATACAATCGGCGCGTCCAGCCAGACTCCATTCATAAATCCAAGGTTTACGGGGACTCGGCTGTAAGTCAACGTTGTTTCCTGCCACAACACGATTTAAAGTGTTTTCCGTGTTCGTCAGGTACTGCTGCTCCATTCGGCCGACACATAGTCAGACTAACATACCTTGATTTTTTTTCTGAGGGCTGTTTCATAAAGCAAGATTACCAGTTAAGCCAGAGTTATTTCAGTAATTTAGGCTTATTCTGCATATTTTGAATGTTTTGTTTTTACCAAGTTACTTGTTTATACTACTTGTGTGAATTGTGATTTAATTTATCAAGTTTGTTTGCACTAGTTTGTGACTTAATTGTGATTTAATATTTACATTTTGTTCTAATTTGATGCAGTTGTATTGTTTTATACTGGAATTTTAATTCCTGACCAATTTGTTGCTGCATTTAAAAGGTTTACACTTGAATTGTAATTCCTGTTAATTTTGAAGATGTTTTACCAAGTTGCTGGAGCACGATTATTTATTATTTTAATAATAAATAACAATTGAGTACATTTATATCTATGTATTTATTTGTTACATTTTGTTTTACAAATTAGTTAGTTAGGAAAGCAATGTTAAAGTCAAGCCTGATGTTGCTTTACACATAAAAGAATGATCCCAGTCTCTTCCACACAGTGAGGCATAGCCTACAGTTTATTAATTAAACACTGGTATCGGATCGGTACTCGGTATCGGCCGATACCCAAAGCCCAGTTATCGGTATCGGTATCTGGACTGAAAAAGTCGGATCGGTGCATCCCTATCTGAATTCTGAATGTACTGTATGTAATTAATTTGATCCTCCAAAGATGGTGAGAAAGAGGGAGTAAGCCTCCTACATGTGCCTTGGCCAGCTTTAGATTATAGCCTAGATCCTTTGCCAACCAGCTGGGCACTTGCAGCTAAGTTGGTAGCGATGGCATCAACGTTTCTGTTCTGTTCCCTCAAAGTCACCTTTGGGTCAGCATGTAAGCTTAAAGTGATACAAGTTGGGGAACTTATGCAAGTGCTTTGAATGTGTTCACTTTGAGTAAAATGAGAGCCCTTTTCTGACAGGCAACTTGATTTGGAGGGAAAAGGATTCTTCAAAGTGCCAGAATACCTTGATAAGGAGGCTGTCTGAAACACCTTTCCCTCGGAGAAAAAATCACAGCCTTGGAAATTGCAATATTCAATATCAGGATTTTGGCATTTGTTCGGTGTGTTATGTAGCTGTATAAAGTGTCTGGCTTCTGACCTGCTACATCTCACAGCACTGAACAGACATAAAACATAGTAGGCCTGTGGTCTATTCACTGATTCACTGGTGATTGGTGTGTTGATTGGATGCACTCACACTAACAGAGGGTCCTGCACTGCAGAGCCATAACTGGGCCAAAGTAGTAGTAGCTCCAGTTCATGCCCCTGATTTTCAAACAGGCTTTTGGGCAACACTCCACATTTATACAATTACATACATTCACACCAGAGGGCCACTGAGCACTTCCACTGGAGCAACTGGGGGTTTAATGTCTTGCTCAAGGACACCTTGACAGTTGTTGCTGAGGGAGGGGAGAGTTACTCATTCACTTTACCCGCTAGGATTTTCCCCAGCTGGTTAGTGGACCAGCAACCTTCCGGTCCTGCTTCTTGAACCCTTAGGCTACTGCTAGATTGTGTGTCTGAGACTCGAGAAGGAATATAGGTGAACCCCAGTCAACTTCGGCTGTTGTCAGACGAAGACTTCTTGTTACATAAAACCCAGACAGTACATACACACACACACACACACACACAGACAGACTCACACACACACGATGCTCTTCGGAGCGTAATCCAAGTGACAGCCAGTCAGTGTCAGTAGCTGCTAGTGTTTCTCCTGCCCAGCTCTCTGTGGTACACTCAGGCTTGGCCTCGTTGCCTTATTTTTGTTTTTAATAGCAGAAATAGCATTTTTTTCCCTCTCTCTTCCTCTATCCTCTGCCAAAGGGAACAAGCCTGTTATTGGCCTGATTCTGGGTTCATGTGGTTGTTTATATGTGCATGTGTTCATGTGCACATGCCTGCATGTTTGTGTGTGTGCTTATTTGTACACCCACAGGCTTGTGCTTGTGTCTCTGTGTATATAGACATAGCTGGTCAGCGAAAGGTCAGCACATGTGGGCAGAGTGACCTGTTCCAAGGACAACTGTGGTCCCATTGCTTAGCCTGCCCCTATTCAGTGCAAGTTGTTTAGTGACATTATAGGAATCACACTGGGGCACAGTAGGGGTTCCTGTCTTGTCTCTTCTCCGCCCGGCTGTACTTTAAAAAAGAAGTGGTTGGTATGGGGGGGAGGTAAAGAACATCTGCTGCTTCTCTTTGGTAAGGTCAGTCCCTCATTTTTGTGGTGTACTGAAGACAAACTTTTTAGAACTTGTTCACTGTCCTCCTGGTGAACACAACACCCATTGATTGTTTACTTCCCACCTATTATCTCAGTGGTCAGATCAATATAAGCCTGTCTATTCAGTTGTGTGGAGGAGTAATCATTCTTTTCTTGATCTATACCTGGAGAAATTGACCTGGAGAAATGTGTGATTGCCCAAGTCTCACACATCTTATAGACTACTCACGGATTCATGCCACGAAGACAAAAAAAGTATTACTGGTTGAACCAACTGAGCCGTGTTATTTTTCTTCCAACCAGTTATTTTGCTGATAGGCATGAATCTACCTGTACCTCCTACAGGAGAGCTGATAATGGAACTATTCAGGGAACTCAGTCACTGCTGGAGACGGCTGCTCTTTTTATAAACCTTTATTTGCCAAGGGAAGGTTGAGCACACTTGCTCTTTTTTGGCAACACCCTGCTTCACATTCACAAAGTTACATAAATTCATATCTGGGACCTGCCTCTATTCTGACCAATTGTGGGCGGTGCGAGTAGCTACGATTGCATCTATAGTTTTGAAAAGGCAAGTCATGCATTTTTCACTGCTTTGGTATTGCCCTTAATAACGCTATATCGTTTTGATGGGTTAACATAAAGTCACTAAAACTAAAGGCACTAAAGTCTCTAATTCTATTGTAAACTAATGAGAATAGCATTAACTGACTTGCAATGGAAACATTAGCTGACCATTATACTCCCGTCTGATAATCTGATTGATCGATGAAATCTACATTGATGAGAAATCCAGGTTTGAACGCCAGCTTTGTGCATCACAGCACTTGAAATAAATGTAAAAGCTTTCTTGGGTGACTGTAAGTTTACTTGGATGGGCTGACCAAAGTTATCATGATATGGGAAACACTACATCAACATGATCTGACAAAATGTTGGGATATTTTTCATCTGATACGGAGATAGCTGGATCTCATTGAGTCATATACTTTGTCGTGGAATTTCTCAATAAGCAAACTCTGCTGACTGCTGTTGATTATGCTTTATTTACGTGCACGGGAGAAAGGTCATCACTAGGGCTGCAGCTATCGATTATTTTAGTAATCGAGTCTTCTACCGAGTATTCCATCGATTAATCGAGTAATCGGATAAGAAATGCTTTTGCTTTATTAAAGAGCAATAGTAAATATACAAAAGAGAAAAGCTGTCCACATGACGCTGTGATTTACTGAAAGAGGTGAAATAATAATTATTATTGATATTTATTACTAGGCCTAAATATCATACAAGTTCATAAGACTGGCTAATGTACATTTATTTACTATGTTGAAGGGTTGCCCTACACCTGCTGACCCTACTCACTGCAATCAAACTAAACTGAATATACCTGCTGTATTGGACTGGTGCATTTTAGGCTCCAATTGCTACTTACACCACCTGATATTTTGCTTTCTGGGGTATTTTATGCATCACTGTGAGGGGAGTAGGTGTGTGTGTGTGTGTGTGACTATCATAATAATAACATGAATGAAGCTCAGGTTTTCACAAATTGACTGCAGCATTTCATTTTCTGTGGTTATTTTCTTGAGCAAAACTTAGCTAACTTAGGGACATCATAACTAGCCACCATATTGATTTACGTTCTTAACTAGCCATTACATATAGCCATAACGTACATTCTTTACTAGCCTTCATCTCATCCCGTTTTAATATTAAGTGCTGACTCCGCCCACCCGGGCCAGTTTCGGCGTACGCCGGTAGCAATTACAAGTGGACCCTATCCTACAGTCCCTGCTCTCAGCGGAGGGAGGGGGCTACGCTGTGTGTGGGAAGCGCTGCGATCATCAGACCTTTCTGGATTAGACAAGCAAGTAGAGAAAACCGGCATCAGCCGAACCAATTTATTGCCAAATGCTTTGGGATTCAACACATTAACATTGCTTCCCATGGTCAGAAAAAGTCGGCAGATTTGTCGCTAGTCGCTTTTGAGAAATAGAGTCGCCAGGGGGGTCTGAAAAGTCGCTACGTCTAGCGACAAAGTCACCAAGTTGGCAACACTGGATCCCGAACTTTGGGCACTTTCTGTCGTTTTCTCTGGCCTGTCTCTTCTCTTCGCCCCTCGCTATTTTCTCTCTCTTTCTCCAGCGCGTTGTGCAACAGTAATAATCATCCGTGCGAAACACAGTGAGCGTGTATATAGTTATGGATTAAACGAAGCTTTGATGCAAAGAATTTGCATCGATGATTTTTAGTAATCGAGTTACTTGAGCTTCTCGAGGAATCGTTTCAGCCCTAGTCATCACCCTAGCAGTGAAATGATTCTTCTCACCGGACACTAGATACCGGTCAGTATTTATACTTTGCTCGGGGGTGGAGCTAACAGAGGAAGTAGAATCTTACATACAACTAGCCTGCAGTGACACCTACAGGTCTGGCGGCTCACAGCTTATTTTCACAATTCTTCCACACCTTCTTTAAGTAAACTAACCCCACTATCAGATAAATCCATGTAGGCCCAGGTTATTGGGGGCAATTGCATTACTTAGAACCATGTAAACGATTTGATCAAACTATCACCTTGATCTGACTAATCATAGTAACTGGAGTTTTGTGCGCATCTAAACATACCCAGTGAAAGAGAAGACCGCTATCAGCTTTGTCCTGCTGGTGTGACCCAGTGTCTGTGATCTATATCTGTGGCATTGAGTGTTGGCACTTGGCACCAGCTCCTGGCACCCTGGCATTGCATACCATGCCACTTTGCTCTACTGGCGCAATGGCCTGATGGGCCAAGGAAATGAAACATCCTCCTGTTAGCTGTCTTGTCTGTCCATCCCTCCTTTTTGTTTTTCTTTAGTGACATTTTTTCAAAAACATGCTACGTGGTTTGAATCTCAATGAAGCAGCGCTTTGTGCTTTTGAATTTAGCAGATTTAGTGCGTTGTCTGCTTATGATCCCTGGATCTACCATAGATGGGATGTACGCTAGCATGGCTAATGTGAATACGCGATATGGAATGTGGCTAGTGAGCTAGCCCTCCATTTGTCCCCTTATGGTGGATAATAATTTGATAATTAGTTGACCTGTCTGCTTAGAGAGCACATATGATAAATTAACTCGGCTTTGGATTTAAGTCTTAACCAAGAACTCTAGTTTTGATATTCAGTATGTACATTAGGCAGGTCAATTACTGTGAGTACAGTGAATAACCTATTGGCTTCTTTCACTATTATTCTAGTCAAATTGATTTTTAGTATAGAACCTCTAGCAAACAACATTACCTTGCCAATGTGTCTGGTAGAGCTGAAAAACTGAAGGTTGCTGGTTTGAATCCCTGTCAGCAGAGAATGTGAATGAATAACTGTCTTCCCTACCTCAACAACTGCTGAGGTGTCCTTGAGCAAGACCCATAACCTCCAGTTGCTTAAGTGTCACTGTGTGAATGTGAAGCAAGGTACTTCTGAAAAAGAGTATATATATTCAGCAGATCCTCCCTAGATAAATGAAGTTAAAGAACAAAACAGGAAATAAAACCTTAGCAGCCACAGACAGCATTTGGTTTGGTAAGCCTGCTGCCCTACAATAAGAGCAGGGCATGTAGGCATGGTAGGGCATGGCTGAAATAGCATACATGCTCTTTTAGCCATGCCCTACTTAACATTACAAAGTTACACACATTCACACTTGGGAGGTGCCCAGTACTACTTCAGCCTCATACGGTTGGCCACTGGTGCAGGTGGAGGTTTAGTTCTTAGCTCAAGTCCACTGCGGCAGTAATTGTGCACAGAGGGCAGACACATTACTAATTTCCCTGTCCAGGTTTTCCCCTGTTGGTCCAGGGATTCAAACCAACGATGTTCCAGTCACAAGCCCGCTTCTCCAACCCTTTTAGGCTGTGGCTGCTCTGTGACTGCCACAATAATACAAGTTCCTCTTCCTGTTTTATTTAGTGTTCATTGAACCTTGCTTATGTATTTTCACCCTGTGTATGTCTGCATTCCTCAACACTCCTTACAATGCTGTGTTCTGTGTGCTGTGCAGGTTACATGAGGAGATCAATGACTTCTACGAGTATATCTCCCCACGGCCGGAGGAGGAGAAGATGAGGCTGGAAGTGGTGGACAGGATCAAGGGCGTCATCCATGACCTGTGGCCCAGCGCTGAGGTAACACACTGCCACCACCCTAAAACCCCATTCAAATAAGAGCTGCACAATTAATTGTGTATTGTCATATATCATGATTTTAGTTTCCACAATCAATAATCTTATAATATTGGCATATCAGCAATATTAAAACATTTAATTTCATTTAGAATGGCTGCTTAATTTTTACCTTTTAAGGTAATGATGTGGTCCATTTGTACAACTGTGCCATTTTGGTAATGGCATGCCAGAGCACAGGATTTGTGGTCCAGCAAAATATAGCCTACAAGAAACAGTTTAAGTAGCTGAGGTTCCCCCTCTTAAAAAATATCAATATTAGGCCCTTGACATGGTATGGCCTCAATATCTGATGGTAGTGCCAGTATGGTCCACCCCCCAACAACACCTACTTGATCTGTGAGATTTACAAAGTGGATTTAAACGTTGCTTACACTTATTTGGCTCTTTCCAAAGTAGATGAAGTTTCTCCAAGAGAGGGCTAGGTAGCGGGGTGTTCCTAGCTAGAGCTGCGATCATCGGTCAGTGTAGCTGAAGTATAAACTTGCAGACATTCTTGGCAAGGAATTCGACATAGGCCTCACCCACACAGTGGACTGCCTGAGATTCCTGCAGAATGAGCTGAAATACTAAGAAGCAGGGGAAAAACTGTGTTCACATCTATTTAGCGTTGTTGTTTTTTTTTTCTAGTATGGCGCAACCGACACATGATTTTTTTCGGTCTGCTACTGATAATCAGGGTGGGGAATTATCACCAGCCTCCAGCCAAATGCTTGTAAATCTTTGGCTGTAGCTAGTAAGTCTGCCTACTCTATTAGTTACTTTGGCAGGAAACCAACCATCACGTTCTTTTCTTTTAGAAGAAACCAAGGGGTTGGTACTATGGTGAAAGTGTCTGGTGAATTTTGGAATACATCAAACACGTTGGCAGGTGGCTTTGTAAGGGTGTCTCTAACCATCAGGCTACTCTGACCACTCCATGCTCTCAGAAATTTAAAGCACTCAATTGCCACAGTAACAATGAATGCCAGGCTGTATGTGATGGCAAGCTAATGGCTGCAAGCACCAGCCATGCATAAAACATCCTCTCGTCCACTGTTATTGCTCGGCTGTACAGAGCTCTGTTTGGGTCTCGTAATCAGCACTGCCCCAGGTGTCCTTATTCCCACTGACTTTGGTGCTGCTGAAAGAGCTGTGTGTTTGAGAGTGTGTCCGCTCTGAGCTTAGTAGCTCTTAATTTAAAAAGTACAATACTGTCCCAGTCCTGTCTGGCTTTCTTCCTTTTCTCCTGCGTCCTGAGAGGTGAGCAGGGGTAACTATCTACTCAGTTTGATTGATCAGCTCAGACGCCTAGACACCCACCAGGCAGATTATAAAGTCAGGAGTGGAGTTTATCCACAGTCTGTTCCGAAACAGCAAGGTGAACTCACCAGGCATCTACAGAAGCTTGTCTAGGTCAATTAAACAAGAAAAAAGTCCCTGCAAGCCTATCTGTTGCTGTTCAGCTCTGTTCAGTCAAAGCCTTTCTCAAGCTCCCAGTCCTGTGCCGGCCCAACAATGGACCGACCTATTGGATGTAAAAGTTCCAGTGGAGAGTGCCAAGACCACATAAGTCATAGCTCACCTTGGTGACCCGTTGTAGTTACATCGCCCTTTGCAGAAGTCTTCAGGACTTACTATTCATTCATTCACAAACACGCCTCTGGTTTCCAGCCCAGTCACATGCCCAGGGCTAAGCTGATTGGAGGGTTAATACTGCTGGTTAAAGTAGGAAGCGGGGAGGAGGTCTAAGGGAATAAAGGCAAGTTCAAGGCTATTTCTGTGCCCTCAGACACCAATCTGCGCTCTGTCGTGAACAATTCAGATGATTTGGGGGAGGGGGGTTGAAGTCGTGCCTAAATGCATGAAAGCCGGTTTATAGCATTCAGGTTAAGAGGCCACTGGTTAAAGAGACCAATTTGTACGTCCATGTCGAATGAAACACCAAATCCCTACTTGTTTCAGGGAGGCCACTCTGATCCCTGACCCCTCTTGTGAAATGCTAACATGCACTGTATTGGCGCTTTTCCACCGCATGGTACCGGCTCAAATCAACTCGACGCGACTCGACTCGACTCTACTCGCTTTTGGTAGTACCACTTGGTTTTCCACTGCAGATAGTACCCCCTCAATGTGCCCCCCCCTGCCGCCGCAACGCCGCATGAAACTGCCGTGACATCATCTTCAACGCGACACACACAGCAACAATGGAGGATATCGAAGGGATGGTGTTCTTGATTCTCGGTATGTGGCTGTTAGTCACAGCAAGGAGACAGATTTTATTTCAGAAGAGGCTGAAGGCAGCAAGACAAAAGACTGCTGAAAAAAACAAAAACAAAGGCGACGCAAGAGGGTAAGCTAACCTGGTAGCTAACGTTAGCATATGTTCGCGCAATGATGACGATTCTCTGTGACCAATCAGTAGTCTGCAGTGTTTTCACGTCACCTTTTGGTATCGCCTCAGCTCGCTTGGAACCTCGACGGAGGTGCTACCAAAAAAAGTACCAGGTAATATGGTACCTGGTACTTGCCCAATGTAAGGTGAGGTGAGTCGAGTCGAGCCGGTACCATGCGGTGGAAAAGCGCCTTACGTGTGTCTCAGAGAGATATGTGAAGAACCAAACCTCTAATGACACAGTGTGTGCTATGGCGACTGAAATGCTCTTATAAAAAGTTGAAATGCCACCTTCTTCCCTGATCGGTAGTAGTTGTTCGGGCTTGTCGTTGTTCATAAAACACTATGTTAAGCTGTCAAGTGATGATAATTGTACAGCTCGCAGAACAGGTTTTTGTAACAGCGAAACTCCAGCCACAGAACTGCTTAGCGTGGGAAAATCAATGAATGCTGCCTCAACGCTTAGCTTGGTGACGCTGTCTGTCCTCAGTGATGTGGCACCTGTCCCCCAAGTTGCCAGCCATGGTTTTCTCTTAAGAGGACAGCAAGTTGGTTTGATGTGACAAGCATGTGAAAAAAATTATTTTGCTCAACTCTAAAAATAAATAAATAAAAAGTGCGTTAGAGGCTTTATGGGGTTTGTGTGTGACATGAACTGACCGTGTGTGTTTTGTATCCTTCAATGTACTCAAACCCTCTTGAACCTCTGCAATATTTGCATAAATTTTAATTCAACTCACTGGAAAACATTTATATGAGTGTCTGTGCTATCTCTCCAGGTCCAAGTGTTCGGGAGCTTCAGCACCGGTCTTTATCTGCCAACAAGGTAAGCCATTTGAATCTCTAGGCTGGTTTAGACAACCAAACACTTATTTGTCCTCTCAGGCTTTGCCAGACGGTGACTGTAAACTGGACTCTTAAAAAAAAAAAAAAAAAAAAAAAAGACACATAACTCTGTTATGGAGAAAGTGCTGTGTGTAGCCAGCAATTCATTATTTGCCTTTGTTTTGAGGATTAAGGAGCCTTAGTGCTGCTGATCCTGGGCCTTTTTTAAAACTTTATTCTGAGAGGGACCTGGGCTATCTAACAAACACCCAGCCACATGTACACAAAAACACACATCCGCCCACACACACTCCAAATAACAGCCACCCACCTACCACCCCACACACTGACGCGTCACCTGGATTAGTGGACTCTTGACACCGTACTGAGGACTCGAGATTAGTGGGACTAAGCCGTGTGTGTGGACGCATGCATGAGAGTGAGTGAGTGTATGTGTGTGTGTTTATGGTGTGTGTGTGTCAGTGCATTTCTGCTTCTGTGTGTCTGTGTATCCACGTGTGTTTCGGTAAACGTGTAAGGGGCTTATGTCTGTGTACCTATTTGCAAGGTGTGGGTGAGTTGCTCGGTGTATGTGTATTTCTGTGTGCGTCTGTCTAAAGCCTGACGCGTAGTTAATGCAAGGCACGCATACACTAACACAAGTTGGCAACATATGCAAGCTCACATAGTATATGCCTGTTGACCGGCTTCCTTGAGCCCTGTCTGAGGTTACAGATTGCTTATCCACAAGGGGGAAGCAAAGCCACTAGTCTGGAGTGAGTGCGGGTATTTAAAAATGGCTACTGTAGAGGAATGTCTGCTTTTATACATTCTCAATCACCGCTAAAAGGAAATGTTAAAAAGAAGATTGTACATGTGTCCTTTAAATAGGTAGATACTGCAAGATAGGGAATATTATTCTCTTGTTTTGTCTATGCAGAATTTAGATGAAAAGAGGCATTTGCAATATTTTCTGATATCGGCATCAAAATTTGAAAACCTCCATCATATTGTGTCTCTGATTACCGATGACAAGAACCACTGCAGGCCGGTGATACCTCTCAGTGGTGCTGAGGTATTTAGTGACTGGGATCAGGCAACAGGCATTGGCAACTAGTTACAAGTTGGCCACTACGATGATTGTTGGTGTGTGTTCACACCGGAAAAGACTTTGAGTCTTTGTTTGTAGTTGTCCATTTAGCAGTATTTGCATTTAGAGCCTTTACCTGAAATGCACAATATTGTAATATGGATTTGCATCACGTTACAAAATTTGGACTAAACAATGCAAGAAACGACCCTTGCATTACCTTTTGCGTTGTTGCGTGTCTTGCTTGCGTACACAGGTAATTGGTCTATGTGCTGTCTGTTGTTGGGATGCAATGCTGTGACTGACCTGTCTCTCCCCTCCTTCAGTGACATTGACCTGGTGGTTTTTGGAAAGTGGGAGACACTCCCTCTCTGGACTCTGGAAGAGGCTCTCCGGAAGAGGAACGTTGCAGACGAGAACTCCATCAAAGTTTTGGACAAAGCCACGGTATGACTGTGATCTGTGTTGTTGTTGTTTATTTTGTTTCTTTATTTACTGGTTTCCCACTGGTCATGGAATTACTGGAATACCATTGGATTTTAAAGGTGTATTTTGGAAGTGGGGTCAGGGAATCAGGGAATTTTACAAATGGGTAACTTTTTACAGGAATATACCAGAATGTGTTTTACAACTTGTTTCACACATTCATTGCATTAGATGGTGGTTTTCAGCTGTTTTTTCCACAGCAAGCCCAACTGTAACAACTGGAAACAAGAGTCTTTAAAAACTTCTCCAAGCTAAATCACAATAGTAATCAATTAATCAACCCAATTAATCAATGGGAAGAAATAAAAATGTTTTAGTTTTTTCAAGATTTTTTCTGCTTTCTTGGATTTATTTCTAGAGGGAGGACAGTTTTCTTGTGTTTTAAATTTAAGTACTATAGTTTGTCCATAAGGAGGACATATTTTGGGGACAATGTTCATGGACTTCTATTCATTTTGGATACTCATTCACTCTCATTCACTTATATCTGTGGCAGTTACCTCTACTGGTCAGTAGATGGCGTGATTTCCGTAGCATTTAGCATATTTCAGGTGGCTTTCCAAATCCTCATGGCCTCACTGTTGTGTGTTCAGTGCTTGAGGCAGGCTATTGCCAGTGTTATGATTAAATACATAATGATTAACAATGATTAATCATCATTAATCAATATGGCATGAGTCATATTTTCTGATGTTATAATAAACTGCCAGGTAATTAGTATCATAAGCTATGAAGCACACTTAACACACACTTAACACAACGACTGGGCCCTGACCATGTTGGTTAGCTTACCTGCCCGGTAATCAGGAACATCTTTTTCCTGTAGAAATACCAAAATACATCAGCTCTTTTGTACTCCTTAAGGGTTTCACCAGAATATGGAGACAGGTTGTGAATAAGATATATGAATATATCCTGAAACGACAGATTGGGAAGTTTATCTGCAGACTTTATTGGTGTCAGTGATGTTGGTGGTAGAGAGTAAGGAAGAGAGAGTAAGGTTTCATCTGAAGAGAAGTGGGACTTTTGCTTGTTCATGTCAACAAAACAGCAGACGGCTCTGCAAGTCATGGATAGGCCTAGAATGAAAGAAGATCATCCCCTGTGTGTGTGTGTGTGTGTGTCTGTCTCTCTCTCTCTCTTTCACTCCCTTTCTCTCTCTCTCTCTCTCCTGCCTCTCCTGCTTTCTGCTGTCTCCCTCCCTTTGTTTGATTCCTTCTTTGCTTCTCTCTTTCGGGAGTTAGCCTAGTCTTTGGACACTAGCTCCATCTAACTGTCAGGGTTGGTGAGTGTGTATGTTTTTGCTGCTCTCTGGGTAACATAACTGTGGAGAGACATTCAAGGAGAGCTGTGTTGTGTGAGAGAGGGAGAGTGCAGGTGGCAAGCTTAAAACTAGCACTAAGCTAGTTTTGTTTTTTTGTTTGTTGTGTTTTGAGTTTTCCTGATCACATCCAGGATTTCAGTTTTTTTTCAACCACTCCCATTCTGCCATTCATTTCTAATGCAAGATTAGATTCATGTTAATAAATGTAGATTATTGTTTGGTTTTTTTTCCTAAGGATTTCTAAGGAAGCCTAAGGATTTGAATAGAGCTTTCCAGTTGTGCTTAAGATTTTATTTAAGGGTTAGATCAGTACTTCTATTAATGGTTCCTTGTCTCTGTGGGCTATGAGCTTGTGTGTGTGTATGTGTTTTTTTTAGGGCTGCATGATATTGTATTGAATATTGAGATGACAGTATGAGTTGCAGTAAAATGTGGATACAGCTGGCATTGTGTTTTTCAGCATAAACATCTTTTGGTGGCTGGGTAGGTCAGTCTTTGTGAATGATTTACTGTCTGTCCGGCCCTATTCACCGTCAACACCTCTATCCTTTCTGTCTCGCGCTTTGTGTCCCCAGGTTCCCATCATCAAACTGACTGACTCCTTCACTGAGGTCAAAGTTGACATCAGCTTCAATGTGAAGAGCGGCGTAAAAGCCGCCCGGCTCATCAAGGAATTCAAAGAGGTATGCAGAGTCAGGGTTCTGTACTGCTGCCATTTTATCGCCGCTGTCGGGTGAAAACCTTGTTTCTCTAAATTGTCAAGTTTTCAGGAACTAATAATTACATTCTTGTTTTCAGACTGACTACCATGCAGTTTTGAGTTTATCCACCGGGTTTTGAAAAGTTTTTATAAGACCAAGTGTTGGTAGATTTTTCTCAGCCCATAAAGCAGCAGGTGATCCCTCAACTTAAGTTAAAACATGAAAATCACCAAGACTAGAGTTTTGAGGTTTTCGCAGGACAACAGCGATATGCCTATTAAAATGAACTCATCTGATATAGAAAATTGTAAAGGGGTCACTTTTATTACTTCAGATTCTAAGCAGAGGGTGGGTATTTAAAAAAATGTTCACACGTGCTCCTGAATTTCTTTCCTGCACCCTTAAATGTTTCATGTGCTCCTTGGAAAAACCATCACATTTCAAACCCTGCAGTGTTATTGTTGTTTCACGGATACATGTTGATTCGACACAGGCCCAGCTTGTACGACTTGTAGGTACAGTAATGCAGGACTCCACTTGGTGTAAGTCTCATAAGTGGAAACATCTTTGTCCCAGCCTCCATGGGAGATAGAAGAGTCACCCCGAAAAATGCCTCCAGCCATCCCACAATCCCCTCTTCAAACTTTCAGAGTTTTAAGAAGCCCATCGATGCCTCTTTCAGGACTTTCAAAAACATTTCACTCAGTAGTTGATGTTTTCTGGAAAACCTGAGAAACTGGCATCAGCTTCATTTTGGCATTTGTTTCTTTCTTTCCATATACATTCTTAGCTATAGCAATAGTAAGAATAATAGAGCTGTTTGAAAGGGTCTTTATACAACTTTGACAGTAATGGATTCACTTCCCTCTAATGGGAAGGTTCATGATTTTTTGAAGTCCATCCTATTTCATGATTGTTTTCTAATCAGGACTCTCAACATATTTGGAACACCTTTCAAACTGTTTTATTATTTGTACTTACTATTACAACAGCTACAGAAGCATATTCAATGTCCTGCGTGGGATTTTGAGAGTAAAGGTTTCATAACTCACTGACTTGCTGTAGCATTGCTAACAAATGCTAACAGCAGGCTGGAGTCAATTTTCTTATAAACAAAAACTCTGGTGGGAAAACGTTTTAAATCTCCCGACTGGGGGCTTTATCAGTGATCAGTATGACAGGCTGTTAAAATCCTAGGACGTTTCCTTTAGCCATTTGACTTTAAAGTTCTGTTTTCCCACCAGAGGGTGCTGTAGACATCAACATGAATAACTGTATTCCTTGCTGTATCTGTCTTTTGTCCTGTAGAAATACCCTGTGCTGCCTTACCTGGTGCTGGTGCTGAAGCAGTTCCTGCTGCAAAGGGATCTCAACGAGGTTTTCACCGGAGGAATTGGCTCCTACAGCCTCTTCCTTATGGCTGTCAGCTTCCTGCAGGTCAGATGCTCTCTCCACTCTCAACAAGCACTGGGTGTATTCAGTAGCCAGTACTGTCAAAAAATGAATCAACTGTGTCTTGATTCAGCACTCACATCGTGGTGAATGAACACCCAGTTCATTGATTTTTTTATTTCTCAAGACTTAAGTATATCTTTCCAGTTTTCATTCCAATGAGGAACATCATTGGTGCATGTAGCTGATTGATTCCTGCAGCCATGTCTTGATCTTAAGATTTTACTGACCACTTTTAAGGCACAGATGGGTCTGGCACCAAGGTCTATCACAGACCTTTTAACACCACATCAGTCAATTTACAGCCTGAGGTCTTCAGGACGGTCCCTATTGGCTCTTACAAAGTCTAGATTAAAAACAAAAGGCTTCGCCATCAGAGGTCCTAGAGTTTGGAACGACCTGCCTTAATATTTATGTAACATGAACAACTTTCTCCTGAGGCAAGACTGAAACTTGTGATGCAGTTAGGTATAAAGTCTCGAGCTAATCTATGGAGAATGACTTGGACTGTCTAGTCTTGTTTATTTTATTTTTTTATATAGCCCTTTATCACAGTCAAGTCTCAAAGGGCTTTACATACCATCATATACCATAGTACATCATACATATCCTGTACTGAGTGGAGTTCACTCTGTTTAACATTTACGATAATGCTGACATCCACTCGTCATGTCTTGACTTCCAGCTCCACTACAGGGAGGACGTGTGCAGTCCCAACACCAACATCGGTGTCCTACTCATCGAGTTCTTCGAGCTCTATGGTCGCCACTTCAACTACCTGAAAACCGGCATCAGGATAAAAGACGGAGGCTGCTACGTTGCCAAAGACGAGGTTCAGAAGAACATGATGGACGGCTACAGGCCCTCCATGCTGTACATTGAGGACCCACTGCAGCCAGGTAGGGACAGTGCACACAAAGCCTAAAGTTTGGAAAAGTGAGCTTGTGATCAAAAGGTCACCAGTTCAAATTCCCTTACCAGCTGGGAAAATCTGAGTGGGAGAAGGTGAATGACTTATGGGCTTCCCTCCCTCAACTGCTGCTATTGAGATTCCCTTGAGCCAGCTCAATGGATTTAAATGTGAACATCTCCTTTAAGAGATAGTGAGTAGTGGGCCCTTTACACAATCCAACCTTCCAACCAGAATTGGACAAAAGCTGGCTAATTGAAAAAAGAATTGAAGAAATGCTGATATCAGACTGTTCAGAGGTCAAGTCTACTTGACCAAAGTGAAGTGCCTCTCGCGCATTTTTATGCATCTGCTCTGTAGACAAATACGTACTTTTATTAGTAGTTTCATAGCTCTATAGACACATTAAACTCAAGGTTGTCTTTACTTTTGAATCTGAAACAGAGCAAAGAGGTATGTATTTCAGACATGTTTCCTTAAAACATAAATGTATTTTCTCGAATGAATTTGAACAGTGTAAAGGATGGCATTTAATGGCACACAGTGACTACCTATATTTAAACAATCTCTCTTGCGTCTTTTAGACAACGACGTTGGCCGGAGTTCGTACGGTGCCATGCAGGTGAAGCAGGCGTTTGACTATGCCTATGTGGTGCTCAGCCACGCAGTGTCACCCATCGCCAAGTACTATCCCAATAACGAGACTGAGAGGTAAGGAGTTCAAGGCTCTCGGTGTGCATGAAAGCCCTTTTTTTTTGTCTTCTAAATCTCATCTGTACAATGTGTAAGTCTCTTCTTTGTGTTTTAAGATTTCTATATGTAAAAATAACACTACACCCTGTCGAACTAAAGCTTATAAATTAAATGGGATCTTTTTGGCAAAACAGCTTTGGGCAAAAAAACTTTGAGTTTGTTTTGCTGTACATTGCAGTAAGAATTGCGATACAGGTGGATCATAATGTTTTCAGAATTTTGTTATCCAGCAATAGAAAAAATATTTGGATGTGAAAAAGGAGATGGTAATGCTTAGAATGTAGTCAGTTTGAACATAATGAACAAATTTCCCCATCGTACCACTTGCTTTGTGGGAATGTAGTATGCACAGCATCAGTATATAGTATGTACAGTATGCACAGCATCAGAGAACATTGTTTAGGAGGCCATCTGAAACTTGTTTCACTCTAATACAAAATGGCAGCCTCTTGCGCTTTGGAAATTACAGCAGTCAGATTTTGATTGAATATCAATTAATTGTGCAGCCATTTTCTGTTGTGGCCCGCTGTTCCACCTGCTATGCATTGAGGCTCCATTGACATTTAGCTGCAAACATTTTGTGTGTGTTGTAATTTAAATCATCAACACTATCAGACACTGTCTACACTGTTTGAATACTGTGAGAACACATGATTTACCAAGTTAATGGAAATGTCTTAGGTTTTGATGTTTTTTTTTATGACTCTGATGGCTAATACCATCCCTTTGCTTGGATTTCAGTGATTTCCTCTTGCTAGCCAGTCAGTCCACTGTTTCAGTATTCATTCTTAACAGCGCAGATATTGCCAATGGTATTTTAAATGTAAATTGCCAGATTAGAACGTTTTCAACTCTGTCGGTATTTGGTCATTCTGAAAATAACAGACTAGGTCATTACCAGTGACATTTGACCTCAGAGTGCTGCATAAATACTAACAACTATGCCTTTTTCCCATGTCCAATCACAGCATACTTGGCCGAATAATCCGGGTGACTCTGGAGGTGTTTGAATACAGGGAATGGATCAGCCAACAGTGGGGGAGCCAGTCTCAGAACGACCCGCCACTCAACAGTATGTTCTACCACGGATGTGGCTTTGGCTGCTTTCACATGACACAGAGTCCTTACTTCCCTTGTTTACGTTTTCCAATACATCATGGACGCAGAAAGAGAAAAATACAGGCACTCACAACCTCTCACTCACACAGACACACACAAGGGAGGTCAAAAGGTCAGCAATTACTTGACAATCGAATCCGAGCTGGTATGGGCCGGAGCTCGCAGGGTGTCTTTGAACCAAGTCGACCTTTGTCTCATGTACGTTTGTCCCTCCACTGTTGCCATAGGAAATGAAGTCACGCTGTTGGTGGAGCCTCAGCAGCTGGACGAGTGCAACAACAACGTTCCAGACGACGACGTGGTGGTGCTGCCGCCGGTTCCCCGCAGCAAAACCTCCTCTATCTCCTCCTCTCCATCCCCTTCACTGCGCTCCTCCTGCTCTCCGCTGTCACCTTCCTCCTCTTCCACCGCCTCCAGCTCCAGTGACGCGGTCAGTCCTGCAGCCATACACACACACTGCCTTCAAGTGCTGTGGGAAATATCAAAATTACGAGTTGCACACACATGAACAACCCAACAAAGTGGTAGATACGACTATAATAACCGAGTTACTCAGAGTTGTTGTCCTTTTGGTGTTGAAGAGACGACATGGTCCTACTTGTACACTAACAATACAAGCAGCACAAATATATGATGGCTTTTGGCTTATAAATGAATTAAAACATCAACTACATGCCTGCCTAATGTACATTTTATTCTCTTAATTCTGCCACTGCAGCACAATGTAGCTTTGTGCCACTTGATTTCAAAAACAAAGCTTGCTACAGCCACCAAAGAAAATACTTTTGTAAATACTTTTATTTCCAACTAAAAGCACTTCCGAACTTGGAAGTTGGAGGCACTTGAAGGCAGCAACAGCAACATTACGTATTGCGGGGCAGTGTGCACCCACAGGCCACAGGGGCTAGTGGATGACTCACCAGCCTCTTTTACTATTCTAGATGCCGAAGAGATTGAACCAGCCAGAAATTTTTGGCTGGTGGTAATGTCCCAGCCTGATATATTTATCGTCTAGAGCAGTCAAAATATTAATATTAATCCAAGAGGTAGTTGTGCTTGACAGTCTGTTCTTCTAGGCAAGTGAGTAGTGATCTTTATGTATCATGTTGTATACAGTATATTAAATAGTATTTGCAAATAGTTCTTGTTTAACCATCTTGAAGTACCAGATGGGTGGGGTTTGCCAAATACGACCATAAAGTTCAAACAAGCGCAAGAACGTATTTGAAAATCAATTCAGTGTGCTTTTCTATGGTTGACAACTTAAACAACATTGGAAAAATGGTAAACACCAGCCATCTGGTCCTCAGAGAAAATAAAAATTATTCCCAAATCCAACTCAGGCCTGGCTGTGTATTTACCAACATACAGAATCTGATTTAACTATCCCATGTACAATTTAATTGAGCACCTACATCAAAACCTATCTTGGATGTTAGAGCAAAGTGGGGTGTTTCATTATGTTTTTGGTTTTCCCGCAGGACTCTGACGGCACCCCGTGCAAGACGGCCAAGCAGCAGTCTGGCCGGGGCTCCAGCGCCCACAGAGAAACGTCCGGCGGCGTAACCAATCACCGAACACAGAGCCACTCCACCAGCACTCCACCTGGAAGCAACAAGGGAGGAAAGGTACGCTCCGCTCCGCTCAGCTCCGCTCAACCACCTGCCAGCGCCTGGCATGTACACAATAATAAACTTCATTTATATAGCAATTGAAAAGCAAAACTACATAGTGCTTCACAGTTTGGAGAGTAGAAAGTAAATACAATGAACATAATAATAAAAGTAGTAATAAGAATAATTATAATGATAATAATTTTTATAGTGCTTTTTTAAAACTGTATAAAAAGTGCTTTAACAATCAAATAAAAGCAAACATCATACTCATAGAAGGTAAAAACATACAAAAGTAAAAGACATGAAAGACATCACATAGAAGAACGTCTGATGCTTGTATGCTAGTTGTTTTTTTGTTGTTTTTTTTTACTAATTTTGTGATATATTTCATGAAGAATAATCCATAATCAGCTATAAACTGATATGGCCTCATTGATAGTCATATTGCCCCACCATATCTGCCTACATCGTATCGAACACCCCACCAAAATCGTCAAACCTAGTCATGAAATGGTCTGTAAAAAGGATTTTGAAATGGAAAATGTGTAGGAACCCTGATGCTATTTTGTGTGTGCTCCCCCCGCCCCCCCAGGCCAGGATGTCTCGTTCCCACCATAAGAGCGGCCACCACGGGCAGCAGAGCTCCTCTTCCAGCACCAAAAGTCATCAGAGCAACAAGCCACACCACCAGGGCAACGGTAAGAAGAGGAAAAATCAGCGGGACTCCACGCAAGAGGACCTCTGCAGATAGGGGCCGCCTCGCTGTCCCACCCCCCACGCCCCCGTCCTCGTCCGCTACTGACTGACTGACTGTCCTACTTCTGCTGCCAGACTCCAGCCTTGGGAGGTTGTTAGTAGTATTCAACATCTTTATCTGTCTCTCTCTCAAGCTTTTTTGGGGGGACAAGCAACATTTATAGCAGAAAAAAGAACAAAAAAAGAATTATTATAGGAAATGGGGCTTCAGTTCTTGGACCTGAACTGAAATCATGAAGGATAAATGCTCATTTGCTACACAATAGCTTCTTTTATGGAGCAATTTTCCCACAGCCAGCACCTACACAATATGCCTCTTGGGCCTCCTGGTGTACAGGAGGAGACAGGACGGGCGTCTGGAATCTACTGTGGAGCAATACCTGAAAACTGCTGGCTGTACTTTTCAGTGAGAAATATAAAATAAAAATAAAAAAAAGAAGAAAAAGAGGCAAATGACTAAAATGTACAAAAATGTTATGTTGAACAAAAAAAAAACATGTACACAGATTTTTAAAAATGCAATCCGTAAGAGTTGGGACATAACTTATGCATGAGATTTCTTTTTGTTGATGGGTGGTCTGTTTTTGTTATGTCTAAGCAGATTTGTACAAAAAAAAGACAAACAAGCAAAAACCCTTAAAAAAAAAAAACACAAGTAAGAAGAAATTGTTTCATATTACCTTTTTACAAGATATACCGATTCAAGACATGTAGACGACGTGCACATTTTTTTACCCCCGGCTTTTTGGCAAAGCCAAGAGCTGGTTTGGGTCCCATTGCCAACATACATCATCAGCATCTATTTCTTACTCCTGGTTGCTCTCTGTGAGTGTGTTACAGTGTTAGCATTTAGCCTTTAGCGAGCTAATGCACACGCACAGCCCTATAGATGACTGGATGGAGCCTGATCTCTCACACAGCTCAATAGCACAGCCACACCAGTTTAGAGGCTTTAAGACTACAGGTTTAAATTAGTAAGGGGTGATAATGGTTTTATTGAAAATCCTACACTTGAAAAAATGTGTTAACGATCCAACTGTGGATGGGTAATCTGTTCCCTTGGTAATTTACCTACTATAAAATCATTTGTATTTGTTAAATGTATTTATTTTTTTATTAATTATATGAATATAGTATCGATATGATATGTATTATTAACATTAGAGCCCGTATCCTTGAGTCCTATATTTGAGATAGGATAAGTTGAGATATTGGGGAGGGGGGTACAGTTCATCAGGTACAGTACGATGTCACCGTTATGTTATTGCATTGCCTTTTCTTTCAGTGATAGTTGAGTGACCAAGTTACTTTTGAAAAGTTGAGAGACCATTTTACAAGTCATATGGTGAAAATTTTGTGTTTTAATACGTGGCTGGTCTACTTACTTTAAAAGGGAGCTGAGATTTTGGTTGTTTTCTTTCTTTCCTTTTTTTTTTCTTCTTTTTTTTTTAAATATTGGCAAAAAAAACACTTCTTTGGTATGTCAATCCCCCCTCTCATTGCAGTACAACAACTAACCTGTAGGTGGGGTCATCGCTCCAGTCTGAGTCCTCACAGAGTTTGCGCTTGTATACTGCATTTGGATGGTTTATCTGCGTTGTTTTCGTGATAGAATAATAATATCCTGTTCCACATAGAAAACCTGTTGAGCAAAGTGCTCGCTTCAGGGGGAGTAACACACCAAAGCACACTGCAGCTATTGTATTACCCCCACATATAACCCCAGATGTCCCACAGTAAATACATTTGGCCAGCAGTAACTACCACCTTACTGTACCTACTAGGCAGACATTAGTTATTATGCTGCTTTACAATTACTACTACAATTTAGTCGAGTGCTACAATTACAGTCACCGCCACAATCACCAGTGACCGCCGCCACTCTTCAGTCACTGCAGCTTAAGACAACACGCTCATCCCTCAGCAGTTGTACTCCTCTGTGTTTAAACAGGACGACTTTTTGTTGAATGGATTTCTCTACATATATCGGTGTTGAAATGACTAAGTACGGATATGCTTCCCCCCTTCCGTTATCCAGTTTTGGCTTAAATGCAGTATATAAGTGCAGGTCTGGAGGCGGACGGACAGGGAGAAAGGTGAATATGTCAGCAGTGCCATCTGAATGTCCATCGACCATCTCTCCTCACTGCGGGAATACTTCAAACCCAACTGTACTCATCTGAATCGTTGTTTCTCTGCAGCTATTTACAGTTCATGCAATAAAACACAGTACAATTAAACCACGTGTCGAGACAAGTTCGTGCTTTGCAGTGTGTTCAAAGTTGTATTCTGATTTTTCGGCGCGAGAGCATTTATAGAAAAGATGTGCGCCTTCGCTGTATACTGTAGGTATGGATTGTAATGGTAAACAAAATCAACGTTGTGTCAAGAGTGTGAGTGCGCACGTGCGTGAGAGAGAGCGCGCGTAAGCGAAGGAGAGAGAGAGAGAGAGCGAGAGGAGGGGCGTTCACGGAGGAGCGCGCAGACGGACACTTGGAAAGCACCGAGACCACAAAACACTGCATCAAAGTCTACATCTCAAGTTCATGTCTGATTTTTTTTTCCCCAAGAGGTATTTGAATCTAGAAGGTAAGAAACGGCTATTGTGTTTATCAAACAAAATCATGGCTTGTTTGTGAAATGTTAAAGAAACCTGAAAACCTGTCGGCTGTTGGTACAACGGAAGGTTACCCTGCGCAAAAACCTCCGTTTAGAGACACGCTGCTATGCTAGTACTTTCACACCCTTGAGAATAGCTTTCGAGTTGTGTTGAAATGTATACAGAAGTGGAGCTAGATTTTGCAGGGTTTGGAGTTTAAATTCTCTACTTTTCTGGGATTGTTGCCCTAGATGCCGCGTTTTCACCTGGCTGCGTATTTCTCAATCATGCAGGTTCTTGATGTTGAGTTTGGGGGATTTTGGCATACTGAGTGATTTGAATCAGGCTTTCGTTAATTTGGACAGAGTTTCCCTCCCTATAAGCATTTCGAAGTTGTAAACCTGTGGCATCTTACCATTAAACTGGCGACGATTTTGCTCGGATGTTTAGTTCAGTGATGTGGTAAATAAAAATATGGCTAAACTATGACCAGTCTGTGATTATCACACGGCAAATCAACCACCAATATAAGATCAATTCAACCATACTTTTAGAAGAGCATTCATATTATGTTTTATTTCCCTTAAAGACCCTGTTCTCTGATAACTTCCATCAGTTTGATACTTACTATGATGTCGCCTATACTATGAATTTACATCATGCATATTTATGTCTGCCTAAAAAGCTGGACTACATCTCTGATTTAGCTGAAATAATGTGACACTGCATGCTGATGTATCCTCATCAAGAATGATTTGCATTGTATAGTCAGCTTTCACAGTGCTGGAGTCTAGTGCACCAATCCATATGTGCTGACTGAGTTTTCATAGATTTATTACATTTCAACAATTTAAACACTGACATTGCAGAGAAATCTCTACAAGTCCACCAGTCCAGCTTGTGTTGTCCTTTGTCAGTGACCTGGTTTTCTTCCAGCTAAGCCTGATCCAAAATATCTTCCAGAGCAGGAAATCTTTGTTTTTACAAATATGCAACAGGGCTGCTCTCTAAGATGTTGACTTGAAATAGTTTATCCCTTGATATCTCTTCCTAGAAGATTATCTGGTTGTCTCAGTGCCCTGCTCACGGGCGGTCGGCAGGATTAGCCCCTCTGCCCTGAAACAATGTGCAGTCGCCAATGTGTTGAGTCTCATGAGAAAAACTATAACATTTTCCTTCTGTGAAACACTTAGAAATGTAGAAGCAGAGTAGGGGTTCTGGCACAGCTTCACCTACTTCCAAGGTGCATGGAGAAGGGAAAAGGGTCTAAAAAGGTCAAAACTCCAGCAACACTTGTAGTATATAGAACAACTTTATTGTTAGACCAACGCGTTTCGGTTTGTGGCCTTCATCAGGGTCATCGGGATGACCCTGATGAAGGCCACAATAAAGTTGTTCTATATACTACCAAGTGTTGCTGGAGTTTTGACCTTTTTAAACACTTAGAAATGCAAAGCGCTCTGAGCCTTGAGACTGGATTTATGGTAGATTCTTCTCTCACTGATGGTAGATTATCAGTCCTGTCTCATTGCTGGTAGATTTCATCTCACTGCTAGTAGATTCCTGTCTCACTGCTGGTACGTTACTGGTAGTACCTCCAGTCCCTGTCTCACTGCTGGTATGTTATCTGTCCTCTCTCACCACTAGATTCCTGGTAGTACCTTCAGTCTCTGTCTCACTGCTGGTAGATTATCAATCCTGTCTCACTGCTGGTAGATTCCTGGTAGTACCTTCAAACATATATGTTGTTGGAATGAACCACTGGAATGAAACATAGCTGTTGTTGGAACATGAGGTGAAGGGACGTACTGAGGTTCCTCTTACTGGCAAGAAGGGATTGTGTAGCTGTAAAAATGTCTCATGAAAACAACATGTTGCAATGTATTTCTTCAATAGAAAATACAAGCGCAATTCTACTGATTGAAACTATTTGCTCAGGTGTAATAGCTCTTGTTGTTTGTTCTGTAAACTCACCTCCCTTATTGAAGTTCTCAAAGAATGGAAGTATGAAAAATGTGCAAACACTGGGGCTGGATGATAAATACATTCTTCGCACTTCACTGCAGTGGATGTGGGTTTGGCCTCATGTTGCCGTCCATACTGAGCGTACATAGAGTGACCATCTGCGTTGAGATGTCAGCAGTGGCCTGTGTGTAGTGTATCATTTGGATGATTACATCACTAATCCCTTTGTCATTTTGGCCCCCCATAAATGGAGTTAGCTGATGTGCAAGCGATTGCTTTTCTATGGCTAGGACAGAGCTTCAGGTCTTCTCCTTTCTAGTCTGCATCAAAAAAGTCAGGCCAACTGTATTTATATAATGAGTCTAACAGAACAGCCTTGTCAGAAAGTGCTTTGCACGGCAACAAAGGAAATACATACAGATAAAAACCAAGCGAGAGCAAACACGTCATCGATTTTAAGATACGAGTGTGGAGCTTGTTTTTGTGAGCGACATGAGATGTATGAGAACACTGATAAACGCAGAAGTACGCTGGGGCCGAACCCTCGGTCATGGATCAGTGGATCAGTGCGGCGCTTAGGCCCTTCCATAGAAAAGACTGTAATCTAAATACTGACACATACAGTACATTGGCATTTGCCATCGGTGTGCAATTAGTCTATTGTGTTGTTGTGACGTCTCCTGCTCTGACATGATGGGAAGCCTGTTGTGATTGTGCATGTACTTAGATTGATTTTACACTTTGATGCATCCGGACAGGGACCGTCTGTTGTGAGTAGCGCAACATGGACACACACACACACACACACACACACACACACACACAGGGACGGATCTGCTGGTTGGAGTGACGCCAGGGTTCTCCATCCTCATTGCTGTTTTGTGTTGAGTCTCTTAATAACCAGTGGTGGAGTTGTTTTGTTTTTCTTTTTCCTCTGTCATGCAACCTCACTTGACCTCTAGCATGGCGCAGCGGGTCCCAAAGTAGGGTCCAAGGGCCTGCGGGGGTCCTTCAGGGGACCCCTAAGGGTCGCCAAAAATTAGCAACCGTTTTAGAGCAACATAATGTTTGAGAAGTGAGTTTTCTGATGATAGGTTTAACTTTCTGCACTGTTACGTTCCCACCCGCAACAGATACAGTGATGCATTTCTAAATTAAATCCTATCTAACAACAAATGTCTTGTCAGGTGGGACCAGGGGACAAATTGACATCAACTGGAGGGAATTTGTGACCTAATGCCTTATTATGTATTTATTTGGGCATCTTTGACATGAAAAGGTTTGGTATTCTCTTAGAAACCAGTTATTTTAACTTATGACCCAGTGTAAAAAGGAGAAGATGCCTAAAGTGTTGGGAATCATTGGTGTGTTTGGTTTCACTTCTTCACTTTAGTTTTGTTAAAGAAGTTGTGGAAGACAAAACCCTTGCAGTAGGCAAATCTGTCAGTTTGGGCTTTAAAACGTTGCCAGTGGCGCTTAAGAGACTGCTACTGAGTTGTGTGGCTAACCTAACCACACACACACGCGCGCATACACACACACACACACACACACACACACACACACACACACACACGTATTCAGTACACAACCACTTTATGTCTATCTGTACTTGACAGCGTGGGTTATATGGGGAGCGTTCACAGGAAGTGCGAATATGACTGCAGGTTTTCTTTAGAACTAGAGCTGACACCATCTGTCAGACACACACACATACGCACACACACACATACACACACACACACCCTCTCTTGTTCCTCTGCTTTCAGTTTCTGCCTTGTTCTTTACCAAACTATCTTCCTCAATCCACAGTAGGAGCCTTTATCAAATCAAATCAAATCAAATTTATTAATAACGCTATACGAGTTTTGCTATACGAGACGGCTGTAAATGTCTGGATTTCTAAAACAAAGTAAGTTCCCAACAGAAGAGTATTTTATGAAGCAGGGCTTACTCAGTTAGCCAGCCGCTAGACGCTTGAGGCTAACGCTGGAAGTGATCATGAAGTAACTTCTCAAGTGTCCATCACAAGATCATCAGTTAGCATCATTTGTCATCCTGCTTCTCAAAATACCCCCTTCACCCCCAAACCATAAAAAAAAGTATTTGGCAATATCCTTTTGTTTTGTTTTAACCTGCTTAAGTACCAAGTTTGAGGTTTGCCACATAGGACAGTACAATGAGACTACTTGTTTGTGATTGTCAATTTACTTGACACTATTTGTGTTGTCCTGATGTGGTGAACCCCACCCACCTCCTACTCCAAGCATGTTAAAACAAATGCTAAGAATTATTTGCAAGCACATGATGATGATGATGATGATGAAGATGATGATGATGATTATTGTGCTTGGCCTGAGCTGTCTTCTTATCGGAGTGTTGGTCAGTGCAAACCTACTGTACTTCTCCCTGCTGCTAAAGACTTCCTTCCTCTCTCTCCCTCAAAAGAGAACTGCCATCCAGCTCTCTCTTCTCCAATCTCACACACACACACACACACACACACAGAGTATTGCGCAGATAATATTAAGAAATTTTCAGTTGTCACTTGACCCGTGTTGTTTTTCTAAATGCCTTTAGCAAGGCATAATACTGATTTCACCCATCTTTCCTCTCTCTCTCTCTCTCTCTCTCTCTCTCTCTCTCTCATCCACTGTATCAGGCCTGACTCTCTCCTCTCCTCGGTGTTGGGCTTGAAATGAGAAGCTTTCTCTGGGTGGACAGTGTGCTAATCCCTGAACACACACTGGGGACTAATCGGACTCATTAACTCGGACTCTGTGGCTTCCAGCCAGGGATCAGCGCTAATCCTCCTTCAGCCTGGCCTCCGCCACGCATATTATAAATGCTCTCTCTCTCACTTTCTCTCTCTCTCTTGCTTTTTTCCATGCACATTTAGAGGGATGTCAAACTTAACAGAGCAGACTTTATGGGTATATTAAAAAAGCATCAGCTCATAAAAGTCACGTTGTGATGCTTTAGTCACGCTATTCACGGAGGAGACAAAATGATCCACTTGTGGCCTCAAACAGCGAGTGAAATTTATTTCTAATATATTCATAGAGCGTTCTTGACATAAGGTCATTAAAGGTCAAAACAGGGTCACATAGTGTTTTGCAGAGCAACAAAGGATGTAAATACAGTGAACAAAAACGTCATCTGATCACCGGTCAATGATTCACTCATCTTACTGCTATGCACACCAGGACCGCCAAACTCTCCGGATTGTTTTTACAATGCTTTAAGCACGCTTGTTTGATCTATTTAAAGTGAACCACTTGGCCCGTCCTTATCTTCATACCTACTGGCCTCAGCGTGTGAGGTCAGAGTGTGGGGTGGAGATGACCTTTTTTGGGTGAAGCCTCCCTTCTGCTTTCACTCCACTCCCAGGATTTCCCCGCGTATTGTGTTGTGGAAACGTAGGAAGTTTCCCCACGTAGAAAAATAAGGCACATGAGGAGAATGCCACTGGGAACAAGGGCAGTGTGAAGTCGCTCAAGGTTAAAAGGTGGCTGTCGTTGACGTCACCAGATCTGCAGGAGGCTCGATCTCACCGTTTAAACTCTGAATGGGAATCTATGAATGAACGGACGGTTTTATCCAGTGAAGGTTTGCTGAGTGTGCATGCTCTTATCTCACCAACGTCTGGCTTCACTTTCATGCAGAACCACACATTCACACCTGGGAGCTGTCCAGTATAACCACAGCCTCCTACTGTTGGCCACTGGGTAGCTCCACTGGGCCAGTTGAGTGCCTTGCTCAAGAGCGCCATTTTCATATTAGTTTAGGGAGGGTCAAGCATTATTCATTATTTTTCTCCGGCAGTGCAGAGATTCAAACCTTCTGGTCACAAGCCTGCTCGGTTACAGCCTACTTGTTATCAATACAATATGTATTAATTGGAATGTGTTATGTAGTTTTAGATGAATCGTCCTAACAATTAAGCTATATTGTTTCATTAGACTATGTATAAGTAACAGTAAGCCTGGATTCCTTTAAGATATATTGCAAGGAAAACCAACTTGTTCACTGTACAGAGTACTAAACATTCCCTGTATAACAACCACGTCATCATAGTCAAAAGACCTGTAAGCCTTTTTCTGATGACTGTGGAAAATCATTGAATATATGTAAAATTTTATTTCATTGTAATATATTATTCGCCAGCTATAGTAAATGTACAGAAATTTGTCTTGGTGACGGCGGTACAAAAGGAGATCATATCCCCTCTACCACCTCTTCCTCCTCTACTCTCTCAAATTTGCTCTCATCAAAATACAATTTCCGTCTACCTCTCTCTATTCTATATATTAGTTAATATATTTATTCTATTGCTGTAGTTACTGTAGGTCATTTTGGATAAAAGTGTCAGCTAAATGTCTAAAATGTAACGTGGAATGTCGACAACTTACAATATGCAGTGGACTTTGCATGTTACTCTTGCATATACAAAAAAAAACCATCCCATCAGTACATGCGCTCCTACAGCGTGGCTTGCAGTAGGTTGCAGCTACTTATTCTACACCACTTTGCCCTGCCTCTCCATGTTTATCTATACTCAACAGCCTATATATTTTTCTCACTTGAGTGGCGATGACCTCTTGACAGTTTGGAGGACGGGTCTTTGTTGAGTGCAGTCTGTGGTTGTGTTTCCAAAAGATATGGCTCACATCGTCTTTGTGCAAATGCATGCTGCTTAGGTGCTTTTGGGGAACCTAGTAGTGCAGTACACCATAAAATTCTTTTGTTTATTTTAGTTAGCGGTAGTTTGCGTTTTTCCTTATGTTGGCTTGACTCCCCCTTTCAAACGCTGACTGATGGAAGTTTACCCAGCATAAATGGAGAGATAGTGGCAAGTGTTGACAACCTGATCCCAAAGGGGGCTGTTTGTCCAGCCAGGTGGCCTGTTGCCTGGGTCCATATGAATGGCTGCTGACTGTTATGATGATGACTATGATGACAATCTTGATGCGATACTGGTGTCCACTACCAGCAGGCTGTATGTTTACATATCTGTCTGTCACCTTTTCCCCTCAATCTCATCACATACTAATGAAATCATCTGTCAGTGCATGGCTGGCACCTTCTGTCTGTGGAGCGTTGACATGCAGTGCAAGATTGAATGTTGTTTATATGTACATTTATATTCTGTTATTATGCGGATCCTCCCATATTCAATTTAGAAGTTGTTGCATGTAATAGCCATATCCTGTTTACAGTAGCCTGGATAAATGCACACCTTTAATTATTAGAAACCCAAATATAATAGCTGGGATAAGTTGATATTAGCCAGGATGCCGTGGCATGTAAACGTTTTATCCCATTTGTTTTGTGAAATTTCTGTTCCCATGGTAATATTTAAAATATTCTGACAATTCATGTATACAGGGATATTTAGATAGAGATATGAAGATGCATAAACACCTTACTACAAATTTGACCTAAACGCATCAACCTGGTATTTACAAGTAGGCATTTATTTGATGCTGTGATGAGCAGGTAGGGGTGTAGGTGTAGGTGTTGCTCAAGGACACTTCAACTCGACACGTGGCTGTTGACAGAAACACCCTGGCTGTTTGGGAGGATCAAACCTGCGACCTTTCAGTTATATAACCGAAAGGTCGCAGGTGGGATGGGATTGTCTCTCTTAACTGCCAGACCATCCTGCCACCATGGAGGGCCATGGGCTAGTATGTGGAATACTCTGTGCCTGTAAAAACACTGATGGTCAGTATATTGTTGTGCAATAGCTATAGACCACAATTGGAAAAAATAAAATAAGAACCAGACTACTGGGGTAGGGTTAGTGCCATTTTTTCCAAGAAGCACATGTGCTTCAAAATTTGAAAAAGAAAAAATATAGGAGCACAGGAAAGAAACTGCGGGAGCATGATCTGTGAGAACAATTTAACAGTGAGTGTCCCTACTTGGAATCTCAAGTTGCACATGTGTTTCTTTTTCAGCTTTCTGGGTAGCGTTAATGTATTTTCAGGCACTCATGCTTAGGCTTATTTACTGCATTCCATCATATAGTCTATCGAGATCATCTAGCATCTAACAGCCGATCAGTCTCGCTCAAGTCTCGCTAATGCACGTCGCTCAGGGAAGCTCTCGAGGGGCTGTAAGGAGCCGTGCCCTCGCTTGCTTCTGCTGTTTGGAGAGGATCAGTGCTGCTGAGATGCGGTGCTTTAGAGTGCTTCAGCCCGTCATTAGAGAAATGGCTCTTCACCTTATTGTCTGTTTAATTGTTCCATTTCCTGGGCACCTTCTCCACCCACGGCGCCTTTGTGAAACCACTCATTACAATCTTCCTTCAGTGGTTGGGTGATAAAATGTTTTCCAATGAAAGCGCACATACATAGTGAATCATTTATTTATGCCCACAAAGACACAAGGATAAATAAATGGATGTGAACAATACAAAAGTAATTAGAAGGTTTCTGGCATCTGCCTATGTGGTGAGAGCGCTCATGGATACATATAGCACCGCTATCTTCCTCTGATATGATGACCGCCGGCTGTTTAGCGCTCTTTTTTGATAGACTTGCCGTTTTGATTCCCCTAACCATGAAGCTGCAGGCATGCACACACACATACATATGCACACACACACACAGTCAATCTTGCATTTCACACTCAAATCCTACATAATACGCCTCTAATGCACTGTGAGATCATTTGTTTAAAAATCAATTGAAGGGGTTCGACCATAGAATGCATTGAACCACGTAGATGCATTTGCAGTAAGCTTGTGTGGCTTATTCTAGATCCAGCGACCATCTCATATGTTGAAATATCCTGCAGCCAATATGAGCGTATGCATGCCTGAGTGTGGGCAGTGCAGATGTGTGGGTGTCTTGCTCTCTCTCTCTTTTTTTTTTGCCCATTTCACTTTTAGTGTTTTTTGTACTTGCTGCGGTTCAAGGGCATTATGTAATGCTTATGAGAGCGCCCCATCTGGAGAAGTGCCATTGAGATGCAGAGTTTGCAGAGCTTATTAGAATTGAGGCCGCTAAATAGAAACAGGGTTCTGGAGTCCTGCAGGTAAGTAGCACTCAAGAATGGAGCATCTTTGCGGCCATCAGCCCTTTGATTGTCACTTTTGATAAGACCCTGATGGGTTTTTTTTTGCGAGTGTTGATATCTGAAGAGATACTGTATATGTAGTGCTATTATTACTTCAGGAGCAGTGTAAATGTAGCCTAAAACATGAGTTTCTCACATAGTGCTTAATGATTGTAATGTCCTGCTTTATTCCCAGGTACACAAAGGTCTGTCCTCCGTGGATGATATTTTGTGTTGTTTTTCTCTGATTGTGTTTGCTGTCTTAGATGAGTATAGTGTTTGCGTGCCACAGGGAGGCTTATTGCAGTTTGGTTGGCTGGTTAATGAGTGATTAGGCAGGATTGGCTCTCTGTTTGAGGAGAGGAGCTGGTTGACGACCTGTCAGATGGATAGAGAGACGACCCCTAAGATGAAAGGAGGATGTGCAACCGCTTTGAGGTTGGCTGGCACTACGGGTGCACAATTAAAGCTGCACTAGGCAAGATTTTATGTAAAAATAGCCTACACCCGTGTTATCAGCGTAAATCACAAAGTGCCGCTGCAACAGAGAAGAGAGTCCCATCCCCCTTAATTGCCCAAATGAAATTCTGGTGTCGGTTAGGTCACTGGTGGGAAATCCTCTCCATGCAAAGGAAGTAACGAATCAAAACTAAATGCGAAATTGTCTCCTAAACAGCAGTGAGCGGTGCTCCGTCCGGAGAAAACTGGACTCATCAACATTAGATCTTTTGCCTCTCTGGTCCCTTTGGTTTCCTTTGGTTTAAAGCATCACAGACCGGCCGGGTTGGTAAACATGAGCGTGCTGTGTGCAGTTTACTGACATCGCATTACATAATTTTCAAGTATTGAAGTCCTTAAATTTCAAATAGCAGCCACTCAAAGCCATTTGGGGCTGCCAGCATGCGAAGTTACCTAGTGCAGCTTTAATCAGAAAAATCAAAATCATTACATAGAGCACTCCAGTTTTGTTTGTTTGGAAATGTGCTTCAGATAGCTTCCTAACCACTTTTTCAAGCACTTAGAAGTATCTATGTCTAGATGTATCGCCATTTATACTGTACCCACAGTATGGGGAATAAAAGGAAATGAATTTAGGCTGGTATTGTGCAGTGCTGGTTGGTGTGACTCAGGCACTGTGGCAGTGAGGGCATGCAAGGATGATGACTTGAGGATTTTGTCCCAGGGACCCATGTGTGAAGATTTTTGTTGCTGATGATTTAGCATTGAATTGTAGAACTGTACATGGGGAGATAATACTGGTGAAACCACTATAGTCATTCTTATACACTCTCTGATATGGAATCATTTCTAGTGAGTTACATTGCAGTGAAATTAAGCGGTGTCTCATTTTGCTGGTAGAACCCCTGGAACCCTCTCAAGGACCACTGGTGACCCCACTTTGACAGCCACTGTCTTTAGGGGAACTGGATCCTGCTGCTGTGGCACACACACACTGCATCCTTTGTGAGGCTGTCACACGGGCCGCTGCTGTCAGCATTTGGGATGCAGTGGTCTGTACCCGAGTCCAGCGGAGCGGCCCAGGCTTTAGGCTCAGGTATCGCAAAGCCGAGAGCTCCGTGTCAAAGTAGGGTAGTCAGTAGTAGGGCCAGCTAGCCCACACAGTGGTGTTACCCTGTCCTCCTTTTGATGCAATGAAGAAAACAAAAGTTTCTGTTGAGTAACTGGCTTCCTATTTATCGAGCCTACATCCTTCTCATTTCTCATTTTGTGACTATATGGTTCTTATCTGCATCTCTGCGGATCTATCCTTAACTAGATCACCGTTTGCCCTGACGTAGCTTGAAATCATTGGTTGCTTTCATAACAGCATCCATCAGTGACTAAGTCTGCAGCGGCTGCAGCTTCCCTTTTTATGAAGCCGTCCTTGCAGGGTTGTCAGGGAAATGAGTCACGGTTGCCAAGGAAATGAGACGGTGTGCGGTCGACTGTATGTCGCAGGGTAAGGTTGGCCTTGAAGCAAGAGTGCTCTCACAGCAGTGAAAACTCATACACTCACTTGACATTAGAGCTCTGTAGAAATGCATTCAGAAAGACAGAGAGAGAGAGCATGAGAAAAGTGAGTTGTGTCTTGTATTTGGCTCTTTTGCAATATTCTTAAACTTAAGGAATTTAAACAATCAAATCTGCTAAATGTTAATTCACAGGCACACACACACACACACACACACACACCAGAGATCTTCCATGACATCATGATTGCAAGCTTAATGTAATTTCCAAACAGAGCCTGCTTAGAAAAGCTAAATCCTACAAATTGAAGGTTTTCAGGTGACACTGTAGGCTAATCCAGAAATTGTGGCTATAGATCTCTGGTGAAAGTGAGTTATCACATTTGATTCAGTTCAAATGAAAACAAAAAAAAGATTGCTAACAGCTGGCAGCGTGCTGAACAAAAGCTCTCTGTGCTCCTTTTTCGAACGAAGTGTCTGTTTTTTGCATATGTGTGTGATGTATCAAAGTGTGTGTGTGTGTGCGTGTGTGTGTGTGTGTGTCGTTATCCAATACCAGGTCGGTAGTGAAGGTTTGGAAGGTTGTGACCACTGATCTCTGTGGTTTCAGTGAATGAGGGAAATTCCACTCTCTCAAGCTGACTGTAGTTGAGTGTTACACTGAAAACTGACTTCTCAAGCCCTCAAGAAAGTTAATAATTATTAACTCACATTAACACATTAATAACCTCATTAATAAGCTGTAGTTATTTTGAGTATAACTTTCACAAAATGTCATGTTTTGTGCCAGTGCCCCTTTCGAAATAAGTGTTTAAACTGGTAATCTGTGAGATCCATGTCTTTTTTTTTCTTCTGTTGATTGAGTTTGAGTTTCTGTAGGTGGCGCTCTTTTCTTTGTCTCTTCAGCCATGGTATCTATTGTTGCTCATGCTAACTACCCAGTTCTTCTTCTATTTGCTTCTGCTGTTGCTGCTGTGTCATGTAAAACGCATCACTTCCTGTGTGACAGAGGATTTTTTGCTGGAAAATCCTACCTGACAGTGGGTGTTTAGAAAACCAAAGGTAAAAGCTTTCATGAACCGGGTCTCGCTTGAATCACTATGGTGTTATATCAATTGGCAATAGCCAAATAGACATTCATTTATATGAAAATGTCACAGCTTATACTATAAATTATACTTTTTTATCTGTGATATGACCCCTTTCCACAGACTACAGAAGAAAATGAGTTGTTTGTTCGCTCTGGGGGAGTTCACTTAATTGCCCTTGTTAAATACTCACACAAAATAAAATCCTTCATAATTCCAGTTAGTCCCTGCCTTCCACCCAGTGAATGCTGGGATAGGCTCCAGCCCCCCCCTTGTTGCTTGTTAGGCTGATACTCGCAGCACATGGGATGAGGTCTTCACACCTGTATGACTGTGAGTCACACTCGGGAGGGGCTCTAGTGAAACTCCAGTTATCTCCAGCCAGTTCCTTTGAGGACTCCTGCGCTGCAGACAGATGCTCAGTGGGAGTAACCTCGCCTTCACCCAGCTCAGCCAAGACATCTTCCCACTCAGCCGCGGAAACCCCAGGAAGGGCGCTGCTGCCTCCAGACATTCCTGACTGTGTGACTGTTCGACAGAGACGTTTTTCGTGCGCATTCCTTGGCCCGTAGCGGCAAAACATAGGGGGCGGCTTTTACAAATGGTGTAACCCTAGCCCTGCGCGTATGGGCCGCTGCAGACAAGGGCTCCATTGAGAGTCAGGAGGACTAGTGTGCCACTGGAGAAGGCAGGGTAAATGTAAAGACAGCCATGAGGTAGAGTAAAGAGTCTGGCTTAGGGCTGCCACACTACCACAGTTTCATCCATACAGTATCGTGGCAGAAAACACCTGGATGAGTGAAGCACCATATAGCACCATGTAGTCAATTGACTGAGCACACATGCACTTTTTCAGCAATGCCCTGCTTCACACCCATAGAGGTAAACACATTGTCATCTGAGAACTGCCCAGTACAACCACAGTCTTCTACTTCTGACACTCGGCAGTTCCAGTGCAGTGGTTCAATGTTGCCAAGTGTCTCACTCTAGGGCAGCTCAAGGGTTGTTGCTGAGGGAGAGGAGAGCATTTCTCATTCACTTTCCCTAAAGATTTTCCTGGAAGGTCAACCTTCAAGCCAGCTTCTAGGCGACTGCCGCCTTGTACCCAGTGCTCTTGATACTACAATACATCTTTGATATTGTGATTAATTTTTATTGTGCAACCCTAGTGTAGTTTTGCTGGAGGGTGAAATACGGGCACGCACTGGAAAACCTGTCCCTAGACAGGATCGTTATGATTTCAACCAGACCTAGGTAAGTACAGGAATGTTTAGGAAAGTGTTTGAAAGTCAGTTTAGTTCATTTTTGTGTGATTGACAACTTACCTGACACAATGAAATGTCCTGGTGCGGTAAACCCCACCCACCTGATACTCCTAATTCAAGCAAACGCTAAGAATTATTTGCAAGTACTATTCAACCCAGGTCCAATGTTCCAGTTCGACTGTACGGAAAAGCTGGTAAAGGAACATAAGATGGGAGGAGTCTGTCTCACAACCAATGCTAATGATGAAGACACTCAACGAGCAGACAGGGATGCTATTAGTTAAATCCTCAGGCTCCATCCACTCCAGTCATCCTCAGCTCCCAGGAGGCATTTGAGGTAATGAGATCCCTCTGTGCTCCTCCTGCGTCACTCCCGCCGTCTGACCCCTCTCTGCCGCTGCACAGCTGTAATTGAAGGCTTAGCAGAACGTGCCGTGCCGTGCAACGCTTATAGCACATGCAGTCAGCATGTTAACCGCTCATTGTGCCTCTTGTGAGCGCTGAGGGGGGTTCGTATGATGAAAGGGGTTGAGCCACGATGTGTGAAGCCCTGGGTAGGTTTGTTGAGCATGCGTGCCCTTTTTTCTTTGCACAACTGTACTTCATATTCATACAGTTGCACACATCTACACCTGGGAGCTGCCCAGTATAGGCACAGTCATATGAGCAGCTCTGCTGGTGCAGTTGAGGGTTAAGTGCCTTGCGAAGGGGTAACTCAGCAGTAGTTGTTGAGGCAGAGGAGAGCGTTGCTCATTCACTCCCCCACTCTGGGATTTTCCCAACCTTCTATTAATGAGCCCGCTTTTCTAACCTCTAGGCTACCACCCACACAATAAATCAGTGTTTGGATTAAAATTAGATATCACTGTTGTAGTTTAGAGCAGTGTGTCACTGACTTGTTCATTGCCCCTTCCCAGATTCCTAGATGGGTGAGGGATTTGTTCCTGGTCTGCCACGTTATTTTGTGTTGCTGACATCCACTTGTTCCCTCAGAAAGATCCCCCTATTGCTGGGAATTGAACAGTATCTATCAGCACCATACTGGTGTTTGCTTCAATATGCTGGATTCTTACAATTTCAGTTGTACATCATACACAGATATTGATAAAAGTATTATTTCAGAACTGGATGTTGAGTTTGAAGTATCTAACCCATTACATGTATCAAATGGGCAGTGGTGGCCTAAAGGTTAGAGAAGCGAGCTTGTGACTGGAAGGTCGTCGGTTCAATCCCCCGGACCGGCAGGATAAATCTGGGTGGGGAAAGTGAAAAGCAGCGCTTGCCCCTCCCTCATTACCACCACTGAGGTGCCCTCAAGGCCCTTAACCCCAACCGCTCCAGTGGAGCTGCTCAGTGGCCAGCAGATCAGACTGTGGTTGTACTGGTCAGCTTCCAGGTGTGAATGTGATCAGGGCGTTCCTGAAAAAGAGAGCATTGCTCTCAGTGAAACTCCCCTGAATAAATAAAGGTGAAAAAAAAAAAAAAAAATTGCCAAACATACCCGGCATTAGTCACAACTAAGCTGTAGCTTGGCCGGGCTGGGTGCCACTTGAGTTGACATGCGTCCTCACCAGGCGGTGTCAGCTGCTGTCAGGTCCTGTGCCTTGGCCATGCTCTTTGGCTCTGGCTGGATGATGCGGTATGTGCGTGCGAGGATGTGTGAGACAGGGTGTGTTTGAGAAGACTCATTGGTCCTCAGTGGTTGGGCCAGTGTCCAGGCAGCTGCTGGCTTCTGCAGACAGGCTGACCCCTCCCTGCATGCACACCCTTGTCACTGAGAACTCCACCGACGTATGCAAAGAAGTCGATGCGGCTTCTGTTGTTCATTCCTACAGCGCAGCCTGAAGTCAGTTCTGTCCACTGCGTCCATGTTGCCATTTTACTGTAGTTTGTTCCTGCAGTTGAAACACATTGGTGGTGTTTTAAGTATGCAGGTTAACTCCGCCAAGCAGAAGTAATGTATTAACACCAGAGTCAATTCTAGCTCAGCTGACATGGTCTAATATGGTGGAGTTGCAGTGAATTATACCCAGATGAACACTGGATTATTTACTTGAGACAACAAAATGTAGAACCCACATAGGATCAAGTTTATATATTATAACCAAATTTTCGAAACTACAACAGAGTTGATTAACTCACTCATTCGCGTTTTTATCTGCATTAGATTTACATCGGTGTGTGTTGAGTCCGGCCACTTCTGCAACATTTCCCACTTTGTTGAATCATGTGCACATGTATGGGCTGCTACTTCCATACTTTTACACACACACACACACACACACACACACACACACACACACACGCACACAGCGCATCCCAAAGTGTGACAACAATGCTAGTCACATATTGAAAAGCTCACATACACACACACACACCTTACACATACACACACACATACATACAGTAACTGTACATATAGATCCCTCAAGGCCATTTTGGATATGTGTTGCCACTCTTTCAGGATTTATTTTCCTTCAAGTGGCTTTTACAAAGTGTTTTTTGTCCTTTAGGGCTAAACAGTTCAGGGTGGGCTCCTGTGTAAAGAATGTCCCATAACTGGAAGGTCACACGTTCAATCCCCACAAACCTGTTGTTTAGTGAGACGCTGAACCTCTACTTGCTCCATGGGTGCTGCTCTTGGTTGTCCCTGCACTCTGAACCCTACGGCGAAGTGGGTCTCACATGCAGACAAGCAAATTCATAACTACACTTTGCATAATGTGGTGACTGAAGTGCTCTAAACCTCCTAGAAGAAAAAAACATGAAATCTGATGTCTGAATCCCTCTCGTCTGATAACCAGGGGTATTTAACTGCAGTGGAAAGTGTTGCTTTTTCTGAACAATGATTAGATACGGCCTTGAGAGAGAAAGACAGAGAATGAGCATCCTGTCCTAAACCCAAGCCAGCTTTGCTTTTCATCTTCTTTCATTTTTTCAGGGTTCCCACAGTCCTTGATTTTTCATTAAAATGTAGCACCCAAATTCATCAGTATGCCTCAGCTCCGTTCTAGCATCAACAAAACCCTATGATGGACATTTGCATTGATATGGTAGCAATTTTAAAATGAATGATTTCACCATGATTTATTGATTGTATGAGGCCTGTATGGTGTCTAAATTTGAAGTCATGTCTTATCCCCAAAACATGGCAATTCTGAGTCTTTAAATTTCACCAAACAAGACCTTGAAAGTAATTGAAAAGTCCTTGAATTTGATGTCCGAGCGAGTGTGGGAACTCTGTTTGTTATCCAGTGGATGCTTCTGTTAGAGACCTTGCAGTCCGCCTGTAGAGAGCTTGGGAGGGTATCCAGCAATGACTAGGAACACTACCATAACCACATCATATGATACACGCTAACCCAAGAATTAAATATTACAGGAGATGAAGACACAGTCTGCGCATGGACTCACCCAGGGAATTTTAATCCCCTCAATCTAAAAGCTTTAGTCTAATGTTACACTAATGCACCGCCGCATTTGAACATTAGATTGGTCAGTATGAACATTGCTGTTTTGTGCCCCAGTGGAAGCTTTGTGGGAACTGGAGGTCTTATCTGTGCAATGCCATGAACCATACTGTACAGACTTGGACCGACAGCTCATCACAATCTGAATCGCTTTATTTGCCGAGTACAGTTCATGTACTGAAATTTGTCTTGGTGGCATTGGTGCAGAGAATTTGCATAGTAACACAGTACATACTGACACATGGTATGAGGACAACAGGACCTCATATGCGGCGCAAAGGGACAGTGCAAGACATACAACAGACAGGAGTCTACACATACTGTTACACATATGTACAGAGTTCACTCAGAGTTTAGTTTAGTTGAAGTTCTTTTCAATCAACCATCTTTTAAGCTTGTAAGTGCTGTGGTTACCTCCCATTTATCTCATGATATGGTGTAATAGATGTTATGTAATTCCATTGTCAGTGTGGTGCATAAATCACAACTGTCAAGGCTCCATTAACCTTAATTTGTTTTTGATGTGGAACAAGACCTCACCCTGTTCTACAAACACTTAAAAGCTAATACGGAGAATCTATAAGAAAGGCTCTTTTCTGTTCCTGGTTGTAGATAAGCCTATTGCTGCTGTCATCATGTGTCAGAAAAAAAGGAAGGTTTTCAAGACACAGAAAGAATGCTTATATGTATTTGTGAAATTATACAATGAGGTTTTAACAGGTTTCAAGTCAGAAACCGCTAAGTGCCACAACATAACACAAGTTATGTGGTTTTTACTTGACAGAAGCACTCAAAAGCATGCACGCTCAGTCAGCTTTCTCCATATAAATAAAGGTTTCCTGCTTGTATCAAACCCTTCAATGTAATGCCTATGGGGATCTGTGTGTGATTATGGCAGGGCTATTAAGCCTGAGAGATTGTTCTAAAACTTTCTAGTGAAAAATGGGTCAAGGAAAGAGAGAAGACATCTGAGGCTGTTAAATCTTTCATTGACCGGGCCTCATATTCACAGGATGCAGATCGGACATCAGATGACAGATGAGGGTGTGGTGGTGATATGGGGATGTCCCCAAAGTGTCATCACACACACACACAGACATACACAGAGGAGGAGAGCAATCAGCATTTGTAGGTCAAACTATAGCGCTGCAGGGATTTCCCTCCTCCTGCAGCCCTTGCAGGTCTTGCCCATTCCTGGCTGGGGCCTCCATTGTCTGTGCTTCCCAAAGATAACAGAGAATGTGTTTAATGAGGACGGCCATCATGGAATAAGTTTCCCCCGAACGCCTGGCAATAACCTGTGTGGAACACTTAAGCCTTGTCTCTGTAGCATCAAAGTGCCTCTCATGTGGAAAGTCCCGTATAAGCACAGTAGGCTGGCTTGTAAAAATACTGTAGTGTACTTACATTATACACTGCAGTGTAAACCCTGTTGATGTTTCTCATATTAGCCTCATGGCCTCAACACAAATGTCCTCCTCTCTACAATATGCTGTTTGAAAATGAAAGTCAGTCGGCACTGCATGTACAGTATGAATCATGAGCACAGTTAAAACAACAACAGTTATGACCATTCAGCGTAGAAACATGCGCCAGATGGCCCTGTCAACAGCCAGAGCTTTATGGCAGCCTGGAAAATTACCATCACTAGGCTGATGTGAAGCCCCCCCCCCCCTGTTTGTGTTGCACCAGCTCCACATGGATATCCACGTTAGCTTGTGTTCAGCTGTGTGAAGAGCTCTCTACTCTACCGGTTGCAGATGTTGAGGTTTGTCTGTGAGGGGCAGTGCCGGTAGTAGGCTGGCTGGCGTACTGAGGGATCATTATGGTTTTCTGATGGTTAGCGGTGGTGGTGCTGCTGGTGGTGGGACGGGCCGGGAGCGCAGAGGGGCCCCATAGCTGCACAGTTACAGGATGGAGCGGGGCCCGGCAGCGACTGGCTTAACTGTGGGGTTATGAAACCTGAAATGGGGATGTGGTTGGCTGCACTAACTGGAAACAACTCTCTCTCTCTCTCTCTCTCTCTCTCTCTCTCTCTCTCTCTCTCTCTCTCTCTCTCTCTCTCTCTCTCTCTCTCTCTCTCTCGCTCACATTCTTTCTCCCCTGTGTTTTCTTTTCTTGAGTTCATTTCCAAAATGTTACATATCCATTTCAGGAAAAACAAAAACAAAGCAAAAGTCCTTTGTCAACAAAGGACTTAAATTGTTTACAATCCTTAAAAAAATAAACACCATAATTTGCTTTACTTATGGACAGTGGACAGTATGTTAGACATTTAATTTTGAAATGAAAATTTTCAAATACTTTCCATCTGTCATCACTGATGTTTTATTTTCCCCTCTAATAAATTGTAGTACTGTATTTGAGATGCATTTGACTTTATTTATTTTAGATGTTGTGCTGTTTAAAAATATCCTTACAGCTTCTTTAAGCTAAACCAGCATTTTGTTTTTTAAGAAAAATTAAAATGTCTTGGTATTGATCTGCTAAATTAGTTTTTCAGTAATTGAAGCAAATTACAGTATTGTTACCTCCGCAAGGAGGTAATGTTTTCGCCTGCGTCTGTGTGTCCGTCCATCCGTCTGTTTAGCAGGATATCCCAAAAAGTTGGGCACGGATTTGCATGAAATTTGGTATGAAGGTTGGTTATGGGCCAAGGAAGAACTGATGAACATTTCATGTAGATTGGCCAAAAGGGGGCGTGGTGGAGGGGGGCGTGGCATATCACCAAAAGGTGCATAACTGCCTTGCGGGGTGTTGTAGGCCTTGGCTCCTAGTTTTTAAAGTTTTCATCTTTTTAGTAATTATCGTATATTGAGATCATTTTGGTCAAGATAATCATACTATAAAATTTTCATATCAGTACAGGCCTAGTTTCCTTAAGGTAACTGATAGATAACCTTTCCTTGTTGAGTGTGCAGGTGTCTTCTGTCCAAACTGCATATGAGGAGAAGGAAATGGCGTAGTCTAATTCAATCAATGCTATTTCACTATTTGATTTGCCCCATGACTGATATGTTTAGATCCAAATTCTATGTATCTTTAAATCAATAAACCCCTCTTTGGGTTGCTGTTCGTGTCAAGCAGCAGAATGGATGGCCCCACTTGTGGCTGCGCGACTCTCTAGGCTATTTGTGGAAGTGAATGCAAAACACTTGAGCGGCGAGGGGCAGCTTCCAAGCACGTGGCGATCTCGCTCACACTTCCTGTGTTTATTATAAACAATGGCAGTTGAAGCTGAAATCAGCGCCGAGATAGCATCCTGTTAATGTCGTTACCTTTCAGCAGCTCCCTCTGGTGAATGCGGCTAATTCAATACCAGTAGACGGTACTGGGAGGAGAGGAGGGGAGATGGGGAAGGACGGGAGGCCTAATCCAATCTGTCTGGTGCATTGCTGTACATACATCAGTCATCTGTTGTGGAAAGGGTCTGTGCATGGGCAAGCATCTGGCAGATTACATAGATAACTTCAAAGAGCTTTGAATTCATTTTCTTCCCTATTGCTTCACTGACAAGTGCTGGGTTACAAAAGGCAACCCAAATTTGACCACTTTGCTGACCACATGTTGGGTTGAATTGACCCATTGATTCAACCCAGCAACTGATAATTTGAAAACTGCTTGTATCATGCTCAATATTTATTTATAATTAATGCTACTAATATTTATATCAAATATACCTTTCTAATATTTTACCACATTTACCACATTCCATTTGTGTATTCACTATAGTGAAATAACACAAATGTTCACGACCACCCTGCCACTCCCACACAATAGAGAAAACAAGGCCACAAGAAATGACTGTGTATACGAAAGTTGTATTAATATTAAATAACCTTTAATTAACTGTAAATTCATCATGCAAGTTTTAAGAATCAGTATGGGCATAGATATCTAGCTATCAAAATACTTTGAGTGTAGCCTTACTATCAAAGTGCTAAGAGTTTAACAGAAAATAAAAATAAAAACATGACTGAAAACAGATTGAAACATCAGAATTGGAGATTCTGATGGTGTTGGTATGGTATATGTATATCCAGCGAGCCTCTTTATGAAGTATTGTGTTGACAATATCCCCTCCTCTTGGGGAAGGATTAATTTTTCAATTCCCCAAAATCTTAGTCATGCAGGGATGCCATGACTTTCATGAACATAATGGCGTACAGTTGCATAGTCCGTATTGTCCATATACTCAGTGACACATCTTATGCTAGAACTATTGGGCGGGGGGGAGGATCATTTACTGATTTATGGATCTTAGGGAGACCATAAAAAACAGGGCGTATTGGATATTTAGTTATTAGGAATTATTTTTTATTCTCAACAATCCTCCCTTTCAAAGGATAATTCAATTAGAGAGTTGATCTCAACTTTGATCTGATCATTGGATAGAATGTAAGGGAATGTAGAACTCTCTATCATTTAGTTGGGATTTCACACCAGTGTCATATTGTTCATATTTCATGACTACAATAGATCCACTCTCATTAGCAGCACACATTATTACATCTTTCCTTTTTTCAAGAGAATGTATTGGCTTTTATTTCAGCAGTTGCCTTTCTTTTTTTTTAGTCAGATGTTGTTCAACCAATTGACTATATGTAGTAATGGTAGGGTTGTACTGTAGCATTGGCATTACTCAATATACTAGGTCTAGAAGCAAAATACTGTTTCAGCTGGAGAGAACTGAAGAACTTAAGTGTGACCAGGTTAATATCTGTGTTATTCAGGGTTAATACTGTGGGAAGAGATGCTGATATTCAACTATCAGGTGACAAAAAGTCGATGTTCAACAAAGTGTCACTTGCCTATTTGATGCATCTCTATGGTAACTATGGTAACCATAAACTGACCCTATTTTTTTACCCTAGCCCTTTCCTGAACCCAACTCCAACTTAAAATTAATCCTAACCCCTACACTGAATATCTAAACACTACTTTTCACACTATTGTATGACCTGAAACTCAGTTGAGTTTTTAGTGATATGTTATGTCACTTGATGATAAGTTGAGTATCAGTATTGGACTGTCCAAATAAAGCACAGCTCCACCCCGCCTGTTTCTGACTGAGTAATGGAAATGAGGTATTCGATCTATTTAATATGGCAAGACTAGTTTTCCTAATAGCGATAGTTCAGATAACAAATGTTAGATTAAGTAAATTGTACTTGCAGTATGTCTAGGAGAAAAATGGCCAACTCAAGAAAAACAAACTCAAAGGAGCCTATAAGGGTCTTACCTCTTTTAGGCTGACGGCTCAAAAAACGCACTACGCATGGTCCACTAATAACTCCTGTGAAGCGTTCCAGCCATGCATTTTGCACCGTTGGGTTTTTTTTGACTGTGAGAGGTCACTGTAGATCCAAAAATAACAGCTGGTGTAGACAAGAATAGGTGAACTAACTGGGTAAGGGTCACATGCAGGAGCTCCACCCTCTGTATTAAACTGACAAAGAATTATCTTGGCTCAATTTGAAATGCACCATCAGGCTCCAAAAGATGTGGATATATTTGAAGTGCTGATGACTAACTGCACATAAAATTGAGAAAGGTGGGCAGGCTGGGTGCCCTGATGTTTGAGGCTGTCCTGTACCTGAAAGGTCTCAGGTTCAGTCCCCGCAACAACTGGTGTTTCCCTCCCGGCTCTGACCTTGTGTGTCTTAAAGGGATATGCAAAGGCACTATGTTGCACCAAGGGGAACATATTGATTCCTGTTACTAAGCTATATCACAGTGTACATTTACTGATGCAAGGTAACTCTGCAGCTGATGCCTGGGAGCCTGGATCCTCAGGTGGCGATCAGCTGACCTTTCACCTATTCTTCTTTAACCCTGGATCTTGTGCAGCATGGGCTGGGGATTGTGATTCCCTACAGAGGTCACTCATTGTCCCTCTTGCCGGCCAACCTTATTGAATGCCAACACAAAGACGGCCGTAAAAGCAGAGTGATTTGCTCAGGAGAGAGACCTGCCTATTTGCTCTGTCCATGAAAAGGCTTTGAATGGGGTGTTGGTTTGGTGAAGATCTAGCCAGATTGGCATTGTGCGGGCCCATTTCATTGGTCTGAATAGCTCGCTGCAGAAGATAATTGCAGAGCATTGGTTTATTACCAGGGAAGGTGATTGCTTAACTGAGAGGAAATGGATTGACCGTGATAGTTCCAAGGCAGCATTCAACCAGAAAGTTTCCACAGTGAATCACACTGTCTCAGTTCAGGGACTTTCCTTGCTTCCTTGAAATTAAAATCTCCTAATATGCACGGTTTAAGCATGGCCTTCATTCAGACTCACAAAAACCTGGTATTGTTCTCCCATAGGTGGGAGGAGGAGAACTGCAATTTACTGTTTTTTCTACTTTTACATAGCCAATGTAGAAATTCCACTTTTACTTGCTGAACTACTGCTGCACTTGTGTTCCATCCCCAAGAGGCATTAGAAAATCAAGTTTTCTCTCTCTTCAGTTGTCTAAAGTTTCAAGTAATTGTCTGGTAACCAGTTGGTTGACAGGCACTAGTATTCTGTGTTACAATATAGTAATATGAATTTAATGTGTAACATTACAGAGTACTTGTCTTGAAACTACTCAAGATACAGATACTTAATTACTTTTGAATGAAATCATAAAGATTTGGTGCATGTTCCAATAATAATCCAACCTATACCCTATATAATTTTATCATTCTAAACACATGGTGTCAGATAGGTCTTTTCTGGTAAAAATCCTCTGGTGCACTGGAAGCGATGCCTTTTTGTTTCTGGCAGCAGCAACAGCAGTTTGTTTGGAATAAATGTGATAGCCACCATGGCTGAACAGACAGAGAACAGAGCGCCACCTACAGAAACTTAAACTGCATCAACAGAAAATCCAAGGAAAAAGACATCACAGATCTCTGGGAAGAGCAGTGCAGAAACACCACAGCAATGAGCGCTGAGCACCAAAGATGTAACCAAAAAAAAACAAAAACAGGAACTCACAGATTACCATTTTTAATTACTGAAGTAGAGATAAAAGTACAGTCATTAAAAAATACTCAGAAAAGCCTCAATTTAAGCATTTGTTCATGTACAGTGAGTAGAGTAGCTGTAACTCATTACTCTCCACCACTACATTATCCCCAACATGTTTCACCAAGACCCACACAGTATGATTTACTCTCATCATGATCACCACATTGTCATTTTCCAAACCTGTCCACAACGGAGAACACGGCTCCCAGTCCCTTTCACTTCACCTCCTCTTTTCTTTGACGCCGGGCTCCGAGCTGCCAGTTTGCGAGCGCCTGTACGTTCCTGTGTCTCAGCAGCAAGCGGGCAATGACGTCAGTAGGTTTTGTATGGTCGTTGTTCCAGGAGTCAATGACGCCAGTTTGCAAGGCCGCTATGTGATTCCCTCAATTGCCAGGCTTTCAGAGAAAAAGACCTGGCAGACAATGCGGCACAGTTACAGCTATTCATCCCGGCTCGCTGAGAGACTCTGCTCTATTGAAGCGTGCGTCCCTGTCTGTTCTCCCGGCTCACTGCCGCGGCACCACCATAGATCTGCCGCCGCGCTCCTTTGCCATAGCAACTTTGGAGTCGGAGCATACAAAGCGCCATCGGGGCCAGGAGCATTAATATCAGCCCGCTGTTTCGCAAATGAGAGTTCTTGCAGTGTCAAATGGCGGCCTAGGTACTCAACATCCTCTGTGCTCTAAAATCCCTGGCTTGTCTGACCTCCGTCATCAATTTGAGAAAGTCTTTTTAACCTCCCCACTTCTCTGAGCTGCAGCACAGGAAATGAACAGTGTAGCTTAGAGGCATAGTATATTGGTCCACCATTACACTTTTAACTTGTTTCCTTGTTATGTACACTGTTGCCACTTGCTGGATTGATGATTGTACAAGACAAATTTCTTATAAGGACCAATAAATCACTAATCATTCTTAATTTAGTCATAGTGCAGACCAAAGATTACAGGAAAAACACCTGCATAAGAAGCTGCATTGGAGTTAAAAGAAACAGCAGATAGCCCCTTTTTTGCTCCATTTGCATAGCTTCCTCTAAGTGGACAGGAAGATGAGCAGATAGAAAGAAGAAGCACCATCCTGTGGTCCAGTGATAAGAAGTAGTTCCCTTGAGGTCCGGCTATGATAACAGCTCCCTTGTTCGCTCTCACAGGCAGATACTGTCTAGACTGTCTCTGTTTTGGTCTTAACCGCTTCATGTAACCAAGCTAATCTGTCCCTTAATGCTCTCAATTGGATCCCTCCCGCGCTTCCTCTGTTTCTTATTGCACCAAACAGTTGTTTTGCTTGTGTTTAGTTTCCAATTATTGGAATGAATTGAAATTGAAATTATCTTCTTTAATGAATTTACCTGAATTGAACATTCCCATGGTTATTTGTGATCATAAAAACTATATATGGCTGACACTAGGCATGGGACGATATGAAAATTTCATGTCACGATTATCCTGGCCAAAATAATTGCGATTCACGATATTATCCCGATAATCATCAAAATATGCTTAAAACTCTTAAAATGGCACTAAAACATACTCGTGACGATATTCATGATTATCCCGATAATGGAAATTCACCAAGATAAAATTATCTTGAGTGTTTTTATCGCGATAAACGATAAAATCTTATATCCTCCCATCCCTAGCTGACACATTTATTCCTGCTTTGTCTACCATTTTATGAGGGCATTTACAGTAACAGCAGTCCAAGGAAGTACATCAGCAGTGTGACTGCATAGTTCCCAGGTCTGAGATCTAAGTGACATATAGCCATGGCATTTAGTCGGTATAGGCTTGTGGAGTAAATCATTCCCCCAGTGTAAACACTGAGCATACATCTACCCAAGGTCCCCCTCTCACAAGCCAGCTGGTTCTTATTGATGCAAGACGAGGACAAGATTCCCCACTGCCATTATGTGCTTTACTTTTCCTCCCTGCTCTCTGGGCTGCCTTTACTGCCCTCAGACTGTCGTTACAGCCTTGCGTTGGTGTATTATTTGGAGCCGGGGAGGGCTGGCTGGGTGCTGTTCTGTCCTGTAGCAGCAGTGAAAAGCAAAGTTAAAAGTGGCTGTAAACTGCCGGCAGGTCGGTCGTCACGCTCCCCCGCTGTGGCAAGGCATTTTATCACTAGAGGAGAGGAGCATCCCGGCTGGTCGTCCGCTCACACACAGCGCAACAGGCGTGTGTGTGTGTGTGTGTGTGTGTGTGTGTGTGTGGCATCCTCTCTCGCTCCATCTTGGTCCGCTGTGCGCTCTTTTTATGGCACATAGCATCTGTTGCAGTTGCTATGCGAGGGACAAACATAGAGTGCTGTCTCACACACACTGCAGACCGGGACAACAGTATTAGCAACTGGAGGAAATTAGGTTTCTATTGACAGTGGTGCGAAGTTCATATTGTTTCTATTGAGCTTGAAGCCAGGATCTCCTCCCTTTTCCCAGATGAATAAATGAGAGTTCATCAGCTAGGACTGGACAGTTAACTGCAAAAACACTGAAATCACAATTCAATTTTCAAGTCACTGCAAAAGCCTGTACTTTTGTCTTAGGGGGAAATAATTGCCTTTCACACAGCTGCCAAAAGGGTGCTGAGCAGAATCTTTGATTTTGTTCAAACTGAACACAACCTAATCATTAGCATCTCATACCGCCCATGTTCCCTCTCAATTTTTTTTACTGCTGAAAAATAATTTATGTAGAAAAAGCTACGTCCATACAATTTATATTGCAATCTCAACATTCAGCCAAAAGAACTGCAATAGGATTTTTTTAAATCAATATAATGCAGCCTTTGTAATACATTACTAGCTTGTAACTAGCTTTGGGTTGTATAGTGTGATTATCAGGTCCACTTGCAGCCCAGCCGCTGGACTCTCATTGTTTGAGAAGATAAGGACAGTCTATCCGTGGTGTGTGTTTTGACAGAGCCTTCCTGACATCTTCCCTCAGACTCAGATGTGTAAATAATGTGGCCTCTGATTCAGCGAGCAAACTCGTGGTCCGAGACAGAGAGCAGATAAATGGCTCATACAGCCATGTTCATTATATGATTATAGTTGGAGGTTATTGTAAGGGTAGAAAAACACACTCCACTACTCTAAATAAACTGGAAGTAGATTGTTGTCTTATTGTTGCCTGTTGGTGGGTTTGTTGATATTTGATGGATATTTTAAAGGTCTTTTTCTTCAAGTTTATGAAGACAGTCTATAAATAGCCTAATTCTACATGGCCTCACATTCACACAATTATATGCGTTCACACATCAGAGCTGCCAGTGTACAACTACAGTCTCCTGCTTTTATCTTCCTCATTTTAGTAAAAGGTTGTCAAATGCCTTGCTTAAAGGCACCTTGAGAGAAGCTGTGGTGGGAGGGGAGAGCATTTGCTTGTCCTGCCTAGATTTTCCCAGCCAGTCCGGGGATTTAAACTGGTAACCTTCAAGTCACAAGCCCACTTCTCCTTGTTTTGGCTTTCTGCCGCTCCCATTTCTTTCCTAGAAGAGCAGATGCTGAATTGAAAGCTAAAGTTCATCTGAAAACTGTGACCCTTAGCTGGGGTTCCCTCCATATTTGTGAGTTCAGCTGAAGCAAATGAAGCCGAGTGTGGTTTGCGGCTGTACGAGAGCTCATCCCTCGATGGTGTATTCTCCACTAAATGGCTCCATAGAGACTGTATTCATTAGCAGGCCTGCCCATCATCATGGCTGCTTTCCATGGAAGTCCTAGTCAAAATGGGCCAGGGCCTGGGGTAAACAGATAGACCAGACTTTCTAGATTGTGGGAACAACTGCAGGGTTCAGGTATGAATAAGCATTCACTCATCTAGACTGCCAGATATTTATGCCTCAGACTCAAAAGTGTTCACAGTGTCTCATAGGAAGTGCCCGACTACACTCTTTGCCTTTTTTTCTTAAGTTGAAAACAGTTTTAGTCTTTTAAAATCTATTAACCCATATTTTTTTTGTTTATATCTGATGTGGGTTTTTGTGGGTAATTGTAATATTTTCTATTCATTTCAAAGCATTTTCTAGGCCTAATGGTATTTGTCACAGTTTGTATTTGGCCCTAGAATCACTGCTTCCACTAAATAGTCTTTTCTCTCTCTCTCTCTCTCTCTCTCTCTCTCTCTCTCTCTCTCTCTCTCCCAGGTCTAACCTCTGTGTTGTCTCTGGCGAGTGGAGTTGCCCGCCTCACCGCTCTGTTACATCCTGAATCCTGGTGGGATCCCCGATGACCTTTTTGGCTGCCCTCCCCAGCTCCTGTCCGCCTTCTTCTCTTCCTCCTCTTCCTCCTCCTTCTCCTCCTCCCCTTTCTTAAACTCTCCTCCCCTCCTCCTCTGTGTCTCCCAGCACCAGGCTTATTACTCAAACCCCGCTGAAGAGAGCAGCACAGTAGCTGGCAAAGGATGAAGCGGGTCTGCCTGCCAACGCCAAACGGGAGATAGAGAGAAGACACAAAAGAACGAAAGAAGGGGAAGAGAGAGAGGGAGAAAAGAGTGGAGAGAGAGAGAGCGCTTCAACAAAGCTGTGAGAGAAGCAACAACAACATTCAAGATGCCCCGCAGAGAGAAAAACACAAGCTTCACTTGAGCGCCATGAGCTAGCAAGGGGCCCCTAACAGATCTGGAACTGTGGATTTTACTGAACGGACACACACACACTCAAAATACTAGAGACATCCAACCACACACACACACTCCTGCGTTCTGGGGCTCTTATTTCCACCTGCTATGCCTCTGTGAGAAGCGTCGGCCATGCCAGCCAAGGGGAAGTACCTGTTGAACGACCAGGAGCTGAAACATGAGGCGCTGTACCGCAAGTTCTCCTGCATCAGCCAGTACCAGCCGCTGGTGCTGCTGCTGGGCCTCTCCATTCTCTCCTGTGGGATCCTCCTCATCCTCTTCTTCGCCCTGGGACTGGTGAGTCTCCACATGCACATCTTTAGTGACAAATCGGCCTGTGTTTGCAGATTTCCCACTGACTGATAAAGGAGTTTCTGGAATATCATGGAATGTAGAGAGACTGGGGAAGTCAGGGAGTTGGATAAAGTCTCTGGGACAGTCGGGGAATATCAGGGAATTTTATAATTGGGTCAATTTACAGGGCTATACCAGGCTGTATTTAACAACTTGTTTCAGACATTTATTGTATTACATGGTGGTTTTCATCTGGTTTCCTCCACAGCAAGCCCAACTGTTGTGGAAACCAGACTGTTTAACCCTATAGGACTTTTCTGAGCTGAAAAACAAATCAGGAAGGAATAACATTTCTGAGTCATAGATGTGCTCCGCCTCCGACTCAGTTATGGCAAGTCATGGAAAAGTCATGGAGGCATTTTACAAGGCATCTTACATCAGGGCCACGGTAGAAACCCTGTAATTAACAAATGAGGCTGAGAGTTTTTTTAGGATCACCTGCTGCTGTGCCCACCTGAATGAAAACACTGAGAAGCTGTTGTTTTGTTGATGGTTTATCAACTCATAAAGGGGCATGTCTTGATAGAGTGGGGGAATTTTGCACGCACAAATTAGTGAGATAAGCATCTTGATTGGGATCAGGGAAAAATCAACCCCCCCACACAGAAAACGGCTAACATGGAGGCAATGTCAGGCTGAATAATGGAGCGGTAATAAAATGGCCATTCAGTCTGAATATCAGGCTACGATTTGATCCTATTTGTGGTTTTATATTTGTTGTTGTCTCAATTGAATAATCTGCGGGTTCAAAATTGGACAGTAATTCACTGGTGTGCTGCCATCTTGGACCAAGACAGATGGGCCGGGATTGACACTGATGTTAATACATTGCTTCTGATTGGTGGAGCTGAATACAGGTTGACTGAATACAGGTTGACTCCCCTAGCCAAAATGCCGCTAATGTGGCAAGAACAAACTACAGTGACGAGGAATATGGAAGTAGTGACTTCATTGGCTCCAGGCTGTGCTGTAGGAGCAAACAACAGAGGCTGCATCAAATTCTTACATTTACTCTATCAATGCTGAAATCGTGCAGTTTGAGGCCGTCTTTATGCAAGATAGGGATCTATGTCACTCCAAAGTGTGAAAGTGCAAAGTGTAGTGCAGCAAATGCTTATATGAGTTTACTCATATCAGTTGAGACCTACGTACCTAAAGACGAGTTTGGACATCAGTCAAGATGTGACACACACGCACACAGGATGAATGAACCTTCTTTTTAATCATAGTGTGTAAGTGTACTTACACTACTTCTTAGACTGACACGGCTACAGTCATATGTCCTCTGAAGCTTATAACAACCAGTGTTTGTGTGTCACATACACACGTGCACACACACCAGCCTGGGTAATTATAGCCTAGACCTTAATTAGATAAAGCAGTGAATCTCTGTTTCACCCCCTGAGGGTATGCTGTTCAGCTAATGGATGGAAATACGGAAGATTAGCACATTAAAGACACCATTGTGGCCAGATCTTTTTATATAATTACGAGCCAACACACTCTAGATAAGAAAACATTATTTTCAGAGGGAGACTGGGTCAAGCGTTATTTTCAGTGCACAGGATACAGTCTATTAGCCGTTCTTCATCTTAAGAGGTTAATAGAACCCTTACACAATTAGCTGCCTTTGCACCAAATGTCACCAAGGTCCAATTTTGATCAAAGTTTTTGTCGCAATAAATGGTGAAAAGGCAGCTTAGAGTGTGCTGATTCTAACAATCTTTTCCTGATTGACAGTCAACCCAGCAGCTAGACTGAATGTGCGTACATGTCTCTGCTCTGTGGGAGCTCTTCGTCTTTTAAACCATTACTTAACCAGGCGGGTCAATTTATAACCAGAATTTCTGTGAAAAAGCACAGATAATTGTCTAACTCAGTCTTACAGATGTAGCCATTGTTGAAGTCCCATCTTTACTACATGCTTGCTGAACCAGTGCTGCACTTTTACTCCAGTGTCTTGCTCAAGGACACTTCAGCAGGGAAGATGCTTGCTGACACGTGGGCTTGAACATGGGTCCATCAGTTGAGGGATGCTCTCCCTACTCCCTACGCCACCGTGCTGCACCCAAAAACAGCTCGATTAGTGAACTTTGAAAAAGTAAATGAATCAAGTAAGGGCTAAGACAGCACTAAAAGGTTAACATAGCTATGAGAGTTTGGAGTGTTATTGTGGTTCTGACAGGAAGAGGCGGGGATTCGTTGACTTCCGCTGATGGGCGGCATGCTGTTGACGTTGGCCTGGCGGCGGGTAGCAGAGCGGCGGCCGGTCAGCAGAGCAACGGACTGGACTGCCTCTGTCACCGGAGATTATATTACAATCCTCCGTAGGAAAATCCATCCTTACCTTCCTTCCATTGTGCTGCTTGTGCCCTCTTGCTCTCTCTCTCTCTCTCTCTCTCTCTCTCTCCCTCTCTCTCTCTCTCTCTCTCTCTCTCTGTCTCGCTCTCCTATACACATATACACACATACAGTAGATCTCTGTCACACACTTACACATATACACAGTTTTCTGACAGTTCTTCGGAGCGCTCGCTCACTCACTTACACACATACATACACGCATAGACTTTCTCTGTTTCTTACACACACACACACACACACACACACACACACACACACAAACACAAATCATTACCCCACTTTATTAGCATGACCATTATACTTGTGTTGCCAAAGCACTCATGGATATCAATAATAATTCATATAAAACGTACGGATATACATTAACAGAACACAATGGATCAAAAGCAATCACACACAAAAATAACAAATTATCTTTTAGGAATCATTTTTAGCGGTATTCTCTTTGACTCATCAATATTCATCAATTCATTAATATCAATTGTATTGCTCTCTTCACCTCATACAATTTTCATCTTTTCTTTGTTAAGACTTGGAAGCACTTGTTTCTATCACAAAAACGTGGGAAATAACACATCTCTGAACTACATGTCAACTTCAATATGACTGCTGTGCATTCTCTCTCTCTCTCTCTCTCTCTCTCTCTCTCTCTCTCTCTCTCTCTCTCTCTCTCTCTCACACACACACACACACACACACACACACACACACACACACACACACACACACACACACACACACATCCATAGAAGCACCATCACTCACCCCCTTCTCTTTCTTTCTTTCTCCTTCTCTGTTGCTGTCTCTCTCTTTCTCACACACACACACAGTTGCCGGGGGTACAGAGGAGTTCAGAGAAAATGTTGGGATGGAGGAGCTTGTGTAATGCTTTTGTTAAGTGGGGAGGGTTGGGGTGGGGTGGTTGGGGGGCGCTATTAGGGAGTAGCTACTGGTGTCAGAAAGTCACTGTCAACTTATATAACTCTCCTCTCCAATCACGGATATCTGATGAAGAGCGTCGCTGAGAGGAATACAGGCTGACCTGGTTTCCAAGTGCCACTCCATACCACCAATTTCGGGCCCTGATTGGACGGAGAGAAGGTTTTGAGAAGTCTGTTGTTTCGGATTTCATCTAAATACAGTGGGTCAATAAGTCTAGAAGAGCTGCGAGAGGCTGGTTCTGGATGGTAGATTTTATATAACACATCACAACTGGTGTCCTCCATGCATGGCTCTAATTTTGTCAACTAGCACTTCTTAATTTTCGGGCCGCTGCGGCTTTGACCCCTGCACTTGATACTTGCGGTTGCTTGTAGTGTTTATGATCCATGAGTGGAAGCCTGCTCCAGTGTTGCGCTCATCAAAAGTTTCTCTGGATAGGAGCACCAGCTAAATGACTGAAATGTAAATTATAGGCGCTAACATCTTCAGCGTTGTTTACCACAGTCAAACAAATGACACCGCAGAATATATCACTCCCTTGTAAGTGCTTATTTTTTTGCTTGTCTAATGGTCTATTTAGTTTCAAAAGGATCAGAATCGAAGTCACTTCATTTGCCAAGTACTATAAATGTACAGGAATTTGCCCTGGTGACATTGGGGCAGGAACATATCACACCTCACATGGTACATACTGTATTTACTGGCACACATGGTACAGGGACAACAGGACCTCACAGTCAGTACAAAGGGACAATTGATATATAATACACAGCAGACTATACATATTGCTCAAATAAAGCATTCTATCACTATGCAAAAGCAGGCGGTGCAGACATAAATAGTGAAAGATTATGCAAACCACAACAGGTCATAGTAAGTAGGAATAACAAGTGGCAAAAATGTAAAATGCAAATGTAAAAATGCAAATCGTACAGTTCGACGCAGGCGGTTTCATTGTGAGTCTGTCAGAGCTCACAGTGTGCCAATTGCTGAACGTTATTGCAGTATCCGTATTATTTTTTTGTTTTGTTTTGTTTTTTCCCCACACAGTCTAGGCTGCTATTCATATGGAATAATTGTTCTTTTCCTGCCTACAAAAAGGTGTTGTCAAGACTCAAAGCCCCATAGGGCGTAGAAAGTGCTCTACTCGAGATCTGGCCTTTTCCACCGCTGCCATGGTAACCAGAAAGCTCAACATGCAATGCAGAGATGGCCTTCTCTGAGCAGAGATCTACTAACACTCACTTTGTGTGTCAGTCTCACTCTTTAACACTCTTTTTAACCCCTTCCTTTCTTCTCTCCATTTGACACACACTTATTCCATCTCTTAGTTTGTTTGCACTCGATCACACACAGACATTCACAGCGTCACACACATACGCTCACACACAACGCTCACATACATGCATACATACATACGTACATACATACATGCATACATCACATGCGCTCATGCACACATGTACATGCACACACCCACACGCATACAGACATTCACACACAAAACACACATGCACACACACACACACAAACACACACACACACACACACTCTGCCTCCTGCTTGCCTCTCACTGTACACTAACTCATTAGGAAGACCGTGGCCCGGAGCAAACAGGACATGACGCAGAGACAGATGTGAAATAAGCCTCAGTAATCCTACATAAGCCTTGATGCTCAGGTTCGATATCGATGGCCCTCAGGAGCATCAAGCACACATGGAGAACCTCACTTCTATGAGCTTCAATCAGAGCACAAAACTGACCACTCTACCAGACAAACTACCGGACTATGAACATATTTGCCAATTCATAAACATCTGTTTTTTTTTTTATATTATCCATATTTTTAATAAGATGTGTCCAAGTGGGTTTTTGTTTTTTGTTTGAAGTACTTTAGTCATTTTAGCATTTTACTAAATAATACCTGCTCAACATTCTTATTTTCACATTTAGTTTCATAGAAATCAGAATCGTTCAGTTTGTCTAGTACATTAAAAACCTGGAATCTGTCCTGGTAACATTGGTGCAGGAACATAGAATCTCACACAGAGACATACACAGTACATACTGGCATGCATGGTACAGGGACAAATTCATTCAACAAATACATTCAATTCAAGGGGACAATGCAGGGCAGACTGTACATATCGCTCTACTTATAGGTATAAAAGAGTTCTATCACTATGTGCATTCATGCAGCGTGGCATGCTGTAGGTTTCAGCCATAGGTGAGAGTTCACCAGTGCAATGGAACAGCATACTATGAGAAAATGGCACTGAGTAGTATGAAAGTGCATGGAATAAGTTCTGAGGCTAAAGTGCGGTGTATAAAGACGTATGCAGTAATAAATAGGATGGACTAGACAGCAACAGGTGTGGGATTATCGTCACTTCCATAAATCATCTTTAATTTCTAATGAAATGATATGAGCGTGTATTAAACTGCATCTTCCTGCAGTATGATCTCAGTAAAGTGTGTGTTTGTGTGTTTTGTTCTCCCTCCCTTTGTGCTGATGCAGAATGCGAGGTTGCACTGTGCCTTTGTGATCGTGGTGAGCTGCAGCCTGTGTGTGTTCCTGGGTGTGTTTGTGCTGGTGTGCACAGAGGTCACGCAGCGATGGAGGCGTCTGCTGGGCCTGGTGGTCTGGGCCACGCACCTCACCATGGGCTACACCTTCATCTTCAGCGGCCCCCTCATCCTGGCCTGGGACCAGGTAACTGCTTCCCCTCTGCGATGTAGCGGAGGGCAAAGCCGTCCAGACTCAGGTTACGGTCACAGGACACACAGAAGATTGGACTTTGCTATTGAATCTTCAACACCAGATATAGAATATAGTGTACAAAGGTGTAAAGTAATAATCTGCAACATTTTCATATGAATGAAATGTACGATCTGGTTCTCATCATTGTCACTGAATGATGATCTTGCAAATTTTTTCCATCTCTAAAACATGAATGACAGATGTTTTTTTTTTTTTTTTTTTTCACATTTCAAAAAGCACTTCCAGCATTGGGTTATAAAATATGTATAGTATGTTTTATAGGTATGCCGTACCCCTCTTACCCCAAGATACACACACAAGCACACCCGACTCCGTGACCGCGCCTTTAAGACACCGGATTACTCGAAATTCAGATTAATGACAGCTAATGAAAGTAGCATTTAGTGACATTTGATTTAATCGCCGCGCAACGGGTGATGTCTTAAAATGACTGAACCTCTTCCCGTATTTTCCCAGGTGCCGTTCTTCCTCTTCATCATCTTCACCGTGTACACCATGCTGCCTTTCCAGTTGTGGTACGCCGTGGTGTTGAGCGTCATCTCCTCGCTGTCCCACATCCTGGTCCTCACCCTGCGCCTCACCGTTTTCAGCCAGGAAACCACTCCTTACCTTGCCAACCAGGTGAAGCCTGTTGGAGCTTGTATGATAAAAGCTGTGGTTATAGATGATAGCTATTCCCAGGGCTGCTGATAATTACTACATTCTGAAATGTTAATGTCTCAGTCTGTAGCTGTTATTTTTATTGTAAGAGTGCGTAGTATGCTTTGACCAATATGGGTTTTTGATGCCCAATACTGATATTTTTGTTCTGAAGCTGCCAATAGCTGATATTTTGTGATATTCAGTATCTTTAAATATGACAAAAAAATTAGTAGAATTCAGTGCCTATCTTACAACAAGACAGGTTTGTGTTTGCAAATGACTTGCAAGATAATGAACAAAAGGCTACCAGTGTCTGTCAAATATATTGAAAAAAACATAAGAAATGTGTGTATTATATGTAGATAGGTGTGTAGACAGTAGAGCTGAGAGGGACACAGCATATGTGTGTGTGTAATAGCTCCCTCTTATCATTTAAGCTTTAACACCTGCCCCTGTGTGTGTGTGTGTGTGTGTGTGTGTGTGTGCTTCTACAGCTGCTGTCCAATGCGGTGGTGTTTCTGTGTGGCGGTGTGGTCGGCACCTTCCATAAGGTGCTGATGGAGAAAACCCTAAGGCAGACCTTCCAAGACACCCTGAGGTGCCTGAGCATGCGCATGAAGCTGGAGATAGAGAAGAGACAACAGGTTAGTCTACTGCTCTAGTGTTTCAAAGACTGGTTCAGGACCCCCAAACTGGGCTGCGCGAAGATTAGAATGGTTCCCCAAATTTTGCTGAAGAAAATGGCATTAAAATGTAATGCTTTGGTTAAATTTCCAAAGTCTTCTCAATGCAAGCAATAACTGGGGTTATGAAGTGGGCACCTCCCATCACAAGTGTTTGGTTGAATTGAATTGCAAACACCACCTCCAGAAAGCTACACACACACACACACACACACACACACACACACACACACACACACAGACACACACCCAACGCTGATCCAATGTACTTGGAATTCAAGGAGTATTACTCATTTTATTTTGTAGGCTTGGCTAGAAGCCTTTTTCTCCATCTGTATCTTTAAAATATTATGTCCCTCTTGCATCCATACTGTTGGTTACTTTCACATGAAAAGAACAACACATATGTTTTAAATTTACTAACTTCACTGAATGGAAACAAAGATTATAGACAAATGATGAAAATAGGTCTTGAATGATTATTTCCATAGGCTTATAATTTGATTTCAGCTTTAGGTTTTGCCATTGGCCGGCCTCATGTTCACTCTCCCATGGAAGTTTTCATTACGACTACCGAATCTTCCCAAATTAGATTTTATTGTGATGATTTTTAAATTAGATGAGTCTGCGTTGACTTGCTTTGACTTCAGATGGCTTTTTTAAAACAATTTTTCTTTCGTCATTTGTTTTGACTGTTGCTTAGGAGGTGACATAAAACTTACTGAGAGGGAAGCTGGTGCGTTGCCTAGCAGGACAGAGAGGAATGATATAATCGTTAACATTTAAACCTTCTGTTGTATTTGAATTGAGGCTGAAAAAAGGGAGCGAGGTGCACGGGGTTAGCCAAAGAGAACAGGGACATAATAGGACGGCGGGGGAAGCTTCAAAACCGCTCCTAATGGGGAACCAATGGGGAACACACATTGTGCTCCCACATTAATTTCAGCAGGAGGAGACGCAGTGTTTACCCCTGAAATGTTTCTTGGCAGGGTGGGAAGGTCGTCAGAGATGGCATTTAAACCCTGTGACGTTAAAACTCCCCTTTGAAAGCAACACTAATGAAATTCTCTGAAACAGCATGGACCGCCCCCACCCAACCACACACCCCATCACTGATAGAGAGCACACACACATACACACATATGAAAACTTTCCCACATTTACCATAACTTATATATAAGTACTTGTACGTCACTTTAATTAGATCCAGATCAAGTCTAATGGCTAACATTTACAGCAGTGCTGCCTCCTGTAACACATCCTACAGTCACACAGCATCGTCTGCACAAGGGCCACTTTATCTGACTTATGTTTCAGACTTAGCGGGAAACTGATCGGGTCATTTGAACCTGCAGGGGGTCATCCAGACAGGATGGGAGCAGCTCAGGTCACAGCAGAGTGGAGCGAGACAAAGACACACACACACACACACACACACACTCATAGACAGACAGACACACACACACACGCTCTCATAGACAGACAGACAGACAGAGACACACACACGCACACACACACACAAAATACATTGCCTTCAGAAAGTATTCAACCCCCTTGACTTTTTCCACATTTTGTGGTGTTACACCCTGAATTTAAAAAAGATTAAATTAGGATTATTTTTTGCAATACAGAATGCATAATCTGTACTGTGTCCCTTACTTGTGATGTAAATATGTTATATTTATTTATGTTTATATTTAAAAAAAAAAGGGGGGGGGGGGCTTTCCAGCAGCAGGGACTGAGGGAACCATGAATGGAGCCAAATACAGGGAACTGTAATGTATTCAGAACAAGAATGTGAAAGTCCTTGAGTGGCCTCGCCAAAGCCCAGACTTGAATCCTATTAGAAAATCTGTGGAATGACTTGAAGATAGCTGTTCACTGACACTCCCCGTCCTACTTGACCGAGCTTGAGCAAATCTGCACGGAAGAATGGGAGAAAATCCCAGAATCCAGAAGTGCAAAGCTGATACAAACATATCCAAGAAGACCCACAGCTGTAATTGCTGCCAAAGGTGCTTCTATAAAAGTATTGACTCAGGGAATATTTCAACTAGACATTTCTGTGTTTCATTATGGGTCATTTTGGTATTTTGTGTAGATCGTTGACAAAGAAATCTCAGTTCAATACATTTTGAATTCACATAACAACACGACGTGGAAAAAGTCAAGGGAGTTGAATGCTTTCAAAAGGCAATGGATTCTCACAAACTTCCAGATGTTTGAGAGTACTCGCTTAGTTATTCATACACACACACAAACACACTCATAGATATCTCTGTCTCCGTCTCTCTCTCTCTCATGTACACACACAAACTCACACACTCAAAAGCTCCTGCCTCGTATCTTAAAATTTGTGTTTGTTCTCTCTTGCTTTTATCTCTATTTACATCCAGTTTTCCTCTGTAAAGCACTTTGTGATGAATGTATTTTGTTAAAAGCATTTTGTAGATAAATGTGACGAGACTTGACTTGGCTAGTGCGGTCAGGTGGTCTAACCCGACTTCTGGAATGACAGTATGAAGAGAGATTAATGATTTCTTCAGAAGTTGAATCATCAGATTTTTTACAAACCATTAAACTTTGAACAGTGTTCTTCTCAGGTCGCTGGCTTTAATACGTGTTTTTCCACGGCATTAATGTATTGTGCCGTATCCGTACTGGCACAGTATGGGATGTTTTTCCATTACGTTATGTTTGCCATTATTTGGGTATGATTGCAGCATGCTGGTAAGGCACCTACATGTATTTGGTAGCGGGTAACAGGTACAGAATGGTGCTGATACTGTGCCACAACTATAGCAGGGCCAGTACAGGTACAGCAGGACACTGATGCAATGGAAAAACCCTTAATTAACAGTAATGTGGCTGAATGAGAGCCTTGTTAGCTCAGTCAGTAGAACGACACACAGCGCTCTGACAGCAGCTTGATGAGACAGGCCTTCCTCTCCTAAGTTCATGACTGTTCGGATATTAGAGAGTGTGATGTTGATGAGGTACGTCTGCGTGTCCGTGCTTGCATGTGTGTGTGTGTGCCTGCATGTACTGGATATCTGTGTATGTTGTTTTACATTTTAGGCATTTAGCCAACACTCTCATCTAGTTACAGCGAGTGCAACAGTCCAATGAGCTTAAATTCCTAGATCACCAACATCACAACTAACTAATTGTCTGTGTGTGTGTGTGTGTGTGTGTGTGTGTGTGTGTGTGTGTGTGCGTGCGCAGGAGAACCTGCTGCAGTCTGTGCTGCCAGTCTACATTTCCATGAAGATGAAGCTGGCCATCATGGAGCGGCTGCAGGATTGTAAAGACAAAGAGGAGCAGCAGCGACTGGTCAAAGACAACAACTTCCACAGCCTCTACGTCAAGAGGCACGAGAACGTCAGGTACACAATGGACCACCTTGATATAAAGGAAAGGCTATGGATTTTAGATTGTATTGATCACTAATCAGGCATTGTCTTAAAGCAGTACTTCAGTATATATAAAAAAGCCTGACCTATTGATCACTAATCAGACCTCTACTGCCGCTGTAGAAATATATTGACCTGTGATTGTGAAAGTAATGGCGTCATTGACTTGCACTGCTAACAATTGCTAACAGGAGACTAGTGTCATTTGTCAGATCAGAAACAAAGACTAGATTTCTTAAAATGTCTTCAGAGGGGCCTTGATTACTGATCAGTTGGATCATAAAAATCCTGCACCTTCCCTTTAACAGCATGTTTCAAGAAATGTCATTGCATTGTATATCTGTTCTGTGCCTCTGTATCATCGCTAATCTGAATGGGGAAAAATGGATCTAACCCAAATCATTAACTTTTTGAACTTCCACTCTCTGCCTCCATTCTTTTCTCTCTCCCAAAAGCTTTTGGTTATTGCATTACATTTTTTTTTACTTGCTTCAGTTCTATATTTGTATTTTCAAACATAAGCATGGCTGAGGTCTCTAATCGAATTGATTACGTTTCCTTTTCCGTCTACTGGGAGATCTATTTATACTTTCACATTCATAAACCCCCAGTCATTTTGAGGGAAACTTGTGATTTTTCTGTCTCTTTCTCATAACGATGGAGATTAGTATGTTTATATGTTTTCAGAGCACTGACCCAGTTCAAGCTTTTTGTTTTATGAGGGTTTCATTCATTTAGAAAGTGCTGACAGATATTGGGTCAGCTTACACTGAACTTTGGCAGATGGCTCACTGGCTTAATTTTTTTTCCAGTAATTGCAGGCAAGGTACAACCTCTGCCTTACCTAGAGGAGGGAAGTACAATAGGTTATAGATCCCCTGTGTGCAGCGCTGCTCTTCTCACGTGGCTTTTGGAGCAGGAATAATTTTCCATACAACCATTAAAGTAATCTACAGCTCACTGAAAGGCTTCAGACCTGTTTGATATCTTTAATATCTTCAATGTTTCGTAAGAGCAAGAAGAATACATTGGAGCGATGAATGTTTCAGTTCCAGGTTTCACTGGCTTCACAGTTTTGAATCAAAAGCCCTCACATTCGCTTTAATAGGCAATATTCAGTTTAGTTCAGTTCAGTTGAAAGATGCTTTATTGGCAAGCAGGACTGGCAATACAGTTTATAATGTAGAAAATGTAGATTACATTGATTTGATTATATCAAATACATACAGAAAATGATTAGACCGCTAATATCCATTCTGCTGTTCATTTGGGTAGTTTTGTCTTTGAAAACATTTAGAGAAAGGACTTTTGTGCGCTGCCAGAGAGAGGTCATCATGACTGGATCAGTCATTTTTGCTGCTGTATTCTATTAAGCCCGCAGTACGTAGGTGTTGAATGATAGACTGCTTCCCTGACCTATCCCTATAATTATCCCAGTCAGGCCTGTCATTAGCTGTGTGGTCTGTCTCAGCGCTGTGAAGCACCTGGCTGTTTTCAGTCAGTCAGTCAGTGGAACAGGTCAGGTTGGGTATCGGTGTCCCTCCGGTGGTCGGCTGACTGGCAGCTGTAATGAGGCCAGGATGCAGTATTCATCCAGCCGGTGCTGGTACTCGTTCTGCTGGCTGGATGCAGTAGGCTGGCCTGGTGGTTTCAGTAACTGTCCTGTAACAGATACATCACATGTTCAATCCCTGCAGCAGCCACTGGGCACATTTACATGCAGACAATACTCTGGTAATTGTGAATAATCGGATAAAGGTGGTTGGTCTGAATTTAATCAGAGCATTTACGTACATGGTTCAAAGTAATGTGATTTCCCCCCAATAAGCTGGATTTACTTGGATTTATTTGATAGTTGAGTTAGTTTACAGAACAGTAAGTGACGCGATGAGATCACGTCCACAGCCATGATATCAAACAAAAACTGTCCCAATATTTTTAGGATGCAGCATTCAGCACAAGACGTGAGAGCTGACATGTCCTGTAGCTCAGTGCGTTGAGCATGGAGCCTGAGCCTCACACTGCTAGGGTTAGAGGTTCAATTCCCAATGGGGCCACCCATGCTAAAAATGCATGCACTCATGGTAAGGCACTTTGGAGGAAAGTGTCCACAAAATGGCACATTTGATCTTATGTGGTCTATGTGGTCATTAGTGTAAACAAGCACAGCAATAGGTCAACTTCCTCTACGACCTTTTTTGACATACACACATTTAAAGTCACAAGGAAACGGCATTTCAATCGTGTCATATTTATGAAATTCAAAATATTTCCAGTTGAAACAGGATGTTGGGGAGAGACTGTTCAAAAGTTGGATCATAACAAACATGGAAAGAGAAAGGCAGTGAAGCCCATCTGTGTTATTGCTCAGAATTTGTATGTATACCAACTGATGCGCCGTGAAGTAACCACTAAAAATACACTGTTTTGTAGAAAGTAAAAGTAATGGGATTTTGATATAAAAATATAAGACAATATATATATATTTTTTTTTTTGGCATTTATTGTTGAATAGGTGTACATTACCACCATGTTAGCTACGGAAATTAGCTAACATGGTGAATTCAGGATCATTTTTCATTTCATTGTGACTTAAAAAACTGAATGAAATTGGACTAAGGGGTTTACATGGCCAAATAAATAAAATAAAATCAAAGTGTGTTAAACAGGTTATGCATACATGGATTATGATCTTACTATGATTAAGATGATTGGACTAAAGCATTAATATGACAATTGCAATAGTCAGACTATTAATCAGGTTAAGTGCATGCAAACGTATTCAAAGTGTCAATCCCTACTAAAGTATCATTGAGCAAAACACTGACCGCTCTACCTGCTGCGCCCGGGCTGCTGTGTAATGCATGCACTGTACATGTGTCTCAGACAGATACAGAAAGAAACCAAGTCCTAGTTACACAGATTGGGTGCTTCATGTTCCTAAAAATTCACAATCAACCAGTCATCAGACCTGCTGGATGTGGGTGGGAGGCAGGTCAGGTGACAAACACTAAGACATCATCTAAATGTCTTTGTCTGAATGTCTAAATGTCTTTTGTTACTGCCAGTATTCGTTTCATTGAGAGCAATGTTTTTTCTAAATGGGGAATCTGAGGTAAAAGATTTCTTGAAAAATCAAAAGTGTTAAATGTCTGGGAACCTACATGTTGTTTTGTTTATTCAGATCCCGATTATTCTTTAAGGTTACCAAGGTAACAGCTGTTCTTCCTGCAGTTCACTGGAAACATTAACACTATTACAATTGACAAATATAGTGAGAGGACTGACTTGAACACTGTGATGTACATTACATGTAGATTACATTAAAATAACAATAATAAACATGTACTGTATGTAAAAGAATACATATAAAGTAAATAAAAACAACCTAATAATACTCATTCATCAAGTAAAATATTTTTATTTGTCTTTTAAAGCTTCTAAATTTGCTATTATACTGCACAAAATATAGTAGAAATTTGTTTCATGCACGTGGGGAAATTTCTCAATTTAGTGGGTCTAGATTCCACAATTAAAGAAAATTAGCATATCAGCAATATTGAAACATTTCATGTCACTGACAGTGTCCACTGTTTTGAAAATAGTCGTTTGTATATGATGCAGAATTTCAGTAAAATAGATTTGTTCCTTAAATCAACAATAATCCTGATCACAGTATCGAGCAAAATAATCGTGATTTTAATTGTAACTCCTGTTGTCTACAATGACGAGTTCATTTCAGGCTGTAGACATTTACAATGAACTGATATTTATGTCTAACTATCTGCATATTTTACAGGTTAGGAAAATCCCATTGCTGACAGCCGACATTCTTGCTGTGTGTTAAAGTCTGTCTTGTCTTTCTTTCTTTCAGTATCCTGTATGCTGACATTGTTGGCTTCACCCGCCTGGCCAGCGACTGCTCTCCCAAGGAGCTGGTCATTATGCTCAACGAACTGTTTGGCAAGTTTGACCAAATTGCCAAGGTGAGTTAATGATTCAGAATTCCTCTCTGCAGTTAACTGTTAATACCGGTAACACTGACCTCTAACTTTTACTTGCAAATGACGATTTACCTCTTTATAGATTGTGACAGCAATAATGTAATGAGTAGAGACTGGAAGTGACTGGAAGATTGTGACTCAGACCAGCTGGGGAAACCTGGGTGGAGGAGTAGAACGAGGAAATACTCACTCTCTACAAATACTGTCAAAGTGCCCATGAGCAAGGCACTCCATTAGTACAAGACTGTAGTTGTTCCGGGCAGCTCTCAGGTGTCAGTGTGTGTATGTTTGTGTCCTGTGCAACTGCTCCCCTGTTAATTAGGATTTTAGTTAAGTTGCCTGGATGAATAAGAGGTGAAACCATATCAGATAGGTTAATCAATTCTTGCCCCCACCCCCTTCAAAAAGCCTGTAACCTTTTGGAGTTCCTCTGTTCTCGTTCCTTGTAGGAAAACGAGTGCATGAGAATCAAGATCCTTGGAGACTGCTACTACTGTGTGTCTGGACTACCGGTCTCTCTGCCCAAACACGCCAAGAACTGTGTCAAGATGGGCCTGGACATGTGTGAGGCCATCAAGTGAGTTTTACACCAACCAACCACAGAGCTGCACACTGACTAAAACAGATACTGTCTCTGCACCGTTTAACTCCCCACAGATGTGCTGCAGTCACTCTCAGTTTTGTAATGAATGATGTGTGCTGAAAATAAAACATGTTAAAAAGCAGTTGGCGAACATCTCTCAGAACGTAGTGTGGTATATTATCTTGTAACGGTGGACTCTGTAGGATGAGTCATTCTCATTCTCTCTTATTCATGTGTCTAGTTTAGGGTAAACCACATTTGGGTTACTTAAAAACAACTGTTTAATAATGCCTAGAATAACAAAGGAAACTAACATTGTTGTCCACAGTTGACAGGCACTGGACAACCCCTAAATTAAGCAGCCACTTTTATTATTTTATCAGTCAATACATTTTCAAAATAGAGGAATGTGTCCAAATGATGGTCAGTCACCTTCCGTCTGTTTGTATCTATCTAAGGACATATCAGAAACACTTAAATGATCAGTTTCACTGTACATACTGACACACATGGTACAGGGAAACCGGACCTCACCTAGGAAACAGAGCAAGACGTAGCGAGGACAGAGGATTAGAAGTATCACTCTACATAAATACATTCAACCTTCAGTATTCAGTAGCTGTGTGCGTTCAAGTACTGCCATCTCCATATAGGAAGAGAGCTTTAGTATTGCTGTAACCCCCTCCAGGCAGGTACGGGAGGCCACAGGGGTGGACATCAACATGAGAGTGGGCGTGCACTCTGGCAACGTGCTCTGCGGCGTGATCGGCCTACGCAAGTGGCAGTTTGACGTGTGGTCACATGACGTTACCCTGGCCAATCACATGGAGTCTGGAGGTCTTCCAGGGTACGTGTTGGGATTACTTGCACATGAAGGTTTCATTCCAAAACACAATATGCATTTCACTGACGTTTGCCAACATCTGTTGTGCATCAGAATGCTTGGTTATTGAAGAAGGCAGCAGGCTAAAATGTGTAGCTTTACCACCTGTTCAATATCTGAATATATATCTAAATCTATTTCATACCATATCTAAATTAAACAAATTGAGTGACTGAACCATCCTGAGTGCAATCCAGCATTTGAAATAAGTTTCTTACATTTGTCAAGCCAGGTTATTTCATTCTTGCCCCTGATCACTCTCTCACTCGTCCAGACGCGTCCACATCACAGAGGCGACCCTGAAGCACCTGAACAAGGCCTACGAAGTGGAGGAGGGCAACGGCCATCAGAGGGACGCCTACCTGAAGGAACTCAACGTCCAAACCTACCTAGTCATCGATCCGCGGGTGAGCTATCTGCCTGGTTTCCCTCCATATTGCTTAGAGTGTGGGAGAGTGTGACAAAGAAATTGCGAGAACTATCCACCATTTGAAAAAATTGACGCCCACCAGTCACAAAATGACTGCTGGGATGAGATACAATACAAAAGTTATGAGTCATTTTAAGATTACAAAATTGTTATGTGTTTGAGGATACAGTCATCTGTGTTTTTCAAATATTGACCTGGTCTTGCTCCCTACTGAAAAATAGTTTTTCTCATTTCTTTACCTACCCTTGTCGATTACACATGATCATTTTGCACAGGAATATTTGTTGCATCCTTATTGGCGCTGTGGCTTTGACCTTTGACCTCCTCACTGTTGCTTGTAACGTTGATGATTTCCGAATTTAAGCTCATTTGATGTATTGTAAATGTAATATTAAATGTGTGTGTTTTAAGTCGAAGGACCAGTCGCTGAACAGCCGCAGCGTGCCTAAACCTCGGGTGAATGACGGCCTGAAGATGCGGGCGTCGGTGCGTATGACCCGCTACCTGGAGTCCTGGGGGGCCGTCAAGCCCTTCGCCCACCTGCAGAGCCGCGAGGGCTTCACCACCGACACCATGGTCAACGGCAAGTCACGCTGCAAGGTGAGCAGACTATACACCTGAAATGTATTGGAAAAAATACAAAGTAGTGTTGGTTATTCAGGACAAATTGCATCATGTGCAGTGACATAGTAAATGCAAGGTGGGTAAACGACAGATGTAGCCATTGTAGAGGTACTACTTTTTACTGTGTGCTAGTTGAAAATACTGCTGATAAAGTTTGAACCATCAATTTAAACAAATATATATACATATACTTATATATGGATAGAATTAATTCATGTTTTTTTTTTAAGAAGACCCCATTTTCAAAACTATTTCATAAATAAAAAGGCGGGTTAATTGAGTTTAGGTGGATTTGCCCTCCACCACCTATGTGATCATGCATTCTTAATGGGTGAATTTGGTCCCTGTCTTTTTCAGGACATCCCGCTGCGATCGGCCCCCTGCTCCAAGATCACTGAGAGGTAAGAACGAGTCTGAGCTGGTAGCCACAAAATGGTGTTGAAGTTTGGTGAATATTAATATAAGCTTAAGAGAAAGTTGACTGAGCACATGCCCCGCTTCAGCCTGGCACACACATTCACCGCTGGAAGTTGGCCTGTATAACGGCCCAGTGTGCAGGTTCACTGGATCAATTGTGGTGTGAGTGCCTTGCTCAAGAGCACCTGGAGGGTGGTTGTTTAGGGAGGGAAGAGTGTCTCTCATTGGCCTTCCCTGCCCAGATTTTCCCAGCTGGTCAAAGGATTTGAACTGGCGGCCATCCCATCAAGTCCACCAAATATATCTTGCAACTAAGCTGTTTCCTGCCAGTTGAAATAGGCTTGTGTGTGTGTGTGTAGCAACTGATATTGTATTGACTGCTGGATAGTATAACAACATGTCAAAATGTAATAAAATATTCCTCTAAATAGGTTGAAAATATCCTAAAACTCATTAATGTAATAAATGACATCACATTATTACATTAACTGGCAACTAATAAGGGTTTTCATAAGTGTTTTCAATATATTTTTTAACTTATATCATAATAATATTGACTAGTAATACAACAACTCCAATTATTACATTCTTCTTATTCTTACAAGTTACTACATTATTAGTCAATATTATCATCAATAAAAATATGTCACACGGTTTTGAAGTTAGTGACAGTTAGTATAATAATGGGATGTCATTTATTACTGTACATTAATTGGGTTTATTGCATCTCCAACCCATTTAGAGGGACATTTTATTACATTTTGCCATGTATTACATTATCCATTATCCAAACCCTCACATTTTTACAGATTTCCATTGTCTTTGTGGATGTTAGATTCATATTTTACATTTTAGTCACGTAGCTGACGCTGGTATCCAGAGCGATTCACAGTGAATGTGCAGGTAGAGCATTCACTGTCCTGCTCAAGGACACTTCAACATGATGTGCATCTGTATGCAGAAAACCAACAGACCATCTAAAATGTAAACGCATCCGCTCATAGATGAAAGCATGTGTAAATAATACATTATTCATTCAGTACATGCCAACCCACATGTTGCATCATGTTATGTAAATATCCCAGAAAAGCACATTTGGTTTTAGTTAGGCCATCCACTTTAGTGGTCAGAGCGCAGAAGTCGACTCTCCTCCCATGTTCGTCAGACCTGGAGCTTCTTTATGTGAGTGCCAGCAGACAGAGCAGGGAATTGAGAAAATTACCATTTAAAACCTTAAGTCTGAGTGGTGGTTAGTTGACACAGATTCTTTAGATGGATATTTATGAGATTCAAGGCGTGCTGCTTCTTTAAGAAAAAAAACACCCTCAAACTGAATTCACACGTGTAACACTTTCCACTATGGGGACATGAATTATCATTAATTAATGCATGAATTATTGTGAATTAATGAATGATTTAATGTATAAACTATCATGAATTGATGATGCTGGAACATTAATATATGACTGAGTCATTGCTAAGCGGTTGCATTAACTAAGGGTATTAATTAATTAAGTAATTACCTGGGGGCATCAAATAGACTATGAATCCACTCTTCAGGAAAAATCCACTCTACACAGCCGGAAAAAGTCCAATCAGCCAGTGCAGCCTAGGAGCCCATAGTGGCATATTTTCCAGGGGGAAAATTCCTGATCACCCGAACTTCCTCCTCTATTTTCTCCATCCACATTCCCGGTAATGCAAACTGCCTCTACTGATCCACTCCACTGTTAATGCAGTCAAGGCTCATGTTTTTGGCAGAACCCATTGATGTCTGCAGTTGTAGTGTGCTGTACTCTAGTTTTAAAGTTATAAATCACACCTGTACCTACACACAAATACAGATTATGAAGAGCATAGACTCTCGCTCTTTCTCGACCAGCAAAACTTGCTCTCTTGCTCTTACTACAGTGTGAGAAAACAAGGTACACAGTTGTACCTTTTGTCACTGGGGATGAACCTGAAGTGTACACTACTGCTATTGCGCTCTCCACCTACAAGTAAAGCCAACAGCAGAAAGCAACAAGTTCAGGCATGCTCCCTGGAGGTTGTCGAAAGGCATTCTGGGAAACGCAGGAAATCACTAACTGAAGTAGAACTAGACACGGCAGGTTGATGGAAAGTGGGTACACCAAAAAAGTAAATTGCAACACTTCATTACAAAATAACGAAGAATGCATTGAAAATGAGAGATTGATGAGATCTAATGGTATAAGAGTATCTGAGGGTGGAATGTTCCTTAAAATGTTCCTTAAAATCCCCTCCATTAGGCAATGCATAGGCAGATGGATTATGGTTATAGCATATAATGGTTGATTCTCTGTGCCTGTCTGGCACAGGCAACAAGTGTATGGACAAATATTTAAATTGCAACAGCTGATTTGTGTGCAGGACTTGCCCACACAGATAGTGTGGGTCAGAGGGATACGAGTAGAAGAGATAAGTGTCTGCCTAAAAGAGCATTACAAGCATTCCTCCATACGATCATTCAGTCTTATTTTATCTTGGACATAGTTAATCTCATTCATGTATTCACAGTTGACTGTAGCTGAGAACGTCTCAAGTGGCAAAAACTGAGGAGCTGACTTCACAGTGAGCACCCACTCTTGACTTGACATCACAGATCAGAGCCTTGGTCGTCTAGTCTCTAAAACAAAATTAACTGTCAGTGGAGAGAGTGACGTTCCTCTTCACAAATGTTGATCTAGCTGTTTAATATGTGAATTCTGTCTATGGATGGATTTTCACTTTCATGTGATCAAAGGCCCTGTGTTCATTTTGGTTCCCCACTGCTCTGTTGTGATGAATTTGTGTTTGTGTCTTACTGTTGGGCCCTGACAGCTTTGATGAGTCTCTAGAAGAGCCCTTCTCCTTGCCCGCCCCCCCGTTCAGCAGCTATAAGTGAGTGGGGCCTCTGCGGCCCGCAAGGTGCTCCCTCCCTCAGTGCAGTAGTTCTCAACCTTTTTGGCTCGAGACCCCCAAAAACTAAAGGATGCCTGCTCACTGCCTGTTATAAATGTAAATGCACCGAATGGTGAACTTTCACATTTAATAATGATTTAAATTTTCCATTTTCAGGCAGTTTTACTCACTGGAAAGTGTGTTGGATTTCTAGGTGTGTTGGGCAAGTTATGGCAAAGGTTGTGGGTTAAAATCCACCTCTGCCTGTGTAAAAGACAATTTCTTGATTCATTGCCGATAAGTACCAAGGAATCCCCATGGGAATAAACAAAGTATCATCTCATTTATTAATTTATCGGGCTCATTCATCACAAAGGTTAAAAACAAGATGACACATTTGTAATATTACAAATAGATTTTTGCACATACCATGAATTATTCCGTGACCCCCCACAAAATCATCTCGCCACCCTATTGGGGCGTCCCGACCCGCAGGGTGAGAACTACTGCCTTCAGCGGAGAGCCTTGCTGTTCCAACACTAACCCCAGCACAGATCTACTACTGTTCTCGTCGTCTCACTGTTTCTCTTGCTGCCTTCTCTGTGTAACAGGGTGACATGGGATCTCACAAGCCTTCAGAAAGCCTGTAACCACTGTTACTAAGCGATTCAAGTCTGTCTTTTGTTGTTAGTGGAGTGACATGCTCCTCTAAATACTGACCACTGACTGGGGCTTGTGTATGTGTGTGTGTGAGTGTGCATCTGTGTGTGTGTGTGTGTGTTTCCTTCCTGGTAGGGGGTTACCAAGCAGGGACACTGCAGAAACTCTCCCGCCGAATCCCCCAGAGTCCAGCTAACACACGATATCCTGCATCCGGCACACTCGCTCTAGATTGCTCTCACAGGCACACACCATCCCTCTCTTTCCCCACTAATGCTCAGAATGGCCGTAACCAGTTGCCTCCCAGCACAGCTAAACTGGGCCCGAGTAACCTGCATGACCTCGTCTGGTTTTCCAGCATCCGTCCCAGTCAGCCTGTGTGTCTGTCGGTCTGCCTCTTCCTAATTGTCTCTGTGCTTTCCGGTGCAGGAACAAGTCCCAGAAGAGTAAGTTTGATGAAGAGCTGCACAATGAGATGACTACGACCATCGATGAGCTCAGCAGCAAGTAGGTCCACTTTTAAATCAAACCAAATTTTATTTATGTAGCCCATTTTATACAACAATGTGTTAAAACACATTGTGTTAAAAACAGTTCAGGGTCATGAAAAAGAAAGCCAACAATAGAAACAAGATAACCAACATCATAAAGGGACACAAAAACAAAAGTAACATGTAAGAAGTGTAAAAGTCCATGCAATTATGTCACTTCTTTCTTTCTTTCTTTCTTTCTTTCTTTCCTCCCTTCCTCCCTCCCTCCCTCTCTCCCTCTCTCAGGCAGTGGTCTAAGTCTGAAGAGACCAGCAGCTTAGCTCTGTGGTTTCCAAAGAAAGACTTGGAAAAACAGGTTAGTTTGACACCAAGCTGCAAGTCTGGCCTGCTTTACAGTGCTGTATGTGCTCCTTGTAAAGAAACATTATAATGTTGGATACACTCAATCAGGTCCATTAACTCATATTGGAACGCACCACCAAGAAAAAGAGTCCGTGAAATACATGAAGGTGTTTCTGCACTCAAACGCAAAAGGCAGAAATCATGCAACTAGGAAGGGAAAACAAGCACAAACATTTCAGCATTTGATGACAAGAGCTTGAAAGGTGAAACCTTTGTTCTTGTTTTCCCTTGTTCTTTGCAGATGCACTGTTGAAAGCATTTACCTAAAGCATTTACCTGCTAAACAGAGGTTCATGTGCGTCCTCTTGTTTTTTCCCCCTTATAAGTACCGAGCCTTGGACTTGCCCATGTTCAAACACTATGTCGGCTGTGCCACCATCATCTTCTTCTGCATTTTTGTGGTCCAGATGTTTGTCACAAAGGAGTGAGTATGACTAGATTTTTCTCTCCCATCATCACAACTCATCATTTACTAATTCAAAAAATCTATCCCAGAGTTGTTGACAATTATTATTACATTCATTCAAAAATACATAAAGATGCCATTACTTGTACTTATGGGAAAGAGTGGCCCTGGCCGCTAATGTTTGATGTCCTCTTTGTCTTAATCTCTCTCAGTCGGAAGATGTTGGGGATGTCATTTGGAGTGCTGGTCTGTGTCCTCCTGCTCACCCTGGCCATCTGTTTCGCAGGTCACTTACAGGTCAGTAGGACTCACTTAGCTGATGCTCATATTCAGAGTGACTTACAATGTGTACAACAGTAGAAAATGCTCAAATGTGGCAGCAACTAAAAAAAACTGACAGGCACAACAAAGCAGAGATAGTCAGTCGCCAGTGCAAAGTGTCGATGCAGAGTTTCAGGCAAACAGTCATTGTCGTCTCAACATCTGGACATCATGATCGACAAACAACAACCATCTACCAACATTTAGGAGGCCTAAGGCAGTAGGGATAAATATCCTTATAGCTGTTTTTCTTGGCAGTAGTGAGACTCAAGGGCTGGACAGAGGAAAAAAAAAACGTAAATTCCTAGACTGCCAACATCACACGCAACCAGTCAGAAGAGGTGCAAGGGTCAAAGATGCAACAGACACGTAACAGTCAGAATGGCCATATGTGATAGGGAAGTGCTGGGTAAAGAAATAAGGCCAGAGTGTGTGTGTGTGTGTGTCACTGTACCAGAATTAGTGAGTGTGGGCGTGGAAACATGCTTTCTTGCATGTTATGGAAGCTATCCATTCCACTCACTGGGCTCCAGCCTTCTGCAGCTGCCCAGCTGGCCCTGGTGCATGACACCTTACATTCAGTCATGACAGGCAGTGTGATCTACACACTCACTCAGACAGATTCCTTCACTGGAAATAGCCGGTGCTAACTGAGTCAGTCACACATGATGTCTGCAGACGGATGACTGTATAAACGTCACGCGCTCCTCGTACCTGTTTGATTCCATCCCTCCTCGTCTTTCCTCTCCCTTCCCTCCATCCCGTCCAGCGGCTGTTTCCAGAGAAGCTGTCGAGCTGCCAGTGGCTGCCAGCTGTGTCGGAGGCGGTGGTGAAGCGGCCGTGTGTGCGCCTCCCTCTGGCCACCATCACCACCGCGGTCATCGTCATCCTGGCGGTTTTCAACCTGGTAAGACTACGCTTCCACCACTTTGAGCGCCGGTAGAATGTCATCACATGCTCTGCTATTTATAGATGTACTACACTTCATAGCTGAAATAGCCCGCTGTCCAGTGGCTGCGTGTCAATCAAATCCTTTTACTCCCCCTCAGTGCTTCATCAAGACAGATTTGACAAAATGTTCCAGTGATAGTGCTGACCGGCATGTAAATAGCTCCCATGAGCAGAGACCTGACGAAGATCTCTTCTACCTGCCTGTGAGTGATCGCTTTGTTCAACACACAATGATAAAATGGCAAAATTGCATGTTGAAGAGTCCACTCATACATTACAGCTATTTTTTCTATTTATTCCTAACTTTTAACTATATTTTAACTATCATTTTGACACATTAACCAAGCCAGGTCTAACTCCCATCCCCCGTCTCTCTCTCCCTCAGTACTCTGTCTACAGCTGCATCCTGTCTCTCATTGCGTGTGGAGTCTTCCTCAGGGTGAGCTTTGAGCTCAAAGTGCTCTTCCTCACCCTGGCCTCCACAGCATACTACATCATCATCCTCAGCTCCAAGAGGAGGCTCTTCATGGCCTATGGAAACATCCTCTATCTTGGTGACTGGAACTGCAGCAGGTGGGACTGAACTCTGGAAGTAAATCCTGTATCCTGTCAGGTGGTTTTTAAGTGTAGTGTTTCCCGGTTTGTGAGCCTTTCTCTTCCTTTATTGCAAAGATGAGAGGAGGTGGGTGAGGAGCTGAGAGGGAGAAGGGGGATGCTAGTGCATTAGAGGATATGAGTAGTAATTTAACATTAGTCACTCTCTTAGATTTCATGCATCCTCTAGTTTAATCTCATTAACATCAGCTCTTATTCCCCTGTGTATTTCAGAGGAAGGCTAGGTGGTGGGAACGAAACCAATTGGAATTACATTTGAAGCATATAAATGACATCTTATCTCTTATCAGAACAGTTTACAGTGACCGCCACAGTATGATAATCTTAAATTCCTTGATTACCAACGTCATTAGGCAACCAGGGTCAAAGACACAGATAACTGACAAAAGATGTTACAATTATTCCTGTGTCCCTAAAATGACCATGTATGAATAGGTGAAACACTTAAATGAAACTGAGGTCCAACCATGAATTCCCCTCTGTGCTACAGCATTGAAGATGTATCCGTCCTGGATGGGCTTGGCCTGGTTAAACACCCCCAGGTGATGAGCTGCATATATATCACCCTGTTCCTGGTCACTATGCTCATCATCTCACAACAGGTAAGGAGAATGCTCTTCACCTCATTTCCCTCCTATTTTTATCCCTTATTTCCCATACAGATACACACAAAGGCACATTTAAACAACAAAAAAGCATCCTAACGTCATGCATCCTCCATTCATGTATTCCCATCCAAACCCTGTATTTCAGAGTCATCGGTGAACCAAAACTAAACATCTGTTTTGTATTTTTGTCAGCCTGTCATGATTTTATCTGCGGCATCTTTTATAAATTTTGTCTGGCATTGCTGTCCACAAACTGTAAAATGATAGGAATTAATAACTTTGTATTGCTTACAGGCATAAAGACAGACTGATAATATTCCTATAGAGTTAATGGTGCCGCGCAAGTACCTGGATGGCAGATGTGTAACCTTTCATTCCTAACCTTTCTTACATTCCTCCTCCCTAGCCCTTTCTTCTCCTCTCTTTTCCCTACAGCAAGTGCAAATGTTTTTACATGGAGGGACAAGGATCTAAACCCGACACGGGCGCTGGGCTGCGAGCGATGTGGCTTTGACTGTTAGATATGTAACAAGTAGCGATCGGCTTCTTGCGTCTTATGTCATGCTGGAGTTTGTCAATTTGCCTTGAAATAGCAAGTTATCTCAAAATAATTTCTCAAATGTAATTGGATATCATCAAAATAGCCCAAGTAGAATATCCCATCACTCTCTGGAACTCTTTGGAGGCCAAAAACCTACGTTGGACCCTACGTTAAGCAGTTTTATTCTATAGGAAGAGCGTCATTCATTCAGTTTCCCCACCCACATTTTCCCAGCCTGTCCAGGGATTCAAACCTCCTCCTTCCTCTGCTCCATCCCTTCTTCCTCTGCCTCATCCTCACCACGCGTCTCTCTCTCCTAGAACGAGTCCTGCTTCCGCCAGGACTTCCTGCTGAAGAACAAGAACCACACAGAGCAGGACGAGATCGAGACCAGGGAGAACCTGAACCGCCTGCTGCTGGAGAACGTGCTGCCGGCCCACGTGGCGGCGCTGTTTGTCGGGGAGAATAAAAAGAACGAGGTGGGACTCCACTCAAACTCTTTACTTAATGAGAAGTACAAGGTAGGCGCCCCGGGTTAGGGGTGGATTTCTGAGGCCAACATGCCCCCCCCCCCTCCTCCTCCTCCCTCCACCTCTCCCATCACTCCACTGGCTCTCATTGGCACGTTTGGTGACTTTGACACCGGTACACGGTTGACATGAAATTGGGCTTACCAGCAAAGTAATGTGGTCACTGCGTACTGTTTGGTTTGTGGTCAAGGGAAAAAAACGCCCCAATGGGAAACCTGCAAAACATGGATCGCTTCGTATCATAATCTGTGCCTCACTTGATTCAACCGTCATTCTGCCCCGCATTTGAAATGATGGATTGCAGCATCATCATCATTATTTGTCGACATTATAGAGACAGAGCCACTCAAATTATACATTGCCAAAACCACCCAACTAAAGTGCATGTGTCATTTTGCAAAATGTGAACAAAAATTAGACATTGGTCACTACTTGAAATGTTCTCAGTGTTCTATCTGCAACCCTGTGACCGCGACTTGTTGAAATATAAGCCCGTTAGTTTGTTCTCTAATGCGATCACAACAAAAGAGATTATATTTTCTCTGTCTTTCACAAACAAGGGAATAAGGGAAATGAGATTTTAACGATCTCACGGTCGGCATAATAGAAAGCCGAGCATGACTCCAGTGATGTCGGTGTCCCCAAAATGTTGAGTAAGATATAAGATTGAGGAGGATATAAATAAAAATAGATATAGAATAGTTTTTGATGGCTCGAATTGTCACTATGCCTCGCTATTGACAAATTTACAGATGTTTGCAGTTCAAATTTACAGATGTTTGCAGTTCAAATTTACAGATGTTTGCAGTTCAAATTTACAGATGTTTGCAGTTCAAATTTACAGATGTTTGCAGTTCAAATTTACAGTGCAAGAGAGCATATTGGCAGCTTGTGCAAATGTGCGTCAATAGCTATTCACACTATCAGCTTTACAGATGGCAACTGTTTTAGTATGTGCAAGTAATGTATGTACAATAATATATTCAGGTCTTGTGCATAAACACAGGACAGATTGTGCAAGCATGGCAGATGTACAGAGCAGTGCAGAGCAGTGGAGAGAGATTTACCGATCTAAAAATAAAATTGGAAGTAATTCTGAATGTCAATCTGTACAATGACCTCACTTGCACTCTGGGAAGTTAAGCTGTCGTCACGGGGGCATGAACAATCTGTCGCCCGTCACTCACAGAGAAGCACTTTGACTTGACGTACAGTGACAAAGGAGTCTGCTTATACAGGAGCTCGTCAAGCTTTCTTTTGTGTTGTGGGAAATCTGTTTGTGGTTAATTCTTGTTCCTGGAGGCTGGCCATCGTATCTCGAGGAGTATCTTGTGTTGTTAAATGCTTGATGCACAGTGCTCGCATTGTCAGATCACTCAAATATGTCTCATGATGAAGAGTGTGGGAAACATGAGCAAATTGTCTGTTTTTTTTTGCTCTTGAGTGAAACATGATACACATTCAGAGTGCTAGCTGTTTCCTGGTACGAGTCATCAAGATATTTTTGACAATGGCTCTCTTGAAGAGGTGAGACCTGATGACACAGGCTGTCATATCTCATGCATTGGCCCAACCTGAAACCCAGTCTTTCACAGAAGTGGCTCTGTGCTCTGATGCCTTCCAATGTCTCTTGCAACCCACAAATTTCCCTGTGTGTGTGTGTGTGTCTGTGTGCTGGCTGCTTCTTCTTGATTACTTGTACAATAACCAGAGGTGGAAAGAGTACTGGAAAGTGTTGCTTAAGATGTTACTTGACTCTCTGTAAGAGTAATTATTTGGAAAATTACACAAGTAAAAGCTTGAAAATTTCCTCCCCTGATTACTACTCATTTTGGTATGGTACTATAATAAACAATTTGCCCGATCAGCCCAAAGTTTGTGGATTGTCTCTTTCTAATCACATCAGCAGAGCTAGTATTGATTATGGGAGGTAAAGTCCAGAATAGCTGTTATGAGGTAAATCACAGAACTCATTGCTTTCACTAATCTTATGTCTAGAAATAAAACTTACTTACATTAAAGTGGGAGTAAACACTTGAAAACATATTCAAGTAAAAGTAAATGTAGTCAAAAAAGTAGTGTTACTTAAAAAAAAAAAAAACAAGTAGTTACTTTCCACTTCTGGCATATAACCCTGCACTTCTCCTTGGTACAATTACTCATTATGCTTCTCGTATTTTGCCTTTTGTCCAATAGGATCTCTACTACAAGTCCTATGACTGTGTGTGTGTGATGTTCGCCTCGGTGCCGGATTTCAAGGAGTTTTACACCGAGTGCGACATCAACAAGGAGGGCCTGGAATGCCTGAGGCTTCTCAACGAGATCATCGCCGACTTTGACGAGGTCAGGCAGAGAAGCAGGAGAAAGCGAAACCTCTATATCTTTCATCCTGAGCCCTTATTTCTTTACCAAGTACTTCCCTATTATACATGACAGAATTATCTGTTTCATCTCTGCACTGTGGGTTTGACAGATCGGTTGCTTATAACGTTGCTGATTAGGAACTTATTCTACTCTTGGAATCATTCAAGTCCCTCGGCTAAATGGCAAAAATGTAAATGTCAGCGGGAATAAATAAATGATGAAAGGAATGAGTGACTAATCGGGCAACATGCCCAAATGCACACATGACTCATATTTCTATTCTGTTTTTCCCCTAACGCAACAGCTGCTGTCCAAGCCAAAGTTCAGTGGCGTGGAGAAGATCAAGACAATTGGCAGTACGTACATGGCCGCCGCGGGGCTGAGCGGGACGCCCGGCCAGGAGAACAATCAGGTGGAGTAGCAGTGCTTTGGACCAGGGCCACACCTTTCTCAGCATTTGTTTTAACCCACTTGAAGCGCCAGATGGGTGGGGTTTACCACATCAGGACAATCCAGATACTGTCAATAACTAAACTTAAGAAGATTTTTTTTTGTCATGGTTTAATGTGTGTCATCCTGGCACTCATGGCATTTCTTAACACTTAATGTATGTCATTTCTTGGATGGTTTTATCCAAAGTGCCTGGCAGTATCGGTGCCATTTTTTTACCGCTGAGCACAATGTGGCAAATCCCACCAATCTGGAACCTAAGTATGGAAAAACAAACCATCAAAGGTATTTGAAAGTACTATTGGACCCAGGTCTTCTGAATAGTGATTGATTGATTGATTGATTGATTGATTGATTGACAGACATTATTTCGGTGTCATGCACTCTGCATGCTCAGATCACATGAGCTTTAAAGACTCATCCATACATCACATTGCAGTTTGGTGTAACAAATATTTTCCTACACAAACTCAAATACAACACAATGCATATTTCCCTTTTCTCCAGACTTTGTGCCACATACAGTCCACCTTTTCAGCATATCTCAAGACTCATAATTATCTTACCAAAAAGAAATTACCAGAAATAGAAGTCATTGTGCACACAAAACATAAAACATGCCCTAGTCATATTTTGCATGTTGAATGACGCTGCTGTGCCTCTGTGTTCTCTCAGGACAGGGAGAGACAGCAGGCCCAGATAGGGAACATGGTGGAGTTTGCCATCGCTTTAATTGGCAAGCTGGATGGCATCAACCGGCATTCCTTCAACAGCTTTCGGCTCCGCGTGGGTGAGTAGGTGTAGCCGCTCGGCAGCTTCAGCATAAATTTACCACATTTCATTGACTAAAATCTGCACTGCGCCGCATCCAGTTCTATCAGTGCAGACACATTAACCAACAGGTTGCCTTGGTTACACGGTGCATGAAAGGCATTTAGGTTAATGGTCTTATTAGAGTCAACGAGGGCAATATTAGAGTCATCATAATTTCTTAGATCAGGGTTTTATATCATTTTATATCAAATTCATAGCATGCATTATGGTGTGCTGGTGCAAGTTTCATCAAAATGGCGTCTTTTAGTTTCACGTTGGAGTTCCTAGTTTACCCACCTTTTTTACTATAACATTACATCATCTTTTGAATTAATACTTCATATTCCCCTCTCTGCTAAATCACATTCTCACTTACCTGCTTTGTCTCCTTGCTGTAATTGTCTGAAGTAAAGAAAATCCTTTCTCCCTCTCCGCTCTTATTTGCCTTATGTCCTTCCTTAGCATATGATCATTCTAGGAGTATTTTGTTTAATCCATCGTCAGGGAACTATGACTGACATTTGCACTATTTACTGGCTGCTTGGATTGTTGGTGAAAAATAAATGTAAATGTCATACTCAAGCTATTAATATGCAGTAGACAAAACCCAGTTGTGCGTCTGACTAAACTTTACCCGTCTGTTGTGTCTGCAGTGCTGACATACAGTCATTCCCAGACGGTTTATTCTCTCCAAGTCTTAGATTAAACATTTACAATTCTTGGGAGATAAAAACACATATAACTTTTGGCCATAAACACTGAAAGTTGGCCCAGAGAGCAGCGTAACGGCGCTCTTATCCACAGCTGTGTCAAGACACACCGTGCCTGGGAAATGAAATCCACTAAATTCCTCTCTTGAAAGACATTTTTATTAAAAAGCAGTAATGTGTTTAGCGTCCGTATCGTTTCTTTGACCGGTGACAACATATTTTTCACCTGTGCTATGAGAGGGTTGCTTCAGGTTACCATATGAAGGGATTAAAGTGTCTCTCTAATCTGTAAATTTCTTTGTTTTTCTTGATTTTGGTGACACCTTTGGTGATAAGCGGTCATTGCTTTGGTGTTTTGCACTCAATGGAGGCACTGAGCCAACATGCTGTGATAATAAAGACACTCAGTGTAGACTGCAGCTTCTTATATTCCTTCTACCTCCTTATATTTATTCCATAAACGTGGTGTTATGAACATAGGTGTTTAGAACAGCAAATGTTAAAGCTTTCATGAAGTGGCTATAGGTTGAATCCACGATTGTATGGTACCAATTGGTGATACACAGTAGCAAAACAGACATTTATTTAGAGGAAAATTATTATTACTTTAAATTTAAAAAACGCTATATAGAAGATTTTGGTGAAATGTTGCTACCTGAAATTCATCCATCAGTACGTCAAAAACACAGATGATTCTAAACACAGAAATATTTTGACAGTAAAGGTCTAAAGAGACTCATGACTTTAATAAGTATCCCATTATGTGCTTTACATTCACACCAGTAATGTGTGGTTTGTGGTTGCTATTTTGTTTTGGAAAGAAACTCTTCACTGGGATAAGATCCTGTCACTGTCCATCATACAGACTTTTTTAAATATTTTTTTTCCTAAACAGAGCTTGAATTGAGGCTAGTTGGCTGCGCCCCTCTTCACCCAGCCTCATGCCCCTGTTGTTGCTCCACAGGTATTAACCACGGCCCGGTGATAGCGGGGGTGATCGGGGCGAGGAAGCCTCAGTACGACATCTGGGGCAACACGGTCAACGTGGCCAGCAGGATGGAGAGCACCGGGGAGCTGGGCAAGATCCAGGTACATTCAGCCTGTCCAGCAGCACCTCGTTTGGTGCTTTTTAAAGGTCAAAGGTTGTGACCAGAGGTTAGATTTCATATCCAGAAAAGTTGTACCCATATGTATTAGCAACAATAGCTTTGGTGGGACAGCAGATAAACAAAGTTATTACTGAGTTATTTTTTTTAACTTTTATTTTAGTTTCACTACTCACACAGTTTCTGCTCTTTGGCTTTGCACAGTAAATCTCACCTAAACCATGGCTGCATTTACAAAGATCCAGTTTCTAACTCTTCGCGGACCAAATCTGATCTCTCTGTGACTGTCTAAACAGGGACAGATGATATGAAATCAGACCTTCCCATATTTAGTCATGAGATGTGATGTGTGTGTCCCTGTGTAAACGCAGACTGTTCCTCTGCATGGCGCTTAATTGTAGAACAATCGTAAATTTAGGGTTTAACAGGGGGAAACGACTTAATCCACTTTGCCCCTGTTGGAAGGTGGCTTTATACCAAAACATACCAAAACGTCCTGCTGCTCTAACAATAACGGCTTTATAACGTTTGCTCACAAGAGTACCATGACTTCTTTAAAAAAAATATGCTGTCATGAAGATGTTAGGTGATGAACTTTGAAGACAGGTGATGAACTGTTATTCCTGCTGTCAAGAACAATACAATTTGAATGCGGGTCTAACAACTGAAGCATTAGACGTGGAACCATGTAATTCCAATTTGTGTTTTCAGATGAGTGATGTTACCAAATTATATCTGACTCCATGACTCTAAGTACAGGGTTCAGCAGGGTGGCAGAGGGAGACAATCCTTCAACCAGAGGATCAGGATTTAAAGTCCCCATGAAATGAACTCCCATTACTCCCGTTTACTTCCTGGAAAACAGTGTATCTTTAATGGTGACCATACACCTATTGCTCTTACTTCCTGGAAAGCGAAAAATCTTTAGTGGTGACCTCATCGTGTACCAGGAGGCGACAAAAATTCCAACCAATAAAACTATCACAGATTTTTGAACAGTCCCGCCCCTCTGCCCCACCCATCAAATCAAACTGCCTTACTCTCCCTAACTGATGTCCCATTGGTTTACACTTTTGGATGATCTCTCCCTGTGTTATGTCCCGCCCCAATATCCTGTTTCAACAGGAAATAAATGAAATTAAAGAAGCAAGATGCTCTCAAAATGTGGTTTCCTTGTGACTTTAATCCCCCATATCAGCAAGCATCCACCCTGCTGAAGTGTCCTTGAGCAAAACACTGAATCCCTACCAGCTCCAGGGCTGCTTTTCTGTAGCTGAACCTGACCTCTGACCTCTCTGCAACAAGTCAATGTCACTGCAGGAGTCAGTAAACTATCATCATTATTACACTGGGTGCTCAAAATGGCCTTATAGTGTCCTTTGAAGGCTTCAGTCGCTCCACCCCAAGTGTTACTGGAACCACAGAAGCTTTAACTTGTTGATGTTTTGACTAGTTTTCCCGCCTGTGTGTTCCCGCCTGTGTGTTCCCGCCTGTGTGTTCCCGCCTGTGTGTTCCCGCCTGTGTGTTCCCGTCTGTGTGTTCCCGTCTGTGTGTTCCCGCCTGTGTGTTCCCGCCTGTGTGTTCCCGCCTGTGTGTTCCCGTCTGCACTCCCAGGTGACCGAGGAGACGTCGTACGTGCTGCAGAAGCTGGGCTACTCCTGCGAGTGTCGAGGCCTCATCAACGTCAAGGGGAAAGGGGAGCTGAAGACCTTCTTTGTGTGTACGGACATGAGCAAGCAGCAGGGCATGGGCCTGAGCTGAGGCCAGGCGCGCCACAGTGGACTCCAAGCCCAACACACACACACACACACACACACACTTCACAGGGACCCGGGTACACAAGTCGAGAGTTTACACACTCCCCCGCGCGCCGCGAGTGTCCAGACAGACCCCGTCCTACAACGCACCGGTGTTTGGGATATGGAGGCTTACTGAGGAGCTGCCTCGCTGTGCGGTGGGTGTGATTGTGACTGTGGTTGGGACCCGTTGGGAGTCACCGGGATTCGGCAGTCGTGGATCGCATGCTGGAAAGATGTACATACACTTGACATCTTTTTCTATTCATCAACACATTTATGTCCAGTGATCGGTCACTTTTGTACTTTTTCTTCTGTCTTTAACTTAGATGTTGTTTGTGACGGACAAATGTGTATTGTACTGATGCCAAATACACTTGTAATCGCTGAAGAAGACCGCTTTGGTCCTTTTGGAAAAAAATACAAAAAACGGCTTCTTTCTAAATCTAAAATACGGTTCTACAGTACGACGGATTCTGCTTGGATCATATTTTGGAGGCCATCCTGTATGGTTTTCCTGTTTGAAAAGGGGTTTGGACTCTCTGCTCTGTTACTGTGTAATGGGCAAGATGTGTGTGAAGCCGAGCTGCTTCACAAACAGACTGTACAACTATGATGTCGCAAGTAAGTGCTAGATATAAAAAGGAGAAAAAAAAATGTATCTCGCTTCTTCAAATGTTCTTGGGACACATTCAGATTTTAAAAAAATAATAATAATTATGTTTTTCAGGTTTTCACTTTCTGGCCAAGCTGCAAAATCTAAACTCACTATATCCTCAGAAATTAATGATCACATGTTTTTTTTGCCTCTCATTACAGTTAGTTAGGCATTGGTCCTAGTGAGGTTTAAGTTTGTAATCAACTTTTTATGTGAAAATTATGAGCAGTTCCAGCTTGGCCAGAAAGCAACAACCATTTATTAATACATGTATGAAAGGATATTTGTTGGGGAAGAGTTTCAGGAAGAAATCCATGTTGTGCTGTGTGTGTGTCATCCGTTAGTTGTAGTGTTTTTTATTCTGCAACATCAACCCCCGATGTGTCTTAACGCTGCCTGTCTGCCAACATGCTGCAATGAGGGAATCTGTGATGCTCTCCTCGGTGTCCTTAAGTCTGTTTAGATCTTACTACCAGTCTGCTGTGACTGTTCTTCTGGCTACAGCTCCAGTGATCACCTGCATTGATCTGCATCGCTCTCTGCGCCTCAGAAAACTTGATTCGTCTTGTGGCCTTATCTTTTGACCGCCATCTCGTCTGTAATTATGGTTGCATAATAATGTATTGGCCTTCATGTGAACAAATGTGAGTTTGAATTTTGTACAGTTCCGGAATGTAATAAATGTTTTCATAAGTTTGTGGTTTGTAGTAACGCGTTCCAAAACACCCGGGGGTTTATATAAAAGAGGTTTATTGATTGAAATGCATACAAATGTCACACAAAAAGCACCTTTTGTACAAAACGTGAGTTGTCGGCGTGGTTGGAGTTGGGAGTTTCGTTACACAGCGGCGACGGGCGCACCTTCCTGACAACCAGACGCCGTCTCCATGGGCTCAGCCATCTCCTGCACTGAAAATGATTTAAGGACATTCAATGGTGTAACTTTCAGTGTGTTGATTTTCTACTGACATGCATTTGTACTCAGGACTCGACAAATAATTGACAAATCATTTTAAAAATCAATCAATATCCAAGAATTCAGGAACACAAAAGCAGTTGATATTAATGGGAGTTGTATGTAAAAAAGACAAATCCAAAGTAATACAAAACTGTTTCAATATGTCAGTCTTTACCCATTTGCGTTCCTTGCAAATTCAGTGAAGTTGGTTGTAACTGAAGCTGTTAGTACAGCAGGGTGTTTACCTGTAGTGAGGTCTATGAAGGGCCCAGCTGGTTCTGGAGGTAGAGAGATGCCCATGGCCTTCCTGATGCCGTAGACGCTGCTGACGTCACACGGGGCGACCTGCCCGGTCAGCGCCGTCAGGTTCCCCGTCACTTTCTCAGCTGTAGACGGGGGGGGGGACGTGGAGAGGGAATGTTATCACAGCAACATTAATGGGGGCAAGTAAGCAGAAATGTATATACGGGATAGGTCTCTTTTTCTACACAAGAATGTAGTAGTATGTTGTATTTTCTCTTTACTGCGATGATACGGGAGAGACAGAAGAGGCTTTTCTGGTCGATCCTAGGATAGGGGAGATAAGTGGCTCTAGAGGCTGGGCTTCTAAAGTAATATGTGACATTTTCATCTAAATAAATGTCTGCTTTGCTACTTTACTGCTGTTGATTCAAGCTATATCCAGTTCATGAGAGCTATTAAATTAGCTGTTCTAAACACCCGGTGTCAGGTAGGTTTTTCCCAGGAAAAATCCTCTGGTGCAAAGGAGGTGATGCGTTTTATGTTACCGACAGTTTGTTTGGAATAAATAGAAGAACTGGGTAGTTAGCATGAGCAGTGATAGCTGAACCATGGCTGAACAGACAAAGAACAGAGCGCCACCTACAGAAACTCAAACTCCATCAACCAGAAAATCCAAGGAGAAAGACGTCACAGTCCCGCCCACACTGTTTGATTGACAGGTGATCTCTGGGTAGAGCAGTGCAGAAACACCACAGCAATGAGCGCTGAGCACCAAAGATGCCGTCGAACCCAAAAAGACATGGATCTCGCACATAAGCCAATTTAACCAACAGATCTCTGGGAACGAGGTCCGTCTTAACGATCTGAATCGGACTCGTGTCTAAGGAGGGGGAATTCCTTTCTGAAGCCCGGAGATACACCACATCTGCGTGGGCTGGAGGTAAAGAGGGTGTTGTTGGTGGTCTACAGCTGGGGGCGAGGGCCCGAGCGGAGGAACAAAGGGGCCATGCATCGCGAGGCTCTTACCCAGCTGCAGCTCCTTGGCGGTGGGGGCCAGCAAGCAGATCATGTTAGGTGGCTGCTTGGCACTCAGACGCTCCTTCTGTGCTTCCTGCAACTCACGGAGGAGCTTTGTAGTCTCGTCCAATTTCTGCTGGAAGTGCAGGGCCTCTGTGATGAGAGGGGGGGGAAAAACACACACACACAGAGTTGGTACTTCCTCTAAGTTCCTCCAGTTACCTCCTGGTAATTCCTCCTGTCCTTGGTTACATGTATTCAACACAAAAGGTCCATTCTATTTGAACCCCCGATATGGATCCCCCTCAATCTTTCCGTTTTCTTTGTTTCCTACATTAATCTCCGACAGCGCTGAGAAACCAGACAGCCTTTTGGGAAAAAAATGATAAAAAAAAAATAAAAAAACGTAGTTAATGGGCTTTTAGAAAGGTCTGAGAGGATTCGTAATGGGATGCTCAATGACTAATGGCTCATCTAACTGCTTTAGATGAAGGTTGACTTTTTTATTTCAGATTGCCTGCATTGCCATAGTGTACACAAGGTAATTAGGACTTTGTTCGTTCACATATTCCTCTAAGACACATATACTGACGCTGTTCACAAAATGGGTTACAGCACAGAGGCAGCCAGGACAGACCAGGTCAGAGTTTAGTGTCTTCCTCAAGGACACTTTGAGGATGTCAACTGAGTGGGGTCCTGATTATATTTAGAAACGCAGACAGCATGTACAACATTACACAGATAATAATCTACTTTGTTACATAACAAAATGTGCTTTCACATTATTATTTGTTTTTAAACTTTATTTATCCATGGGTGGTTGGCGGAGCCTGCATGCTCTCATTCAGCACTGCCCTGTTTAACATTCCTAGTTACGCACATTCACACCTAGGAGCTGCCCAGTGCCACCACAGTCTTCTACTGTCGGCCTGCTGGAGCTGTTGGCCGTTTCAGTGTCTTGCCCAGGGGCAGCTCGATGTAGTTGAGGGAGGAGCAATGAGGACTTCTATTTCCCTTTCCTTCAGAAATGCTGTCAAAATGTTGTCTAATGTAGTTTAAATGTAGTTCAAATGTTGTGTAGTGTATTATAGTCTTGTGTATTGTATTGTCCTGTTGCGCTGTGGTCCTGAAGGAACGCCATTCCATTCCTCTATATACTGGGCACTGTATATGGTTGAATGACAATAAATCTGCCCGACTTGACTTGAGGTTTTAGAACTGGGATCAGGATTGAAACGTTTCCAACAATGCTCAGCTCTAGGTAGAGAAGGTCCAACTATGGCTGTGTGCCGTCTGGTACGGAGCGTTCTCTCTCTCTGATATGTGTATATATATTTTTACCCTTTTGCGTGTAACATATTTTCTCCATCAGATTTGCTCTAGTTTTGGCTTTAATTGTTTTTGCGTGGCCTACATTACGCTTATTAAGTTTGATTGGATTTTACCCCCAGAGAGTTCCTCGGCAGACTGCAGGCCCAGGCCCAGGCCGATCACAGAACTCAGGGAGTCCAGCCTGTTGCTACTGGTTGCTTCAGGTTCAGCTACCTGAGAAAGAGAAGAAAGAGGGAAAAAAACCCAACAAAAAACACATTTAGTCAGATTAGAAAAATGCAATCCACAGAAGACAGCTGACAGTTTGTGGGAACATCCAGGCCCTTTTGAAGCCTTTTTAGTCACGCTGCTTTCTAGATCCAATAAAATTAAATATAATGAAAAGCTGCAACACCCGAGCATGAGGGTAAACTGGAGAACGGCCAAGCACAGCAAACAGTCAGGACAGAGGGTTGCTGTGTGCCTGACGGAGCGGCCTGTACTTCAGTTTCCTCCACTGCTGTGAGGGGCGATTCAGCCGCCCGGCCGATGGGTACGGAAAGAAAACTTTTCCAAATCTCCAATACTGGGAATTGAGTGTGACCGAACGGGACCGGTCTTAGGGGGGGGTGAAGTGACGGGAGCTGTGTTTTGAAGGGAAATGTTTTTTCCATGTGGGGATGGGTCACAGGCGGGCCCCTGCCGTGTTGACACAGCTGGACGCTGCAGCAGACGTAGATAGGCCGTCTATAATGACAAAATGAAATAAAGAATCCGCACATGACGTAAAATCAAGACCATGTGCTTTAGTGGCCACACCAAACAACGGCATGGCAAGAGGTCCTCTCCCACAACTTCCTGGAGGATCAAACACCGTTTGTGTGATGAGGGCAGACTGCACGGGTTTTGCATTACATATCATTTATTGATATTTCTCATTCTCGATCTGACGTCTACTTTTATTTTATTTATATAGTGGGACACGTCTCACCTCCATGTCGTCCTTGTTCGCATGTGTTTTTGCTGGCTCTCCCACCTGTTGGACAGTCAGAAAGAAAAAAAATAGTATACTTTCAACTGCATGGACACATACACATATATATATATATATATATATGTTATATAAGCATGTAAGATACATGGTTCTAAATTTCAGAAGCATAATGCTAAAAAAAAAAGGAAGTTTTCATGTTTTTACATTTCTCCTCATTTAGACTTTGTTGGAAAAAATTAACATAAGTGCTCTAATCAACTTAGAGCACTTAGATGTGAAAGTAGAAGCTTACTGGCTCTGTGTTCTTGAGGGTTTTGGAATGCTCCCCATTCGTCATGGCATCCAGAAGATTGTCTGCCAGTTTGTACGTGTACTCCTCTGATTTGGCCAGGAAGTCTGTGATGCTGCTAATCACACACACACACACACACAAATTACACACATTTACCGCTAGTGTTCTCCTTCATAAGCAGCAGCAGGGTTACAAACAGAATCACTTTATTCCCCATGTATAACGAGAGGGGAGCGTCTTGGTGGGGAGATGTTGACAACCCCGGTACAAAGTATGAGAATTCACGGCTTGAAATCGGATCGGCGGACTGAGCCAGAGCCCGCGGCCAACAGTGGCAGAACTCCTTCTGACCGGGCAAAGCCGGGGAGAAAGAGGAACATCTGGAGGCTAATCAGCCAGGAATGCCTTAAGTGAGGTTTTGTGTAAATGTCACAGATCCAGGGTGCATTACTGGCCGTGCTGCTCATACCTCTCGGGGGCCTGGAGGCTAGACTCCTCGCCGTACAAAGAGTAGATAAGGTCAGAATCCTCCTTGCTGATATTGGCGAAGCTGGAGTCGTAGGTGGGTGCGTAGGAGGTGAACGGCCCGTAGTTCATGTAGGACACTGTGGAGATTGTGTTACACACAGGCAGCTCATCATCAGTCATGCACACTGAATCAGAAGGGAGTGGGGGGGCTCAGAGTTGAAGATTGTACGAAAGAATCCAGAAATGTGGAGGCGGTGCGGTATCTTACCTGGAGTGATCCTGTTCCGCTTGTCCTCCCTGAAGCCCTGCAGGGTGTTGACGCCGCTCTGCAGTCGGTTGGACATCATGCCCAGCTTCACAGGACAGTAGCCCACATCTGCAACAGCAAACAGTTGAGCAACACTTACCAACTTTCGCCCATTCTCTCCCCGTCTCGTTTTGTTTGCCCGGATGTACTTACCTCCCGCTGATAGATCTGCAGGGTTAAGGATGGCCAGGGTGGTCGAACCATCGGTCTTCCGCCTCACAAACTCCAGCTACAAGACAGCAAATGAATGTGGGCTGAGAACTAACTTGGTGATCTGTTATGGCATGTCGGTGAAATATTTATTAAAGGAGACTGGCAAAATGCAGATAGAATGGAAGAAAGCCGAGGGAGACACAGAGATCCCAGGCCAACAGATGAGTATCTTAACCGCTTCACCATCACTGTGTCTGCCTTAACAAACAACTAGTTGTAAGTGTTGACGTTTAATGACTTCGGCCTGGAGGAATAAAACACAAATCTGAAAGGGATGCCGTGTCATGAATGAGTAAACTGTTTATGAAAGTTTCACACATGGAGGTATTCCCAGGCCGCATGTGATTCAACAAGCAGAGGTTGTTTAGGGTTGAGCGCCCATGTATTCAAGCATATCATCAAGCATTTTCTATTTACTGTTTGTTTACATTGCATTTTGGCCAAAGACATCTGCTAGCCAAAAGCCAAGTTCATTTGTTTCAACGAAGAATAAATGAAGAATGAAGATTAACCTAACATCCAATGGAAATATCAAAAAGAAATGTTGGATACAACACTTATTATTATTATTATTATTTTGGGGTTTTGAGTAACCCAAGTACCAATACATAAGTTCTTTTCCCCGTGACAAGAGCTTGGTGAAGACACATAATTGACTAAAACTAAAATGTTGAGGCATCCCTTTAACCTGTTAGATCAGGTGGCAGTCGTGGGAAAAATAACCGTTGATTACATTCTGAATATATGGAAAGCCACGAGAAGCACTTGATAAATGTCAACTTGCAAATGATGTCTTTAATTTTGGGGTGCCTCAAACATTTCAAACAATATTCAAACACATTTTCATATTCAAATACATTTTGGAGAGGTCTCTCCCAAAATGATACATATCTCCTCTGGGTAAAAAACCCTGACTACATGAAGTTAATTACAGAAAATATCTAAAACAAATAATCTCCTATATGAAAGTGTTAATATTTTCTTTAACTACCCACTATCCTTTAAAATAATACCATGATTTATTTTCATTTTGTGCCATCACAATTTTGTAAGATTACGTGTCACATTACTTGTAATGGTGGATCTCTGGTTTTGGAGCAGTTTATCGGTGGTTTCTCACCTCACACTGCAGCACTCTGTTGGACAGCTTTCCTCCAGACTCCTCAATGACCTTGCGAATCTCCTCCAGCTCTTTCTCTGCCTTCAGCGCCTCATCCTTGGAGTCCTTGTCCTGTCTGCAAATGAAACACAAATTGAGAGATGGCAGATGAGACACATTGACCTTGAATGAAAAGGTTTTACTTTGTAGCAATCAAAACCTGCATGCATACAACAGCTAACAGCAGAGTGCAGAGTACAGCAGAGCTGCTTTGGGTTATAATGAAAGGCAAACTGCATGAGCGCTTCTCTCCATTAACACCTACGTTCTACTTTCCTTCCTTTGATAACCTATCTGTAAGCGCTTTGTTAATGTCAATAAACAACATTAAGATTTAGTACACAATATCAACTTCTTTTGCAAGACAAAACATGAAAAGTGCCTGACTGAGTTTCCTCTGTCAAAATGTTTTTATGTAATTCCTTTGACAATCTACCACAGCTAAAATGTGATTTTAATCGTCAGTCTATGTCGCACCTTTGAGCAACAACGCCCTGGTTGATTTATCCACTGATGTAAAAGACGTACGGTGACGAAAGAACGCAAGACCCAGCATGCTCCGAGGCATTCCTCACATTCTCAGCCTCCAGCCTCACGGTGGAAAGAACTGATTCACTAAAGACTCACAGGAAAACACGCCCACAGAAATCAACACTGTTCATGGACTTGCCAAGTGGGAAATTGCCTCCATCCACATGCTGCTGATTTTTGGCTCTGGCTGGTTAAGTTATCTTGTCTTTGGTCGCCTTGCCATAGAACCGATCGCTGTTTCAGCTTTCGTTTCTGTTTTTAAAATCTTTGTGACTGTAGCAGGTAAGCTGGCGACAATAGTCAACGGACAAAAACAAAAAACATGTTTCCTGCCCTGCTCATCAACTTCAGGGACGGCACTGGGCCATTTCCTGACTGACACGTGTGTTTGGGAGATGAGCAGCAAGATCTAAATTCTAAAAATCTAAACTCATGCTGGGAACGTTATACTGCTTCCTCACTTCACCTATCTGTATAGTTTGTGTACATACACACATATATAGTTTGTATTTTGTACTGCTGTTGGTGTTAGCTGCAATATTGTAATAACCCATGCCATAATTGATTTGCATGTATGTTTAAGCATATCTATATCTATATATACATTTATCATTTGTAATGCTGACTAAAATCTTTGAAAAGGACAGCATACGCACAAGAACAAGATGCTCCAAACACCAAATCAAACACTAGACTGATTAGCCAGAGGGGTGCATTGATTTTCTATTGAGTTCAAGCTTCAGCAAAAATAACTTGAATTCCTGCACAAGGCTTTGAAGTGGGTAAAGTATTAAATGTGTAATCATGATTATTCACTTCCTGAATAGAAGGAATTGTTGTCATTCCAAAACTTTCAAATTCTTTACAGTGCAATCTGGGGTCTTGAAGTATCTCCTAGCTACAGAGGGGCCAAGCAGGAGGGATGTGAACAGTGTGCCTTAAATCAACATGTGTGACTTGTGCCAAGTCAACAGGGTAAAAGACCTGGGTGTGCTGGGGGTCTGGGACCTCTCGCTGGCGTCCGTGGACATGGGCCCCTCTCTGTTCTGGTCCAGGCTCGAGCCTCCTTCCTCCTCAGTCTTCCCTGGCTTGTTGGCAGCAGGGTCCAGTCCAGACATGAAGTCTATGCTCTGCCTCAGGCTCTGTAGCCTCTCCTACAGGAAACAGAATTATTCATTTGCACATATTAGAATGATTTAACACAGAACAGAGAACATATCAGATTACAAAGATGATATTAGAAAAAAAAAATACCACAGGAGAAACAAAGAAACATAAAATCAGGATGACAAACTATCACAAGTGAATTGGATGACAAACAAAAAGAGAACAAAACTCAACAGGCAGAGGAAATGTAACATATATGAAGAAAATCAAAACACAAAAATGGCAAGGAAAGAGAAGTGAATAATTTGTGAGATAAAAGAGAATAGTTTGAATAACTAGTTAGTGGCAACATGACTTAAATGTTAGTGATGATACGTGACCTTCCTGGGAACTATCTGAAGCTATCTGCTGCCCTCTGCTGTTCAATTATTAGTTTTAGGAAGTTTGTCCCATTGGTCAACTTATCCATTAAGAGACGCGAACATAGACACCAAATCATCCAAAAACCCTGAACTGTGGCTACATCAGCTACATTGAGTTAATGATATTTAATTTTTGTTGTTAATTTATTAATCTACAAGCCATATAATAAAATCCACTAAAAACGTTTTATTACTAAAAGGTCAGTCTTTGTATTTTGGATGATGCCAGTTGTCTACGATCACTTAACATAGTGTGTGCTGAAGTGACATCATAAAACACCGGAGCAAATGATCTACCGGGGACCCATGGATGATTTTGGCATCTATGCAAGTTGACCAATGGGGCAATCTCCTAAAAACTTGGTGTATTAAGAAGCCTGTCTTCTATCTTCAGTTTCATACCGGGCTCAAGATCTTCATTCCAGAGTGCAGCAGTTTCCGGGCGGCTTTATGGTAGATTGTCTCAGGTTTGTTGTAAATCATGGCATTCTCACACATGATCCTGAAATCCACCTGCATCAACGATACAAGACACATCAAACATGTACACTTGCCAACATGACAAATGAAACTGCAAACGTGAATCTAACTTTCCCCTAACCCTATCAATCAACATGATTAAACCTTTCAAAGTTGCAATTACTTGGTTCACCTTACCTCCAGTTGTGTGTGAGTGTATATTATGTACTTTACGTGTACAGTTACACCCCGTGTGTACAGTGCAGATAGATACCTTGAGTTCCTCCAGTGACTGGTAGCACTCTTTCTTTACTCTGTCCTTCATCGTACTGAAGTCCATGGGCCGCTTGATGATCGAAGAGTAGCCAGGCGCAATGAGGTCAGTCACCGGGAATGAGAAAAACGCACTGGGGTCTTTCCTACAGGAAAAACACACCATTTATTTACAGAACCACACATAACATTGCTACAATGTCTTCTATATAAAACAATGAAGAGGAAAAGAGTGTTGTTGTGTGTCAGTAAGGCAATCCCAAGCACCCCGAGGAGACTGGCTGCTGCCTAAGCTGATGGGCATCCAAACAAACAAATAAACAAGCAGAAAATTAATTATTAATTAATTAATTATCCCATATCACAGTTCATGTTAAACACTGCACCGTTGGAGCTGTCTGATGAGCTGGTTCAAAGCTTCCTGGAGAGGGGTCTGTTCTTTTTCTGCAAAGAAGAATAAAAAACCCACATCAAAAATTTAGGCAAAGGATCAAGGAAAATAAAGGACGGATACAGATTGCAAACAAGAGGCAGCTTGGCATTACCTTCCAATTTATTCAGCTCTGAACGGATGGGAGTTCTGCTCTGGTCTCGGTCATCCCAGTCTCCATCTGCATCCTGTCCTTTCTTCTTCTTCGTCATCTAACATTGCACACAAAGGCCATTACATATAACAGTTGAAACTGGGGTGGCAAGGTGGCTCAGCGGTGAGAGAGACTGTCCCATGAGTGGAAGGTCCCAGGTACAATCCCCACAAGAACCAAATGTTTTCTCCGTCAACAGCTAGGTTTCCTTGAAGAAAACACTGAACCCGACTCATTCTATGTTGCTGTGGATGAGTCAGAGCTAACGCCCTAAATTTAAAGTGTAAACTGAACCCTTCCACCTACCAACTGTCACAAGCATTATCACTTAACTACTACCGAGTGATAAATAAAACAAACACAGCTCTCCCATCTACAAATAGTAGAAAGCGTTACCTTTTTCTTTCCTTTGTCATCATCTGGTGATCCAAAGCTCCTCTCTTTGTCGTCCTTCTTCTTCTTTTTCTTCTTCTTGTCCTTGGGTTTGTCGTAGTCCGCCGGTTGTTCGTCGTAAAATTTATCAAGACTTGAGCTTCCCGTCGTCACCTCGTTTCCAGCAACTTTTAAAACCAACTTCAACGGTCTCTCTCCGTACTCTGCAGAAAACAAGCCAGCGAACAACTACGTTAATGTATCAATAGCTAACTGATATCAGTGACAGGTGATATATGCTGGTAACGGTAGCATTTAGCTAGCAAGTGCTACAATGAAGCCCTAGCCTGACTTAATTTTACACGGCGATCTCAAATCTGTGTATTTGTATGGCTGCCCGAAGTATTTACCCAATGACTGAAACGTGTGGGAAACAAATAAACCAGCCCAGTAGCTAGCTTTAGCAGTGCGCTAATTATGATTTGTTCACTGTTAAGAGAGTCGTGCTAGCACGGCTAACGAGCGCGAATCCGGTGATGCTAGCCAATGCAGTTAAACACATTTGAAAACAATTAAAGGGCAAAAGTCCTTGAGCTATCTGCAAAGGAGTTACCTTCGTAGCCGTGCTTTTCCGACTTATGCTTTTTGTGCTTCTTGCCCATTGTTTATTGTTTTGATGTAGCACCGGCCAGTTGTTCTTTCTTTGTGATCTCTGTCCTGGCGGAAGCAGAACAGGGTGACTCTTCCTGGGGGTGCGGGTGAGCAGCGCCACCTGCTGGCTGGGCGGGGGAAACTTGGGCTCATGCGTTGATGTTTATCGCCACTAGGGAGCGTAATAAGCATAGCATTTCAGTCATGGACCAAACCTTGCAAAACTTTGATCCCATGATGGAGTATCCCCGTGAGTCCCGATTTTTAACTCTACATCATTAGTTAGCGCCCTTTAAAAACGAGACTTTGACATAAAATAATTATAAGATACAGAAAATTCCTGAAAACACCCTCGGTGAAGCACAAGGGACATCAGTGTGGCCTATTGTTCAGAGAGACTATCTCTCAACCTGAGGACCCAGGTTCAAGCATCCACCCTGCTGAAGTGTCTTTGAGTCAGACACTAAATCCCTCCCAGCTCCAGGGCTGCTGTTTTATAGCTGATTCTGCACTCAGGGGCAAGTGAATAGAGAAATCTCCCTATGAGAATGAATAAGCTATGACATTATAATGATAATAAATATTGCTGCTTGAGAGCAGCAGGCAAGGTCAAGGCCAACCAACATGTATGTCAGGCTGCATCCATTGCTCTTTGCACAGGCTGACAGCACTAGTATTGTCTTAACAGACACCTGCTTTAAAATGAAATGTTTTGGGACAATTATTATTCATTTGTACTCCTTTTCTTAGACCTTGTCGTCATTATGTGTCACACTGAGCCTTTTGCTAACTTTTAGTCACAGATGAGTTAGCTGAGTCCTGAGCCCAGACTGGGACGGTCTAAGGGGAGAGAGGATGCTTGGTGGTGGTTAGGCTTATTAGGACACTGTACAGTCCCGTGCTTCCATCGCTCTCAGAGCTGTTATGCTCTGTTAAATCGGCACATATTTTACAGGCTGATGAATGACAGATGTTTTATTCATGGAGGAGAGATAGTGTGCATTCTTTGAAGCACATTCCAGGTTTTATGAAGAGGCAGGGGATGGGGGCAGAAGTTTGGGAAGGAGCGGAGACCGAATCCACCATTCCAGCCATTCCTCCCTTCAGATGAGGAGGTGATTCTGACGCTCTGTTGACTGTCGGAGTCTCCTATCTAGTCAAACCCATCCCCAGCAAATTACCTCCTGATGGATGTCACAAAATACCAGCACCCTAAATTACTAAGGCGAAGAGAAGTTTAAATTTACATTTTAGGCTTTTAGGTGACACTCCTATCCAGATAGAGTGCGACAGCAGAAAAAGCTTCAATTTCTAGGTCACCAGCATTGCAAACAACCCAATTTCATCACAGGGATCATTAAAGTTTCATCTTATCTTAACCAATAGTGAGGAATTTAAGGGTCAGAGTAATAGTGCCACGGCAATACTCCTGTGACCCAAGGAAAATAAATAGGAGAAATAAGAGTTAAGGAGAGAGGTAGACAGGAATTTGTTTCTTTAAGATAAGAGCTGTAGACAGCATTTAGGTGTAAAAACACAACACAAACCTGGGTGTGCGTCCACAAAACCAGTCTCACATTCATTGTCTATAGTGCAACTCTAGCTTTTATACTTGTTGACCTCGCAAGTTCAAGTCTCCATTCTGTCCCTGCTGGCTTCAGGAGAGAGTTATTCAAGTTCACATACCCAGTTTTCCCTATTTCCCCATTTTCCCCATGGGGATCATTAAAGTTTCATCTAATATACATCGACTGGGCGGTCCTAGACCACAGGAATATAAATCCTTAAATTGAGCGCCTTTAGCTTAGACAGAGGAGCTATATAATTGTGAAACCCACACCACCAAGTGCTAGTCCTATTAGGTAAAGTATACTTTTACACGCACATTCTAGGCATTAAGCTGTTATGAAGAGCGACTTAGGATGAGTGTAACAGCGGAACAAGCTTAACTTCCTCGATTGCCTCCATTACAAGCGGCCGACAGTAAGGAGTGCAGAGGGTCAAAGCCTCAGTGCCTCAGCCGCTCCGTGTGTGTAGGGCCTGTGTGTGCCAGCCCCTGCCCGTCCCGCCTGCTGCATCTCCCCTCCCAGCCCCGGAGAGGCCATGGGATCCATCTGTTTCGTTTCAGCTGTGGAGCTGCACACGCATTGGAAGTCCGCGGACGAGCGCGGGATTAAAAGGAGATCAGTTACACCAAACAGGGCTAACAAATGGCAGATGTTGTGAAATTCATTATCCTCTGTCACAACAGAGGGGCTGAAGGGACCCAGAGATTCCGTTTCCACATGAAAGCGGCATCCCAGCGGAACCATGGGAAACCGCTTCCCACTCGGCGGCCTGGATGGAGCTGGGATATTTGGTCTTTCCACATATACACAACAAATACACAAACAGGCATACAAAGGCAGGCTTTGAACGGTTTATCTGTCTCGCACATGGTTAGACCGAACCGGCATTGGAGATAATACATAGTGTTTGTACGCCACTAAGCCAAAGCGCTATGATCATTGGCAATTGTAAGGCGCTGGAACAATCCAGTTTGAGCTGTTCTAAAATAAAAATGGAGTTGTGTTGTAAATTGTAGTCCTGGTTTTGTTCAGAGCTCCATCATGCCAGGATGACATTGCACAACTCTCTGCCATCATACCTCTCTTCAGGATTTTCAAACATGAAAATCTCCCCAACCTTCCTCTGATGCCTAAATTAGGCTACACCCCCCTCTCTCCTATATCTTCCTCCTCTACTTGCACCTGAACATGTCCCTGTCATGTTTATAAAAAACTTCAGCTCGCTCGACTCTTCTTAGCACTTCTCTCTCATACATAAAAAAAACCTTGTAGGACCACAGGAATATTTGTTCCATCTTTTGTCTGGGTGTCGTGGCGTTGACACTTGACACATATGGGTTGCTCACAATGTGTGCGATCTTGAAAGTGAAGCTTATACTTTTGTTGTTCTGAGCGTAAGTCACTCTGGATAAGTGCATCAAGCTTAATGCCTGAAACAAATGCAAATGAGTAACTTGCATACTTATTGATAGGTGCAGAATTATGGCGTGCAGCTGTACAGTGTTGGCCAGAGACGTATATTCTTTTAACTGGAAGTTGTCAGAATCCCGTTCAGATATGACAGATGAAATGTTTGGGGTCATTACAGCTGTCAACGCAGAGTGGGTTTTGAAGATGTAACCAGCCATCACAAGTAAGACAGACAGAAACATCAAAGAGGAGAAGCCAATCATTCTGCCTCAGTGTTTTTCTCCCGCCTGCCAGTCTGTCATGGCAACATCTTTGAGCATCAATCACTCATCCCAGTCAAAGCATTATGTGTATGGTGACTCTATTTTTATCTGCAGCCAAAACACTTCTTGTGTGTCGCTTTGATTATCAATTTCACAGCTCGGTTCTGTCCCCGCGACGTTCAGATCCCGCGGTCCGACACCGTGGATGAAGGCCGGACCTGATGTCACGCCGCAGCAACCCAACACTTCGACTTTGTGATGTAGAGGCTGGACCGAGGATGCTGGCTGTCCTCCCCAAAACAAAACCAAAACAGTTGAAACAGCCCTGGTGAACCGCTATTGAAGAGCACCAAGGCAGAGGCTCGTTTGAAGTGGCTTGAAGTCATTTGAAGTTATTTGATGTGTTGTCATTAGCATCTGCCGCCTCCGATTGTTAGCCACAGTCTTCTCTGATCCAATTACTGTAATGTATATTTCATCGGGCTTGCTTAATGTTTTTGTAGTTTAACGTCACCCTCTGCTTTAAGGTACTTAATGTATTATTCTGTTTTTGGAAGCTCCATTACAATGGAGGCTTTTTTTTTTTTTTTAAAGGAGACTAGTCTGATGTGTGACTCTGCAGGGGATGCTTGTTGGGAGTTGGCTGTGTGTGTGTGTGTGTGTGTGTGTGTGTGTGTGTGCATGTCTGTGTGCGTTTCCTATGAGCACGCACACATTAAAATGCTTACTTGCATCATGAGTTTGCGTGTGTGTGTGTGTGTGTGTGTGAGTGTGAGTGAGCATGTGTGACAAGGCGAGAGAGATGGAGGGGGGGGGGGGCGACCACTGATTTCTGTCGATCTGAGCCTTTATTCTCCCTAAGCCTCTGAAGACAGTGGTCCTGGGGTGGGAAAAATACACAGGGGAGATGTGTTCAAAGCCTGCGAGCGCGGTGACGATCCTCCGTCAGATCCTAAGCCGTTTGAAAAGTTCATATAAACTGAAAGACAGCCGCTGGGAAATGGTCTTTGCAAACTCAATGAGAGTTTATCATCCCGACACAGGGAGAGGCACCGTTTGAGGTGGAAACGCTGCCTGTAATCTCACTCTCCTTCAGAGGTTTATGAGGGACCCCTCCTTACGCCAAAAAATGGGTAAACCGGGGCCCTTATGCGCAAAGGATCTCAGAATAGTAGTTGTCATCCTTCTTAGCCTGTAGCCCCCCTAAAAACAACACAGTTCCCATCCGCGACCCCCTGGTGCGGATGCTCCAACAGACTGGTGAACTGTGAACACCAATCAGTGGCTTTTATTTTCCCTTTTCAGGCTATTTTACTAAACACACTGTTAGAGGAAGCTGGAAAAGGATCATTATCTCACAAGAAGAAAGCATCAATTGCCTGATGCAGGCTGCAACATGTAGGTTGTTTGCCTCAATATGTGGCTGTTTTATCTGTAAGTCGAAGTGCCTGGTAACTGTCGCTTGAAAAGCAGTTCTTCACCCAATGTATCACCCAGAGAGGCAGTAATTGAGCATTTATCTATGTAAGAGAATTCAGTGTCGTTTTCCATTATTGACAACTTACTTGGCACTATCTGGAAATTCCTATCTGGTAAATAATAAGAATAATTTCCATATAGGCCTTTAACTTATCCAGGTCTGATTGCTTCATTTTTGTCAAAGTTGGAAGTTGGAAAAGAGATGTGTGTCTATTCTTTGAGTAAACCCTGAGCGTGTGGAGGCTGGCTGCTCTGCAGTATTGCTCAGCCTGCAAGCAGACAAGCTTACATTCTCCAAAAGCTCACGAACAATCAGATCCTTTCTACTGGTTAGGCATAAAAAGACCCACATGACAGTGATTTCCAGGGCCTCGGCAAAGTGGGAGGGAATCAGAGATCACTGCGAGGGGATGACGGTAATTGTCTCATTTAGAGACTGATGCCCACAGGTAGGAGTAATTACGGAGGACCATTATTCTCTCCTGTCTGTGGGTGTGTGTTTGTGTGCCGCGGCGGCCAGTCTCTCAGGCGGGCCCCGGCGGCAGATTACAAAGGTGTGGCTTCCGTGCGACATCCAAATGTGACACATAAAAGACAAATGCGCGGATCAACAGAGGGCGTCTCAGCCCCATTCCGTTACTTTGCCGTCAATCTGACAGATGGCATGGGCCCGTCTGAGGCCCTGGCAATGAGGAGTGCAGCGGCTTCAAAGGCCCTCTGTAATCTGCAGAAACATCACAGGCTGGGAGAAAGTGACTGTCTCCCAGACACCCGCCCTACTAAGAGGGCGAGCGAGGCGCTAATGAAAGGCAGATAAAGGGATCGCAGGCACAGACAGCGCCTCATGAAAAAAAAAAAGAGAGAGAGAACATCAGGTAGGGTAGTCTTTTTTTCCCTTTGCCTTTCTTTTTCTTTGAAAGAATCTACAGATAAATGGTCTAGTCAGTTCTTTTGTATTCCCTAAAAAACAGGAACACACAGATAAAGAGTTATTTTCAAAGTGCTCCTCCCCTGTTGAGTGTGACTCAATTCAGTCTAAATGGTCAGCGCTGAGTATGGGGTAAAGTTAGTGATGATGGAAGAAGGATGAAGATTGTGGGGTTTTTTCTTTTTTTTCGCTGGAAATGCCAGCAGTTCGTTGTGTTTGTGGCTGCTTTGATGTGCCAGTCAGACCCGGTGCTTGCTGTCAGCTACAGCATTAATCAGAGGAGCTTGGCTCTTTGTCACACCTTGCTGCATTCATTTATCGCCCACGAAGGAGCCACCTCCCTTCATTTGGACTGATCAGTTCCTTTTAGTGATATCTCAGTGCGCTGCGGGTTCACCTCTCCTTCTAGGACACATTGATACCCGACAGCACAGATATCAAAAGCCCAATATGTCTTTTTCCATTCTTGGAAACAGTGGGGCGATGTCAAGCTGTACAGCCCCCGACTATACAGGACATCACACTGAAACCTATTGTGGTTAGGTTATAAAAATCAAACCACCTTGTGATTTGAAAACACATAATCACAACATCGGCCCGGGCTGCAGCATGAATCCCGTGGCTTCAAACCGGTCCCTAAAACTTTTGATCCCTAATGTTCCACATGCCTGACATTGTGTGATGGGGACTGTGGACAGCCAGCGGGTCCCCGGAGGCATTAGCAAGCCGACTGGGAGCAGTACACAGTGTGGAGGAGTTCAGTGGAGCTAGCATGGATCAGTCATAGTCTGCAGACCCCCTCTCTGCTCCAGAGCCAGGGGATTTGTTAGCTGCTGTCTGGGTAACTGGGCTGCTCTCCTATTGAGCAGAGCACATTTGCCTGCAGTTTCTGACAAGCCACTGGACTGTGTAGGCCTGTCAAAGCTCTTAATGGCTCTAGCTTTCAGGGAATATACAGCCTCAAGATACCCATCCCCATGTGCTTCCAGTGTGTGCGACCATACCCACAGTGGTGTGTAGTGAAGAAAAGAAAAACACACTTTAACAACCAGGCTAATGCTAATTCATGGAAATTAAATGCTTAGAATCATAGACCCTAGCAGCCCGATTTTTTTTTTTTTTTTTAGAGCTTTTTGCCTTAGGAACGTCAAATGCCATATGATTGTATGGAGGAAATATGCACTGTGACTTCCAGTGCTATGACCAATACACTATCAGTCACTCACTACACTTCCTTATACAGCTGCAAGTGGACTGCGTGCCAACTTGAATGCTGCAGCTGTAGTATTGAATGCATATAGCTAGAATGATGCGTCAACTACCCATAGTATTCTTAGTCTTGCATAATCTCATTGCACTGTATGTGAAGTCCTGTTGTCCCAGTACCGTTTGTCATTTGTCAATACGTCTCTGCACCAATGTCACCAAGACAAATTTATCTGTTGAAATGAATGTGATTTTGATTCTGATGTGGATTAACCCTGACACTGCCTGGCAGTGCTGAATCCTCTCAAAGTGAAATGCTTCAAGTGCAGATGGTTCTTCTATTTGAATGAGGGGAAATGTCATTTTCTGTGCATCTATCACAAAAATAATCTTTGGAAAAATTATTTCAAGTAAATTGCTGTGATTTCTAATATATTCTACACATTTTTAGGGGTTTCCCAGATCACCTGATATTCCTAGATCACCAACATTACAAGCAGCCAGGACTAGCTTGGACCCTCTAAAGACGAGGGATGTGTTCATGAGGATCTGGTGTTGAGTTTGGACAGTTTAGGACAGCATACAACGTCTGGGTGTCAGCTGCTGTTTCACTTTTAGCTCCGCCAGATTCCACTCCTCCCCACGCCCAGCCGGGGATACAGGAGCCATTCAAGAGTTGTGTAATTAGCTGGAGTTTAATTAAAGGCCGATCTGAAAAAGGCAGACAAAAAGGCAAATTAAAGAGGCTTATAAAGCAGAAAATGAAATGCTTAACAAGCTCAATATTGCCGCTGAAGGACACAATTTAAATGGCAAACTTTTACAGTGTGCATGTTTACAGTTCTGTGGGCTCAGTGTGTTACTATAGAGTTGTGATAAAAACTGATTCTATAATTGAAATATAACACAACAAATATTTTACAGCATGTCAAAATCTCACTGCCTCCCACTCCCACATGCCAGTGTCTAAAGCAAGCTGGATTTTTCAGATGTCACAGCTTTAATTGAAAAATGAAAATAAAAATGTGTAAATTTACAAGGCTCTACATTTCTGTCAAACCTGCATCTTTTTCTTCACATTACTCAAGGAAAGTGGTTGTTAGCACATTAGAGTGCATTTCTGTGTATTTGACCACACACTATTTAGTGATTAAATAACCTTTACAAGAACTTAAATATTTAGTCATGTTTCACGATCCATATGGTTTACCATGAATTCCGCATATGTGAATAAAACAACCCAGAATAATTAGAAAATTTGGTAACTGGTGAGCAAATTGGGAATGTAATCCACAAACGTTAAGGAAGATAGTGATGCAGTTAATAAGTGTTGTTCACATGCTGTAACTCCCACATCCCTTTTAACCTAATGTTAAATAATGTAAGTGAGAAACAGGAGGCTCTGTACCCCCACTGGGGCTAACTGGCCTAGAGGGAGGCCAGCAAACCACAAGCTGCTCTGCTCCTTGTCATCACTACACTGACTGGCTGCTGCTAGTTTCTGTACGTTAATATTCAACACCGATTCTATGAAGACTTTCATTTTTTACTTTCATATTTTTTTTTTATATTATTGAAGCTACTAGTGATCTTTAGTACTTCACTAACAAAATAGTAACAATTAGGAGGATGTGATCATCTGTATTTTATCAAACACAAGAAAATCTGGCAATATTTCTTTTCCCCAAAATGGAAACTTTTCACATGAGGATGGCGGCGATTTTGTGTTCGATTGAAATAGGTTCTTAATTAGTTACAGATAGCCAACATGATTTATCGCAGCACCTAAAGATTTAGCTGACATTTAGGGACATTTACTGAAAACAGAGGAATGTATTCAACCCAAGGCTTGCTAAGCTAAATGGAGACACATGACTGTTTTGTAAATTCAGTCAATGTGGAGATCTTGGCAATTTTCATTCGGTTTTAGACCAGGAATCTCTCAACTCATTAAAAAGTGGTGAAAATGTGAGACAGAACCACCCAACCATGAAAATATGTGCCATGGGGACATGCGTCCAAATTGACAATATTGAGCTGAAACCACAAATTCTCCTGATGTTTCCCAGGGCATATAATATGTGACCTGTCAGAAATCTGCTTGGCAGACTGTTAAGGTAGAATTATATGGCCCCTAATTAAATGAATTTAGAGGATCACAACTTTCAGCAAATGATAAAAACATGATTACCATCTGCGCTTTTGAGGAGCTCTTTCTCTGCCAAGCCTTTTGATGAGGCTGCAGAGTTATCCAACAGCTTTAGCAGATGTTGCGGTATTGAGCTGAAAAGCAGTTCTCAGGCATTTCAGTCCTCTTGAGAGAGTTTTTAACTGGTACACTTTGAATTTAACAAAAGGTTAACTGGGTTATTATCATCTGCAGCAGTGACAGCAGCACTGTTCAGATCCATCGCACTCAGCAGCATCCTGCTCTCTGCTGCATGCACAGTCCTGCAGCCCGCCGCGCCCACGCCTTCAGATAACACACACATGCATGCAAGCTTGCACACACACAACACAAGGTAGGGGAGAAAGGGATTACATGTAATGGGATTACAGTAATCTTTTTTTACCAAACACCGGTGACTGTAATTTGTTGCTGTTATGGAAGAAACACAGCACTGTCATTACATATATATACACATACTCTCAGATTACTTAGAAAAACAAAAAACCTTTAAGGAAAAAATGTATCTTAAATTTGAGATATAGTTATTATATGTTCAAATTATGTTAATGCAACTTCAAATGATAAATTAGAGAGAGAGAGAAATATTTCATCATTGAAAATTATGATAACACTTCAAATTGCAGTAAAAGAAATTGCAAATTGATACCTTGCACATCCACCCACCCACACACACACACACACACACACACGTTTAAATGAAGCAGCCCATCAACCTTTTCCTCACCTGACTACACACAAGCTCACAGACAACACATTGCTTCCAGTCGGAGCAGAGCGAACAAACTCCTCTCCGCTTTCCAACAGTTTAACACGAGGATGGCTGATGATTCGGGAATTGCCGCTCTTTCAAAGAAGCTTTACATGACCTTGTTTCCTCGGAGTAAAAGATACAGAGAGCTGGAGGGGAGGGGCGAGAAAGAGGAGGGGTGGAGGAAGGAGGTTTGGGTTGGGGGGGGGGTGGGGGGCATAGTGGAGGAGGTGGGGTAAACTTCAAAACCCACATCAAAAGGAATAAATAATTGTTTCTGCTGGTTTTGTTGTTGTGATACGGATCGGCGAAGCAGCAAGTGGCGAGCAGGAAGCTTTGATTTGAGGCAGCCTTCCTGGAGAGGGCTCCTTCTGTCGGCAGCTGAGCAGAGGGAAGCGAGGCCTACTGATTAAACTCCTGTTTGTTTTAATCTTCTTTTTTTGGCCCCGGGGGAGGCCCACAGAGAGGGAGAGAGCCTGCTGGGGGGGGGGGGGGTGGGGGGGTGGGACACCGCGCTCCTCCGGGGGCCAACACCCTCTCCTCTTTGCATGAACGCCCTGAAAAAGCAGGCAACGCGTGCAGCACCCAGCCGCGGGATGAGGAGAGCGAGGAGGCACAAACAGGGGTGGAGGGAGAAGAGAGGGTGGGGTGGGGTAGTGGAGTGGGGTGGGGTACAAGGGGTTCATGATGGGTGCTGATTGCTGAAGGGTTTCGGGTCAAAGGGAAATTGCAGCAGATTATTAGGCCGATAATCTTCTATTCAGTGTAATTTGAGTGGGTTTATTTTATTATTTCAAGTCAGTGAAATTACTTGAAAAGATTACCTGTTTGCTATTTTTTACGACAGTAGGCTATATACACCTATTTAACAACATTTAAGAACAAAATTTATTACAAAAAAAATATTTTCTCTTATTTTTAAATCAAAACCCCATTACTTTTCTTTCCTTGTAGCTGGTTCATTTTCAGTGATTAATTCATGGCGTACCAGTAGGCGTACATGAAAATTCCATCACAGATTTTTGAACAATCCCTCCTTGGACACAACTATCCCATTGGTTTACAGCGTCGGCCACTTTTGTCCCGTCCCAACATCCTGTTTCAACTGGAAATAGGTCCAATTGTGGAAGCAATATGCCCTCAAAATGCCACTTCATTGTGACTTTAAAGATAATGGCTCACTGGTTTCATTTTCAGTCTGTTCGGTTTGCAGTTCACTTCTCACTGGGGCCACTCATATTAAACATGTATGCACTCATGCCACTGCAAGGCCGTTTGGATAAAAGCACCCACCAAATAGCATGTGTTATGTTAATATTGTATGTGAAACGATGCAAGTCTCAAAGCCTTTTCTGCTTGCATTGATTATAAAGGTCTTCACACATATTTTCTCGTCTCCTTCATTGGCTGCACAGTAGCTAAACGTCCATGGGGGCAGATAGGGACCCCTGCTGACAGCTTCTGTGGAAAATGGCAGATTTTAGGGTCTAAGTTGACAGAGGTCAAAGGTCGTGCAGTGTAAGACAGCAGAGCAGTGGGGGGTTTGATGTTGAATGTGTGCGTTTAGGGGAATGGAGGCCACTCACATGCTAATCTCATCAGATGGGCCCACTCTGCACACTAACACATGCATGCACGAATGCACACACACACACACACACACGCACACAGCCTCATGGAGCCTCCACTAACATGACACTAACATGACAAGGGGTCACACACAACAAGAGAGGCAGTAGAGCTAGACACTGTGAGGCTCGTCTTTTTATGGGAGCTACTGTTTGTGTATGGAACTTAATATGATGTATTTTGCAATAGGTTGGCAATTGCCAAGATTGTATGATCAATCCATATTCAATTTGTAAAATAACAGAAATATTAACTGGTAATTTCATGTAAATGCAATGCAAATTCTTGATACAATAGCTTTGCACAACTTTGAGTTAAGATCACAAAGGAGGAATCTTAGAGAAATTTACCTCCCAGGAGTGAAGGCATTTATGAAAATAAGGTGCTTAACTATCCTTACAGTTGGCCTACCAGCAGTACATTATGCAAGCCATTAAATTAATACTGCATGAAACTATGCAAAGTTTAGATACCTATTTCCCTGCCATCGGAGTGCTTGCTTTAAATAAAGTTGCGTTTAATATTTGCACTGATATAATCGGAATGGAACCGCTGATTTGCATCAACTGATATATGCGAAACCGACTCTCTGATTCTGACAGAAATCCAGTATTGGCAAAAATGTCGTCAGAATTGCTGAAGGAATGAAATAGACTTGCTGAACGGCACATTTCTTTGAGCCCTTCACGCAGTTATTCAAACAAAATAGTCTCATCGGATCCTATCGACACATGATGAAACAACGGAAGGCAGCGTTTTCCTTCCCTGACAGTAAACAGCCTCTCCGTCCACGGCCCTGTCAGCGCGGGAGACAGAGCTCGTTAAGAGCTCACATCAAACGCGCACGGAGACTGATGATTTAAATATTGAATCGACTGGCGGCAGCGTGCAGACAGAGGAGAGCTGGTATGTGCTGACACTAAAGACAGATGTATATTTTAGCAGCCGTTTCCCTGCTAAACTGCCTAATGGCCTTGGGGATGAGGCAGATGAAAATGAGACCTGCAGATCTGTTGGGATGTCTCCGGGGTTTTTGGTGTAATCGGCGGAGACCCCATCTACCACCCCCCCCCCACCCCACCGTACCCCAACACACACACACACACACACACACACACACACACACACACTCCTCACTCTCCTCAATAGGATCAGAGGAGAGGTTCCCCGAGCGGAGGCCCCTCTCCAGGCCCCAGGCAGCAGGGACACTAACAAGCTGTAATGATCTCCAGCCAGGCCCTGTCTCTCCGCTGATCCTCCGCTCACTCACACCGCGACCTGCAGAACAGACCTCAGAACAGACGGGACCCGCTTACTGAACCCGCCGCCACTACGGCGCTGCGGCGTACTGTCCCCCTGTCCTGCTAGTTTCAGCTTAGGATCAAGGTGAGACGACCGCTACCTCTGCAGGAAGAAAGGAGGAATGAACGCAGAGGAATGTTTCGTGATGTAACACTACGGCAGAATGTATTGATAAATCTGCACCGCACATATAGAAAGGCATATTTGCTTTGATGATTTGCGCCTCCCCCCCCCCCCCCCTCCCTTCTCTATCTGCACCTCTGGTCTCCAGGCTTTTATGGGCCTGTCTGCGCTCCAAGAGGAGGCCAGATGTGAGGGACTGGAGCGTGTTTTGGTCTGCTTCTCATCTTGATGGGTCCTGTGTAGATCTATCTGAAAAGTCCCAGGAAGAAGAGAGATCTCTGGTCTCCCACAGCACCAGGACTGGAAGGCCAGTAACAGCCAGGAGAGGCTGCCACTGCATGTACTGTATATACAGTTAGTAGATCTCTCTGCTTTGAAACCCTTAGGTTATGGTTCCACCCGAAACTTCTCCTTGCAGTGCTGGTGTCTTTTACTCCTTATTTTCAGTGGAAAGCACATGGTGTTGCCAGCAGTGTTGTGAGCTTAGCATTCAAGCCCGAGTGCTAAAAGTTAAAAAATGTTCAACTTCCATTAAAAGAGCCCCACTCTTCAAATGGGTTTCCAATAGTCCTCATGCTATTGCTTTTGACAGCAATTGGATACGTACACACAATACACCATGTGATCAGGAATAGCTTTGTGAGTATAATCTTTTCCATTGGCTTGAAAATGAATGGATTAGAAAACAGAGAGAGGAATCTGAGTGACGTTCAGCCATTTTTTGACCTTTATTTATCTAGAGATGATTTGCTAAGGAGGCATGATCTTGTCGTACTTCATGTTCACACTGTTACACACACACACACACGCACACACACACACACACACGCACACGTGGGAGATGCCTAATGTAACCACAGTCTTATCTGTTGGCCACTAACCAACTCCAACGGAGCAACACTGCATATTGAAGGAAAACTCCACCCTAAAACACATTGACACTGTTAAGAAACAACTATTGGTGATGTATCTTGCATTTCTGCTTTGCCGTTTTGTTGTTTGGTGGTGTATTTTTCTTTTTCCCACAGACAATTGGACAAACGTAGACAACATGATGTCACGTTGAGATATTTCCAGCACAACATGCAACAGGCTCACGCTCTCTGGGAGTTGCCAAAAGTCATTCTGGGAAATGTAGGAAATCACTAGATGAAGTAGAAGTAGTGGTGGGAAAGTGTGTATAACAAAGAAAACACATCACAAAACAACTCCTGGAACACACTGAACATCATAAACTGATGATCTCTAACAGTGGAAGAGTATCCGAGGCTGGATTTTTCCTTTCAGTGCCTTGCTCAAGGGCACCTCAACAATAGTTTTTGAGAGGAGAGCATTACTATCATACTTTTCCACACCTATATTTTCTGGTCTGGGGATCCGAACTTGCATCCTCCAATCGTAAATCCGCCTCTACAACCTTCAGGCTTCTGCCACTCACAACACAAATCGCCTTAAGATCAGCACCTGTTGCTTCACCGCTGCAGCGCTCTGTGTGACGTCTTTGTCGACTGTCTGCTTCTGCTGATCCCGGGCCAAAGGTCAGGTTGAGAGACCAGACTAATGCTGACAAACACAAACTTCACAGATACAGCTCCTTCTACTTGTTTTGACTGTTGACATTAACTATAATTTTCATTTTCTATTCTTACACGTAGATGATTACAAAGAGATGTGATATATTCAGTAAAAATGAGCTACTGTATCTTACTTTCACTCTAGTAATTGCTTTGACAAGCAGCCAAATCGTTCTGTGATCTGTGTAACATTTAACTGAAGTAACAGTCCTTCTGCTTGAGTAAAATATTTCACAACTCTTTCTACTTTTTTTCCTGTGACTGACTGGTATTGAAAAACAACCCAGTGTTGGCTTGTTTACATCGCTGCTGTGGCCCTGCCAGTCTGTTCAGCTGGCATCTGAGGGACGGGGTTCAGTTGATCTTACCAACCAGACCAAATCCAGTCCCAGCAAACCATCAAACGGACCATGTGGATGCCCTCGCGTGCCGCCAGACTGGATGGGCCAAATTAAAAAGTGGGCGCATCAAAGTTAGCAGCACATTGTTTAGATGCCGCTTGAGGTCCAGGTCCGTAAATTAATTTATCTTTAGTCTCAGTGGCAGGATGGCCTGCAAACCGTCTGTGTAGTCAGATACAGACATACACTGCAAAAACATCCATCTTAACAAGCAAGTGAGATCATTTTGCTTGATTCCAATCAAGCAAAATGTCTTGAATCAAGTTTAATTTTTTTTTACACTAGCAGAGCGATCTTCTTCTTTAGAGTCAAGGGAGAGACAGGCAGGCAGGCACCTTAACAGTACCGTTAAACACTTTAAACAGATTACAGCAGAATCTGATTCAATTGCATTCCAAACAAGTGGAATTATCTCATCCAGTCTGCAGAATCTTTCGCTTGTTTTAAGAAAAATACGATTTTAAGACTGAATATGAAACAAAAATAATTTCTTAAGAGGCAGGGTTATATTTTGCAGTGTACTGTCTGCTACAAGTCAGTGTCCCCTTTTGTTGTTTGTTGGAGTACATTCCCGATGTGGAATAATGAGCATGAGGCCATCAGACAGCAAAGCTGGTTTTACTCTCTGATGTGTGTGCCAGAAACGCACATCCTCGTTAGACTGGCCCGCAGCTACTGGGAACAGAAAGTTCCCAACTTGCGCTTTGAGAGCCATTGTGTTTGCATCAGTCCCTAACCCTAACCCTTCAAGTGTATAATTGAGTGCTTACTGAATCTTTTCATTAAGTCAGAACTTCTACACTGCTGTCCGGCCCTGGTGAGCGCGCCTCCGCTCTCAGCTTGGTGTACTTCAAAGTTCTCTTGAAACTTAGCTCTGTGTTTATTTCAGTCAGTCTTGAAGCCCGTGTAATCAACGGGGAATTGACTTGAAGGTCTTAAAGGTTCCACTTTGAAATAGATCAGTAGCCGCTTACATCCACCCTCACTCTGGATATGAGAGGTGTGGACATAAATTTCGCATTGGACAGTGGATGAAATAAATATGAATTTTCAACATTTTGATCTAAGTATTGAGAGTGGATAAAAGGCGTCTGAAAAAGGAGCGTCTGAAAAAGGGGCTTACATTTTCTATAATATTAAACCTAAGTCTGCCTTTGATCTTTTAATCCTGTGCTCATAAGGTTGCGAGATAAGCAGGCATGACTAACTTCTCTTTCTTAGCCTATCTAATAGTCAAGAAAGAGCAGAGTCCACATAATGAGCTCTTTTACCCCCTTTTGAAGACAAATTGGACTGAAATTCCATGTTTAATGGATCTTCCTTTCAACAGAATTCTGTTTAAAGTCAAGGGAGAGATGGCCAGTCGCATTAACAGCGCCGTTAAACAGAGTTAGAGTGCGGGTGCCTGGCCTTGTTTTTTTTCTGTCAACCTCCCAGATTTCTATCTAAGCCGTCTGTCGCTGTCTTTGTGGTTTCATCGTTGTCGTTTCTTTATTTAGCCAACACTGTCACTCAGAGTGACTTGCAGGGTTTATATAAATATGAGAGTGGAGCTCAAGTCCTGTACGGCACACAGGCCGGGCTGTCAGCGCCGGCCCTTGTAATCACATCCACAGATCTGCCGGTGCCAGCTGTGTTCACCTATCTGTCCTCAGAGTCAACGTCCCTGCCTGTCTACCTGCCTGCCTGCCTGCTGAACTTACTGGAGTCAACTCAAACTAACACTTTAAGCATACATCAAAAAGAGTAATCTATGATTAAAAAAACTCAGGGAGCTCTACCAAACCAAAGTGTGCGAAAGATGAAATTAAAGTATGCAAAAAGTATCCCTGATAGGAATTGAAATGAAAAAATGAAAATGAATCAAGAATTTTTTTCAATGTCAGTGTTTTGGTCCAAGTCAGAATGTAGGGGAGTATAAGCGAGAATGCGCTACGAATTAATGAGATAAGTAACAGAATGAAAACTGTCAAACCTTGCTCACATAAAACTAAAATGAGACTGAAATCGAAGTTGAAACTAAAATCAAAATAAAACCAAATGTAAATCACAAAACTTTTCGAACTCTCTCTGTCTTTCTGTCTACGTGTCTGTCTGTATTGCTGGTGCAGGAGTGGATAGTGTATCATTTAATAGCGTTTATGGGCATAATTAATGTTGATATGAAATCTAAACTATAATTATGGCCTTTGACCTTTAAAACATAGCTACTACTTTGTAGGGCAGTGTGTGTCTCTGCTTCCCCTTTCTCCAGTCTAATCACTTTTAAAGATTAGAGCCCACTGTGCCTTGCTTTGTAACTGCAGCTTGGTAATAGTTTCTCTCTGGCTGTCTCCCACAGGCTGTGTTGAACCTTTAATTGGGTGACGTTCTCTCCTGTTGCCGTCTCCCCCTCTCTCCATCTCTCTATTTCACAAGCAGAGAAAGTTATTTACATCGCTATAATACTTTCATCTCCTATTCTCTTTGTCCCATTGTTATGCAGCTGCATGGACTCAGATGTAAAAGACACTCAGGGTACAAAGAGAGGAATTTTTCTGATTTTATGCATTAGTTCTTTTCACATATCTTGCATTCTCTCCAGACAAATTATACCCCAGATATGAAGTGGTGGTGGGGGGTGGGTGGGAGGGGGGTGGGGGAGGTTGAACAAGGCCAATTTGTTTAAAGGCTGGTCTCCAGGACTGGGCGCACCACAGAGCCATATTCATATATTACATTTGCGTTTTTACACTTCTGAGGGCCCCTCCATCGTGTGGCTGTTTTCATCTCTCCTTTTGATGCTGGTTAAAGGAGAAGGCGGTCATTGTCCTCTGTGGCCTGCAGGCATGTTTTGGGCCGCGCAGAGTGAGTCAATGGAGAGTCGGGGGCCGGCTAAATGTCAGGCGCACATGGCCACGCTCGCATAGCTTAATGCGGGCCTGTGTCTGGCCCTTGTCCTTGTCCCCCTCCGACTCTGTGCGTCTTTATCCCTCTGTCTCCAGCTTCTCCCTCTGTCTCAGATGTACATGCCATCTGGTCTGGCTCCACATCTGTGGATATCCTGTCTACAAAGCCCCGGACAGCAGCCCTCTTTGTGCAGCGACTCTTTGCACTCTGGGGCACCTGCCATGGCTTAAATCAGTTTACCCATGCAAAAGACGCGAGCCCATTAATAGCGTCCGCCACTAAACATCACACGTTGTAAAGCACTTGCTGGAATATCGTTTATAGCGATAGGACGAGATGCCGCTCTGTTTTGGAATACCAAAGCGGCGATACAAAGGAGGAACGTTTGCAGACCTGTCAGTGGCCCGTGAGGCTGCAGAACACACAGTCGTTACAATGCCAAACCTTTGCCATACAGGGAAATGTGCCGGCGACTATAGAGGGAAAGACAGATTGTGTTGGGGGAAAATAAACACAGTTCAATCATTTATCAATATTTATCAAATGAGTTTAAATCTGCTTTCTTTCTGCTCGCTTTCTTTCTCTTTGCGCTCTTTTTTTTCTTTTGTTGGCTTCAAACAATGACATCAATGCGTAGACTAATTACTGCTCATTCCGTTTTGGCCTTGGCAGCGCTCTGCTCCCCAGATGTGTTCAATATGGGAGCAGTCACAGCAAGTATGTGCGTACCAGGAATGAGAGGCCATGTGCCACGGATGGGTCCCACTGGGACACGCTAGTAGACGTTTGATTCATTATACAACACTGCAATATCCAACACGGACTTTGTTATATAAGGCTGTTTGTGAAATGTGTCTTAGTGGAAAGCATCTTCTTTTTGATTGCTACTAAGCATTGTCACATTGAATGAATTTCACATGAATGTATTTTTAGGTTTTGTCCTGGTTTTCATCAAAATACATAAACAGACACTCTTGAGGATTCCCGAATCATTAAGTGTTTTTAAATGCACACAGAATTTCAGATACTAGCTCACATCCCTGTTAAGGACTTATTAAGGATAATTTGTGTATATCTTCATTTCCCAATCACAAATATTCCTCTATACACAAATAAACAGAACATTCGGAATATTACTGTGATAACAGCTACACTTTACAGACTGTAAAACCAACATCAAATGGGATAAGGTGTTTACATGCCTCGGAGTCTTGGCTAATATTGACATTTCCCAGCTATCATATTTGGGTTTCTCATAATATCAGTATGAGCTCAAAGGTGTTATGTGTAGCATTTTTAATCAATATATCATTGCCAAATTAATTATGATACATTGGTATGATTATCCTAAGCAAATGAGACCATAGTCAAGACAATTGGTAGCCTGTATCTCACACTGGTGGTATTAGTGCTAGTATTTCTCAAAATTAAGACCACATTTCCCATAAACCCCTGCATGTTGCTACTTGTCCCCCCTCCATGATGTTGCTCAGTGTGTGATTGTTTTCTCTTTGGCTTTACTGAAGAGGATAAACATGTTGGAAGTGATTTTTCCACCAGCCCTTTCAATCCATCCACCTTCTGACCTTCTGTTTACATGTGGCAACTTAGAAATAGAATACCTCAGTATACTTCTTCATTCATTCATTTTCTTTATGGGCAGAAGGCACATTCACACCTATGGGCAATTTAGAGTCTCCAATCCACCTGACTTACATGTCTTTGGACTGTGGGAGGAATCAGGTGAACACAGGAAGAACATGCAAACTCTGGGTATCAAACCCACATCCTTCTTGCTGTGAGGCGACAGCTCTAACCACTGAGTCACAGTGCTGCCCCAGTCTACTACCACACTTCCCAAACAATGCTGAAATATCAGTGTGCATGTTGTAGCGTTGATGATCTCTCAAACAGATCAGGGTGTGAGACAGTGGAGGGTTTGAGTAATGCTGATTAGAGGTGGAACAAGCAGAGGGAAAATGTACTCAAGTTGAAATACTCCTATTTGAGTTAAATTTCAAGTCAGAGTAAGGGTACTTGTCTAGAAAAGTAAAAGTAAGTGCAGTTCACTAAAAATACTCAAGTGCTTTGTTACTTTTGAACAAAATCTTCCTCTGAAAAATGAAGGAATCACCTGTTCCTTTTCCGCTCCTCTCAGCAAAACTATAGCATCAGTTATTGGATGACGGATCCCACTGATCCCACTCACTGCTCTTATATCTAAGAGGAAAAACTTACTCAAGGAAAAGGCAGAAAAGTAACATTACTGTAAACATCTATTCAAGTACAGTGTCCAGAGCAGCTGTCAAGCTTTACTCTCCATCTTTGATGCTGGTAGGCCGTGTCACGTCAACCGAGGTGCCGACAGAGCGGAACAACAAGGCTGAGCAGAGGGGGGAAGAGCCCACGGCCCAGTCAAGCGCTTTCAAACTGCAGGGTAGTCGCCCCGAACAGACAACAATGACTCATAGCAGCCTGTCTGTCCTGTCAAAACAAAAGACGAGAGACGGGCTGCTGCAGCATGTCTGGGGGCGGCGGGGAGGGGGCTCATCTGCCCCGAGCGCCCCGCAGGCTCATCCACGGAGGTCTCAGTGTCAGGATAGCTGTGTGTTTTCCACACATACGCCTACACACACACACACACACACACACACACACACACACACATACACACCCATGCATGGATGGACTCACATAAGCACGCAACTACACACCGGCACCTGGATGCATACACACACATGCACAAAGTGGATAAGGTTTGGATATGTCTTCCTGGAATGGAAAGCCACATGGTTATGAATATCCTTCATTTGCTACATTGTCATCCTGTAGCAGAGTACATTAGACTTGACATTTTGCTCGCCTGTATCCCAAAATACATCAAACCCACCAGATTTCCCATAATTCTCCTAGTTTGATAGGTTGGCTCGTCGTTTGTTATGGAGCAGCATGCCTGAGAATACCTATTTGACAGCTCAACCACCGTTTGTCAGTGCTCCCTCCTGTATTCTGTCCCGCTGCTAGCCTGCTAAAATGTTTCCACATGGCCCTTCCATACGCCATCACCTTGATTTAGTCCCGTCTCTGTTTCAGCCTCCGCGGTACGAGTGCTGCCTTCCCCTGCTCTAATAGGATATGCAACACCGCCCTCTCTTCTGAGCGTGAAGCGGTATGGCTATCGACACCCTAGTTCATAGCTTAGGAACTCAAACATTTCGGTAAGACGGAGCTTATAGGCTGTGAACCCATATTTCAGGGAATTAAGGGGAAAAAAGTGTATTAGTCGGCTGGTAATCTGAAGCATCGCTGCATGTTGATCTGCTTGCCTTTTTTGGTTCCCTTCTGTCTGCTTACAGAGATATAAGAGGAATCAGCGTGAGTTGCCAGGGTTTGATCCTAAGTTGGAGAGGAGGGGTGTTTTCTGGTATTAAAAATACCACACGACACACCCAGCGCTTACGTGCCTTTCAAAACTACTCCCACGTTTTCAACACAACCTTTTTGGGCAGAAAAAGAGGGTGATAGATTGCTATGCACACACACTAGTGGCAGAACACTTTGTAACGGCTCACAGTTTCAACTCTCCACTTCTGGTTCCTCTCATTTTTTTTTTCAGGGGAGGGGGGGGGGGTGGTCCTGTTTTATTTTGCAGAAAAACATCTGGGATCAGAGCAGCAGCGAGATAACATTGGGGCTCTCTTAGCGGTTTGATGGCAGTATAACCAAGTCCCTTGGGAGTGGCAGAGTGGTAACATCACACTGCTACAAAGCCAACCTGGCGAAAGACATCTCTAAGTGATTGCCCGGTTAATTAGCGCTGTGAAAAAATGTAAATGTGCGTTCGGGAGCTGCGGGCGGCACAAAGGCCAGTGTGCTGTAATCTTACCCCTGCATCTCCATCAGGCGGCCTGAGTCGGGGGAGGCTCTGATCACAGGGAGCTGTGTACTCTCTGATAATGCCGTTTCAGACCCTCGACGGGCTCATGCGGGCCTTTCAAATGTGTTGTTTATGTAATTATTATACTCATGAATTGCTGATTGTCAACAGTAGTTTGAAGATGAAGCGCTGTGTCAATTAAAGTGATCCGCATTTGAAGTCCGCAACATCCACCACTACAGAGGGAGCAGTTTTTCTGATGTGCAGGCATGAATACAAGCAAACGCATGTGATTAAACATTGTTTCCTATTATTGTTTATTTGGAGATTTCTCTGAAGTTAATTCAGAAAGTCCTTCACTTTGCAACACTTTGAGAGCTACATCAGAAGGAGAACTTGCAATCAAATGCTTGTGGTTTCAGCTTTCTCATGGAAAGTTATTTGAAAGATTCATTTCAAACAGATATTCTTGTCAGGCTGATCTAAAGCTTTGGAATTTCAGAAATATGTGATTTTCTCCAGAGCCATCATCAAAACGGACTGAACTCAGACTGTGCACAACATGTGTTCAGTCAAACACATGTTGGGTTCTTAGAATTCCTCTCCAGAGTGGACATGTGCCTCTAGGATTATTAATATGGCTGATTTTCACAGAACATCACATCTGCACAGCTGTGTTGGAATTTGATCATTTCTGGGGGATCGGGACATCTTAACTCACATCATCAATAATCACCTTGTATGTGGCTGCTGATCAAAATATGCACTGTTGTTATTCTTGACAAATAATCATCTGGAGAAACTCTGCAATCAGATATTTTACATCTACTGCGCCCACAGAACCTTCAGCAAGTCACTGAGGTCCAACCTACTCCAGGGACATTAACTGCCCTCTGACCTCTGACCTTTGACCTTTACAGGACGGTGGCATCGAACCTGTGACTTTTCAGTTACAGGACAGGCTCTCCCACCACTGGATCACCCTGCCACACACACTGTCTCACATCAGGTGGTAGAGATCAGAAAAAGGAGATCTCAGTTGCTTTGGGTGTTTCATTCCCTTTCATTCCCCTCCCGGAGTAGTGTCTACATTTGGATGTGCAGCGCGGCCCGGCTGTTCCAAGAGACGAGTGTTTACAGTTTTCTGAGGCCTTGTTAATCATGTGTTCCAACAAAACGAGGCTCCTCTGTCATCAGCCCCCTTTTTCCCCTGGTCTCAAACAGCTCAGCAACACAATGCAATCCCAGCGCACAGCTATGCATCACAGCAAGCCAAAGTAATTAACATTGTACAAATTCTCTCTGCTCGCTCGGTTCTAATGGGAGGAGGAGGAGGAGGAGGAGGAGGAGGAGGAGGGGGGGGGGGTGCGTGGGTGGGTGGAGGGGTGGCTGAAGAACTTTGAGGTTTCACAAAACAAACTTTGCCAGGCATTCTTTAGACTTCGTTGGGCCCGAGCCCGAATCAAAGCGAGCGGACAATCTTCCCTTTCATCTCTCTGAGGCTGTGAAGGAACGGACTGTGTCCTGCTATGGCTGTGAACTTGTACAGCTTAAGACTGTGAAGGCCACGATTTTTTTTTTTTTTTTTTTTTTTTTTTTTTTTCACAGGGTCGTCCTTTGAGTGTATTTTTTTCCCCCTCTCTAACCTTTTGATCTAAATCTTCTTAACTTTAAATGAAGTGCTTCAGCCTCTTGAAGATTCAGAGCTTTCAAGTCACTGTTCGTCTTGAGATGTAAATCCTCTTGGAGACGAGATGACTTGACCGCGTTGAGCGTGTATGGTCGGGATCTTAAGCGTCGGGACGTTCAGTCTCTCTGTCATCAAGCTATTCAACAAAAATAACCTCTCTGACAAAAAGATAACATCATTCAACTTTGGACACGAGGGACAAGCTGAAGATCAGATATCCACATATGGGATTTGTTGGATGCTTTTTAACCATATAGTACCATGGGTGCATACATTTTTGGGATTGGTGGCCCAGGTGGGAATCCAACCCCCTGACCCTGTTAGTCCTAATGTGACGTTTAATACCTATTGAGCTATACAGGGTCACAAAACACTGTGAGGAAACAATATGAGGAAATGGGTGATACTGACTTCTAACGCTCCAACTGAATATACCAACTGGGGCTAATTTCCTTTCAATTTGCTCAATTCAAATGTAAATTAAGACTGGGATTTGCATAATAGTGATAGAGCCGTGATAGAGCCTTCATGCTCAATAATTTCTCTCTAGAATGTATATGAAAAGCTTTTTACGGCATAACATTTACAGTTTTCTTTAAATTCTGAAGGATATCCATTTTGTGAATTGATTGAATTGAAAGATAATTGACCCCAAACCTCAAATATACAAACTGCTGTGCATTCAAATAACAGCAGTTTACACCATGCAGGTAATGGGCTCAGTCACTTAGGGAATGTTTTGCTTCTTTACTGTCATCTATTTGACCGTTTGCTGTTATCTTGCTGAAATTAGCATGCAGGTGGGACTGGGATGACCGCACTGTCACTGGTTTCCTGCATGCATCAAATACCACTGGGACTGGAACACACAACCTGATGTTTCGGGCTCCATGACATCACAGCTCCCATCTGAACCCCATGGAATGAGATATGATATTGTAATGGACGGCTCCACCTCACCAAAACCCATAGTGAGCAGATCTGGGTCAGAGAGTAGTCGCAAATATTTTGTGGCATTTGTTTTAATATTAGTGAACACCAGATGGGTGGGGCTTGCTGCATCAGAACAAGTTTTTCAAGCACAGAAGAGTAAACAAAATTGGCATTCAAACACTGTGACTGTCTAAACTTTCTGGCAGCCACTGTATTGTCATAAGAGGCAAACCCCACCCATTTGGCACCTAAGTAGGGTAAACAAACTGAAAGGTATTTGCAAATATTCCTTGACCCAGGTGCTTTCATTTATCGACCATTATTGGTTAAACACTCTTCCTCCTTGTACTCAGATGGTTTGAAATGTAAAATATCTTAAATATACATAATTGTCAAGTTGAATGTAGGTGTAATTTCGCATTTCATGGCATTGTTGTAACAGAAAAAAGAAAGAGAAGGGTCTGTTTTAAAATTAGTTTTAGTACTTTCAGATATGGCTTGTTTTTCCCTGGCTTGTTTTGCCCATGTTTTTGTCCATGGCACACTGGTCCCTCCATACATGGCCCCAGGGACATCGATTTGGGGGGCCGTCGATTTGGAGCTTGGTGCCTCCAGAGGGGCCCCTCTAAGTGTATACATAAATTACATATCATTCATTTATGGGACGGTGAGCCATAGAAATTCCTGCACCCAGACCTATCCTGACCTAGCTCTGCCAGCGCTCGGCCAGCTGGCCAGAGGAATAAGGGGGGATCCCTGGTGCTCAGCGCTGAGTGCTGCTAAACAGGCTTTTGTATGTGCTATACACAACGCTCCATCACTGGCACTTTGGACAGAGTGAGGGCTCCGCTGCCAAGGGAGCTCCTAGCTGTTGTTCTTTTCATCTAAGCTAAGCCACTTGGCCCGCGGATGCAGGCAGAATGGACAGGGAGAAGAAAGGACGAGCAGAGAGGCTTGTGGGAGATGGCAGGATTCCTCCCCGTCTCCCTCTGGGACACGTTTCCCCTGCATTTTATCCTCGCACCCTTGGTCTGATTCACCGTGAATTCTTTGGAACACTTTGGTACTGCTTAATTTACATGTATGCCAACAGGCTTTTAATGTATTTAAAACTTGGAAGATGTTCAAAGGAAGCTATAATTCCTCTGAAATAGGCCTTTTGAAGGCTTTATCTTGTTCTTTCTCTTCTGGCTAATCTTGGAGCCCCTCAGCATGCCAGAGCAATTTTTCTAATGCCAATTAAGCTTGACATTAGCATAAAACAGCTTTTTAAGTTTTTTTTTTCTTTTTGAATCAAAGAACGATGTTAAATGGACACTTATTTACACTCCAATCGTCCGTCTTTGGAGTTTCAACATTGAGCAACTTCAGTAAAATAAAGCACCCTGGTCTTTGTCTCTATTGTTTTGATATAGGCGAAAGGGAATATCAAGGCCGAAAATTCCCTTAATAACAACTCAACACATTTTTTTGCTAATGAGCAGTCCCTATGGTAAGACATCATAAATTCTGCTTTTTGTCCAAATGAAGGTTATGCTATTAATGCAGAACATGTTGGCAGTCTCTTTCATTTCTCCCAAGAACTGTTGTAATTGCCACGGAGTGTTAGGAATCAATTAATTACCATTAGGGCTTCACTCCAAAGCACAGTGAAACACACGGCAAATGGTTTTTCATTAGCCACAAATGTGCAAATGTGACCCAGAGGAGAAACATAAATTCTTAGCAGATTTCTCGCATATTTGTGTGGAAGTTGAAAGCCTCGTGCTTTCTTCACATGGAGAGCTGGGAGACATTCCACTCCCAGGGAAAAAAGTGCAAGTCCAGGCTGAGGGGAACGCTATGGGAAACCCAAGCCGTTATCTTACTGGGTTCTTGTTTTTCAGAGCTGAGAAAACCCAAAGAAATCTGCAATCAAGTGTCCAACAGCTGTTGAAGGAATCAATTAACTTCAGTTACTTTGTGTGGATTATTTAAATGGTGATAAATGGCTTCATTAACCAAATATTTCCCAGTGTGAAAAATGTCTCCAGTGAAGTGAAATGGTTTATTTAGTCAAGATCTCAAAGTAGGGGTGTGGTAGACTGGACAAGAAAACCAAAGGCAGCGGGATACTAACAAAGTTGAACATGCCTCAAATGGAAACACAACTCAATCACAGCAAAAAATGTTGTGTATACTTTGTATACACAAATACGGCTTTGTATTATTCAGTCTAGTGAATCTGGAAATTGCAGTGATAAAAACTCAGAGAGCAACAACAACAACAACAATGGCTGTGTGAAAGAGCGTCAGAGGAGGCTGAGGGAATATGAGGATTCAGAAGCCGCTTGATTGAGCATAAAGGTGCAGATATCTTCTAACAAGTTCAGCAAGCCGAGCCTCGATGCAATTCTTTTTGAAGAATTGACCATGAGATGTTAGCATGGAGATGTAAACAAAGGCAATGACCTGGAATCATTGTGATGATCATGTGATACTTTAGACCAATTGTAGACAGTCGCGCAGTGGGGTGGTGTGGCGAAGACTACTTCAGCCATTCTGCAGAGTCCAAAGCCAGTGTGGTGCTTTATTTTTTTTTGCAAAGGTGTCCTTTTGTTCGTACGAACCTGCCAAAATTAGTTTCCGCAGCAAGTATACCACAGCCTTAAGTTGAAACAGTTACCTAGGTGATAGGAACTAAGTGGGAAAAAGTCACAAATCCATCAACAATGAAGCGTGAGAATAAACAGCATATATGAAGCCAATAGACCAGATGGAGTAAACGCTGGTTTCTGAGTTAAATAAACTCAGACTGAGTGCTAACACTTTCCTGAAGAAAGTTGAAGAAGGTGGCGGTAACACTTCTCTAAGTGAGTAGTGCTGACAGGGAACAGGTCTCCAAGTAAAGAGGCTTTGAGATCACTTCTGAAAAGTCCATGAACACGTCTCTCTACACTCTTTTGTGTTTCTGTCTCGTTATCTGATTCTTTAATCACATTTCTGTTTCTTTGTGCCGCTGGTGTGACAGTGCTTTGCTGCTGTCACACACTCGTGTGAGTCACCACAAAGCTACAGCAACTGTAAAGTACCATTGCGAATCCTAGCCGATTCACCGCCTCAGAACAGAGCAGCCAGAATCACAGTAAGAGAGACTTTAAAAGGCAAGCCACATAAAGCAGGCTGTCATTCTGTCTCAGCGCAAGCCAGAGGAATACAAGAGCAAACAAGATAATTTGCAAACTTCATAATTTTCTTGAAAGGAAGTAAAGAACTGTTCCTGTCCTGAAGTATGAGACAGAGCGTAAAAAAAAAAAAAAAAAAAAAAGTGGGAGTGCAACCCATTAGCAGCAAGTCACCCGCACTGATCGTCAGCATTAGAAAGTGCTTTCAACTCTGCTGGCTGTCAGCAACTCTGGCAGCTTGGAAGAGCTTAGCTTCTACTCTGAATCTTAGCGGAGGGGCTGTGGTCGGCAATGACAAAATCAGTTTGAACTCTTGCGTGGAGGATCTGTGAAAAGGGGTTTCGGATCAAAGCAGCCTAAGTGGGTCAGAATTACCTTGACCATCTGAGAACAGTCACATTTTGAAGAGGGGCGGGGGTAATCTGCAATATAGAGGGTAGATTAACATTTTGCAGAGAAGATCCCTCCCAAAGACGTCAGATCAAAGCGGGCCGGAGCTTTTTATTTTCTTCTCTTCCAACGTTCTACTGACTCAGTGTTAATTTGGTAATTTGGTTGGCGCTTTCCTCTGTGTCTAGCAAGGCGAAAATGTATTTACCTATGAGTGTTTGGAGAAATGCCCCGGGGCCTAGTTTGCTTTACTTTTCATATGAAATACAACGATGAAACCAATGTTTATTTTGGTCTTTTGGAGTGTGAACGTACTCAATACCACCTCTAGTATGTGATGGTGTAAACCTCCCGGACTGAGAAGTGTTTTATTGTACACTCCTGAGAGAATTTACACTTGAGTTCAGACAGTTTGCTTACATTTGGAAGAGATACTGATAAACTCTAAAATTACAAGCAGTTGAGTGTTGAGACATTATTGATAAGTGTTGGCATTCCTAAAGAAAGATCTTGCAGTAGATGCTCTCATAGCATGTAAAAGGAATGCATTTTTTCTTTTCTTTTTTCTTAAAGACCTGTTTTTTGAACACATTTCCTATCATTTCTAATGGTAGATTCCTGCCTGCCTGTTGTTTTCCCTGCTCTTTGGTTCCCCTGAGCTCACCCCTGATATGAATTCAAACTAATTTAACTGAAAATGTTGGTTTTCTTGCCTATCTAACATGATCTCACCTAAGTTTTCCTAAAGTACAATAGCACCAATGCACACAGTGTGGAAGAGAAGCAAGATCTCAGGCAAAACCTAATCCAGCCTGTCCAGGCAAAATTTGTTTGGTATTGAAGCAGTAATGAGCCATGGCAGTTGCTCAATGGGAGCTCTGTATGAGCAAATGAACAAGAGGAGAGGAGCCATAATAGATTAAAATCAGACAAAAACCTGTATTGACAAATCGCTGCAGCTCTTCCTGTGCTTTCAGCGAAATCACCAGGAGGGAACAAATACATGTATGCTCTCCCCTCCTCCTCCAGACCTGTCTGCTCTGTTTACAGCACCTTTAGCCAGAGCTGCTTTCTTTAACTGTACCTCTATGTAGAAAAAACTGTACTGTTCCTGCATGAAAAAAATGTTTCCCTTCCTTATTTCTGTACCTAGTTTTACCTACTGATATTTAGCTGTATTATACATGAACATTCTGAGGTTCCTGTCTTGTTTCTAACAAATTGCACTCAGTGTAAGTCCGTCTGTATAAGAGCATCAGCTAAATGCCAGAAATGTAAATGTGATTGCAAATGTTTTAAGCACCTCTTGCCGTGGCGGCTTTCTTTCACTATGCTTCTTTGGAAACGGCAAACTACAGAGGGAAAATGTTTTATGGTAATGGAGGATTTCAAGTTCCTTAAAATATCTCGCCTGACTTCATTAGTAGAGGTGATTTTTGTTTTAACATAGGCCGAGCTAATTCCAGCCTGGCCTTTGGTATATGTGAGGCAGTCCTTTAAAGACGGCTTGCGTTTGAAGCCTGCTGGTCTAGCTGTTCAAAGCTGCAGCTGTTTTGGGTGGTGTTTGACAGCTATAATTGATGTTTATTTTGGCATCGAGTTCCAGTCCTTTCATGCAAATGTCCTGCATGCAGTGAAATGGGTCAGGGCAGCACTAGGTGGGCACAGTTTGTGTGTACCAGGATAAGAGCAAAGTGCTTAACGAATTTACATTTTAGATCACAGAATCTCAACAAGCAAAGCACAACAAAAACAGCCACACTAACGCTTAAAATTAAAAATGGCTTCACTGGTCTCTTTGATTAGATAATGGATGGGGAAAACATTGCAGCACATTAAGATATCCTGTATCATAAAGTAAAGAATCCTTTTCTTTGATTTTCATTCATTATTTAGCCTGGCAAAGGAGGTACGCCTACTCAGATAACCTTGCTTTAATAGGCTACTTGCACCTTGCAAAATTTACTTCCTATCAACTTCTTTCTAAAGCCTTTTAATGGGGTATTTTTAAAAATTGTGATTCAAGATTCAGTGTCTATGAGGCATGTGTGAGTTCCTTTGGCACTTTTACTATGGCTCTTTGAGGAGCTGTGGTGCTGCGGCCCAGTCTGCCCACCTGCAGACCTGCAGAGAGCGAGCCGGCTCTCAGACATTCCGGCTCACCGCATGTCCGCCCCCCCCACCCCCAAACCCTCCAACCCCTTCCCTCCATGCTTTTCCCTCCGCCAGCGCTGACATCACCGGGGAGGCACGCGGGGGCCTCCTCGTCTGCTCCCAATTACAGCCACGCAAACTCCTCCACGGGAAGGACTTCAAACTGTTATGAAACCGAGAGGCACAACCTGAGACCTCGAGAAAACAAACCGGCGACGAGGCTCACCACCGGCGGGTCTGGCGAGGCGCGGATCCGTGCGGTCATCCAACAACACTCCGCTTCGAATGCCGGCATCTGCGGGGCTTAGAGGATATTATCTGAGGCAGCATTAAGGGCAGATGATTGGATGTGGAAAAGTAGGGTGTTCCGAAATAGCAAACAAGGTCAGGATGAGCAGAAAGCATGGGAGCGTTAAGCGATTTCTCCTCCCGTTCCCATTGAATCTGCGTGAGAATGAACAGGACCGTCCGTTTGACTTGTATTTGAACCCTCAGTCGTTGGGGTCATCCTGTGCCTTGTACAAAGAGCTCCATAAAATCCATCCACAGAGGTCAAAAATAAAACAACACTAATGTGCTTTTCATATTTGTTACAGTTTTCAGTTTGGCTATAAATTCTTCATGTTGGCTGATTTATCTTCATTTTTGCCATTTTTACATTTTTTAAAAGCATTTCAGCTTTAATAGACGGAGGGAGATTTGTACTGAGAACTGAGAAAACATGCCTGATCTTGGATTAAGCTAAAGTACCATTTTAAGGTCAAAGGTTTCATAGCAGTCATCGTGCATCTAAATCAGATACAGTAGATTAGAAACAACACAGATAACATGGACGGCCCTCTTTGAATATGCTGTGGCAACATCTGCCTTCATACATAGTCAAAGACGTATAATTTAGGTGATTGGTTGATCAAATGGGTAAAAGGAACAATATATACAGCAATGAAAAAAATGCTTCCTATTAGTTGTTGGAATTGTTGGAATTTCTTACTGATATATGCAATGACAGCATAATACTCTGATTTATTATTTATATTTTAAATAAGTTCTAGTGTGGGATTGCAATGTGTTTCTTCTATCTGAACATTTCAGCCATCTGAACAACATCGGTTCTTATGGTGTTTGTATACAGCAGATACACATAAGGTACTTGAGGGATCCAGGTTAGTTAGCTTTAGCAGTTCTTACTGCTTTACACCCAGAGACAGCCAAATATGGAAAACTTCATAACAGACTATATACTTAGAGATTTGCATTTGGCTCAACAACAATCTAAAAGTTTGCGGTTTGGATGGTCATCTGCATGCGTATAATGTGTGTGTACCTAACTTTTACTGCCTCTCTCTCTCTCTCTGTATCTATAAATCATATTCCAGTGTGTCCAGATGAGGCTAAACGCACTCAGCACCAGAGAGATTCAGTGCTGTCAGAAAACAGCGCAAGTGGAACCACCCGAGTGTTTTTTACTGTTTTTAGGAAACCTGAGCCGATGAAAGTGTGATGCCTCAGCCCTGATAAGAGTCGGTGAGGTAACTTGTATGTATCAAGTAGTTGGCACACAACATGTTTTCGCAGGTGATTGTGAAGGTCGTTGTGGTTGAGAGTCTCCCATGGAGAGTTGTGTTGTGACCCATACGCTCTCCAGATGTTTCCCAACATGCAAAGAGACAGCCCCGACCCCACCCCATCCACCAATATGAAAACCATGTAAAGAAAGCACAAAGTTACCACTGATGTAGTAAGACGAATAAAGGACTGTTCCACCAAAATGGATCTTTCAAATAACAATATGTGATATTTTAAAATAAATAAATGTCTGTTTTGCTACTCTGTATCGCTGATTGATGTAACACAATAGTGATTCAACCTATATCCAGTTCATGAAAGCTTTTATATTTGCTGTTGTAAAAACCCAGTGTCTGGTAGGTCTTTCCTGGGGAAAATCCTCTGGCTTACAGGAAGTGATGCGTTTTAATTACCGGAAGCAGCAACAGCATTTGTTTGGAAGAACTGGGTAGTTAGCATGAGCAGTGATAGCCACCATAGCTGAACAGACAAAGAACAGAGCGCCACCTACAGAAACTCAAACTGCATCAACAGAAAATCCAAGGAGAAAGACGTCACAGTACTGGACACACTGTTTGATTGACAGGTGATCTCTGGGAAGAGCAGTGCAGAAACACCACAGCAACGAGCGCTGAGCAATAAAATCAAAAAAAGACGTGAATCTTGTGTATTACCACTTTAACTTTTTATTCTGCAAAAGTAGATATTTTCCTAAAACTCAAAATTTTCCCTGATGTTTTATGAGATACCATATATTTATGTCACTATGTGAGTTGTTGATATGTTCCTGCACCAATGCCACCAAGACAAATTCCTGCACATGTATTGCATTTGGCCAGTAAAGGGATTCTGATGCTGATTTCTCTCATCTATTTTAAGCATCCAGCATCCGACATCGGTACAGGAGCATGACTGTACATACATTTACTTTACCATCTCTGGTGATCTAATTTGATGATGTCATATGATTGCATTACCAAAAATATTGGTAACTTTTAGGAAATTGCTTACTTTTACAGAGATAGATAGATAGATAGATAGATAGATAGATAGATAGATAGATAGATAGATAGATAGATAGACGGTCTCAAAGCAAACACTCTCTGCCTCTTAGAAGTATTTAATAAACTTGCAGCAAACTTCTACTCTCCTCAGTCTCTTCTCCTCCCTTTGTCTCCTCCCACATATCTTCTGGGCTCTTATCTCCCGCCTTCTCTCCCTCTCTCTTTCCCTCTCCTCCTCCTCTCCTCCCCACCTAATTACACCCCTCCTTTTTCTCTTTCTACAGTTGTTTTCTCAATACAATACAGAGAAATCGCTGGCCAGTTCTTTATGTGGAATAGTTTCGAATCAACTGGTTGTTGAGAAATATACATTGTTTCCAACTATTTGCCATTCAAAGCCATTATGTGTATGCAAGTTTTCATTCCAACCAAACACAACAGCAGCTGATCTCACTGATTAGTTCTTCCTCTCCTATCAAATTCCTGTACATTTAAGTCAAGTTTATTTATATAACCATTTATCATAAGCTTGTCACAAAGGGCTTTACATGCCATATTATGTACATGTACATATCATATACCCAACTACATCAAGCACACTCATGGAAAATTTTAGAGTCTCCAATTCACCTGACTTGCATGTCTTTGGACTGTGGGAGGAAACTGGAGCACCCAGAGGAAACCCACACAAACACAGGGAGAACTTCCAAACTCCACACAGAAAGGACCAGGACGGAAATTCGAACCTAGGACCTTCTTGCTGTGAGGCGACAGCGCTAACCACCGAGCCACCGTTGAATTTGACAATTGAGTGATTCTGATTCGGCTCTGTACAACATTTCATCCTTGTGGGCAACAAAAGACGTCCAGCAGGATGACGTCACTGGCCCCTCTGGACCCTCCACCCCTTCCCATACCCCTTCCACCCCCAAACCCCACACGCCCCTCCACCCCCACCTTCAGACCCAAGCCTTGGACTGCCAGCTAGCCAGCCAGCCAGCCAGCCAGCCAGCCTTTCTCTCTCTGGGAACACAGCTTCATTACGGAGATGAATTGTCTTATTGTGAAGACCCAACTGCCCCTCTCGCAGGAGAGGGCGGGGCCTCGCCGGACATCGGGGCATCATGCGGTGACCCGGCTTCAGGGGTCAGTACACCCACTGTTTGAAAAGCATCTCACGTAACGCATCACTGGATCACTGCCCCCTCTTCTCAGAGCAACCAAGGGCCCTCTTACAACAAACACCAAGCGTTGCACTGCACACCATCATACATCTTATACTCAACCATCATATAGTTTGTATAGTTTGTGTGTAGACTGACTTGTATATTGTACTGCCCATAGTATGTCTTGTATTTTTTCTTTGTGAGAGTTAGGATTAGAAACATTGAATCCGTTCAATGTTCATGATCACCAAAAGAGCATATGTGGTCAGTATAGGAATGGGACCATTCTATAACTGATTCAGGATGTTTAAGCTATAATCCCCTCTCAGTGCTCACTATAGTGCTGGCTACAGTACCTAACGCCTTAGCCAGGAACATTTGAGAGGATGGAGTGCTAAGCTGGTATTTGGAGTCCTTTGGGGACACACTCAGCAATATAACCAAAAACAAAGAAAAAGTACAGAAGTGACAAGAGCACTGAAGATTTTTACTCAAGCAGAAGCACTGCTTCTTCGGTTAAATTTAGCTTAAGTCAGAGTTAGAGTACTTGTGTGATGTAAAAGTCATAGAGAAGCTCACTGAAAAAATATGTGCTAAGTGCTTAGTTTCTTTCTTTGAAATTCATTAAGGTTTTATGCATATTTCAAAATCCTCCCTTGATTTGTCCATGGAAGTAATTTAATGTTTTGTTTTTTTACTGAAAATGCCAGATCCTATTGTACTTACTACTCGTACAATATGTAGTGAGCAGAGTTATATTACTCTATATAACTGTAGAAGTAAATACTTAAAACAATAGATAAGTAAACACAGAAAAAATGTAAAAGTAGCCTTACTCAAGTACAGTAACTGGAGCAGTCGTAATTTGTTGCTATCCACCGATGGTAACGTGTGAAACTCATAAATAGCTGAAATGCTTGTTTAATGACTTGGATGTGCGCTCCCCACGCAATGCTCTGTATAGGATTTGGTGTCTGGAAAGATTGTGTTTGTGTTTATGGAATTCAGATGGTCAGTTACTGGCGTGGAGGGAGTTTCGGGTCTTTGATGCTGGTCTATTTGTGGGCCGAGAGCTGACCTTGGGTACCATTGTGTAGGCAAGAGGGCATTTTCTTCCCAAGGCCTGCGCAATCATCTGTCAGGTCCAGCCAGCTTTATCAAGTGCGTATGGAAAATCAGTCCTTTTGCAATGTAGGCAGCAGTCACGCAAACCCTTGGAGGCAGACATCTGTGGAACGAGTGTGGAGAGCGGGTCTGCTCGGAGAGAGTGTTTGATCCGCTCCTGGAGGAAGCAGAGGTTTCCTCTTGCGGAGGATACAGTCAGAGTGTGTCCCTGTCAGCTGCATGAGCCTGTACACCTGCCTCTATCCACTGGACAGTGAAACACAGGGTCTAGCTGATAGAAAGACTGCATGTCTTAACCCACAGAGTCATAGTCCTGCAAAGGTAAAAACAAAAGGAAAGAATATTTTTTCACTTTTGCCTTTGTTTTTCCAGGGAAAGCCGACTGCTCTTTTCCAGCAAAGCCCGCTTCACATTCATACACTTGCATAGTCTTCTACTGTTCACTGGACAGCTCCACTGGGCAGGTTGGGGGTTAAGTGCCTTGCTCAAGGGCACAGTTATTGAGGTAGGGAGAGTGCTGCTTATTCACTTTGCCCACCCATGTTTTCCCAGACGGTCCAAGAATTCAAACCAGCAACCTTCTGTTTACAAGCCGGCTCCAACCTCTAACCTCTCTAACCTCTCTAACCTCTCTAACCTCTGGGCTACTGCCGCCCCAGAGAAAGCAAATATTTCAGTCACTTGCAGTTGGGTATCATATGTTTCCCCTATGAGGGACTGACACTATTTTGAATCTTTATTTATCCAGGGAAGACTTCTTTGTCACTCACTTTGTCAGTACCACCACGCTTCATATTCATAGTTACACGCATTCACACCTGGGCGCTGACCAGTACATCCACAGTCTTCTACTGTAATTTCATAATTCTGAGTATCCATGAACTGGATGGCATGGAAAAATAGCTATATGGTGGTTACAGCTATTGTTGCTCCATTCTTATCAATCAGCACACAGGCTATCTTACACTGTGTTAGCTATTCTGAAAGAAAGCAGTCTGCTCGGAAATGAAAACCTAAGGAGGGAGGAATGAACCTTGGCTGTTGAAATCTAACTTTGGTCTGTCATTACAGTGGGATGAAATTCAAGTGTTGAAGCTGGCACATAGGCAGTGTGGTTTGTGCCAGAAATGGTGCCATAAAAGGAATCAATCTGCTTTAATATTTGTTCATTGTAACGTACAGTCGTTTAAACATTTTATAGAGGCAGAAGCCAGCCAATAAAGAATTAGCGTTGCTTTTATTGCTTTTCTTCTGAAATGTCCTCACTCTTTTCTTGCCCAGCAACCACAGGCAGAATTCTGTGGGGATGGCTCTGAGCCAACGCAGAAATGTTTTATTGTTGTGGAAAAAAAATATTTTAAGTACTTGCTTTACAATGCTGCTTGAGGCATGCCTATTTCTGCTGACAGCACTGTGTAGCTTTTGTCTGGTTAAACTATATGCTTTACAAGATTTTTTTAAGTAAACACATAAAAAAAGAACAATGTCAAAAGCTCTCTGTTGTGAAATGCTCTTTGGAATACAACAAGGCCTGTTGTGAAAGTGCTACATATAATGTAGTATTTTTCTGTGGAGTTCAACATGGCAAGATCAGTGAATGGATGAGCCTTTAAATATACCTGATCATACTGTACATATACATACAAGGCATAACGACAAATGGGTAATATATAATAGATAAAGATTACTTTATTGGCCATTGTACACACGCTAATCAGAATTTATCTCTCCATATATCCCTCCTAGAAACACACATACATAGGCAACACACATTGTTGTTTTGATCCCAGGGATTGAACCAGTAACCCTCTGATTATTGATTAGTCACTTTGCCTCAAGGCCAACTTAAAGCCCCTAAAGTAGTAAAGTAGACAATAATGTTCCCTTTATCTTTATCTCATTTACATTGGACATCACATCAAAACACATAAAACCAAGCTATCTTGACAAAGTGTAGAGCATTGGGAGCAAATGACCGCCTGAACCTCAGAAGTCTCTTTCCAACACCTCTCTTGTTGGCACGTTGCCTGGAAGTCTCTTTTTATTATTTCACAACTGAAGTCATAGTAGAAGCCCCACATTTTCCTGCATGCATACTGCATTACTGCTGCTGTGTTGCTCCACCTCCAAGAGGAATTGTTTGGAAAATTCACATTTTGTTCCAACAATCCATCAATTTTTCAGCAATCAAATAGTGAGAAAGTTTTGTTTGAAAAATTAGAGGTTTGTGTTACAATGTGCCTATTCATCTCTACTTTGATGGCTATCACTGTATTTCTACGTCTCCATGAGGTACCTTCTTTGCCTCTTAGTTGCTATCGGTTTCTATTCTTGTGATATCTACCAGTTTCTGTCAGTTCTATTGTTTCTGTTGGTTTGGTATCTATTGGTTTCCTCTCTTTCCATTGGTCTGTATTTCCCAATATGAAGAGAATGTTTCCTGGTTTCCTGTGCGTCTGTAGGTGAAAGGTCACAGGTCTGTGGAGAGGAAGTCTTACTGCAACAAGAGCCTGTGGGCCCACAGCGCCGAGCCACAGCCATGTTATTCTGAATAGGCCTCTTCCCTGTGGAAGGCGCTGCTAAATATTTGGGTATTAGTCTGCCATTGTTTTTCTGTGTGGGCTTCAGCCTTGCATCTCACGGCGAATGCCCTGAAGATGATATAACGCCCAGTGCAATTTGATCGTGTCCTCTGTGACTGAACCCAAGCAGAGAGTGCACTTTCAAAGCCTGCTGAAACTATTCAAAACACCAGCGGCCCGTTAACAGCCCGGGATAATGAATTCCATGGCCGCGCGGGCCTCTATGTGTGGGAGACTCGGAGCTTAACTAAATAAACCTCGTCTGGCTGAGTGGCCCCACTGGTGCCCGGCCCTACGGGGACGAGAGCGGCCCGGTCTCTCACAGGTCACTGGGCGGCCCGGTGCTACTGACAGCCTCATTTACCCCGAACCCACCGTGACATCCGCTAGCAACGTCCCACAAGTCATACCTCGACTCTATCACGCAGGATAGGCTACTGTTGGCAAGGGCATTGTTAGTGGCTCAGCTTGAAATGACAAACTGCGTCTACGGAGGGTTCATAGGAGATGCGCTGGCTGGAGCTGATAGGAGAGATCACTGGTGTTCCCCGTGGTGGGAGTGGCAGGCTCTGATGTTTTTTTTTCCTCTTCTCTTCATTAACTATTCACATTTGCACCTTATGTGCAGATCACCATCACCGCTCGACGTGAGTCCAGGCAGTTCAAAGGCAGCGTTGCTTGGAAGTGTGCGAGCCACCCCAGGAGTCGCCGGGCCTCGGACACCTGCGGAGTGGTGGGTGCTGAGAGCTTGGGTGTGTTTGGATCAGGGACTGAATTTTCCTCTGAAGATGAGGAAAAGGTTTATGGCACGCTCCCATGAGAGCGTCTCCCGCTCTTTGAAGCTCCTGTCTTGGTGGCTGCTCTTATCTCAGGAAAGGATTATTTTATCTCCTCCTGTTCCTTTCTCTCTCTTCTTTCCGTCAACTCAGGTTTTGCCCTTGCGCGGATCTCTTAGGAGATCTTCTCCTTGCCCTTGCTCTTTCACTCCACTCCATTCCAATTTCCCCCTTTCAGAGTACACCCAGCCCTCTTTTCACCACCGCCCCCCGCTCTCTTCCCTCTTCTTCCTCTGTTGCTCCCCTCTCTCTTTCTCTTTTCCCCTATCTCCTCTATTCTCCCCTTCCAGCACATGACAGACTGTGTAATTAATGAGCATCATAAACCTCTCTTTCTATTAGCTACCCATTAGTAAACCTGGCAAGCCTGTCATTTTGGACAAAAACACACAGCTCCTTCATTTGATCCCCACATCAAAGGGGGAACCCCACTGTTTTCGGCTGAATACACTAATTGTGTCCTCGTTCTGGATGGGGCTACACCCCCACCGCTTCAAAAAGCAGCCAGTGCCGAGTGCAGATAGTAAAGAGAAGTACAGAAGCAGAAAGTATTGATTATACAGGGCTAAATTTGGAGAGTTTTAGACGTAGGAGAAATTAACATGGTCATTCAGCGGCATGCCTGAAGTCCGCACAAGTGTGTGTTTATTTACTGCACATCATTTGCTCTATTCAGTTCTACTGTGGACACATTTTGCTGGAAAAAAAACGTTAGTGGGCTTAAGGCCCTGTTAAGAGTGTTTTATATGCCGCCGTTAACAGATAAAAAGGAATTTTTAAGTGGGACGCTAAGGTTTCCTCCCTTTTACACTACAAGCCAATAACATAAAGTACTGGATCAGCAATCTAATTAAGATAAGTCTTTTAAAGTAAGTCCCATCCGGAAGATTTTTTTTATTTCTGAGTTTTGCATATATTATAGTTTCAGCACCTTCACTTTCATTTTGTGCAGCTTTATGAAGTTTTTGCTCACATGACAAAACAACTTATGAGCAAAAATTAGCTCAAAGGAGTTCTTAAATATTTGGTCAATGAATGTTTACTTTACTGCAAAAAAGCGCTGTGTGTCTAAAATCACAAACTATCATAACATAAAACTAATACATTGAAAGACCATCCTCAGTGCATGTTACAACTGAAAGCAAATTTTTTTTAACAGTATACTTTGTCCTTGTTCCTATAAAATATTTGGAATCACCCTATATGCGCTCCATATTAATTCTAATTGTTTTAGGAGGCAGTAAGATGTTGGCTAAAAGCAAAATATATGACAGAAAATTGTAACACTATGGTCAAAGCCCCTTTTATTTAATACAAAATGACAATGTTTGTGTCCTAGTGGGCCTTTAAAAGGGACCCAAAGGGAATGGAGTGTTGCTTACCATTAAAGGTAGTGCAGAAACGCTGTTAGTTTATATTAAATTCAAGTTTATTTTAGGGGTATAGCGTTGCAGGTTCTACATTCACTTTCACATTGAATTTCACTCAGCTTAGCACCTGAGACAGAATGTGCATGTAAAGCGCAAAATCCTACCTGTCCAGAATAATTCTGAACACAGGTTACTGCCATTTCTCAGAGGAAAGGTCTGAGACTGAGCCGCTATAGGCTTTGAACATATGGACCGGCAAACGCACGCCAGGCCGCATTTCCCTCCCTGCGGAGCCCTCGCCTGACACATCGCACGCTGGGCCGCCACAATGGGCTGAGTCACCGCCGCTGCAGGAATCAACACTGTACTTCAGTCACGATTGTCTTCTGCCCTTTACAACATCCATGCCCTTTTGTTCCTCAAGATAAAGGCAACAGTCACATGTTTGAGCTTTAAGCGCCCAGCAGCTGCTCTCCTCTCTCCTCTATATGCTTCGCACCCCCACCCCTCCCACTCCTCTCCACCACCATGCAGCATTCCCTCCGGTGGGCTCTCCAGGCATCAGGCCCCTAACATTGTTACAAGGACATAAACACAGACAAACCATTAGGTCCCCCTGAATCTGGCAGCCTGAATGCCCCCCATTATGCCTGTTTCCAGGGAGGATGCAGGGTTTTATGGTGGAATGAGCTAGGCTTGGCCACCAAGGTAGGAGCTCCCCCAGGTCAATAAATACCTACATCAATCAGGCAGGTGTCTAAAGAACATTGCTCTAATCCTGTGAAGCTAAACCCCGCTTTTCCACTATCAAAAAAACAAAAGAAAAAAACCCAAAAGGAGACAGATTTCCTCCACTGCACTCTATTTAAGGATGGACTGTGTTAAGAGTCAAATATTTACTTCATTTTTTTTTGTCTGATGTGATGATGTGTCAGGCTAAAATAGTGCGCATCCCATGAGGATCTGGGGTTGGTTGGAGGTTTGGGGGTCCATGTCCATGAGATGGAACTCTGGCTTTAAACCCCCGCCACCTCCTCTCTCACAGGCATCAAAGGCGAAGCTCGGAAATAGGGCCCGCAAAGCCATCTCTCCGTTGGCCTCTTCAAAGGACAGGAAGTGTGTCAGAGGGACAGGCCTTCTTTCCCAGCGAATTCAGGCGAGTGGCTATAATAACAAGCTCATCTGTGTGTCTGCGGCAGGCTAGTTCAAAGGGGAGCCTGATTCCTCTTGGTACGACATGTGATGATAGACTCAGGATACGGAAACTGCTGTTTAGCAGGAATGCACTTGGAGGGCTGCGTCAGGGACATGCATCCAGCGTACGGTCACGTCCCAGAAGAAGTGAGAAATGGGGCCAGATTACATTTTTGGGCTCGACTTCCCTGGAAATCATCCCAACTCGGTTATATTTACATATACCACCTTTGGGTAATCTGTCGCTCTACTGAGTGCAGGACTTTAGCAGACTGCCTGTGCAGGTAGTTGCCTGGTAGAGTATTCAGTGCCACGCACGTTCTGCTGAGACCTCCCACACTGACCTAACCCTCATGAGTATCTCCTCTAGGCTCTGCTGCAGCTGAATGCAGAGTGGGGCAAGAGAGGCCACAGGTTCCCAATAGGCAAGTGTACACATTCAGACACAGGGAATTAAATAAGGCTAGGATAATTAAATAGGCTGGGAAATCACCACAAGTCACCAGTCAAATGCTGATAAAACCTTTCCTGTGGCTGGTAAGTATTTCCATTCTAATAGCCATAGTGGCAGGTTACCAACCAAGTTATTTTCTGATTTCAAATAGAATAGTAAACCACATTGGCTTGTAGTAAAAGTGGCTAATTGATTTTTCTACTGGCTACTTTGGCTTATGCAAAGGAAGTTAGTTCTCTTTACTGCAAATTGTAGGCAGCAGTCCTTTTCTAAACTGGACGCCACTGTGGTGTCTTCATATATCTGCCTCTCTTATCCACTTAGAGCTGCACTCTGCTGTCTGCAGTAACCGGTCACTTAGTCTGGCTGAACCGTGTCTGAGAGCTAGTTTCAGCTGACTGGAGTAGTTCAGTTGTTGGTACAGCCGAATGCTACTCTTAAGTCTTGGAGGCAGGTACAAGTGGAAAATGTCAGCTACACAAAGTAAAAAGACACTTGCACACTGTCTTCGTTTGCAGAAAATACACAGTTTGATGTTATCGTCAGCTCCATGGGCTGTGAGTTTCCTCTAATGGAGCATAGCCTCAAACCCTCAAGTCCTCCAACCCAGAGGAGATGGTGTAAATCCTTGGCATGCTGGAGGCACATGGGTGCAGGTAGAGCAAACCAGGCTTGTAAACTTAAACACAGCCTTGACGGTAGAGGCCCATGATAATTTAGGGGCCATTACCGCCAGGCCATGTGGGAGCCATCTACTGAAATGGTGCTATATTTTGTCATTAAAGCAGCCCTTCAACCAGACAATTTGCTTTTTCAGACATTTAGTTTTAAAGATTATGTCTTAAAATTGAACAAAGCCTCCCCTAAGATTTTAATCTGCTGTTTTTAGATTTAAAGGGAAAATCCGCTATGACGCAGAAATCACATGAGAAGAGTTTTGCTCTAAAATTAGACATGCACCATTTGAAAAAACTGGCACCTTTTAAAACATGATTGATAACACAAATTCAAAACAAATAATGGTACTTTTAAAAGTATAGTAGGTAAGATTTGAAGATTTGAAAGTCGAACAACTCTCTAAAGACCAACCAACACTTTCTGGAAGTGCTGCACTGATAGTGAACAGACAACGAACAACGAGACAGTAGCCAAACTCACTGTCCATGTACGCCATGGTATATTTCCAAGTATATTTCTGATATATTTTCTGTATATTTATCATAGTTAAGACTACTATGAAATAAAGCTCCTTTGGGTGTAAATGATCAAGCAAACATTTTATGACTTGACAAAATCAGTTTTCCATTTATTGTCAATGGAGCAGTTGTAGAAAATGTATCATAGATAAGTGTCTCTTCGCTCTAGTCTCGAAAATCATAGAGATATGACTTCTGTTTGAGGGTGGGTTTTCAGTGTAAGGTATTCCTGTTATCAGCACTTCAAAATGAAACTTCAATGAAAAAGAACAGTGATGTTAATCTGTAATCTTTCAGTAAATACATTTGAAAACCAAACTGTGTCAAATGTACATATTTCCATTGTAAATTAATGGTCTAGATGTGACTAAACACTTGCTAACTTGATATGGGTTATTCTACAGAAAGAATAACAGGTTCAGATTGCAGGTGGTAAAAAAGAAAGCAAAATCCCCTCATATATTTCTAAAACGTCAACTTAAAGTTTGGTCTCCACCCTGCATCAGGTATTTATAACTGACTTTAATAGTGCCACAACTTTTCCAGCATTAGAGGCTGCATAAAGTGATGCCTTTTAAAGCTTTCTGAACCTTTACCACAGATTTGTCCACAGTCCATATATCACTGTGTCACTTTGTAGCACTGGCAAGTCTGTGTTATAGTGACATTACCACTAACAAAAACACAAAATCTAAATACCCTATTTTTTGGATTTTATACAGTATATATTACAATATTCCAAGCCTAGACAATTAAGATTTGTAATGACCTGACAAAATCTCCTTCTTTTCAGTGCTGTATTCATTTCCCTTCACATGGGCTACTAAGCCTGGTAGCCTGGCTGGGAATGGCATAGTGGCTTCTCTCTTTTACAGGCATTTTTTTTTTTTTTTTTTTTTTTTTTAAAGATTTTTTACATTTGAAGACTTCAAAAGAATCTAGGCTTGCTTTCATCTGCTGCCTCGGCCCAATAAAACAGGGGTTCCATGTCAAGGACCCCAAAGTAGACACAAATTGAACCGCGGACCCCCGTCTTTTGTCCCCAGGAACCCCATCCGAGACGGTTATTGCTGGTAGTTATGATTTAGTAGATAACAGTGGTGATTTAGGGGGATAACAGTGATCAAAACAGCCGTCCTTATATATTCTCAGGCTCTAGCAGGGGTGTTTATTCTCTAAACCCTAAATTATGGCAAACACCCTGCATGCATCTAGTATCATTTGCCACAAGTACTTTGTAACCTGACTACATTTGTGGGGACAAAGTGGAACAATGATTGATGATTGGCAAGATATTATTATTTGGTCAGCGTGATAAATTATTGTAATAGTCAAACTATCATCTTAGAGGGAACACTGGTACTGAATGCTCCCCCGATGTGACGGTTTTTATGGCTTCCCACTAAGTTTCTGGGGATTTTTGCTTGATCCTTGCTCTCCATTAAAATGATAAAAACGATCATGGTCAAATTTTGACTCAGGCTGAGGTATGGCAGAAGTATAGGAGTGAAATTAAACTTATCCCTCATGTTGCTGGGGGACCCCCGGAGGTCCCCAGGCCCCCATTTTGGGAACCACGGGCAATAAAACACAGTGAGACTGCCGGCAACTCGTCTAATCTTGGGTGAGGTGTCAGTCCTGATCTTTCAGCGGTTGAAGTGAAGGTTTTCGTGACGCCTCCTCTGCGCTTTGAAGGCAGACGAAGGGGGAAAGCGGAGCTGCGTCAAGCCAGACAGAGATAGCCAACATAACACCGGGAGTGAGGCAATTTGGTCTTCAGAATAAAAGTGTGGAATTTGTCACTTCAAAAAATAAAGTATTGGGGTGCACAGATGTTGGAGCTCCAGTTATATGGCCTTTAGGCACAGTTATACCACTGCTGCGGGCTAAAATTGACTTTTTAAAGATAGTAAGTATCCTTCTGAGTTGTCTGGAATATGTTCTGTGATTAAGTCTATCTTTGGATGTGGCATCTTCCACAGGCTTACCTGGCTAGGAATAGCCTATATGCTGTGGAAATTACTTTTGCAGAAAAAAAGCAATTGTTTGCCACATGTTCTTTATTTTCATTTTTGGTACTTTGTATTACATGAAAGTTAGGAGTTTTATTTTGAAAGATGTGACGGGAAGTCGTCTATCTCATTCTGGCTGGCTTGACGCTGGTGGGAATCTGGATCAAAGGCTCGTTTGGCTCTCCAGCCGTCGGATGTACTGAGCGCAGTCTGCTCTCTTTCTCCACGGACGCACCTCTGTCTGGATATCGCTGCTCTTTTTTTCCTTGGGATTATATTCATCTGATGGTTTTCAAGTCCAACTCGATGCATAGAAATGGGTAAACTGCACTCGAAACATGGTAAGGTTTCTCATTCCCGTGAGAAATCACGGCTGTAGTTGTCCTGATCCTGAATGCGCTCTGGTGCTGCGATATACTTTCGAGTAACACTATTCATTGTGTTCTCTCTTTCTCTTAAGCTGCTATTTGTAAACCGAGGGAGAGTCCAGAAGGTAAGCGCAATACATTTATTTTCATCGCATATAATACAGCATAGTATTTTCTGAGAATATTCGGCAGTTTGGGAATAGCAGTGCAGTTTTCAGAGTCTATTCCCAGCACATTGAGGGCATTACGCGGGGCAGCGTCCGACTCTTTGAAGATGGATTGCTATAGAAAACATGAGTGCAGGGGGAGAAATTAGTTATAGATATGAGTTATAATGATGCGCTTCTTTGTTTCAGGCGACAGTTTTGTAGTCAATGCCTGTTTGGCGAGGAAAGGGATCGACGACTGGCTTGTGAAACAGAAATACTATTGCACGGGCTCTCGCCTCGAGCAACAGGGCTGTCACCACAAGAACAACTGCGGCTTGACTACACGGGTGAGTACGACGGTATTCAGGGGGGTAGCCTAATGTGTGTGGACCACTCACTGTTTAGTATTACAGTGTATTACTTAATATGGTTGTCAAATTACTGCCCTGTTAAAGTTGCCGTACCTAGTAGGCTAGGCGGTTGACGGCGCTCGTGCGCACCTCGCACCTTTTAGGCAACTTTTGTTTTGAACTTTGCGCTTTCACAAAGGCTTCCCACCTTGGATTACTCGTAGTTTTGCATTGCATTTTGTCGCCAGCTTATGTTTTAAGTGGGTGAAGCCGTATAGACTGGACAAAAACAACCGGTATTATGCATCTGTAATTTGTTTCGTCAATTCTTGCTCCTCAGTTGCGCTTATAGCCTAAACTTGACAAAGTTTTCCAAAGGTCTACTGGGGGCCAAAACTACCACGGTATTGCACTGGAAATAGAAATTGTAGTTTAAATCCCTGTCGGTTGATCTACGTCTAAAATAGCCTACCTGATTAACATGAGTGAAAAATAAGATAAATAACCCTGAAATCTCCAGTAGTGTTTTTGTGCCAACCACATTGTATACATTTGTGAGTTACACTGATGTTGCTGATTTCAGACTGGAAGTGTGAAATGTTTGCCCATCAGTGATGTCAGTATGCCCCCCCCCATTTGATCTTTTACAAATGACTGAAAAAATGAAGTGGGCTCTCTTGAGCTGGACACAAAAAATACCGTTGCTTGTTGCAATCTATACCTTTCCCTTTCTGTTTGGTGAATGAAACCATGTGTTCAAACACTCCGGCATCCTTTGGTAGATGTCTCATCTGCTCATGTTGGGAGCAAACGTTGGTATCAGCCTATGTGCAGATCCAAGTTTTTCTTTTTTTCTAGGTAACAATAGATTAAGCCTGAGTTGAAAGCTTTGCAGTCTGACAGTCTGATGACAAGGGTGCATTGTAAAGGCTGGGGAGAAGTGTTGGAGGTCATGCTTGTTTTGTATTTTGGCATCGCTGTAAACACAGTACTGTTGTTGTCAAGTGAGGAAATCCTTTGGAATTGCTTCAGAGGAGCCTTAAGCCTCTTTGGTTAGCGATGCTTTCCTCAAAGGCAGCATGTTTGAGGAATGGGAGCCCATCAAGAAAAAAAAAGAAAAAATCCACCAGGAAGCTTAGTTCCTCCACCCACGACCAAGACACTTTGAACAGAAAAGTGTCTATTTCATTTTGAACGCATTATAGCCAATTCTGTTTTATTCTATACAAACAAGGCCACTTTGAGCACAAGCCATGATTTCTTTTAAAATACGTGGCGACTCCTTTTGTCGCTCACCATTTTGAGAAACAAGGGTCCTATCAACAGTGGCATGCTACTACTGTAGGTGTAATAAGCAGTCAATCACATTTTCCTTTCTCTTGCCCTCTCATTTGCTTTTCATGATGACAGAAACTCTTGCCCTTATGGCATGCAGCAGTTCTTGCGTAAAGGCCAGATTATGCCATGCAATTAAACTGATTATCAAGGAAGCAAGACACCACTGCACATGCTGGGTCCGTTCCTTGGAAAAAATGATTCTTTGGTATGAGGAATGAAGGGCATGCTGGTGAGGAAGCAAGCTTCAAACTTGAGGAAGCGACAATCAGCTTTGAGCGGGTGACTGAAATATCTCCTGATCAGAGTCCAAGCTGGGTCTAAAGTCCGCCATTGTTTTGTCTTCTGCTGCAAGGTGCTTTTGATGGCATTGCTCTGCCTGGAGGCCCGGTGGGTCCGCGATGGGAAACGCGGGGGCCCTTTTACGAGCGTCCCGGTTTGAGGGGATGTGCGAGCGATCAAGTGTGGCACGGAGCGTGGTGAGGGGTCGGCGCTGGCTTTACATGTTGCACGCACATGGTGTCAAAGTCGCTAAGCCTGACATGTGCCCAGCGCTCCAATAAACATCTTCATATTGTAACAGGACCCCGCTCACTGCAGGCACACTGTCTGTGGGCCCTTTTTTGGGTGTCAGCTGAGTGGAGGGCATTATGGGAAACATCTGAAGCCATGTGATTGTTTTCTAGAGCATGTTGCTGCTGCTGCAGAAAAGCCACGCAACTGACATTTTAGTATTTTTCTTCTCTCACACTTCTGGCCCTTGAAACCTTTAAACCTCATTGTGCAATTTCCAAAATACATGGGCATCGGTGTGAAAACAAACATTCGTCTCTTTGTTCCTGGAAATATTATTTACGTATGTTCCCCCCCCCCCCGACAACAGCGATGTTTTCATTTCCCAGATGGTGTGAAGTGAGACTTGGCCCAGGATGGAAAAGGAACCCCCGCTGAAAGAGTTGGATGTTTTTGAACAATTTGGACTTGGTGGAGTTCTGTTTGTATAAATAATTCAAGTCTGTGTGCCTAATGGCTTTTATAGCTCAGAGGGAAAATGAATAAAAGAAGAAAGGTGTTTCCGACATCAATATTTATTTGGATGCTTTTCCCTTTTGTTTTGCGTTGAAAAAGTGGATCCAAATTCTTGAATATTCAATTTAGAAGTTTAAACCTTTTGTTTGCTTGTTCTTTTGGCACTGAGTCATTGATCATAAATAGGCTATAGCCAGTATAGTAAAGTATAGGCTGGTATGGACAATGTTTAGAGGGTAAGAAAGAATGTTATTTTAATATATTGCAGTGTTAATGGTCAGTTGTTTTTTGTAGTTGTCAGTAAATTATATCCACCATTTGACAAATGGTGACTCTTAAAAGTGATTGCTGATGAAGTTATTCACCAAACTAAGAACCAGACTTTCGCTTACAAAATCTTTTTGAGGATGAAATCAACCTTATTCCTCAAATCTTCAATTTTTTTCCAAAATGTGTTTCAGAATGAAACGCGTATCTCAACCCAAGGTGTTGTGAGATAAAAACAGAATCAAACCTCTTAGGTGAGAGAATGCAAGTCAACCCTCCTAGTCTTGAAAGCTGTCTGTGTTGTATAGGATACCTGGTGAGATAGTTATTTATAGCCGTTGTTCTTGTAGCCCCCCCGCCTCCCAGCTGAACTGGGGTCCAGGAGAATGTGGGTCGGGTGTCAACAGTGGGGAGTCCGGGCTTGGAATTCTTTTGATCTGATCTTTTCCAAACCATATTCCTGAAATCCTACGTTCCCCGTACAAACAATGCCGGTTTAATGGAACACATTGTTTTGTAGCGCTGCTCACATTAGCAGCTTGACTTCATTAATGGCTTTACACTGAAGTCGTGGGTGCGGAGATAAGGATAGACTCCGACAGAAAGGTATAAACTTGACAGCTGAATGACGTTTCCATGCTGATTCTACCTATTGGTTCGCTCCGAGATGCACTTTGGGTTGACAGTGAGTGGTATGGACAGGTGGATCTGTGCGATCTCAACATGTGAGATCCAGACCATGTGAGCCTTGGCACGCTTTCTCCCCTGTGTACAGCATGGTGTCCACACCTACCCTTTGAATTCGATACGTCATGTGCACCCTGTAGAATTATGTCGCCTTCACAGACATCGAGAGGGATGAAGATTTTCACAACGTATGACTTGGAAGTTCGAATTTCTGCTGGCTAGTTTGTTCCAACTCAACGAAATCGCTCTCTAAGCCACTCCGGGTTGGGATTCAATAGAAAATGTTGAGACTTAAATGCTGTGGATTGTTTCTTCATCTCGTTCAGCATGTTTGTAGTGTATCGAGAGTAACTTCAGAAGATTTCATTTTGATGATTTGTTGAAGCATTCTCTTTCTTCCCTATAAAGTTCCCTCTTTCTGTTCTTAAAAGTCCCCCTCCCCCTATCCTGGTTCTCCCCTCTCGCCTCTTCCCCTCATTTCTCCCCTCCTAGTCTCCATCTGTTTCTTGCGTTTACCCTGTGGCCCTGTGTTGGTTGTGGCTGATGAAATGAGACTGCATTTGAAGTGGGCCATGCAGGGAGGTGTTTGTAGTGACACTGATGGCTCCTCCTCCGCTGTGAAGCCCTACCCTCTGTGTAGTAAAAGGAGCCCCCCCCCCCCGTAGTGAAGCTCACTCTGCTGGGCTCCCAAGCCTCTGCTCTTACAATTCCAAAGCATTTTTTTTTTCAAACGCGCTTCCATCTAGACCCATACGAAATCCTAGACAAAAAGCAAAGGTACATCTGACGACAGAACGCAACTCAAAAGCGAATCACAGTGGAACTTCTGCCCCCAACCGCCCTGTTTCACAGTTGGTTGCCAGCTCTCTGATTTTTATTTTTTCTCGTTGCAAGTAGAAAGTTTTTTTTATGGAAGTAGGCCTAAAGCTTTTAAACGCATTCCCTCAGCCTCCGAGTCTGATAAAAGACATGGCAGGTTTGCGCCCCCTTCTTTTTCTCGCTTCTGCTGTCGTGCTTTTTCTCTCCTTGTCGCTTTCACAAAGCGAGGGCCCTTGTCTAGGAGCTGAAAGCACCTTTCAAATGCAGACTCCTCTTCCTCGCTCTCCTTCTTTCTGTCTTCTCCCTGTTCGTGTTCTTTTCCCACCGGCTGGCCTCTTGTGCGTGCTGCGTGTCGTATGCCCCTCTCCCACCGGGCTCTACCCCCTCTGCGCTCCCAAGGGACCCAAGGCCTGTTGTTGCTCTTTGAAGAGGCTGGGAGAGAAGTTTGGAGCCACACTCTAAAGAAAAGAAAAGCCTTGGCCTTTGGGGGGGAGGGTGGGGGGGTGGGGTGGGGGGGGGGGAGCACCTGGCTATAGAAGGGCTCTGTGGGTTTTTTTTTCTTCCCATGAGTAGATAGGGAGGAAGTATTGGGCTGACGTCAACATAGCTGGGGGACTGGGAGATTCGAGGAGGTGCAGGTGGCTTTAATGTCACATCCGGCATCGTATGTCACATTGATCACTCAGAGCTGGAGGAGGTTCTCCTATGTGACAAAGCAAACTCTCATTTGTTGCTGTGAATGGTGCCTTCTGGAAAGGGCTTCTGTGGTAATGGTATAGAATGAGGTAAAGCCGGAGTGGCATGCAGACATTTGATCAGCTTCTTCCCCTTTTCTCTTTGCTTTTGTTGTGAATCTTTTAAAAAACCACAGCGTCTCCTCTCCAGCTCTCTATGTATTTCACTCTGGCCTTTATACAATACATATCATTTTTGATCTATTTAGACATTTGGGCAAAATACATCTTTACCCCAAAGTTCATCATATAAAAGTGTTGCCATTGCATGAACCAAGGACTTAACTACTATCCTTTAAAAAGAACCATAACTTGTCTTGTAAGAGTAGGTGTCACTTTTTTGGATGTCTCATTTTGGAATGAAACCACATATTGTTGTATGTGCATGCACGGTTAAAAATAGAAAGTGGGTATGCTGGGTATGGGGGGGTTTGGCCGTGGGGGTGGAGTGGTGCCTGTGTATGTGTAAATCTGTGCATGCATGTGCGTGTAAGGGTGCCGCATGTCTGGAATCGGCTGTCCGGATGCGCTCCAGAGATCAAAGGCGTCTGCGGGAATGTGCTCTGAATCCCGGGGGATTAGCAGCTGAGATTTGTGCTTTGTTTCCCCAAATATCTGCTCACTGTGGAGCGACGGATAGCCGCTGTTCATTTCAAAGTGTCTCTCTTCTCTCGCCCCCTTTTGCTATTACGTTTACGCTGGAGTGTTTGCTCCACGCTTGAGAGACTTTTCGGCGGCATTCATTTGAAAATACTAATTAACAGTTGGATTCTGAGGATGTACGGCCGTAGAAGTTTTCTCTCCCCCTTTGCCTTTGTTTTGAAACTGGGGTTAAAGCCTCCGGTTGAAATGGCTTACAGCTGATGAGCGCGTGCATATTAAATACTGTATCTGTGAGAGTCCTAATTAGCAGATAATCCGTCTAAATATAGAGTTAATTTAACTGACATCATCATGCCGAGACGCTCACTTTTCTTTAACCTTTTGATGTGTGTGTATGTCTGAGACACGCTAATGTGTTTTGAAAAGGGTAAGGAAAGTATTCCTAGTTTGTCTGTGCTTTCCCCTTCTGGCTTACTGAAATCATTGAGCCTTCACGGAAAGCAATAAAGTGATGGATATTGTCTCTTAGAGATTATACAACAGCTAGTTTCATACAGCCAGTCTGATTGGTCAAGGACACGTTCCAACCATGCTGATAATACCCATAAAGCGTGGCCAGCCATGCTTAATTGGTTGCTATGCCAACTCTTGTGGTAACCAAGAAGTTAATTATCAACCTTGTTTTTCCTTCTTATGGGTGATGGGTAATTTAGGATGGTGCTACTCCCAATGATGATGGTGATGGTGATGATTATGATGACCATGACATAACTATGGCTATTCATATGGTAGTGGATTGTGAGGGTTGAAATTGATTTATAGTCTGTGTGAGAGTTGGCAAGAACCTCTGTAAGTCCAAAACTCCAGCATTTCCCAAACAGGGGGAGGCAGGGGGGGAGAGTGTGGGAGAGACTGTGGGTGACTGGGGCTCCTGCAGTGACGCTGGGCTCCTATGAGCCTTCCATGGGAGCTCGGTGCCCGTTTTAATCACCCACTTAAAAGGCTCTGCTGAAGTGGGTGTTTAAGTGTTTAAACCCTGAATAATTCTCTCTTGTTTGTTTATCAGGTTCCCCTGCGGGTTGCGCTCTGGCCTGTGCAGTAAGTGCTGAATAATTTGACTGAGCACTCAAAGTGGCTCTTATAAATAGGACGATCAACATCTGCATAAAACTGCTATCAAGCTCTCATGAGAGTGCATGCACGCACACACATACACGTACACACACACACACACACACACACACACACACACACACACACACACACGTGCGCACTACCCATTTGTTTACTCTACTATGTGGATCTGTTTATCACTACTAACAGACACAGAGTCCCAGCATGGTTCTCTTCCATTCCATTTCTATTTGTTTTTCCTAAGCACAGGACATAGGGAAACACCAGTGATGGGCTCCACAGCTTGCATCAACCCTGCTATTGTATTTATCCTCCTAGTGTTTGAGCGCTTTGGTGACCAGGGCCCTAAGGCCACCTGAGGTAGAGGGAATGAAGGAAGTGGGTTTAAGTAAACAGAGCTGGGAGAGCATTGTGCCTCCCCCAGACAGAGGTTCCAGGGCTCTTCAGCTCTTCCCGTGGCGCCGGGGCTGGAGGAGGTCTGGATTGTCTGTTAGGGGATGTTTTTGGTGGAAGGAAAGCTAAACAGAGGAGCGGCCCCGCTGAAAGGAAGGCTGTCCTCCCCTGGTGTGTTTACGCTCCACAGGTGCCACAGCCCAAGGAGGAGCTCACCCTGCAGACTGTCAGTGAAGCAGGCCGGCCCTGTGCTCCCCAAAGGGCCATTTGCCCTGCCTGTTAACCCCCCCCGCCCCGCCCACCCATTACTCATGTTGGAACAAACAGCGACCCTGACAGGAAGAGTACTTCACCAGATTGGACTGAGTGGTTCTTCAGTCTGTAGGGAACTGCAAAGTAACCACCGGCTCCCTAATGCCCACTACCCTGTAGTTTGTTGTAGGTGTGCGTTTCGGTATACCTCTTAGTGTGTGTGTGAGTGTGTGAGTGTGTGTGCATGTGCGGTCATATGTAGGCCTGTGTTTACAGCGTCCCTGCATAGCTAGCATATATATATCTTTTTGTCATAACAACTAAATACTGTTATGACCTAAAATTAATACAGTCCTGTCCACTTAGTCAACTTCTCTAACTTTCCTAACTTCCCTAAGCCCTTCCTCTGAGGTTCTCTTATAGGAGGTATAAATGTTTTTGTTCCAGTGCAGTGTGTCATTTAGCTCCTCATTCTAAGTGATCTGCCTTCAGTTTTACCATTCTGCCTTAGTTTTCTGCTTCAGCTCTGGAACTTCATGGATTTAGAAAAGAAAGACGTGTTGCCTGAAGGGATTGGAAGCAGAACAAACTGTCTGTGCTGATTTGTATTTGATGCTTCAAAGCCAAGCCGCCTATATGATGACGATGCAATGCTTTCTCTTGTGATGATCAAGCCACCATACGTTCTGTAGGAGCTGTGAAATCAGTAGAAGGGACGTGCTCATTGGCTACATTCAGGGCTTAAGATTAAATTGAGGGAACAGGGATTTGTCTTGGCTCGTTCTTGTTTTAAATCTTGTTTCCTGGTTTCCTGGTTTTCAGTGGTCAGATTTAGCACCAGCTGTTTACTCTGTGTGCGTGCGTGTGTCTGTGTGTGCGTGTGCATGTGCTCAAGTCTATGTGCGTGTATGTGGGTGAATGTGCGTGTGTACATGGGTAGTGGAATTTGTTAGCAGTGTGCAAGTGAGCAACCTACTCACTGCAAGTTCATTATGGTGAGCAGTGACACAAGCTACTAATTCCAGTCAGCTATGAATAGAAACGTGCCTCTGGCACCAGAGTGCTTGTATACAGTAGTTGAAGTGTCTATTTCTGCTGCCATGTTTACTTGCTAAGTTGAAAAGTTGTCTGTAATTACGGAGATTTTAAGTCCACAGTTAAAAGGTCAGATGTGAGGGATGTTTAAAGGTAGTGGCTTGTGGCTGGCAGGATGTCTGCTCCGAAACATGTTGTGTGTGTGTGTGTGTGTGTGAGCGTGGGCAGAGATGAAGAGCGGCCACCTTGGTGTTGAGGTCGCTTGGGTTCCCAGCTGTAGAAAAAATGGTCGCCTTGCACACGTCTGAGATTTTCCAAACTACCACCTAGTTTGAAAAATCTGTCAGCTGGAATGACAAGGTCTAGCAAATGGCTTTGAAGAAAGAAGATGGCTCCTAGCTGGTGTTGTTAGTGGTTAGGTATAGATGTCCCTGACTACAGTTGGGATTTTTGAGATCTGATTATAAAGGTCGGATTTTTTTATGACATCTGTGTGTCCACACTTGGCTTGAAAATGACCATTATGTGTCTCCCCTGGCTATATTTAAATCTGTGTCCACATTACTTTTTCCCACTCTTCTCCCCATCTCTCATTTGTATTGTGGCTGGACTGCATCCAGACGGTGTAGAATTCCATTCACAATGCAAGCCTGACCTCTTCCAAATCTGGTTTGATAGATCATATAGCAATGTCAGCAAAATCCAATTATTTGTGCATTCTGACTTCTCACCTAATGTGTCTTAGCTTGATTGGATGATAAAAATCACACTGAAAAGACAAGTGTAACTGAAGAGTGTCATTCAAAAACGAGGCATCTGCAATTTAAAAAACGTCATGGTTAATAAAGTTTAGCTACAAAAAAAGCTACATTTTATATGGTATAATCCATGGTATTTTTAAAATACTGATTGATAAACATCAAGGAACAGTTGACTCCCAGTATGGATATATAGCATTTTGGAGTGGAAATTCTTCAGCTGTAGCCATTGACATGACAAGTTACAGAGGTGTTTCTTCTCAGTTGGCTGTGGTGAAAGGTTGAAGTGCCTGTCACTTTCTCGCTGCCCCCGAGGTAGACTTCTTGACTAAAATCCTGTTCCTCCCACGCTCTGCAGCACTTGAGACTGGCGTCTGAAGCCACCCAGATGACTAAAGGACTGTCTCCCCTCTAAAGATACTTTAACTAATTACTTAGAGCCTCTAGACACAGTGTGGCACACCCACTGTTAAACAGAACACACACAGACACTCATGCGTGCAAGTAGGCATGTCGCCAACCATTTGAATTGGGAGTCTCACACTGTATAATCCATCCTATTTTTAAAATACTGATTGACACACAAACACACACACACACACACACACACACACACACACACAGCAAACCCATGTAACCTAATGAGAACTACTGTGTTCTTTTTACTGGGGATGTTAAAGGTTCCCAGGATCACTTATTTCCTTCATGGAGGGAGAGGTGTCCTATTGCAGTACGAACCACACAGGCCCTTGGAGATGAGGTGTGTCATTTTGCCTATATGGCTCTCTCTCTTGCTCTTCCTCCCCTTTCTTTGGAACTTAGCTTCACTCTGAATTCAAAAGGCCATAATGTTGTGATTTGTTACTCTTGGCAGGCGGAGACCACCTGTAAATCAAGGCCAAGTGACGGGCCGTCTCCATTCCCTTCCAATCCATAGCTCCCTTTTGGGAATGTAAGGTCCCAGAGCGGGTTCATTGGTTGGTGGAGAATGTGTTAGAGGAGTCCACCTCCAGCTCAGATTCCCCGTTAACCCTCTGACTCCCAAGGCAAGTTCAGGATAAAAACAGAAGAGGCTCATTTTGCACTCACACCGCCAGCAATCATTTCAGTGGCCAGTTTGAGCTTTCTGATCACTAGCTGAAGCACAAGTGGTATTGCATTGACAGGTGGGATATATAGCAACACTAGTGTGTGTGATTGGCTGTTGATAAGTTCAGCTGCAGCCAACTTTTCAATGCCCGCAAAAGAGGAAATGAGACATCTGTGGTTAACGTCAATGTTTCTCTGGCCATAGAAAATGAAGGCACTACCGGCAATTGGTTTCTTGAATTGCTTGAGGGGCGAACGCACAGTTAGACCCTTGATCTACACCTTGTATCCTCTCCCTCGCCTCCTCTCTGGTGAGAGAAGGCTTTGATAAACAGTCTGATAAATGCTAATTGCTCTGGTTACATATTTTTCAAAGCTAATAAAGGCCGGTACCTTGAGTAACAGGCAGGGTTTAGTGCCTGAGGGGCTCGCCGAGTTGTAAAAGCTTATCTTTGCAGGTGTAAAAGTTTTGTAAATGGGTCATTAAAGCATTGGCCAACTTCACACATGAAGCACAAAGAGGGAGAGGGGGAGGGGGATTACTTCAAATCAGCATGTTTCTGAAGCACAGAGATGAGGGCTGTAAATCTCTGCTAATATTCCACTGAGCCTTTCAGGAGGCAGCCTTTGATGTGGGTGAGGTAATGTGACCAGCAATGTTTGCAATGTTAATCTGACGTGGAGAAATGACTGGTGGCCGTGCACAATCGCTCTACAAAAGCAAGGCATCCGATCGCAGGTCTTATGGGTGCTATAAAAAATGAATTCACAGGCCAGAAAGCAAACAAGCTAAAAAGGCACGTGCGCATACAAATCTTTACACATGGAAATATGTACACACACACACACACATACACAGTCACACACACTACACAGACACGTGTCTCTACGAAGCGTGTCCAGCAATGACACGGAGTTCATTTACACAGACACATAAAATGACTAAATATACAAATCATGATGTTTGGATACTAGGCTTTACTAAACCACACCTCCGCCATATGCGGGACTTTGCTTCAGCCTCACTAAAGCTGCCTCTGGTCTGTGTGTGTGTGTGTGTGTGTGTAGTCTCTGGATGACCTGTCCAGTGAACTAGAGCTAACAGGGTAAGCCCTCTGGCATGCGCAGGCTACTCAAACCCCTCCCGCCTCCGTGGTGCTGACCATGCACACTTTAATCATAGAGCAGCTTCCTCCAACCTGCCCGCTGATGGATCCCAAGTCCGTGGCTATAATTTCCTTCCTGGGGTGCAGGAAGAGAAGTGGGTGTGCCGTGACTGAGGGGTGTCAGGCATGGGGCCGCAGAGTCTGCCCTCCCCCCTCCCCCTACCGCAGCCCACCGCAGTCTGTAGGGAAGGTGTCTACCAGGCTCCCTCCGAGACCTCAAATTACGCACCGGCCTGTTTTAGAGGACCGTCTCAAACCGCTCATCTCAGAGTTTAGGGGCTTATTTGTCCAGCTGATGCATGACAACTCCTATGTTTGCTGGGTTTTTTCTTATGGGACAGTGGGCAGTCTGCTCAACTTCAGCATTGTTCTTTTTCTTTATTTAGACAGAGGGGGGGAAAAAAGCGAGGCAGACGGAGTGGGGGAGACGCAGGAGAGAAAGCTTTGGTTGGGTTTTGATCCCCGGCCAGTTGGGGCCTACATGTGGTTTCAAAGCCGGGGGGTTCAACCACTTGACGATATCTGGGCACTTTTGCTGTTATTTCTCGTCCGATCAAGCTCCCAAGTTGTGAATTCCTTTGTCGCTCAGTGAACTTGGTAATAATACTGTCAGAGTTGGGATTTGATTCCCACCCGTGCTAAAAAAATAACACATATGCACTAAAAGTACTGGTGCTTCAGATAAAAAGCGCCCACCAAATGGCTTATGTTTTGTTAATGGGATATGTAAAGGACTCAACATCAAAAGATTTACAGTCTGTGACCTCTGGGAAGGCATTCGGCTCCTTATCAAATGCATAAAATTGCATTGTAAAACACAGCAGATATGACTTACTCTTGGCACTGCGGTCTGCTCATGAGCACAGTTTTTATGCATTTATACAGTAAGTTGTAAAACATTTTACAGAGTGAACCCAAGTATCTTTTATACTGGAGCGAACCCAAGAAATACCTCATTGTATCATGTGATGATGAGCCTGATAGTCCCTTTGTAAAAAACAGACTTATCTAGTTTGGCTACAGAGACATGCAGAGACTTATATTGGTTTTTGCTCGGCTACGGTTCTCAATCTGTAGGTGTTGTATGAAAATTGGCCCCATCTCCTCTCTTCCCTCCCTAAATGGGGCCGTCTCGCGCCAGCTTTGCTACGCTATATGATTATCTGAGATCTTAATTTCATGTGTGCAAACTGATCCCCTTTGAAGCCACGCTCAGAGGCAGTGCTTTCTTCACTACCTCACATCAACACCCTCTATCTTGGCTCCATCTCGGGGCATCGTGTTTTAGCGCTGCGTGCTGCTTTGAGTGTCGCTGGAAGGTGAGGAGCAGTTCAGCGTGAAGAAGTGGAGAAGAAGACTGGATCCAGGTTGAAGTTCCTGTCTGGTGGTGACTGTGAATGTTTTCTGTTTTGTTTTTTTCGCAACAGCGCCACGTTAGCGGATGGGGGGTCAGCACACTGCCGACTCGGTGATCTCGGTCATCCTGCAATACTCCAGGATGGGCACTGCTCCAGATTCCTGAGTTGTGCTGCTCAGTCCTTTGAAACAGCCTCCTGTGTATCTCAGTTTACTCTTTTGGGGGGTGGAGGGGGATGGGTATTTCCTCTCTTGAGGTCTTGTGCGAGTAACACTACACCTTTAAGCTAATTTGCAGCTCTAAAGCTAATAAGAGTGTTTTGTTGTTTTACTTCTTGGCTTTCAACATTGGGGCTGTGGCTGCATTACAGCTTTTGAAATGCCCCAGGCTAGACGACTAACTATTTTTGCCATTATTAATTCATAAACATTAGCTTTATGGCTGTTATCCACGTTAAACAGAATCAGAATCAAAATCACTTTAATTGCTAAGTGCACTAAATTTATAGGAATTTGTCCTGGTGACATTGGTGCTAAGATATACTGAAAACTTGAGAGTTTCATATTAACCCTTTAATTTTAATGGTCTCAGGGTGCATTGAGGGATGAACCCTCATTTACAATGCAGTCGAGAATACAGCAACAACAATCAAATTAAGTCAATTAATCACCATTAAAACGAAGCAAGTAAATACAGTATTAAATAAAAATTAAAAACAGTTGCAGTATTCATTTTTTGTGTGCATCGTCTGTGCATTTAGTGCATCGTAACACACCTGGTACAAGGACAGCAGGGCCTCACATACAGTACAAAGGGACAGTGCAAGACATACTACGGACTGGTTTGTAGTGTAGAAATATAACTCTACATATGTACATACACAGATATTGAACATCCTATAGCTGTGAGCGTTTCAGCAGTGTAGCACGTTTGAAGCTGGACTCAGGTGAGTGTGCTGGTTTCTGCCAGTCCTCACCTGCTGCTGCAGCGCTCCGTTTCACCCTCTCCACCGGTGGGTGGCTTTCATGTGAGTGCCCCAGCCGTCTCCTGTTAAAAGGGCCCAGGGGAAGCAGAGGTGCACTTGGGGGAAGCACGACCACTATTCCCACATTCTCCACTTGTCTCTCTCAATCTGCCTGTCTCGCCCGCCTGGCTAAATGGCCTTTCATGTGCGTCGTTCCCCGCTTCATGTCGGCAGCCCCGCTCTGAATGTCACAGACCTGAAGGTGTTTTCCAGCGCGGGGTGGGGGGAGAGAACAGGAGGCACCCGGCCGCAGCCCTAATGAGATTTTTCCTGGGTTTTGATGGAGTGCCAGTAACGCCGCCGTTGGTCCAGCGGCCTGCCTCCACTGAGCCCTGGCGCGCGATCAGGGGGAGCTGTCGTCGGCCGCGTAAATTGTCAGCCTGTGTGGCGTGGAAGCAGACGGCATACAGACCAAGAGGCCTTGTGGGACTTTCCCACAATCACATATAAGCATATATTACTTGCACTTTAATGTACCCTTTTGCTTTCAAGCACGCAGACACACAGAAAAACAAAAAAAAACACTCTGCCCAGGCGTTCCGCGTCTGCAGTGCCAGGGTAAAGATGACGCTAGAGCCCCAAGGCAACTTTCTGCCCTAACTTGCCAAGCTTCATTCTGGCACTTCCAGCCTATGCTCCCTCTCTCTCTCTCTCTCTCTCTCTCTCTGTCTCCCTCCCTCCATTGCATAAGTCAATGGTAATGGTACCTGGCACTCACACACCACTTAAAGCCTCACTCTAGCCATTCAGATGGTCAGAGGTGGTGTAGTGGTTAAGACTGGAGCCACATGCATCCCTGCTGGCTTATGAGCAAATCCTGCCATCAACCTCTTTCCTGTGTCTCTCCCATTCTGTTTTCTCTTGGCCTTCCTACGGCGTTAAAGGAACATTCCACCCTCAGATACTCTTGCAATGCTATATATTATTAATCTGTGATTTTCAATACATTTCAGGAGTTATTTTGTGATTAAGTAATTTACCTTTCTGTTGTACCCACTTTCTCTCAGCCTGCCTCATGTACTTCTACTTCAGTTAGTGATTTCCTACATTTCCCAGAATACCTCCAGACAACGTGTCTGAACTTGTTGTATTGAGCTGGGTTTTACTTGTCGGCGGAGATAGCGATAACTATAGCAAGAGAAAGTGAGAGTCGCGCTTCTTACTCAAAATGCAACATGTCTTGCGGCTGCGTTTTGTTTTGGTCTATTCAGGATACTCGCAGTGGAGAAATTGGTCTCTCTGCCTCTTCTACAATGGATTTCTTCCTGCATGATGTCGGTGCAAAATGGTGAATCTAGAAAGAAGCCGTTTCTCTTTGATTCTGAGGGACTGACACCAAAACCTGACATTTACTGTTGATGTTTCAGAAAGTTGAACGTTTTTCTCCTATTAAACTCCATTTAAATATCTTGACATGACGTTACGTTGTTTACGTCCGGATAGTTATCCACGGGAATAAAAAAAATACACGACCAAACAACAAAATAGGCCCAGAAATGCCAAGTACATCGGCAATAGCTGCTTTTTTAACAGTGTTGAAGTGTTTTATGGTGGATTTTTCCTTTAATAAAGGAAAATAAGTCTAAGGAGAGTGGATTGCCCATCATCCTTAAAGAAATATAGCTACTCCGATTTAGTGTTAGTTCAGTAAATATTATCATTTTTAAATATGCAAATCCATCTTTCTTATATCCAAATCCATATTCATAATGTGTGCCATTGATGTGTCTTGCCATTTAGGTTCAATGGCCAAACCAAACAGGCCCTCAGCCCGGCGAGTAATGTAGATGGGATGTTGTAATGGGGCAGGCACACTGTGTTCCTGTGTATAGTCTAGCCATAAATCACTTTCTGTGAAGGGGCTTGAACAACTTTAAAACACACAGGGGCCATACAATCCCTTGTCCTCCAGGCCCCGAAGAAGCTCTGAAGGACCTGGCTGCTGTTGAAAGCAAAACGCTTTATACTCTGGTTTCCACAGAACATTAAACATCATGTCTGGAAAATTGTTTTTGGTGGTCCCAAGTGTTGTAGAAAGACGCTTGTTTATGTGCTGAATGTCTTTTGTGATACCCTGAAGCCTGCAGCTCTGGCTGAGGCCTGCAGAGTCCTGGGAAAGTGACACCTCACTGTAGCGCGCATAAAACAGTTTGGAACACAAGCATAAACATAAACACAGGCAGGAACCAAACGTACAAACACCTTGACACATACTATATACCAGTGTTTAATAGTGGTGCATTCTATTGTGCTGCTGCACAAATAAGGTGCTGGATCAGCTAGTGCTGATTTTATTTGTGTTGGTGTTGCCAATTAAGGCTCTATGAAAGGTCACCAGCGCTGTGATACATTGTTCTGACTCTGGTTGAGCCAGTTAAGAGGGGGGTGGGGGTGGGGGGGCTTATCCTCATGCCCCACTCTGCTTGGCCTAAGATGCTCCCCCACAGTGACCTCTGACCTCTAGGTGAGCAAAGGTCCCCAGGGAAGCCTGTCATTGGCTCATTGCCTGACAAAATGGGTCAAGATGGATGGCTCTTTTGAGGTCACCTTATTTGCATACATATAGTTATCATGGTCATTGTGTGCCATGTGTGCCAGAAAACTGTAGGAACACGGTTCTCTCATAGATAGCCATGAATATTCAGATTCGGTAGCTATCTATTTGTGAATGTTTCATCAGCTGAGCCTTGTCTTTACTGATTACTAGAGAAATCACTTTAAAGAGGATGGCCACTATCACAGTTGGGGCAAATTCACTTTGAACTCACTCAATTTAAGTGAAACTGAAGTTCACATAATACTGATGGAGCCTTCATTTTCAATAACTGAACTGACCGAACTTTAATCTTGCAACAGGGCTATTTCCATTTTTTTTATTTCTCTTCTCATTTGCTGCTTCTTATTGTTCTTTTTTCCACCATGTTGTGCTTTATTGTCATGTTTTCATCACTTCACATGTATTTTGCGAAACAAGTCAATTGATTTTTTTCATTGATTAGTTTTTAATGACCTTAAAATATCAAAAGATGTCCAGTTTCCAAATTTGGAGGAAAATCTATCTTCTTTCTGAATCAATGGAAACAAAAGAGAATTGATCCCAAGCCTGATCAGTATCTGTAGAACAGGCTCTTTAATCCTCCAGTGTGGGGAGGGGCTGCAGGTCTCTATGAAGAGAAAAGCCTGGGTGTCCTGGTAGTTACAGAGACCGCCCCATAACCATCAGGTCACAGGTTTGATCCTTGCACCACCAGTGTCTCCACTGACAGCCATGTGTCCTGTCAAAGTGTCTTAAAGCAACACCCTGAGCCCCTACCTGCTCTTTCATTGCAGGCTGCTCTGGATAAGAATGCCAGCTAGATGTGTGAAGTGTAAAAAGAGCAGTCCCTCGACAGCAGTGAATGCTGGGCTGCTGGACCAGGCTTTACATTGATCTGCGGAGAGGGAGTGGCAGGAGGCTTCAGAGTGTCACCAGAGTCACTTTTGAGGTTGAGGGGATTAAGCTCTTTCTCACAGGCCTGAATGGAGCTCCGCTGCCCACCGAGGACCTGAGTCCAGCCAAAAGTGTTATTGCTGCCATTAAAACCTCCCGTTCTGGAGAGCAATAGGCCCTCGGAGCTGGACAAAGAAATTGGCCTCATTGTTCCTTTTGAGGAAAATACGACCGTTTGGCTGCTGGGAACACAGGAACCCTAAAGGGAAACACTGCTTATTTTTAGAATTCCTCAATGTTATTTCTGTGATCCAGGACAGTCCAATCAATTGTTGCTAACAACTCTCTGCCACAGCCAGAAACCAGAGAGCTAAGCTTGAAACCGGTAATGTCATCAGGTCATTCAGTCTGGAGCGGCTCCATAGAGAATGCATTAGAACCGATTGTAAGGGTGAAAGTGTGTGAGAGCAGCCAGGACCAGGGGGATTTTCTGGGGATATGGGTGCATTTTCTGGTTCAGAACTGCCAACACTGCTGTAGAATAAAGATCGTTTGAGAATAAAAACTCCAACAAACATTCAGATCAGTCTCCCATTCATTTTTTATGAAGCAGATCCAGACTTTCTACCTGATATCATCACAACTTTGAGTCTTAGTTCTCTGGTTTGGTAGAGAGCTGCCACAAAATAATGATTGAAGTGTCACAGGGCATAGAAAAACACGCACATGGGTTCTTAAATTGAGTTGTGTTCCCCTTTAAGGAGTGATGGGAAATTTTCTTTTGCTGCCCCAGTTTGACAATGCGTGCTTGTGTCAATTTGCCCCGTTCTCTGAACTCCAGAAACTACAAAAGAATATGTGAAGAGATTCCAAGCCAGTTTCTGCTTTTTTTTTCTCCTCTGCCTCTTTTTCCTCATATTTCCGCTGCCATTTAGTGGTCAGGGACTTTTGATGACAGGACGAGGAAGTGTGTGTGTGTGTGTGTGTGTGTGTGTGTGTGTGGAGGGGGGGGGGTCGAGCTTTCTGGAAATCTGAGGTTTTTGACTGAATGCATGTGATTTTTTTTTTCCAACATTAACCAGAGCAAATCCCAGCGTAACCCCAGCATACTAATAATACAGCTGCCATCCATCACCACAGACAACAACCAATTAGCACATTCCTCTTTCCCCTGTTCTCATGTTCTTGGCTAACCCCTCAATAATTTTGGGTCATTCATCAAAAAACAGAAATGCACTCAAGACAGTGTGTGTGTGTGTGTGTGTGTGTGTGTGTGTGTGTGTGTGTGTGTGTGTATGTGTTTGCCAGTGCATGCGAGTTTGTGTGTATGTCCATGTGCCTTTGTGTGTGTGCATGTGTGTGTCTGTACAGTATGTGTCTGTATGTAAGTGTATGCATCTGTGTGTTTCTCACACACATTTTCTCACAAAATGTGTGTGATTTCCTTTATGTGTATAATTGTGATTGTGTGTGTGCGGGGCTGTGCATGTGTGTGTCTATGTGCAAAATGTGTGTGTGAGGAATGCTGATTGTGGGGTTATTTTATGTTTCTCCGGGGCTCAGTGGCAGCAGGTTAACGTCACCACTGTCCCAGACTAAAGACATGATCACACTTCATCTCTAATGCATTTCTCTTGCTGTAAATTATACTGTATGCACAGTTGTGTTCAGGAATCCTATGGATCAGAAGTGTTGAGACTAAACTGATCAGGCGTGGTAACCGATTTTACCGCTACAATGTACATTTTCTTTTGCAACTTTGATTCATGACCTATGTTTCCATCCAACTTTCAGTAGAATTTTAAGCAAACTTTTGAAATGTTGCAAGAAATGATATGCAAATTAGGTGCATTTCCATCAGCTGAGTTGAAGCGGATAAATAGGGTCCCTGAAAAACCACATCCACCAGAAGAATGGAGAGTATTTCAAGAACTGATTGGTACTGGGGAAGTTGTTATTGTTTTTTCGTGTCAGCAAATGTGGCCACAACTTGATGCTTTCATTTAAAGACATGCATGCGGCAATATTCGAATACATCGACAAATGGCCATACAACCAAGACGCGTGCCATACACATCAGAGAGACAGCATGTATGACATTTCTGGGAGGTTGTGATGGACAGATATTTTACAGTCAGTCTTTCAGCATATCTAACAACAACTCTCTTCTCAGATAGAGGGTCCCTGGGGCAACAATAACCATTTCATAATAGAGACAATACCGTTCAGGGCTGTGATGCAGAGCAGGCCTGTTAGCTGTGGTACTGGCTGCAGTATTAGTGGCTGTGCGGCCTCTTCTCTGACCCAACGAACTCTGCCTGACCTGCTGAGAAAGGCAAGATGCCACAGTCTCTGGGACAGGCAGCATGGCAGCATGGCAGCAGTCCGGTTCAGTTTGTCGGTGCCTGCTGGGGTCTCTGTCCTTCTGTCTCTACCTATGTATACAAATATGTGCACGTGAAGTGTGTTCACATATATTCTCTCTCTCCCACACACACTCACACATACCAGGGTTGTGAATTGATTAAAAGCCAAGTTATGGCAAAGTCCCTGCATCCAATATCATTTGCCACCAAAACTTCCAAAACATTTACTGAATGACTGATGACTGATATTGATAAATTATTAGACCTAAGTCACCAAACTATCACAGTTTAAAGGGAACATTGCTCTTCTGATGTAATTTTTGATTCTTATCATTTTGTTTGCTGACAGTGGAGACAAATATGGAAGTCTACTCAACCCCATGTCAGTCGAAACTCCCAAACGATCGAGTGAGCCTTCTCCCAAACAACTGAAGTAAAGGGGTCTGGTTGTTTAGAGCTCCAAACGGGGCATTACGTGACCATCAAATTTCTCTAAACAGCTCGAGCAGCATATTCCAAGTGTTTTGTAGCCAAACGACTGCACTGTGAGTCCAAAAGGCCTTTCTTTACATTATATAACCGAAACAGGGAAATGAGCTGATTCTGTTTACAACTGGCCGGCCAATAGAGAAGGTTAAGTCTTCAGGCAGAACTACATAATGTAGCTTGTAGTACTACTTAATGACGCAAGAGCAGGCTGACTGACATGTAGGAGTGTAGATAATGACAGACTTTTCATTTTGGGGTGAACCTTTAACCCTACCTCTCTGTACTGCTTTGCCATATTAGTCTGGTTCAAGCCAAGTTTAAAATACATGCCTGTGAGGGGCTCAGAGGGCCCTGATGCAGGTTTTGGAAGAGTCAGGTAGACAGTCAGTCAGTCAGTCAGTCAGTTGGTCTGTCAGTCAGTTCTGTAGTGTGGTGTATTCTCATCCTAAGGCCACCCACGGTGCTGCAGCCAGGCCGGCACTAGACTGAGGAGGGTAGGATCACACCAGCTGACCTTCTACCTCTCCGGATTAGACAGAGATCCTTTCTCTCGCTGTCATGCAGTAGCTTCACCACTGTACTTCACACACACACACACACACACACACACACACACACACACACACACACACACACACACACACACACACACACGAGCATACATACAATGCACACTTACTTGTACACACAAATGCACGCACACAAACACAGTACTATTGTGAAGCGAGTAGCTTGAGGGGCTTTTTGATAAGGCTAATCATAAACTATTTTAAGTGCACTTCAAAATTACTGCAGTAACTTCAGTATGTTCTGTATACTAGTCTCCACAGAGTCTGTAAGGAGTGTGCACAATTTTTTTGGTTTGTTTTTGATGATTGTGGGAAATATTATTCGGTGGTAGTCTGTGTACAATCAAAAATACAGTCTGAACTGAGGCCAGGGGCGTGAGTCTGTGTGCTAGTGTGTGTGTACGGATGTGTGCATGAATGTGTTTGTCGGCCTGTGAGTAATGGTTTTCGGGCCAGATGACTGTAATGCCACATGGATACCTGAGCCAGACTTTTCCATGGTGAAGCCCGGGGATCACATGTCCCTCCTGTCTCTGCGGTATGCACTCACAGACAGGGCTGCCAAGAGAGGGGGGCCCGGGTGAAAATGGCCCGGGAAGAAAACAAGCCTCCGAACGTATCGCTGCACTCCGCAACGATAACCCGCCACCAAAATAGCCCCACTACCAGCCCTTTTTCTCAGAATCCGCTGCTGGGCCAGCGGCGGCGATTTAGATATTTCTTTCACATAGTCTCCGTCCTGAGTGCCAGTCTTACGCTCAGTTTGTTTTCGATCCTCCAATTACCATCCTCGTAGACTTTCCGCTTCTGTTTAAGCTCAGCGCGCAGTTGTCAAACTTTCTACATATATAGATTTTAAACGCTGTAATTTGGAATCAGGCATGTCACTCATGTGCTGGAAAGCTGTGCCGTGGATTTGCACCGTTAAATCAAGAGTTGTTTGTTTTTATGTGACAAAAATACAATATTTCTCCGCTGTATGGCTGGAAACACTGAAACTACATGTCTCTTTGTCTCTCCAGGAGTCCATGGATGAAGCCTGTGCAGAGGGGATCAGTGATGAACACTACCGCTTGGAAGGTAGGCCCTCTCCTCTCCTCTCCTCTCCTCTCCTCTCCTCTCCTAAAGGGTTTGTATACATTAGATCAGTGGATTTTATTGCCATTCTGCCACCAATTACTACACCAGCTCATTTCGCTGATCTGTTCCCCCTCTCTGGTTGAAGGCGCTAATCAGTGAAGTTAGCTGGTATAGTGTTTGGTTTGAATGAAAACTTGCATACTCTTGGGTCACGATGGCAAATGATTGAAAACCACCTCATTAGATACACACTGGCCATCCAGGTGTGGTATAACTCTCTTGCTAGCGTTGCTACCAGTCGCTCTTCATCCTCTCCCCTCCGCTCCCCACTCACACCCATTCGCTAAGCCCCAACAATGTGCTGATGAGGTCCCCTTTACCTTCCCTCCCTCCTCTCCACCTCCTCCCTTTCTCTCATCCGCCCTTCCCCCCGTGGCGCTGTGCGAAGTGCCTCCACTCCCCATGTTTTTCCCCAATGTGGTGTGATCCTGGATTAAGAGCTCCGGGAGGAGAAGTCGCTCCCTCCCATTTAAAGGCAGGATCAGACGTGAGATGCAGGCTGAAAGGTGGAGTTGGATGAGACCAGCCCAGATGTGTGGCAGCATTGGCAGAGAATTCTTTTTAAGATTCAGTTTTATTGCACTTCTGCTTTATTGGATCGTGTACAAAGGAGCGAGACAAGGGATGGTGTGATAGGTAATTGGAGTTTGAAAGGGCGTTCTGTCACTGGGGTGAAGCTCAGTCTGGCCCAAGGTTAATGTCCTCCCCACAAGACAGATATTGCTAATTAGCCATGCTGTACTTTTAGTCCATTTTCCATGATGGCCTAGACCATTCACTTGAATACAGCACCCCATAGTTAATATCTCAAAATCTGCAACAACACAGAAGACTGCACCCTTTAAAATGGTACCATTTTGTAAGTTTAAGCTACAAAAGGCAAATTCCTAAATGGCAGCGAGAGGTAATTGAAAAATTTGAACTTCAATACCCAGAAATCCTGTAAGGTGATGTCAGTAAACTGCACCCAGCATGCTCATGTTTACCAACCCAGCCGGTCTGTGATGCTTTAAACCAAAGGAAACTAAAGGGACAAGAGAAGTGAGTCCAGATTTCTCTGGACGGAGCTGCTGTTTGGGAAATCAGTACAAACCTGACACCAGAATTTCATGTGGGTAAATAGGGCAAATCTACAGTGTCTCAATAAGGGGGGATGGGATGCTTTTCTCTGTTGCAGCCCCACTTCGTGATTTAGGCTGATAAGATGGATTTATTTTTACATTAAAATCTTGCCTGGTGCAGCTTTAAGAGGTCAGGATAGCTAATAACGAGTTTTACTTTCATGCCAGCACTCACTTTGTAGGTGTTACAGTTTTCAAATGGTGTCAATCTGAATTTGGAATCTTTTTTCTTTCCTTTATAAGGCAGCGGTGAATACATCTAAGTTATTCTCTTTCTCAGAGGAATTGGCAAACCATGTTTGATTTGCAGCTAGTGCATTAGTATTCCTTATGACCTTTTTCAGACTTTTGAAAAACTACCTCTTATAAAAACAATTCTTTATTTCAGTGTGGAATAATTTGTCTTCAGACACAATATTCACATAGCGAGCCATTTCGTACCTCCTCAGGCATATTGAGACCCAAATAAAGACAGCAATGGAGGATTTATGATGTCCCCTGGTTGAACTCCATTCAGCGCAGTGATCAGATCTATCGTCCATAGATCTAACAAAGTGGAAACTGAAAATGAGAGAGAAAACAGAGAGAGAGGAGAGATGATAGGACGACCAGCGCACTTAAAAGCTCTCTTTCCTCAGGGCTTCAGGAAACACTTCCAAAGAAAGTTTTGTGGGGATTAAAAAAGAACTCGCCGGCAAAAATTGCAAAGGAGAGAAGAAGAGAAGAAGGGCTCCGCGATGAAAGTGTCTTTAGGATACTTCACATCGGCATTGCAAGCATGCAAGAAGAATAGCCTACATGGGCTTTTCACACATTATAGTGTTTTTTTAAGTCTTTCTTTAACCAGGGAAGGGTTTGCTGAGTAGACCCTTTTTCAGCCACGCCTTGCTTCAGATTCAGTTAAGCTCGTTCACACCTGGGAGCTGCCCAGTACAACCAGTTCTACTACTGTGGGTCACTGAGCAGCGCTACTGGAGCAAGTGAGGAGTAAGTGCCTTGCTCAAGGGCTGCTGAGGGTGGAGAGAGTGAGGATTTGAACAGGTGACCTACAGCTGCCCCCAGATAGGGTTTGGAATATTCAGTCATATAGCCCGGTGTTATTCTCTCAATCAAAATCACCTTAGTCTGCAGCACTGTGCCGCTTGACTGTAAGAGGAGGGCACAGACCCAATTATGTGTAATACAGTAGCCTAGCTAAGCTGGGTGTGATAGCTCAGAGTGTGTGGCAGCTTTCCTGAGCTGACTGTTATAGCTGTGCTCGTGTTTGTGTGTGTGTGTGCGAGCGCATGCATGCACGCACATGTGTGTGTAGCGGGGCTGTTGGAACAGGCTTGGCATAGAGGGTGCCAGCCTCGGCCGCCCCCGTCTTCCCCCCTCAGATCTGATTTGCAGCCAATCCCCTGGCGGCGGCTCCTCTCATAAAGAGCCGGCTTATGTCTGTAGTGGGGGGTCAGAGGGAGGGGGGGAGGGAGATGGCAGATTACTGTTACTCCTCCCGGCATTTCATTAGCCTCAAGATAAGCATCTCACCAGCATATTGAGCCTGCTACGGAACAGATTTGCCCTCGCACACAATGTTCCCTTTGAGCACCTCAGATGATCAAACGGCGGGACCCCGAACGCTGCTCCTCTCCAAAAAGTTGGTAAAAGCTCCCTGGGATGATGCCTTTCATTTCTGGCATTTTCCCCTACCCAGGGATGGGACAGGTCCGCTTTGATCTGCTTTGGATCAGGAGGAAAGAAACGGGGCTGTTGTGTCTGCTCCGTTGGCGAGCACAACAAACAGTGTTTCAGATTTGACTTGGCTTAATTAATTAGTGATTCTGTTTTACAGCCGGTCTGATCCTCTTCCAAAAGGTTTGAGAATGGAACTTCAAAGTGTGGCGGGAGGGGAGAGGAGCGGGGGAGGGTGGTGAGAGAGGGGTGCGGTGTGTGTATGTGTATACGTGTGCATGTGTGTATGTGTGTATATGCGGCCTATGGGACTCAGCCGGCTCTGTAACTCCTCTCAGTCCATCCGCAGTGAGCAGACGTTAACATCCCGGTGGTGGGATGATGGGCCGATGCTCAAGGAAAACAAAATGGCCAGAGGTGGAAATGGAAAATAAACAGGGGCAGTGGCGGGGTGAGTTTGTGATCTTTGCCAGTCGTGTGTCTCTTTGCGCACTCATTTCATTTTTGCCACCCTAGTCCCAAGTGTTATAGAGGCTTGCGGTGGCAGCGTTAAGGTTTGAGAAGCAAGCTCCCGATTTAAATCCCCAGACCGTCTGGGCAAATCTTGGTAAAGGTGAATGAAAAACATTCTTCCCTCCCTGGACAACTACCATGGAGCTGCCCTTGAGCAAGGCACTTAACCCCCAACTGCTCCAATGGAGCTGGTGATCGACAGACCGTGGTCGTATTGTGTGTAATGTGGAAACAGTGGCTGAAACAGAGCGTGCAAAGGTTTAAAGAAAGGTAATCCCACTACATGTAATGAAACTTCTGCAGTATAGCAGGAGATGTTGGCAGGTTTTACATAGGTGCGTCTGATCGTCAGTGTTGTTGGGGATGTGGGTAGCACAGGAACTGGGAAGTGCATGTGACAGATTAGTGTTCCCTCTGGACTGTCTGCCTGTGCTGTATGTTTGGGAGGTAATGTAGGGTGAATGTCACTCCACAGAGTTATGAGCTCTGCTGCACTGGGCCAGGGACTCAGGTGCCTCCTATGGGCCCTTTGATGTTACATGCTGTTCCCAGCATGCCATTTATTTTCTAAATGACACGTAATATTCTGTCATGTTCTTGGCATGTTATGCCATTCAGTTTCATGTTTGCTCTATGTAACCCCTGGGATATATACTGTAGCTAAGAGCTTAAAGGACCATTACTACCTCATTACAATTCAAAAAGTGACTCTGAAGAAGATGTTTTTGCCATGTGAGAATAAGTGCTGTCACGATTCCAACATTTTGACTTTGATTCCGATGCCAGCCTTGGTATCACGCTTTTGATTTTCAAACACTACTGCAGCCAGAAATGATACAATAATCTTACCTGATACCTGAGGTGAAACACGACAAAATAAAATACCAGTTCAGGAAAAGCTCTAGTATAGTACCATTTCTCAAATCAGGTAACACAGTACTTTTTCAGTGCTAATACTCACTAGTGCTAGTGAGACACTAATGAGAATAAAGGCTTTTAATGTCTTAACATTAACTAAATAACAGAGTGTCTTGGATTTTGTTGGAAGTGACTTACCCCCTACACTTTCACAGATCCATTTAGCCCAAATTATGCCTCCCCATGCTGTTTTTGACCCAAAACCTTCCAAAGACCATTTTTTGACTTGAGCCAAGCGTCTGTTTTCTGTTGCCTTTGAGAACTGCCAGAAATATTGTAAATATAAGTTCAGTGTACAGAAGTGACCCAAGAAATGACAATTACGACAGGGAAATATGATTTGATACTTGAGTTGCTGAGTTGTGACATCTAGAGAGGATGTTGCCAGTGTATCCACCTACCTGAAGCACAAAACAGCTCTGTGCTGCTTTCAAAAATAGTACAATAATAATAAATATAAAATTATAATAAAAATACAATTCAAGAATACAGCCAGAGACTCAAAAACTGTGTAGGAGTTTTGTTGCAGCATCCGTCTAGCTTTTATTTCCAACCAAGAGCACTTGAATGCGTGACACGTCTTAATTGCGACTGCCAAACTCGGAAGTAGGAGCTTACAAGGAACACTTGAAGGCGACATATCCCCAGGTTATGACTGCACCCAACGTTCCCATCCTCAGGCTCTCTCTTTTATCTTTGTGTGCGTGTGTGCATGTGTGTGTGTGTGCGTGTGTGTGTCGCTGCAGTGGCTCTACCCCCGGAGAAGACAGACAGCTGCTGTGTGGAGGAGAAGATGCAGGAGAGGGACAGCCAATCTCCCGCAGGGCCACAGAAGCAGCTCCAGTTTGAAGTGAGTGTCAACATCGACCGGGACGTTTATTACTTCCCCTCAGGATGAAACTAGGGCAAGGGCAGGACACACACACACACGCGCACACACACACACACACACACACACACACACACACACACACACACACACAGTATGGTATTGATAGTTTAGTGCTGTGCTGTTTCAGGAGTTGGAGTGTGCTGTGTCTGTGGAAGAGGATAACAGACAGGAGTGGACCTTCACCCTGTACGACTTTGACAACAACGGCAAAGTCACCAGAGAGGTAAGACTCCTGCTTTGACCAGTGACTAACCTGCAGAAATAAAGGTTAAATGAATAGATGAATAAATGAATGAATGAACAGACTATAAATGCATCAAAACACCCACCAACACTGCACAGTAGCTGGGGGAAAGTTACTTTTAAAAGTAATTAGTATTGCTCTTTGTTAAAAGTAGCTTGTTAGTTACTGGTGAATACTTTTGCGTTACCCACTTCATAAACATGCCGTAGCAATATGGCTTGTGCTGCCAAATGTGTCGTCAATCATTGTTTTAAAATGCAATGCCAGACTAATGCTCTGTTTTTAAAACAGTAAGCCAATCGCATTTGTTTCAAGCATACAAGTTGTCTGCATGAGATGCTGCAGGATTTTCACTTTCTTCTACTGTTTTTTTAATCGCGCCAACAAAAATGTCATATGAAAGAAAAATATAAGAAATAACATTGTCATTTTAAAAAGTAACTAATACTGGGTTACAAGAAAAATGAATGTGTTAAGTTACTAGCTACCACAAAAAAGTAACCTGAGCACTCTCACATGCTACAAACTCTGGATTGAACCAGCAACTTCCCCGTTACCTTTTCAATGATCCCTTTTTTGGTGTCACCACACTCGAGAAGAGAGCGAGGATGGAAGTTTTGTGCATCTACCTCGATCTCACTGTAAGGAACCAAATCCAGCAACGTCTGTGTGTGTTTCCTCTCCTGCAAGATACCTAGTGGCTTGCGTCTGCCTGGTACAGATCTGAGAGCACATCCAGAAAGGCCCGTGTTTTTTGAGAGCGACTTGAAACGGCGCAAAGAGACTGGAGCTGTCCTCTGTGTGGTTGGCTCTGCAGTTTTTTTGGCATCGCCCGTGGCTCCGCGGCTCATGAGACGGCAGGCGGCGGCTTGGAGGGGGGAAAAAAAAACGCTTTCTTCTCCAGCTCCCTTTTTTTTATATTCCTTCACACGTATAAAAAAAAGAGAGAAGGAAACCGAAAATGACACGGGAGGCTTTTATTTTATTTTATTTTTTTACAGTACGTCTGTGTCTGAAAACAGTATCTGGAACCGGTCCCCGAAGAACTCATAATAGTCCTTTATGTTATGAGTCAGAATAGTACAGTGGTGAGCAGAAATCATGCTTTTGGGTTTTTTGCGTGCGGGGGGGAACGAAGGGAAAGGAAGCAGCTAATAGGCCCAAAGAACAGGCGCGGGCTAATTTCAGAGCGATTTTAGGAGTGCCGTTTCTTGGTAGTGGCTGTCAAAGGAGCTCTTGTGGTGCAGCTGTGCTACCTTCTGAGGGAAAGCACTAACGAGACTTGAGAGACGAGTCAATTCATTTCACTTCCACAGAGGATTGAAATTTGCATAGAGAATTAAAATTTGGTTTGCAATAAAAAAAAAGAAAGAAACACATAACGCAGTTGCTGAGACCTGAGAGCGAGTCAATAGCTCAGTGTGGTGCAAAATAAATAAATAAATAAATCAGTGCAAAACATAAAATTTCTAAATGGGCACAAGAGCCCAGATCATTTCATGTTCAAATTAAGCAGTCTAATTGTGGTGGGGATAAATGAGTCCCTGGTTCTGAACTGAACATGCATGATGGTTTCAATTTGAAGATATTGATGCTTGTGTATGACTTTGTCAACAGTGCAGATGTCAGCTGTACTTGTCATGTACATACTGTATGAGTCTATTCTTTTTCTTCCTGTCTGTCTCTACCTCTCTCTCTGTCTGTCTCTCTGTGTTCCCTCCATTTCCTCAGCCCTCATTGGCCTGGGGCAGAGGTCGTTTTGATGGCCCTTAGCTACATAGATGAGCTAGTGTGTGTGTGTGTGTGCGCATACGTGTGTAAATGCGTGTGCTTTTGTGTCTTTGTGTAATCGTATGCACGTGTTTCTGCATGTGCGCGTACGTGATTCGAGCGATTATGAGACACGGAGGAGTGAACATGGGGAAAGTGCAGAGCGTTCGGAGCTGTAGAACAAGCCTCACATCAGGCCTGACATCCCCGTCAGCCTCCTCTGCCACCGCCAAGACAGTTCTTTTCATGAATTTATAACTTGTCTTTACACCCTGTCTGATCGCTTTACTTGGAACGCTGAACTAAAACAACTGACATCAGTACGTTTCTCCGCTCGCTGTTGTCTGAGTGACTTCACTGTAATCCTAGCTAGCGTGAAGTATGAGTTCAGCGCCGATCGGCGTCTGATCAGGAACACGAAGAAGCAGGGAAGCTCTGTAATGTGTCTGGTGTACGCCGCGCAGCTTGAATGTACACAGCCATAGAGTACTGAATTCATACCGACAATGTGTCTCTGCACCAATGTTACCAAGAATCTCTAAGAATTTTTTTGTACTTGGCGCTCAAGCGATTCTGACTCCCCCATTAGAAATGAATGGAAGTTGAAAAATCACGTCCTCTGGCTGACGCTCACGCTCCTCTCTTCTCTCCCCTCCCCACCCAGGATATCACCAGCCTGCTCCACACCATCTACGAGGTGGTGGACGCCTCCGTCAACCATTCTCCCAGCAGCAGCAAGACACTGCGGGTCAAGCTCTCGGTGGCTCCCGACTCCAGCCAGCGGTGGAGGAGCTGTACGCAAGGTGCGGCAGGTAAAGCCGGGACGGGACGGGGCGGGGTTCGGTTCGGTTCAGAGGCAGTATCGTGGAGGAGGGTGGTGGTGGTGGGGGGGTGGGGGTTGGAGGAGAAGAGAACGGGGCACTTCGGGGTCCCCCTTGTGTTGCCTGCTGTCAGCTCACCCGGAGATGTGTTTGTTGTCATGCAGAAAGGCGGCTGCTTCAGGCCTGTCAGAGCTTTCTTCCTTGCCGTCTCGGCGTCGCTCCATCTCTCCCACTCAATGGGGTTCATTTTTAATGATGGGGGGAGTGACAGAGCCAAGAGAGGGCCCCCCCAGCGCCTTCAAATACTCTGAAAGAAACCTTAAGAGATGTGCCGAGTCCTTTTGATAACCACAGCCATTTTTCTTTTCTCCAAAGTTCCCTTTTTTCCCCCTTCTTCTCCCCCTCGCCACCCCCCCTGCTCAGAGCTGTCGGGAAAATATAGCTACGTTCAACTTAACTTTTCTCACTGACGACTTGGTAAACAAGTAGTGAGGGAAAAATATCTCAAAAAATATATATTCCTGTGTGTTTACGTCCTGTTGTTTTGGCTATAAATATCCGTCAAGTGATTCAAACAGAGCAAGCTTTGAAAATATTGCTGGCTGCCTTCATGCTAATTTCAAACCGCATCAGATCTTGTGCCCTTAATAAACTATTTGTGATGTGTGCATGTTTTTTTTTTTAATTCCATGCCGTATAAGAGACCTGGAGTTGAAAATAGAATAAATGAAGCATTGTTGTTTTTTCCTCTTCTATGGATCTTCAAAGTAAAAACCCCAAAACAAAGGTTGCTTTCTTCTGAGGCTTGTGTGACTGCTGTAATGTGTGTGTGTGTGGCTGCTATGTGTAACGCTCTTTGATAATGGCCTCCTGTCTTTCACACACACACACAGACATGTCCCACCCCAGAGAGAAAAGTGACAAGTGCATAGAAGACCCCAAGAGCGCCGACAAGAAGTCCCGAGCTCTCCTAAGGTAAGCCCAGTCTCTTTGTTCACTGTAGCCTCTATCGTTAAAACCAGTGATATCTTTGAAACATTACATCATTGATAATAAAAACCCGTTATTTAACCAGGCAAGTTACCTAAAAACATTTTCTCATTTGGAGTGGTCTGGGGGAGTCTTGCAGGAGGAAGGAGGGTCACAGAAATTCACACATTGACACCTGGGAGGTGCCTAGTGCTGCCACAGTCTTCTACTGTTGGCCAATGAGCAGCTCAAGTGAAGCAATTGGGGTTGTGACTCCAAAAGCATCTCAGCTATACTTAGGAGAAGTTATCAGTGAAGGGGAGAGTGTGCCTCATTACTGACCCCGTCCAGATTTTCCCCCAGTTGGGATTTAAACCTGCGATTTTTCCGGTCACAAGCTCGCTGCTGTAACAATTAGTCTACCGCCGCCCGATAATAAGGAGCGCTCGTTTTACTTTTTCCAAACACTACTATACTGAACCTCACTGTGGACTCGGGCCCAAACTGCCGCCTAATGAGAAGTGCCGCTTGTGCCCGCAGGCGCCACCACAGTGACCACCACACCCAGCCGGGCTGCCAGCGCCACTGTGTGGACGAGAACCTGGAGCGCAGGAACCACTACTTGGACCTGGCAGGCATCGAAAACTACACGTCCCGCTTCGGAACCGGTGAGTGGACCGGGGCCAGGGGCGGAGAGGGAAGAGGGGAGGGGGGAGTGGGGGGAGAAAGAGAGTCCATGGCGCTTTGAAGCTGCATCCAGAGGCCCTCATTACTGCGGCACCTGCTTGGAGCCATTAGGTGGACTACCAGCCCACTGCGATCCTGGCCAGTACAAACATCTGGGCCCAGGCGAGCACAATACATCAAGTGTTCGAGGCTAAAGCCCATCAACAGTACGGGCTGTTGTGAAGTGAATTATTAGGTCTAATAAGCAGCAGCCTTGATCTGACAGTCAGTGATGACATGTGATTATTTTAATGTTGGCCCTGTTAGAGCGGTGCTAACAGAGATCTACTCTGTGTCACATTGTGTCAGCGTTATCCGCATGAAGATTGGACCTGAAAATGAAGCTGCCAACAGAATGATGGAGATTTCCAGTGGAGCTCTATTAGTGAGTGGCTGGCGTAGGAGTGAATTTTGACTTTGAACTTACCTTTCATGTGAATTTGAGTGTATTTGCTCATACACCCGCTTTTTGTTGTCTGTCTGCAACTTTTATGTTTGTCATTGATGCTGCTGTGTCAGTCAAAAATGAAAGGTTGTGTCTGTCTCCACCGCAGCCCCCGCCACGGAGCCGGCGAAGGCGGAGCCTCAGACCCGATCATCCAACCAGACTCGTTCTCGCTCCCACGAACCAGAGAACGGCCACTCCCATTCCCACCACCGCCGCTCGCAGACCGTCGCGGACTCCGCTGCTCCAGACGGCCCGTGCCCCGCCCGGCCGCGAGGCCAAGACTCAGGGAAACACGCCCTCCGCTCTCCTAAGACCCACAGCCGCACGCCCCCCACACAGACCGGCGGCAGGGTGATGAGGAGCCGAGGCGTGCCTCCTCCCCCGGCCCTGCCCAGCCAGACCCCCCCTCACCAGTCCGCGGCCCCCTACCGCAAGCACAAGCAGCGGTCCAAGGAGAGCCAGGGCTACCGGGCCTTGGGCTCTCTGGGCGCTCCGGGGCCCGTGGTGGAGAAGGAGCAGGTGCGGGACCTGCCCAGCGTGCTGCTCTACGAGGGGGGGCTGGCTCAGGTGGTGCAGCGGCACGAGCATCACCACCACCACGAACACCACCACCACTACCACCACTTTTACCAGTCCTGAACCCCGCTCTGCCTTGCCCAGCTCAGCACTCCTGCAGCCCCACTAGCTCCACCCGGGCCAGCAGACACTGACTGCAGCGAGGCTCCTCCTGAACCACCAGGCGGCCCAGCGCTGCACAGCCAGGACTGCAGCAGCCAGCTGGGCTTTTTGCCGGAGGAGCTGGCACTGTAGGGGGAACAGGACATGGGGAGGACAGGAGGATCATGGGAGGTGCAGCCCAGTGCTGAGATGTTATTAACCAGTGTTATTAAGAGGTGGTCCAGACATACAGAAGCTTGGGTAGGCAGCAGGATAGCAGGATAGCCGTAGTACGGCCAGGACTGAGGATCATGGCTGGGGCTGTCGAGAGAGGAACAGCTTCAAGTAAATAATGACAGCTGGACACCAGTAGTTCCTCTCCCCTGGCCCTGTATCCCACTGCCTGACGAACTCTATGGCTCCAAACCAGCACCACAATCCTTCCAGACCACTAAGCCAAAAGGTTTGTAAGGAGAAGGAGGGACTAGAGGCAGAAAGACTGTGATGTATAGATGAAAACTTATGAAGGAATATAGGTGAAGGGAGAGCAGGGCATAGTGTGTCTGAGTGTGTATGCGAGCGTGAATGCTTGTGCGGATGTATAAAATACTGTATGTGTGTGTGCGTGTGTGCATGTGTGAGCGAAGCGTATGTATATGTGTGTGAGTGTCACGACACCTGTGTCACTATTGAAAACCACTTGAAGCGCGCTCATGGGTGCAGTAGTATTTAAAGTAGGCTGTCAGGCAGGTATTGAAGATGAAAATGAAGATTCTGACTTTGGCACGCAATACCCCGGAAGCAAAAATGGAAAGGAAAATGTTAAAATGTTTCTTAAAGTGAGAATAGAAATCCTAAATCCGCTGCTACCTCTAGTTTTATCCTAATTGTCGGTGTTATGGTGACTTTGACGAAGCGTTCAGAGGTTATTTTCAAATTACTTCACCTTTTTGAAAGAAGAGAAATCATGCCACAATCTGCAGTACTTTAGTGTTGAAAAGCTCCTTACTTTTATTAACTAACATTTAATGTACATAAGGTATATAATGTTGTTATCAATTTTATAAGCTTTATTGATAATGTGATATGTTTGTATTCACAATCTGAAGCTCAAGTTTTCCTTCACACCCACATTTTGTAAGACCACTAGCAGTCTCATTTTGACTAGAAAATGTATGACTTTAGTAGCATCAGCTAGTCCCCTCTCTCTCTCTCTCTCTCTCTCTCTTTCTCTCTCTCTCTCTCTCTCTCTCTCTCTCTCTCTCTCTCTCTCTCTCTCTGATCACACCACACATCATTACACCAACTGTATTTCAGTAACTTTGGTTGAACAAGCTATGACTTAAATGTGCTATTCAGTAACTTGATGACAGAGGCTTGGCTGATGATTGTCAACATGAAAAACAAGGAAATATTTTAACACACATGACTATAATATAGAATACATATTGGAGCACTTTAGGTAAACATGGCTGTAATTTAATCCGGTTATTCATATAGGGCGTTATGTACTACGAATTGGAATTAAGGATTAATTGTAAATATCCTTATCCTTTTGGTTTTATACACATAGGTTCTTAATAAATCTGTGTTACTGAGTGAGTGAAAAAAACTGATGAAATAAATCTTACATCTTTGCAGCTCTCAGATCCCACATGGCTCAAAGTACTGGTCCCTTTATTCTAGTGTTTACCCACAATGTATACTTAAATAGCATTTTATCCCTTCAAAATGCATATAAAGCTCATGTTGAGCTGCTGGCAGTCCTTGTTTCAAGAGAATATAATGTCATCAGTGCCAAGATATAGATATAAACAAAGCTAGAAATGGAGTGATCCTGGCACCAGAGGAGGTAATGCTGTACTCCAGTTCTGGCTCAGGCCTTTTGGCATATTTGCATAAATTGAACCCCATAGCCTGCAAGCACCCCCCTGCATCCAGTTAGAGCCTGCTGTAGTGATCCATCAGTGCGGAGCGTGGCCCTTAAGCACTGTTTTTTTTCCCTACTTTTATTTATGCAGGGGAAGGCTTTGCTGAGCGTGCATGTGATTCTCAGCACCGCCCTCCTTCACATTCATACAGTTACACACATTCACACCTGGGAGCTGCACAGTACCACAGCTTTCTACTGTTGGCCACTGAGCAAGTCCGGGGATTTGAACAAGCATCCGTCTGGTCACAAGCATGATTTTATTACTTCCAGGCTAGTAGCGGCTCAGTCGTCCGGCCCACGGCCCGGCCGGAGCCACATGACTGCTCCCTCTGTCTCTGTGGTATCTTCCTGTCCCCCAGCTGTCAGCAGGTCTTTCACCGTGCCGCCATGTGTCCTCAGCGCTCAGCCAACAAGGCTCTGTTTGTGACGTGGCGGGGCGGAGGCTCTTTCAGCTGTCTCATTCCTCTGGTGCTGGATAACACTGGGCCCGGCCCGCAGACTCCACTAGACCCATAACTCACCACTGCCGCTCTCCTGCCAGCACTGGCCACACAGGGCAGTCTGCCCATCCTGTCCCATGATGCCCTATAGGCACCACTACCAACATACTGATGTTTATGAACCTCTTGCTGTGTCTCATCTGGTCTGACGGGGATTAACGTCAGTGGGAGCTGGTAATAAACTGCAGGTGTACGGGGGTCTAAAACCTTGGTACATCAAACTTTAGGTTCTCCAGGTGTGTTGTACATTTTTTAACCGTTATTTCTCCTGGGAAGGGCTTTGCTGAGCACGCACGCTCTTTTTCAGCACCATCCTGCTTCACATTCATTCAGTTCACACCTGGGAGCTGCCGAATGCAGCCACAGTCTTCTACTGCTGGCGACTCAGCAGCTCCACTGGAGCAATTAGACTTTAAATGCCTTGCTCAAAGGCAAGTCAACCGTGCAGAAGGGATGATAGTTGTTGACGTCTGGATTGTGTGTGCGAACCAGACCTCTTGGCTTAACCGTTAGCAGGCCTGAGGTCCCCATGTGTGTTCAAAGCTATCCACTGTGTTAGGTTGTGTTAGTCTGCCATTTGTGTGTGTGTGTGTGTGTGTGTGTGTGTGTGTGTGTGTTTTGGATGAGCAAGAATGCTGTGTATGCCAGGCTTGTCCTCAGCCCTGCGGTGTCCTCTCACAGCTGCAGCCCGTCCATTAGGAGAGGCACCAGTCAGACGGGCCATCTCATGGGACCTGGGGGAGCCGCGTCCCTCCCCAAGGGGGGTCACAGCTGCACTCCATACCACAGCCTCCGCACATCACACTGCTTTTCTGGGATGTTAAGAAGTCCATGCTACTGGACCCCTCGCCACACTATAACTCTTTTGTCAATGTTTTCACCCCACCCACGATGCATAAAGGGTGTTGATGCCAGCACCTGACTCTCCAAATATAAGTCGGGTGGAAATGGTTCTCTGGTTGTATTAACGGACAGCGTTGAGGCAGGCGAGCGCCCGTCCTTCAGGGTGGTCTAATTCGGCACGGTGTGTGAGGGCTTCTGTGGTAATTCGGGTGAAAGTCTCCGTCAGACCCGGAGACAGGTGACATTTTTCAACCTCCATTTACCCGAGGAAGGTTTTACTGAGCGCACATGCTCTTCTTCCTTCAATGCCCTGCTTCACATTCATACGATCACACAAGCTCACACCAGGGAGCTGCCTAGCACCACATTCTCATTCTGTTGGTCGCACAGCAGCCACACTGGAGCAACTGGGGGATAAGTGCCTTGCTCAAGGGCACATCCACAGTGTTTGTTGAGGGATGGGAAAGCAGTAGTCATTACATTTTCCCTGACACTCTGGGGACTGAAACCAGCAACCTTCTGGTCTCAAAACCACTTGTCTAACCTTTAAGCTACGACGTCTTCAGGCAATCTCACAATCCTTCTGTCTTCTATTGTCATTACAGCCAGATTAAAGGGGCCATGTGCTGAGTGTTATGCTAATGGTGCAGCCACCAAAACAATTAAATGCTCAAAGCCAAGGGAAGAAATAAAGAGTATATATCCCCTTTGGAAAAAAAAACCAAAACTCTTTACCTGAATTTCATCATTCAATATTTCTAAAATACAGAGGATCCAGTCTGTAAAGGTGTTTTCATTTTGTCAACCAAGGACCTAAGTCATCTGCTATCCCTCAAAGTGTACCAGCATAAGTTTTTATTTTGTGCTGCCGATCATTTTTTAAGAGGTGTGACTTTTTATTTCAAGTGGGAAAAAAAAACAGCTTTTAAAATCTTTCATCTAATGTAATCCTTCCAAGATCCACCACTTCTTTCCTGTTGTATAGGATTTTCAGTATTCAGAGCCACGACTCCATTTTAATATGTATTCCACCACTAAGTTGTTTTGTAAGATCCATTTATCAACATTTTTAAAATCTAATGTATATAGTGTATGGACTGCAGAAAGGTTATACCAGTATCATGTAGAAGGAATATAAGGCTTATTTATGATAATTAAATGACTGTCAAGCTATTTCACTTGCCTACTGTCAGCTAGCACTCCAGTATCCGCTGTGCCAATCCCACTTAGCAGGGAAGAATAATAATTTCTCTCTCTCTCTCCACACTTACACACATACACTTTCACTTCTTGGTGTTTGTTGTAAATGAAAATTGTCTAGCCCTAGCTGTTTTTTTTTTTCAATAGCAGAACTTTGTCTGCTTTCTTCCCTGTTTCCCTTCCCTCCTAATGTTTTTTTTTTTTTCATGACTTTGTTTAGTTTATATAGATGGTATTTGATTAATTGCTCTATTTATTTGATAGCAGAACTGTGCCAAGGGAAAATACCCTTTTATTAAAGTATGAACCTGTTCCTTATAAGCAGACTGGCTTCTGGATTCTTTTTTATTTGATGTTTTTGCAGGATACTAAGCACAAGCCGGCGTCAAATTTTCATGCCAAAAATATCCCAGTAAACAATATTAGCACTATGTTCATCTGCTAAAACATACCGACATCTTACTGCATGTACTGCAAAAATGCACAGCACACAGAACATCGTCTTCTATTTAAACCTTCACACATTTGAACACGACTGCCATGGTTTCTCTTTCATTACCACCCACCAGCTTTTTTGTCCTCGCTGGCCTGTGTTCATATTTGTTGATAAGATGATAGAACTTAGTGCCATTACCGTCAATGTTTTTGGACAACAAATCCTTCCATTAATTTATTTGTTTATTCATCTGTCCATCCATCACATGCAACACCTCAGACACCAATGATCGGATTTGACAAAACTTTGGGGAATGACGCATCTCACTACTGCATTTTGGCATTTTCAAAATTATACTGCTAGGCCCAAGGTGGGCGCTACAATTAGATGCCGTTCACATGGGACATTTGGCATCCTTTAGATGCACAGATAAGTATGTGTTGGGCGGAAAAAGAAAAAAAGAGCAAAAAACAAATTTCATTGTCTGATGAAATCCGTTACCAGATTACGTTTACCTGCATTCCATCAAAAGTTCAAGAAGTTTCAACTTTTTAGACAGATTGGGTTGCGATATTTTCATGCACTGCACTCCGTCAATCCATGTCATCCATGTCATCCATGTCATCCATGTCATCCATCAATGCATAGGTCTCATTGAAATATATGGGATGTTGTCCTTTCTTTGACATATCACAAATGCTAATGTGAACGTGGCCTTACAGGTCAAAACAGACATTTTTTACCGTTGGCTCAGAGGGGGACTGTATCATTTGTGGGGGACGACATGTTTGCTGTTGCCTTGTTATATTTTATATTATATTATATAGTGAAACCAGGCCCACTTCTACCACATCTGTTTGTGCTGATTGAGTTTCTCATGCGTTTACCACTTTATCACTTTATCCTCTTGTGTCTGGTATTTTCATCTGCATGTTTGAATTTTGATGTGCTAGAAGTGTGTTGGACTGATGTGAGCGGACATGGGGAACCTTGTGTGTGTGTTTGTGGAGGAAGGATCCTTTCTATCTTACCCATGGAGTCACAGAGGGTTCCCAAATCTGGCTGACCACAGCTGCCCGCCACGCCACGCTCTCTACATGCACACACACTTTCATCTGCAGCTTAGCAGCTTATCTCTGGTCGGGGCAACCGCAGAGTGTCCGCCTCTTGGCAACGTGATACGCCTTCCTCTCCCGAATACGGCTATTTAAATAAGCAAGGCAGTGCAGCCACTGAACTGGGTATCATCATAACAAACGGTTTCTATCCTGACACAACTCGCCAGGCCATTATTGCTGCTGCTTTATTCATTTCAGCTTTCAAAAGCATCAGTCGTAGCCTGACGGGTCCACATCAAAGGTGCAAAGGAAATAGTTATTGTAATGGCATGAAATTTATTCTGAAAGGTTATATTAAAATATGTATTGATATAGTTTTTATTTATTTATTCCCATATGGAAATATACTTGCATATATTTGCAATAAATATTTGTGGTTATATGTGCAATTATTGTAATAAATAAATAGAAAAAATATTGAACACATATATGGATATATACTATATTTTCCAAAAAACATATTTAAATATACTGTATGTATGAAGGTAAGCAAATAACGTTAACTTCACTAGAGCTTATTCTGTCAGGTAACGTTACATAAATATAAGCATTCCCACTCATCTTTATGCTATCAACTACCAGCTGCTGTTAGTGCAATTTCAGAGCATTGACGCTAATGAGCAAACAGTAGGCTACGTGATTTGCAAAAACAAGCTGGTCAGACTAACGTTACAGATTGTGTTTCTTTAATTTCTTTAACATTACGTGACAAGCTCTAGAGAAGCTAATGTTATTTGTCTGGTCGGTTCTGGTCACAACTCAAAAATAAGTTAAAGAGTGGATTAATACATCAATCAAAAGTTAAAACATTAGCTAATAAGCCAAATAACGAATTGGTTGGTGTTATTGCCAAGGTGTTTGGACCCACTCTGTATCCTCCACCGGGCAGTCTTGGTTTAGCTGTGCACTGGTTAAAGCTGCAATAAGTGATTTTCCGACCACTAGAGGGTGACAGAAACTGCAACACATTTGTAAATAAAGCACAGCAAAGCTACTGCACTACGGAGGCCCCTAAGGACAAACCTAGCAAAGCACCGTGCATAATAGCTAAGCTAAACGTACCTACGGAGAAGTGTTGCCGCGTACCAGTCTGGCTTTGACAGATCTTTTCCGCGCTTTTAAACTGCGAGGGAGGAGACAAGCTAGTGGAAAAGCAAATGGGTCGGGAGGAGCTTCGAGTCGGTCCGGATTTTGACAACAAGCTTTAGAAAAGAGGTGAAAACAGCAACACAGCTGGCTGCTGCGTGGATATTGGTTTATATCATTATGTCTCAATGAAATCTCCACATAGCACACGTTAGTTTCAGGATCGGTTATAAGGTCTGATTTCGCTTATTGCAGGTTTAAATTACAGTTTGAGGCTTACAACATTTTTATAGCCACTTGTACATCACTTAATTTGTATATAATTTTTCCTAATTTATCCTAAGTAGGGAATTTTTTCCTAATGAATATGCTCACATCCACTGAGATCTACATTCCAGCCTCTACCTGGCTGGTCAACGTTTCCTGCATTCAATTCTGCAGAGAGTGTGAGACATACAAGACTTGGAGAAAGTGTGTGTTTTTCAATGTTCACACTCACATTGAATGAGATCAGTTAACTCTGCATTGGGCATAGTAGATGGTTTGTTCATGTTATCTCCATTGAATGCTGCAGAGACAGAGATGTTAGCACCACAGTACAAGCCAGAAAACATTCTCCAACCTGTAGTGTAGAAGTGAGAGATAACAGGAGAGAAGGTGTGTGTCAGTTATCACATAGTAGATAACTGACAGATAACTGTGGCCTGCTATGGTGTTATTTAATGCCATACTATTTGTACTGACTACTGCAATACTCCTTCCTCACTGCTTTTGAAGTGGTGCCATTTCAAGGTTAGCTCTTAAAAACCATGTTAATGCTAAGTTAATAGATTTACAAGCATCACCATTAACCTAACATTTTGTTTCTGTGTGCAGCCCTTTGCTGCTGTGGTGTGTCATGGCTGGCCTTCTGTGATAGTAATAACAATCATATCATTTTATCTGTTCCTTCTTCTATACAGCTCCCCCTTAACTAAGTCGGTAATCCCCTTTCATTTGATCATATGATTGGCAGCATTATCAATGATAGCATTGACTTTTAGCCAAATGTTTGATTAATGTTTATCCAAATATTAATATGAGATCATAAGATTATAAACTCAGAAACCTTAGTACCCATTTAATGTTTGCATGCCAAGTCCATGTTTTAATCAGTCGTCCTTTTGTGTTGTCATTTGTGAATGGCATGTATTGTCCATTGATAATGTCACACATTCTTGGTTGTGCTCCCTTGTTGCCATTGCTTGAATATGCCATGCACATTAATATTACAAGATGTTTGTGTTGTTGTCTGTCTGTGTACAAGCAATAAAAAAAAAAAAAAGATTTTGTTTCTAACTTGCGGTGCAGGGCAAAATAAAGAAATAAACTGAACAAAATATTTATAATGTCTGTTAACGCTAATATAATAAATGGATAAGTGTAACACATTTAGCTACTAGTAGCTTGTTAGTTAGCGATTAAGCTGGCGCTAGCTGGATAGCAGGATGTGTCATTTTGTATGCCGTAGAAGAGCATTTCAGCTATTTGGTGTGTAGTCCAAAATATGAATGGGCTTTTTGACAAATGCCAAAAATATGGGCTGTGTTGAACGGATACCCATATGATACACTATGTTTTGTTAATAATAGAGTAAGCTTTGTTATTTACCAGTTTTGGGGATTCAACCATCAACATAAAGTCAATAAAAAATCTTTAAAAGTAAGGGGTGGGGGGACTGAACATTGACTTGTGAATAATGTGGAATTTATCAATCAAAATCCTGAAATTAATCATAAAGTTGAATGAATTCTTATTGTTTTCCAACTGTAAACTGTAACATCTTTACAGGTTATATCTATAGGATGACCCATTTTATTTGTAATGAAAACTTCCAAATCCCTCCAAACTTTTATTGTTTTAGAACAACTATAAAAAGTGGGTGAGTGATAAGTGGGTCTTTGACATTGATAACATTTGTTAATAATATTACTGATAACATTTGTTATCAATGTCAGCAAACTTTGACACCATTAAATTTGAAGTGTACATATTATGCAATATTTTCAGATGTACCCCTCTAACTTTATTGGAGATGCAAGAAGCTAAATGGACAAAGCCAATGGACAAAGTGACTCTTCAATATTCCTAAGGGAATGGCAACAAACCACAGTGCAATATTCCTTGTAGGTTATAGGAAAGGCTTTTTACCTTTAGCAAGTCTATGTTATTTAATAATTTGCCACCATTATCATACACGTCTGATACGAATATATCTCTTTCAAAAAAATGCTCTTGTTTTTAAAAGTAATATACTCATTATTCCAAAAAATTGTTTTATGTGGTGAAAATTGTGAACAAAATATAACTTTTATTAAATTAATGCTTGCTGATAGAAATGTAAGAGGTACAAAATCCAGTAACTCAAGACCTCCATCTGCCCTTTTTGCATGAAAAACTTCCCCTTTAATATGATGATGTTTGTTCTTCTACACCAAACTTGGTTAGACAAATGTAGATACACCCTCCACCTTGGCAACAATACATGCCCCATATAGAAATGTCCCTTTAAAGAAGTTGAGTTACTGCCTGACCAGTCCATTTTTAGATTTATAGACCCCAATGTATTTGAAATATTGTTTCTACCTATTAACAGTTTCTATCTATTAACAGTAATGATTCATTAATTTCACATAAACATAAAATTGCACATTTTGATAAATCAAGCTTGAGACTAGATGCAAGAGAAATTCACCCTCACTGCATTTTCAATTTAAAATGTATCTTTAAGAAATAGAGCTGTGTCATCTGCTAACTGTGTAATTCTTATTGCTCTATTGAAAGTGGATAGGCCGCGAATATCGGTGCTATTTTGTATAATCAAAGATTTTAATTTCTCCACAATCAGAAATAGAAATACCTCTTGACAAATACCTCTTAGTATATCAAATCTTTTAGAAATATTAGAATAGAATGTCATTATAAAACAGTGAAATAAAATCTGAATATTCGTAAAGCCCTTAAAATGAATTGACGTTGTATGGTATCAAAGACCTTGTAGAAGACAAGTAATACAGCCAGAAATAACAGCATCAGAAACCAAAGTCTAGTCTAAAATGAACCTGACACTAGAACTAATGTGATGATTTGCCATAACACCAGATGGGTTTTGATTTTCTTTTTGTGCTGTTGCGTATTCCTCTATTATTAAGTGAGGATAAATCAAGGAAGTTGAACATGAATCAATAGTTTAAGGGAAGAAAAGCTATATGTCTGTGTGAAAAACACTGTCCTAACCTCATATAAATCTGTTAAGGTGAAAGGCACTTTATAAAATAAAAGCCCTACAACAATAAGTGCACCAAATAATAATTAACCCTGAAATATGTTAAACATTAACTTGATGATATTACCATTATGGTTATCAAAACCAATGTCCCAGATGGAATTCCAACTGGGATAACCTGAGCTGAAAGGATGGGTCAGAATCTGAGACCTTTTATGGTAACCTTCCCCTCAATGAGGCATTGAACCCACAATATCCAGTCTTTTTCCCTACATTCCTTACTTTATTGAACTGAACGATGACAGGTTGAGTTGTCTTGTCATCAAGTAGAATGCCGACTCTGTTCACCAAGTCCACCAGGAAGCCAAGTTTCTCTTTGTTCTCTGGAACGTTCTTCACAAACAGCTCAAAAATGTCTTTCCTTGCATCTTCATTGCGGGTCTCAAGGAGGCCATATAGCCTAAGGTTCCATCTCCTACTTTACCGCTCTGCATCCTCGCTCCTCTGTTGCAGCTCTGTAACCTGGCTTGAGACTTTTTTGACATTCTCCTCATTTTCTTGGACTTTCATCTCCACTCCTTTCAACTCTTCACATATGTTCATGGAGATTTTCTGCTCCAGGGCAGAGAAACGGTTCGATAATGCATTCACCACTTTCAAAACGTCAGCATTGGAGACAGTGTCGTCCCCCTTATTCATAATCCTGTCTCGGCTGCGCACTTTCTTCGGTTCGGGACTCTTGATTGGTGTGTCAGGTAAAGGAGTGCAAAGACTGTCAAAAGTAACACGTTCTGCATCCATCAAAAGTCCACTCTTGCTCTCTTTACTTGAATCTCTTTTCGGCATTGTTATGCACTTGTTCCAACTGGCACAACCAGGCTAGTCCGCTTGCAAAAGTTAGCTTTGCTGCTGTTCAACAAATGCTTTACAAGTTCAAACAAATGTTCACTTCGGTTTTTCAAGTGAAGGCAACCTACACTTGGTTACTTGATTCAATTCCTAACAAATGCAAATCTTTTCCCTCTCACCACAGGAGTATCATGGGATTTCAAAAGAAAAGATCACTGGTCTGGGAGTCTACGTGTGACAAAGACATTTTAGAAAGTCAATGTGGTGCATGACTGTACCTTATAGCCAGGGGAGAGGTGGTCATCACCATTAAAAATGACTCTGGAAAAATAATTTTTGGGCAGGACTGCAGTACTATGACCGGCTGCTACGTTCGGAGGTCACGTGCCAATCCCTGCCACCAGGGAGAGATCAGCTTGACTGGTCACATAGTTAAGTTAGCCAACATTTGCCCCTGACTGTAATATTAAGTTACATGAAAAAAAAACATGGAATCATTTTACTCAGAACCTATCCCATTGGTTACATTAAAGGAATAGTTCACGAAAAATGAAATTTTGGTCAGTATCTACTCACCTTAATTTCAGTGAACACTGGTGAAGTTTATAAATCCACATAACATACAGCGAGTTAGCTAGCACTGCTCCGTGTCAGCCTGGTCCAAAAGAACTAAAGTGAACGGTAACTGGTTCTTTAGTTCTAAAAATGGCAAAAATGACCATAAAATTACTCCAAACAGCATAATCCAAGTGTTCTGAAGCCAAACGATTGCACTGTGGGTCCAAAAGTACAATATTTACCTCATTAGGGTAAGGGTAAGGCAACTGATGCGTTTTCAAAAATTGTTTACAATGGCCTAGTGCGCACTCAGGAGTTCCATGGAGCATGAAATTGCCTTGATGCGTCACTCCTAACTTGGTTAGATTTTGGGAGCATCAAAAGAGAACCAGCACATCTGTTTTTCGTCGTTTCAGGAGCTGCAGTGCGAAAGGAAAAGGGTAAAATAATGTTGTTTTTTTTCTTTCCAGGAGCAGGAATATGGATATAGATATTAGTAGAAATTAATTGGTTACAACTACTGTAGTTACAGTAGGCCTACTTGAGTACATTTTAGAGTAACAATACTTTTGTATTGTTGCCTGTAGTTTTAATTCAACTTGAGTCAATTTTAAGTATTTACCTCTACTTTAGTAATCTTAGCTTTACTTCCCATAATGGACACCTATGCTGTACCTTATTGATGGGAGTTAATAAGGAATTAGCGCCAAAACATGGTTGGATTTTTATTTATCAAATTATTTGCAAGAACTAGGCAAAAAAATGTCTTTTTCTTCACCCTTTTTCTACCCTTTTCTTTCAACCTGAGTAAAACATTTCAGTACTCTTTCCACCTCTGGTCCGTGTGCCAACCAGGGATGGATATGAGAACATAGTGATATGGAACATTCACACGCACACACACACATGCACACGCACACGCACGTACGCACACACACACACACACACACACACACACACACACACACACACACACACTGGCTTCAAGATCCATCCTTTTGCTTTGAAATCGTATTATGTATCATCAATGCACAAATATAAACTTGCCCTGACTGTCTGGGATATTTGAGTTCCCTTTCAAGTGTCCACTGTATCTACCTTCTAGAGTGTTGCCGGTATGCAGACAGTCTCCTGTCAGTCTTCCAGGATTGTTGGGGTGAGTGGGTTTACATGTTGAGATCTCACTACAGGGATAATAAGGCTGACCTCAGATCATAATCCTCTCTGGTTCCTGGCTGACCTGGGACAGAGCCTTCTCTCCTGTCTCTCTACTGTTGTGTCTTAGGGTGCGTTCACACCCGGCATGTGTGGTGCAGTTTAATCAAACTCTGGAGCGTCTACTGCTTTAGATTGGTTTGTTTGGGCAGGTGAAAGCAATGCCATTCATAGCACCAAATAACCGCAATGAGATGGCTGAAAATGCAGATCTCGGTCCTCTTCCAAGAGAACTGTGGTGTGGTTCGTTAGGAGTGAGAAGGTAATCTGAACCACCAACAGGAAACGACCCCAAAACACAAGGTGTTATGGGTATAAGAAGACAGATGTCGACATCTGATAGCCAGCAGTTCCTCACACTTGGAGCCTAGCATAAGAAAATGAAGTGAGGGCAAACAGCATTCTTGACTGATGCTCATATTCAGCTATTTGTCCATGTGTTCTTTCCTGGTATGAACACCAGAGAATGTCAATTGCACAGACAAATTCATCATGCTTAGCTAAAGTTAGAGAGACTGGAATCAGATTTGTTTTGAATTTACTCCAGTAACAGGTTTTATTACATTTTCAACCAATTTAGAGGGATATTCTATTATATTTTGACGTTATTACATTATACATCAGTTATTACGTTACCAGTTGCTACAGTCCCTGTCAAAGTAGGAGAGTCTTTTACTTCATTCTCAAAGTCATACAGGTTGAAGGTCCACTCCTGTCTGTTATCCTCATCTATCTATCTATCTATCTATCTATCTATCTATATATCTATCTATCTATCTATCTATCTATCTATCTATCTGTGAAGATGGAATACAAATAGGAGAGGGCTGCCCAAAGCCCTTACTATAAAACAAGGTGCAAGGAATCTATAGTTCTTGATAGACTCCTTAGTTAGCTGCTGTGTGAGTGGGGGCTGAGCAGAGGTCAGTGGGTTACCACATGGGAAGTCGCTGTCTTAGCAGACGATACATGATCATTTATAGATGAGCACTACCCACTGTTTTACAGCAATTACAGTGAGCAATTACTCTGTGAATCGGCCTTCAGAGACCTCCACGCCTTACACTGAAGAAACCAGCGAGCAGCAAGAGGGGAGCACTCCAGTTCCGCATTGCACAGTGGTACTTAAGGCTACAATCTGAAATTATTCATTCACTTACTCTAATAACTCTGCAGTGCCCAAGAGCATAGCATATTCATTTGTTAGCTGTATTATGATGATTGAGCACACAGCAATAAATCACCTAATTAGATGCCTCTCACAAATGAATCAAGGTATGAAGAGGGATGGGTAGTTGGTAGGATAATGCTGAGCTTAGGGCTTCTTCCTCCTTGTAAACCGATGAGTAATTGGTTGTTCAAGTCTTAGTCAACAGAAAGACCCCAAAAAATAAAAAGAAAAGGTCAGAATTCTCTTCAACGCAGAGGGTGAAAATTTTAGTCAATGAAGACATATTGGTTGTTGTAATGTTATTTCCTGAAAAATAATAATCACATCTCAGACTTTACAGTGTTCATATCTATACACAACTATCTGATAAATACACAGATGCTGTGTATTGGTAAAATAAGTTCAAAAAAGGTCCTTGGTGGCATTTATCACAGCAGGACAATAATGTGAGAAAAACTAATCTGACGATTGAATTGACTACGGACCATGACTACTGTCTTGGTTTAAGAATGTCTTTATTTGGGAACAGTTTGGTTTACTAGAATAAAAAATGTTTTTTGCCTGGAAACAGGAGGCCACCTGTCCTGTTTTCAAGTACAAGAGCTTGTCTTCAAGGATAAAAGTATTGACAAAACCATTGCCATGAATGATTTGAAAACCTTGGTTACTGTATTGGAAAATGGAACATCAGTCAGCACTGTAATGGGACAAACCTTTCCCCTGTTTGTGTACCATGCTGCATTTATGTTGTGGGGTTACAGGGAATGGTCTTGTTGGGTAGAAATAAACCCTATCTCTGTGTTGCCGGTAGCAGCAAAGCAATGATATTGACTTAAATATGGAGAAATGAGAGCCTGCCATAATATGTTCTCTGTGCTTTGTTTCCAGCAGATAGGCAGGGAGCTTTGAAGTGTGGATTGGCACAGCAGGGTGCTAGCTTCTGTAGAGGCGAGATGCTAAACGCTAAGGATGAGAAGGACATGAGGTAGTCTATTACCAATACAGGAGCAAAGAGAAAAAAAAAAAGCAAATCCAATGATAATGTACATCTGTTCCAGTGAATTTATGGGCTTTGAACATTTTTTCATGCGGCATAAGTGGGCCCTTTTTCTTACAGAATCTCAGAACTTCAAAGCAGATTCGCTTTGGATAATGCAAATGATCGGAATATGCCGGCTTCTGCCTACTCAAGAGCATGAAAAGAAAGAGGAAAAAAGAAGAATTAAAGCTAATTGGCATGGCAGTCTTTTATGTGCGGAAAGAAGGGTAAAAATAAAGCACTTCAATTATTGTCAAGTTCATTGAATTAGGAAACAAGCTGACAAAGTGCTAAAGTTCAGTGTGCCTGACCCAGTAGTCATTTGCAGTAAATGTCACTTTTCACTGGCGACATTTGCCCTGCGCTCACTTGTTATATATCTGATGAAATTATAATTGGCTGGATTAAACCCACCCTATAATCACTGAGCGGGCCTGAGAGGGAGGGGCTGCTTCTTTCAGCTCTGATGCTGTGCTGTTCATAGAGGGGGGCAGTGCTTACAGCATCAATACCAAGTTCTCAAAATATGTATAAAACATATCTTTATACCAATAAATCACTACATAAACATAGCCACTCTTGGGGAAACAGTATCTGAACATTGGGGCATTTAAAACTCCTCCTTTTCCCATTTCATTGCCTGATGAAGACTGACACTGGGTGGAAACACTGCAAGAAAAGCTTAGTGGTAGAGAGATTCATTTTCTTTTCATTCATTTTTGACCCTGTAGCTGAAATATATTTCTATTTGGGACATCCATACACTATTTTAGTGTATTTTACTTTTACCCTCTCACAAGGTTCTTCCTTAACAGCCCTCTGTTGGATTCCACCTGAAATTATGCAGGTGGTTACACCTTGCAAAAAAGGAGAAATCATTCATTTATACTGTTCAATGCATCAGGTGTTTCCCTGCTGAAAAAGTCATTAGAGGTAATGTTAGTTTTCCACAGTGTGTCTGCCTTTAGATGTCTGGCCGTTGAGGAGTTGATGATGTTTGTAATGGAGGAAACTTTGTTGCTAACAAACTCCGTATTGAATAATTCAAGGTCTGGAAGAAGGCAGTCAGTGCTTCAGGGCTTATATCCTACTCAGGGTAATTGCAAAAAATATAGGAGAGGTGGTGTAAGTCAAAACTGTATTAAAGTGGGAATATTGATTGAACATTGTCAAGTTATTTTATTATTTCAGAATCAGAATGAAAAAAAAAAAAAGTGTTCATTTAAATGTAATGTGAGTAAATGGGTGAGTGAGTGAGTGAGCCAGTAAACAAGTGACTCATTTTGTGACAAAGTGAATGAGTGAGTCAGTAAGTAATTGACTAAATGAGTGAGTGAGTATCAGTCTCAGCAGTTTCCTCCTGCATTTTTTTTTTTTTTTTTCCAGAGGTACGGGTCTGCACTGCAGTGCACACATGGCCAGCAAACGGACTTTCCCCCATTTTTGTGCGGTGCCTCAGATTAAAGACAGACAACAGCACCAAAAAAAAGGGCCATTCACATCCAGGAAAGGTTTTTCATCCTTCAGCGTCCACACCAGCCGTTTGTATCTATTTATCCGACTCCTGGACAAAATTTACGGTTAACTATCTTCATCTGTCACAAACAGGAAAAGCAAAGCAAAAACACATTTGTCATTTGCAGAAAGCAAAGATCCAAGCAAAGAGGAAAAAGGCAAATTACTGCAACATTGGGTAAAAAGAGAAACAACTGGTCTAGATTGATCCCAGATGGACATTGCTGGTACAGTATGTGGGTTGTGTGTGTGTGTGTGTGTGTGTGTGTGCTTGTGTGTATATGTATTAATGTATTTGTGTGTGTGTGTATGTGCGTGTGCTTGTGTGTATATGTATGTATGTATTTGTGTATGTGTGTGTGTGTGTGTGTGTGTGTGCGTGCATTTATTCATATCCTGAAACCATCATATAGAGTTTTACTGCTTCCTCGTGTTCTTCCTCCAGTTTTTAATTATTTGGTCTCACCTCCTCCAGTTTCATTAAGCACCCAGTATGTGGTGCTGAGATGGGCGAGAAGCTGCTATAATCCAATAATGCCTAAGATATCATTAGAAATTACTACAACCGGTAGTTTCAGCCAAGCAATCTCATTGATCAAAGATGCCTTCCAACCATGTACAAACTTTTAACCAGGAATAGTTAGGGCTAGTTAGCACATTTTCACAGTTTTTTTATTATGGCTGTATTTAAAACTTACCCATACCTTTGAAGTATCTATGCAGTACATACAAGGTGCAGCCAGTACATCCTCTTGGGTATTATTGTGATAAAGAGCAACTAAATTGATCATAGAAAGATATGAATATCCATCGATCCATTGCCTTCTGGACGCTTTAGGGAAAACGCATCAAATTAAGAAATCACATACAACCAGGACTTCCCAGTTAGCAGTAGTGAATTCCTATAAGGCTCTCTAAGAGATAGTGACCACAGAACCAGGATTTTCATTTTTGATGTCATACCGATGTACAGCCTGGAACTGGAATGAAGGAGAGGCTGACTTTGTAGACTCTTACAATGTTTGTTGTATCTTGACTTCTAATTCTTAATTTCTAATTTTTATTGTAATCGCGCTAAATTGTTGGAACAGAAAATATGAGCCATTGTAAAATAAAATCACCTTATCATAGCCAGCTTTTCAATTTTTTCCAATTTATTCTTTATGGAGCTGTACTACGCATCGATGTGATACTTCAGATAAAATTTTTTAATAAATAACCTTTTCTCATTAGTAAACAGTAGTGGATGTTTGTTAATACAGGCTGAACTGTCCTAGGGCACAGTAATAACACACTTCAAAGCTGAAACTCAGTGGTATTCCCCTTCAACTTTATAAAATAATGACATCTTCTATAAGTAATGTAATCCTGAAAACACAAAGACAGCAGGTAAAAGCTACAGTGGTCAACAAAGAGCAGATATTACACAGACCACGCTCCGCTAGATAATGTACAGTACGCTGTTCTCACTTTACCAATTCTGCTTCATCTTGCAGAGAGCACAGTTCAACTTTTCTAAATTTATCTGCAGAGTCTGGACTTCTGGAGACTGAGTCCAGATTTCTAGAGATAGCAAATGAATGAGAGTAGGCTCCAGAAAGTTGCATTGGTTTTTAGTAGATCATTGGAGCTCTTTCTTTTTGCAACATCAAAGGCAGCCGCAGCTCTTTGATGTGGCAGCATGCTGTTTAAGGTACAGAGTGAATGGAGAGATGTCAAGCTGCAAGGTGCCTCTGTAGTTTACGTTGAGTGCTGCAGAGAGCTGCAGATGAAAGGAGCAAACAGAGTTTGATAATGAATGTCCAACAAGTAGGACCCATCTCAGACAGCGCACACTCAGCGGGGTGCCCACGCTAACCTTGAGCGCAGCACCCCAAACCCCGGGCAGACGCTGGAGACCAGACTCCTTCAACTTGGCTGCTCCTGAAATAAAGGGGGGCTCTCAGATGTGAGCTTTAATCTTCCTGTCAATTAAATCCTGATTGACACGCACACACCCGTACACACATGGTCATGCACATGGCCTCGTGCACATGCTCCCCTCAAACAGTTACCTTTGAAAGAGACTCCATCCACTTCCTCTGTTAAGTGCCTCTCTTTCTGGCCTGGAGAGGCTTGTCTAATTAGACACTAATCTTTTCAGTGTATGAGTCAATTTGAGGCTGCAAAGGCTGCATTACTATTGCTGTACATGGAGATCTGCTTACAATTAATTTCTCCATTAATCAACTCTGGTAATCTACCTTCATCTGCCATCCCCTCTGCCTCAGAGGAATGTGAGGCTACAAGTTATTAATGCGTAACTTATGGCTTCTCTTTTAAAAGCCGGCACTGTTCCTCAGTAGTTGTCATCCTTTCTGTGGATTTATAATACAGATGTTTTCTTTCAATTTTTTTGTCTGTCAATGAGGGTGGCGACTTCTAGACAGAAATGTATTGCCATAGAGACGGTTTACAGCCCCGTAGAATTTACATTGCCACCAACTGGTAGTAAATAAAGCTCTCAGTGATAAAAAAATAATCACATTTCCTATCACGCTCCTTTAACTTGCACCGCATCATGCTCTTGGTTTGTTTTTGGGGAAAAAGAAACTTTTCTACCTGACTTTTATCTCTTTACCTAGCACTGCTCTATCATACACAATCATTCTAGGGACACAGGAGTATTTGTTACATCTGTTGTCAGGGTGCTGTGGCTTTGACCTTTGCTCTTAATTGAAGATTAATCTACAGTTGCACTCATTGCAATTATTCTGTATAAGAGCACCAACTAAAACGTGTAAAATGTGAAGGAATATAGAACTTAATAGTATCTGCTACAATGGACGGTGGATCAAGCAATCCCATCTGCACTCACTCAGATACATCCCTAATACCCGAACTTCTTAATGGCGAGATTTCCCAGAATATCGACTAACTTTATGTTACAGTATGTTCCCAGGATCTGGTATCTGATTGACTCTGAAAGCTAGGAAATACCAAATCCAAGATTGGTTATGTGAAATTCCTAGGCTACCTTTCATATATGTGTGCTTTTATTCTGAGAGAGGAAAGGCAATAATATATATATTCCTGAGGTCCAATTTAGGTCCATTTAGCATTTGCTTGGTGCTCAATGCAGTCACGTATTCCTTCAAAAACTTTTTCTACCCGTTTTCTCATGAGATTTCAAGGAATAAAAAACAATTGAAAGATACTGTTTATTCTAATAATTCCTGCATGTGAGGATAAATGCTCATGCATAACAACTAACATGAAGATACACTTCACAATACATGTAGAAGATGAGACACGTGCTGATTTGTCTCTGGGAGTGCTGTGTCTCTGGCTAAGTTATCACTACACACATGCTCAGTGCACCTGGCCTAACGCTGAGCTCACCACATGTGCTTTTGATATCTGCAGAGAAAGAATGCACAATGATGAAATTACTGCATGGAGCCAAGTTATTCCATCTCTGCCGTGAGCGAGGGATGGCTCCAGCACTGAACTGCGCTGTTATTCGTTGTCATACAGTTAAACTGACTTGGTGGACAAGGTTATTTACTGCGGTGCAGCAGTTTTAGTACAGAACAGGGAGCTGAACTGAATCCATACGGAGCAGGACTTCCTTTCATGTCCAATAAACCACATGCTGAGGAGCGGCTCCTCAGCCAGGCTTTGGTCAGCCTATATCTGCGGGTCCATGGTGGAAAAATGAACATTATCTCCCACCATAATTTCCCGCTTTCCACATTTCTCTTCCGCAGGGTGATTTGGAAGAACATAAAAACTCACAATGATGCTTCTCTCAGTCCAAAAGCCCAGACTTTGGAATCTGCGGTGAGAGCAGACAAGAAACGCCTTTAACAGCTCAGAGGGCCGATGCTTACCGAGTCAGTCATCGGTCCTGTTGTCGCTGTCCAAGGTCGAGCACAGTTTGACCAATTGCTTGATACTTACTCTTTTGCTATTGTTGTTTACTCCAAAAACAATGGTTTGTGGACTGTTTTGTTTTGTCTTCTTTTGTTTTTGTGATTTCCTTCTTTTTTTTTTTTTTACTTCTTTGTCTTTTTACTCGAATTGAAAGTTTATGTGATCCTTTATATACTGGCCAAGTTCTGTGGGCTCATGATACCTGTTCAACACTCATTGGATATTTTTAACGATTCATGGCTCTAATCTGGCCCATCTGACCTGATCTAAGCCCATTTTTCTTAATTCCTAAATAGCTGACTTTTTGGGGTTTCCAGCGATATGAGATTCAAATACTGCATTCAAATACTTGAGTATTCTGTTTTCAATAGTGGATATGTATCAACACAGCCAAATGCATCTTTCCTTTGTTGGCTCCATGCGAGCTATCCAAATATACATTTGCAAAAACAAGGACAAAAACAGTCATTCTCGGAGTCCAAATGCCAGAAAATAATTAAGGCATTATCCAGTGCTTATTCATTAGGAACCCAACGTTAATGAATTGCAGCCTTTGGCCACATCTGTGCAAAATAGCTTTATGTTTCTTGGCTAGCCTCAAGAAATATTCTCACACTGTTGGGAGATTTAACAGGTCCAAATATCACATCATCAATAATGGAGGAGGTTAGTACAAACGGATGAAGTCAGAGCCAAACATTTTCCATGCTCCGACACAAGGTGTTAAGATTTCTGTTGCAGGAGAGGACAAAAAGACTCAGTGTATGTCTTTTGGGATTATATCAGTTTTTTGGGTTTTTTTTTTGACAATTTCTTGCCTCCTCTCTCATCCACCCAAACTTGTCTGGACCCCCTACTGTGATTGGGATGACAGAACTCCACGTTAGAGATTCATAGGGAGCCTGACAGAGAAGTGTAGTACTCTGTATTACACTCCCCTTGCTAGAGTTGCCTCCTTTTCAGACGAAAAGAAAACTCACTTTAGAAAGTTATATTCCGGTCTGTCTTTGATTACTCCTTCCTTTGGCTGTTTGAGGATTTTCCTACAGAGCACAATGAAAACACACAATCAACTAATCATGGTACTCAAGAGGGAACTATAATAGTAATAATAATAATAATAATAATAATAATGATATATCAACTGACTGTCCAAAAAAAATTCTCTATCTTGACATCAAAAAATGCAAGGGGAGTGGAATGCAATCACAATGTGAGCTGTTTCCAGGCTTGTGTTTTTTATGAACAAGATTACATCAGAAACACAACATACTGGCTAGGCTGCAGCTTTCCAGTGGCTAAACTGTTATTTACAATTATTATTATACTATACTCTTATTACCGAACTATTATGGCTGTACTATTTGTGAAAACAAGATTATCACATCCTCTGTTTGTTTATTTCCAACAAATCCGTCAAACCGCTCTCATTACAATGAAGAGCAGCTTATATTTTAATCATCGTCAATCATCAAAGACTTCCCAATTAGACCAGTGACAATTAGCTGGCTAAATAATCTTGGTAAATGATCACTGCGCACCCTGCAGAGATCTCATGCGGATGAATAAACTCCATTTTTGAGAGCGAGAGAGAGAGAGAGAGAGAGAGAGAGAGAGGGAGGGAGAGAGAGGGAGGGAGGTAGAGAGATAGATGGGAGCTCAGCCTCAGAGGAATAAAGAAATGTGTCAAAAGGAAAGCTACTGAAACGCTGGCCTCAGACTAGTCAACAAAAGTTGCTGGTTGATTTATGCAATAGTTCCATCAAGTGGTTGCATGACAGCACTGCAACCAGTAAGGAACCATCGACTCTTTTGGGGCATTTTCTCCTTCAGTAGTTTACAAGAACTGGCAGTTCTTGTAAATACGTTGACTAAACCAACCAATTCTGATTGCTGGTTAAAGAGCTTCTCCTTTTTTAAAGTGTAATTCCTCTTTATAGTGATTTTTGAATGCAGCACAGTCACTCACAAACCCTTGGGCAAGAGGATGTGGAAATGTCGTTCATGCAGTGCGGTGAACAAAGGGCAGTGGCATGTAGAGAACTATATTTAACATGTTTTAAATAACTATCAACCAACCCGTGAAATGTTTTTGTTCTATTTGGAAGTAAGTTCATGCAGGGAAGTGAATGAACTATTTTGCACTGTGACATGCACACACATGTATTACTGTTTGTTGCAGCTCAGTCTGGCTGGTGTATGAGTTTTGCAGAATAGTTCCTTCTGATTGCTGGCTGAGTCTGGCTGTCATTTCTAGGTGGGACTTGGTAGCAGAACCAGTTTCACTTTCCTTTAAAAAAAACAAAACTGTGGAATGAGGAAGAGAAGCCCTAAATTTACAGTGTTGCAGCGTTTCTGCCCAAGTGAGAGATGAGGATATGACGAAGACAGCCGTGTGTTGAGGAGACTTTGATGTGAGTGTGTTGTATGCCTTTAGTAAGTTTTAGAATGAGTATATAATATGACGTAGCCTACACAGAAATAGCAAAGTCTGTTTAGATTTTCATGTGTTGGTGCTCATTTCTACAAAACAGGTTTGGTGTTGGTAATGATTCATTTATTTATCCCGTCGTATTTGATGAAAGGTTGTGACTGACGATATGAAAGTGAATGAGCATGAAACGCTTTGTGGGTAGCAGAAAGATGATGACATATGGGTGCTCGTTGCCAGCAATGGTGATGCTGGAGGCAGTGTGTGTCGGACGCCCCTGAGGATGGCAGCTGGCAGTCAGGAAGCATGTTTGCCCAGGAGCTGGTGCTGAGACAGCGAGCGGAGATACTGCACGCCCTGTGCAGCAGCGGGTCAGCTGAAGGTCTGGAGAGGGTACTGGACATGTTGCTGGCCCAGGAAGTGCTTGTCTGGGAGGACTACCAGAACATACAGGTAGCAGGCAGGGCTCTGTGCACCAACGCCCGGAGGTTGCTCGACCTGGTATATACTAAAGGTGTGGATGCCTGCGGGCTCCTCCTAGCTGCTCTTAACCAGGTCCTACCTGAGGCGCAGAGAGCTGGCCTCTCCTTTGGAGGGTGCTGCTCAAATCTAGAGGAAACAGAGGAATTACATGGCACAGCTACTCAGACCCTTCTGACCGAAAGACCAGGTCTGGTCGGCAAGCTACGGGACTGCATTGATGGTGCTCTAGAGGCCCTGGTTGAATCAGGAAGCTTCACCTCAACGGAGTGTGACGAAGTGCAGCTACCTGTATACACGCTCTCTCAGCAGGTAAACACCACAAACTTTATATACACCATTTAAATATGAACTGGACAAATTCCCATGACAAATTAATGCATTTAAATTGTTGTTGAAATTGAGGATTTTGTCCTTTGGTTTCATGCCTTCAAATAATTGAGATTAATTCCTTATTTATATGTTGCTTGACTTTTATTTTTGTGCCTGACCATTTTATGTATTGAGCTACCTGTCTTATTCATAATGCATGAATACCATATGTGGCAAAGCAGTGTTTTTTACTTGTTCTACTGCCTTGGCATTGTTGCTCTGTTCCTTCTACTCCATATTATTGACTGCTTGTAATGTTTGAATTTAAGCTTTTTCTAGTTTTATGTTTAGCGTTGGTCAAACTGGACAAGAGCATATACTTGACTAAAAGTCTAAAATGTAAAGGGGGGCATGATATGTTGAAGAAATAACTTGCTGATGCCATTCATATGTCATTCAGGCAAGGCATTTGCTTGACCATGTCAGATCAAAAGGTGAGTCTGCAGCGAAGGTCCTACTGCAGTACATTCAGCAAAAGGAGGAGGGAGGATCCCCATTGAACCAAGAGAAATGGACTCCTCCTCAAGGTATTTCATTATCATAATCACACTGAAAGATAAAGCTGTGTAATTATGTGCAGTCTTTTGCTGCAGTATTTCTATTGCATTATGCCAGGTCTTCCATAATCATCTAACTAAAAGAAATAAGCAGAGATGGTAGTCATTTTACTATGAAGCACTCTTCTCAGCTCATTATATAAAGGAACAGGAACTATATACTGTACATGGCATATTATGATATTATGTCCATCATTCATTATAGTTTATCTCATTTGTATGTCTGTCACAGAGTGCTTAAAGTATCAAAAGAAGCTCAGCAGTTCTGTGTCTGCCCAGTGCTGTTTTCTCAGCACTTACGGAGGGACTGGCAACATGTCTCTGGATGACATCTACACCGAGGGCCAGCTGGAACTAGCTCACGACTGTGCTGATGTCCACGGACCTTTGGGCCTAGAGGACATAGTTGGTACGGTGGGTACATTGAATGAGGAGGCTGACACGGTGCTGGTGTCTGGGGAAGCAGGCTGTGGGAAGAGCACCCTACTCCAAAGGCTGCACTTGCTGTGGGCACGGGGGGCGGCCCTCCATGACTTCCTCCTTCTGTTCCCATTCAGCTGTCGCAGACTGAACTCAGAGCACAGGGAGCTGTCGGTCCAAGAGTTGCTGTTTCAGCACTGCTGCTGGCCAGACAGAGAGCAGGACCAGCTTTTCCAGTTCATCCTGGACCACCCACATCTCATCCTCTTCACTTTCGATGGCCTGGACGAGCTCAAGCAAAGCTTTTCAGATGAGCACAGGCACTGCTGCCCCACCCAGCGTGCACCTGTTCCTATACTGTTGTTCAACTTACTTCAGGGTTCCTTGATGAAGGGGGTGCGGAAAGTGGTAACTAGTCGCCCAGAGGCGGTGGGCCCTGCACTGAAGAAGCACCTTCGCAAAGAGGTCCTCCTGAAAGGATTTTCCCCAGGTGGGATTGACTGTTTTGTGAGGAAGCATCACAGTGACCCCACTGTGGCCACCAGGGTTTTAGAGTCCCTACAGACCAATACAGCTTTACTGGGGCTGTGTCATACTCCAGTCCTCTGCTGGATTGTCTCACAGTGCCATAAGGAGCTGCTTGGCTGTGGAGAGGGCAGCCCACAAACCATCACAGATGTTTACTTAATGATCTTACAGCACTTTTTCCAGCACCAAAACCCTCAGAAGAACACCTTGGGCATAGGTTGGATGCAGGGGCACCTAAACACAGCCTTGCATCTGGGACAGCTTGCCTTTGAAGGGATAGGAACGTCCTGTTATATCTTCTCAGGTAAAGACCTGCAGGCATGTGGTGTAACTGAAGAGGATATCTGCATGGGCTTTCTCATACAAAGCAAAGATATCTCCTCCACCAGCTGTAAACGGTATGAATTCCTACATGTGACCATGCAATGCTTCTTTGCTGCTCTGTACATTGTTTTGACCAATGACATGGAGCGTTCGACCATCCCTAAGCTCTTTCAGCTGCAGGACATGAGGCAGACAGGCCTGCGCAGCACATGTTTTAGTCTCTGCTTGCCCTCCACTGTCCTACAAGGGGTTTCAGAGGGTGAAGCCATGGCAGCGGAAACACCCAATCTGCAAATCACTGCCACCTTTGTGTCTGGGCTCCTATCCCAGCGGCATCAAAGCCTTTTGCTCCAGTGCTGTTCCAGTCCCACCCTGAACAGCAAGGCCAGACAGGTGGGGAGGTGCCTGTCCAAAGGCATGCAGAGGCACTTTAAGTCTATCCCTAAGCCAGTGGAGGGGGAGAAGAAGAGCATGCATGCTATGCCAGGCTTTGTCTGGCTCATCAAATGTATCTATGAGATGCAAGAGAGCAGGATTGCTAAAGATGCCATGACTAAGCTAGAGGTGGAGCACTTGAAACTGACCTACTGCAACATTGGCCCTGTGGAGTGCACTACACTGGCCTATGTGCTCCAGCATCTGAAGAGCCCTATAGGCCTCCAGCTGGACTACAACTCCGTAGGTGATGTCGGGGTGGAGCAGCTTCTTCCCTGCATGCATATTTGTAATTCCCTGTAGTGAGTATGAGAGGATTTGTACAGCTCTTCTTTCATTAATTCATCCATCTATTCATATCTAGTGAACAAGGTCTCCACAGTAGCCTTTACTGTAAGAGCAGGAAAATACAGGATATGCTCAAGCCTCCTTTCATTTTTTCCTCCATCAGCCTCAGAAATAATAATATATCAGATGAGGGGATCCGCAAACTGATTGCTAAGGGTATCCAATGTGAGAGCTTCCAGAAGATTGCGTGAGTATAGTCAAGATGAATTAATGTCATCATCGCAAAGTTACAAATGACATTTGATGAATTACCTTGCATAATCATTTTGTTTGTCTCCAGGCTCTTCAACAACAAGCTAACCGATGCTTGCACGCAGCACTTTTCTCATCTTTTGAAGACCAAGCAGAATTTCCTCGCCCTAAGGTCAGCAAATGTTTTCAGCACTCGTTAGATGTAGCGCTAATACAGAACTATAATAATTCAGCGTTAGTTCTGTGCACTGTAAAAGGAATAGCAAATGAGCTCCTCCAATATGTTGTTTCAGGCTAGGCAACAATAATATAACATCAGAGGGGGCAAAGCAACTGGCAGAGGGACTGAAATCCAATCAGTCACTGAAGTACTTAGGGTAAGGCAACTTTGTCCGTTTGTGAAATCCCACCCATCCTATTGATTGTATATTTCCTAGTGCTAAACTTTCTTTTTGTTGTCAGGCTTTGGGGGAATAAGATAGGCGATGCAGGTGCAGAGGCCCTTGCCGGCGCCCTAGAGGGTAGCAAAACTCTCGTGTGGCTTAGGTAATATTCATGTAAAAATGTGATACATACTGTATGAGGCAGACTTGGGGCATGTACTTATGGAAAATGTGTTACAAACACTGAAAGTATTAAAAGAATACATTTATATTTCTGAGGTCACATATGACCACAGTTGTATTGACAATATATTTCTAGTCGTCAAACTGGTGTCAACTTCCTGCAGATAGAGATAGTGTACTTGACAATTTAAGTGAATCTGATTCTGATGTTATCTAACGGCAGCCTGGTAGACAACGGTGTAGGGAGTGCAGGAGCTTGTGCCCTCGCCAACATTATCAAGAACAATACCACACTGACAGAGCTTTGGTAAGTGTTGGAGTAGATGTTCACAATAACTTGTACATTTTTATCCAAGTGGTTGATTTGACAGTTCAGCACTTATGGCATTACTATACTCTCTCCACCCTCATATTTCCTCCAAAAGGTTAACAAAGAACTGCATAACCAGAACAGGGGTGGAATGTCTGATTGAAGCCCTAGAACACAACACTGATGTGAAATCAGTATGGTAAGCAGCATGATGAGCCATATATCAGCTGAACATATTTTAGCACCTTGCAAATACAATTATTCCCAGTGTTTACTCTGTTATTTTATGTAGCACTCGTGCTTGGGGGTTGTTTTAGTTTTGGCTCCAGATCCATCCTTGATTTGGACAATTTATGGTTCTACTGCTGGTTTCAGTGCCAACAAATGCTGTTCTGTGGATACAACATTATATTATTTATCGGCTAAATAAATCGTGATATAGAAGCGCATTTCCATTGATTTGGTATTTTCCTATTACAGGTTGAGAAGCAACGAGCTCAGTGTGGAGGAGGAAGAGGAGATGACGCAACGTGAATCACGATTGATCTTCTAATTCTGGCAAAAGTGCACAGTCAAGGAGAGAATGTCTTACTTTGATGACAATGTTTGTAATTTATTAGAATTTTTTTATTCAAGTGTGAAATTTAAAAGGTGTTTGCTAAAGTTTATTTCAGTTTTCTACTCACAAGATTCAATTTGTTGTAAATATACAAAGTATACATCTTTTTCTTGGGTTTCTTTTGAGGTGGTGGTGGTGGTGGGGTCACAGTATAGCTACCTTAACACCACATTATGGTGACAACAACAACAATAATAATAATAATAATAATAATAATAATAATAATAATAATAATAACAATCACCATTATCACCATCATCATAAAAATAATAATCTCTATAGTACTATTACTAATAATAATATTTGTTGTTGTTGTTTGTGGTTCTCTTTAATTAAGCAGGGGTACATTTTCTTCTCAAAAACAGACATAGTTTGTCGTGCAAAATAATTGGCTGAAAATAATTGGCTTCTATCCCAACTCGGCATCATCTGTCTTGGCAGCTACACTCCAACCTAACTATCTGCCCTGCTATGGGAAACCCCCATACAGAGGGACTTAATTACAGACGCAATGAACAGCCACTTAGCACTTGAGAAAGACGCGAATGACCAATGCCTGAGCAACGAGTGCGAACACGTCAAACCTTCATGTTTAGTTAGGTCGTCTTCTGTAAATAATCAATTTCATAGCTATATACACTATGATTTCGCATATTTCTCTGGGAGTAGAGATTGATCTAAATGCTGTCAGCATATTGTAGAGGTTGGCAGTTCTCTGCCAGCCTGCTTACTGTTGATCATCTAGCTAGCTAGGCTAACTTTAGCTTGATACTTAGCTGGCTAGGGCGCTAGCATTAGCTAGCCAGCTAGCTAATCATAGGCTATCACTAGTGGAATCTAGTTTGTTTTCAGCAACCTAACGCTAGTTGGGATGGACATTTGACATGACAATCACCTCTAACTTCTAACTGAACTGAAGCGTATCTAAGGTAAGGAATACATACCGTTAGCACTAAACGTAAATGGATATTTGTGTGCATTTTAGCTAGCTACTTCCTTCTCTTGAAGGGCCTTTGACTGGCAGCCTTTAACTGATGATGACACTGGTTGTCAGTGAAAACGTTTATTAAAACATGGGTAGTGTCACTGTCAGTGGCACTGATGGATTGTACAAAACCTGTACTCGGCTTGATAGCCGTAAATTCAAAGAATTAACGTACACAAAATATATTCACAAGCAGCTTACGTCAGGTCAGCGTTAGCCCAAATCAAGTGTGGAAATGATTTAAAAATTTCTGCCTGTGTCTTTAGTTAGCCTTGTACCAAAGTACGACGTTAGCCAGCTAACGATAGCTAATGTTATGGACGTAATTATGATGCTACAGCGCTACACCAAAAACCAACAACATAAGTAACGTAAGCCGGTGTGTGGTGTCATGCTTGGTATAAAACGCTCGATATAATGAAGATGACTGCCATACTCTGAGCCCTTGTACTTATTTGACTGGGTGGCTAATCATCATGTCTAAGGTTATAGTGTCATCAGGGGAAATCCAGATGTCTGCTATCTGCACCATGCCTTGGGTGTCGGAATAGGTCACCTGCTTGCTCACCATCTATTTATAGAAAATATTCAAAGCAGCAGATATGAACAATATCACACCGGGTGTGGGTAAAAGAATGAGAGGGCAGCAGAAGGGCAGAACGCACATGGGATGGGACCTCAAACAGTATCCACTGTGGGTTTAAAACATGAGCAAGTTATCATTCAGGGTCTCTCATCCCCCTTCCAACATCCCCCCTCCCAACAAGAAGTAAAACCAGGGACCAGTGATCAGCAAGGCTAACTCAGGTGTATAGAACCCAAGTGTAACCAGGAGGTTAGGATTACCCTACATAACATATTTGGATCTATTTTGCAAGTATTTTAAATGAATTCTCCATGAAAATTCTATACATACATGTAAATAAGCACTCACAATTCAGAAAGTATCATTGGTGTTAATTCTACAGACTGTTTTAACAAAGGTGCCATTATGGTACCTGTTGTTTTTTGTTTTGTTTTTTTACCTGTTGTTGTGCCTAACTAACCAGACCTGACCTACAGTCCAAACTATAATACACATACACGCTGTTAAATAGTATTAAGCATTTTCTGCTGGCATGCCTGCCAAATGATTCAAGAACCACAATGGAAAGTCATTTGAATTCATTGCATCTTGACATTTTCATAATGTTGTTTTCTTGGTAGAATATTGTATTTTAATTTATCTAATAAAATCAATTAAACAAGAAACCAATTAACCACTCATGAACAAGATATCAGTCTATCTGTCTGTCTTATCTACATGGACTGTCCTGATAAAATTTTCGCAACAGAGACAATAATGTGTGTTATCCTTGTGTACAGACCACAGGTCAAGCTCGCCTTGACGTGAGACCCCGTGTCTAGCATGCAGCCATGAGCTCTGCCCTGTGGAGCCAGGAGAAGCCCAGCGGGGGCTTCAGGGAGGACTGGCGCTTCTACATGGTAGTGAAGGAGTGTACGGTGGAGAAGCCTCCCCAGAAGACCCTGAGGATCCCCCGCGGCAGTCTGGGCCAGGCCTGCCAGGAGCGCAACAGCCTGGGGCGCACGTTGCCCCCCTGCAAGGGCAAGAGGAGTCTGCGCATCCTGGACCAGACCAACGTGGTGCTGAGCCTGGACGAGCGGGACGTTCTGGAGCTGGACGAGAAGCTGGCAGAGCTGCTCTTCCCCATCACCAACTGCGAGGAGCGGTACGCCCTGCTCTGCAACAAGGCTCGGCTGGACCGCGCCCGCGACATCGACTGCGGTTCGAAGGTGCGCGTCCAGCTGCGCTCGGGAGATGAACCCCTGCCCGGTGTGGTCCGCTTCAAGGGCTCGCTGCTCCCCGACAGGGCCCTCTCTGGAATCTGGTTTGGAGTGGAGCTGCTGGTGAGAACCCTTGTGTTGTAGACAGTGATCCGCTGTTTCCTCTGTGTATTCATGCTGCAGGAGCGACCCACTGCAGAGATATTAACACCACTACTAGAGAAAAATTTTAAGTTAAGTTAAAGTCATATAAAAATTGTACTAAATTACCATCTTTAAACATTGAAGATGTGTAGTTCTGATGTTTAAAATGAGAAAAAAATTGGGACCAAAATGGGGACAGATGTCGACCCAAAAGTAAAATTGGAAAAAATGGGACCAAAATGGGGGACAGATGTCAGATGGACAGATGGGGACAGATGTTGAATCAAAAGTAAAATTACAACCAAGCATGGTACTGTACATAAATTTGCATAGGAAACACTGTTGTAAATGGCATGAATTGAATGATGGTAACTCAACTGTCTTAATCTCAACACTAAATCCAGTCATACAATGCATTCTGTAATGTATGTAAGTAGCGAGATACAAAGGCTTGTTTATTGCGGCACAATATTGTGTTTATTCTGCTGAGTTCAGCCGTAGGCTCCAAAAGTGGGCTGAAGGAGTACAGGCGGTCTGACCCTTGCTCAGTATAAAGGGCTTAGAAGTGAGCACATACTTATTCTTCAGATCACCACCCTGATTTCACGTCCCTTATCAAATGCAGATTACTGTGGCATGGCCTGTCATAATGTTTGCTAATATATGCCAGCAGTTTGAGAGATTTTGCCCTTTTTAATATGTAAAGAGCCTGCCTGTGAGAAAAGAACCATAATATCCTGCGTCTTGTAACGACATCCTTGTACCAGACATTATCGAATGTAGCTGCCACAATAAGTCAGTCGTATGCCACTACTCGACAATTAAACATTTGCAGCAAGCCGTTAAATGCCTGCCGCAGCAATCGATCAGATGCCCTCACAGCTGTATGATGTTGACTTCCCTCCCTTCCCCTGCAGAATGCTGAGTAAGCATCTTAGCTACCTGCCCTCCCTGTTATGACAATAAGTTGCACATCTCTCTTGCTCTGCCCCTCTCTCTCCCTCTCTCTCTCTCTCTCTCCCTCTTTCCTTGGCTTCATTTCCCCAGGAGGAGGGCCGGGGCCAGGGCTTCACAGAGGGCTCCTACCAGGGCCGCCAGCTTTTCCGCTGTGAGGATGAGTGTGGCGTGTTTGTCGCCCTGGACAAGCTGGAGCTCTGGGAGGACGAGGAGGAGGAGCTGGGCGAGCTGGAGGTGGACCATGTCACCCTGGTGGAAGAAGAGCAGGACTTCCCCCCGCTGGAGATCAACTCCAGGGTCCTGGTGCAGACCAGGGAGGGACCCGAGAGAGGCACCATCATTTTCTGTGACCTGCTGCCAGGCAACGAGAGCCTAGGCTACTATGTGGGAGTTGACATGGTAAGGGCACCTCTAAATAAGTAGAGGAATTGCACCCACTTCCCAGACAAGCTTCTTGACTCTAGACAGGTGTTGGAAAAAGTGGTAAACCATTAATTACAATGAAGCTAAATGCCCAAACTGTAAGGCTCCCAGTGCAGTCAGTTAATTAGCACCAAATGAAGTTTAGGGGCACCTCTAAGCCTTTACTGAGCCCCCTGAGCATTTGTGAGATGATTGTTTGTAGCTTATTTCTCCCTGAATACAGATCTTTACCTGCCCCTGGTGAAGAAGGAGGGTCTGTTAGCAAAGCGTTATTGTACACATTAATGTAATGCATAGAACCAAATGATCAGGGGCAACAAAAGTATACTTTTGTCTTTCAAGTTGATCTGGATCTCAGGCTTTCTGAAAGCCTCGTGCCGTTTACAGATCAGGTTTGTATAACCATATGAGCATATGTGAGGGAAGGTGTAGGCTTGGCTTGCAGTTGCCCGCGATCGGAGCAGCTGGTATCTATGCCTACTGTTGCCAGGCGGGAGTGATATTGTAGTCATGGAGAGATTGAAACACATAACTGAGGCATTTGACTGCTGATCGTTAGCAGCAGCAGCAGCAGCAGCAGCCACTCAGTGCATCTGAGCCACCCACACAAAGGCAAGGCAGTCACGCGGGAAGTGAGGTAAAGACTTAGCGCTGTATGACCCAACAACATGGCAAGGGGCCAGCAGGCAGCCGAGGAGAGCCCACTGCTCTGCCTCACTCTGCTTCCAGCCTCGCCCTGCCTTTTGCTAGCTAGTAGCACTGGCCTCACGCTCATCTTCGATTATCCTGCTGGAGCCGAATCCCCGGACCCTCACCTAAAGAAGAATACAGTGGTTGTGTTTGCAGAGGAAGTAGAGCTTTGGGGGGGAAGGACTTGGGTTGGACGAGGTCTGTTGCTCAGCTGGAGTAGATGAGATGAGCTGGGGTTATCACAATGCTGGGGATCAAGCTGAAGTATCATTTTTAGATAGAGTGACAGGACGATAGATACTTTATTAATCACCAGGGGGATATTGGGGAAAGGAGCTGCTGTGACAGACAGGCACTTGCATGGCACCATCTTGATCAGTTTTACCGAGATAAGGAACGCCTGCGGGGGGTTATAAGGTTCTCACGTCTCTAACTCTTTCAGGACAATCCTATCGGGGACTGGGATGGTGTGTTTGACGGGAAACTGCTGTGTAATTTCGCCAGCTTGGAGCACACACGTCTCGTCCCCATCTGTGACGTAATGCCAGGTGAGCCACCTAGTATTTATCCCTGTTTTAATGCCCTGCAATATATTGTCAAATCGAAGTGTTTTCCGCAATACAAGTCGTCCGGCAGTGCTTCTCTTGGAACGGCTCTTCCATCTGAGAGTTGTGAGTTTGTGTTTTGCTTGCAGCAGGAACAGAGAGCCTTTTGTGTTGATGGCTCGCTTGTTTTTGAAAGTCAAGTGAGATACTCAGGCTCTTTGTTCTCCACATTGGCGTATTGATTTGTTTATGCGTGCTGCTGCCTCCCCTTTGCCGATTTACCGACTTCTAACCATGAAATGTCGAGGATGGGGATTGTTAACTTTTGCTAATGTGTCATCTCTGTTTGAAACCCTCCTTTTGCGCTTAGAAGATTAATTACAGCCCTATGCTCTGTAGATACGCTTCATAAAGTTTACTTTGACACTGAGTGAAGCTGTACTTCAAAATCTACCCTAAAACAGAGTTTGTTATTTGTTGTTTCTTAATTTGTCACTCCTGTGATATTGGACAGTTCAATCTTTATTTGTGAACATGTATCCAAAGTTATAGGCAAGAGAGCTTAGACTATAACTCCTGCACATCATTGCTTACTTGCAGTTAAAGTACATTTTGCGGGAACATGTACAATAGTCACTGTCTATTAACAATGAGTGGGACTTTGTGGACACAGTGACCATATCCATGGTGATTTTTGTGGAGATGTGAGCATATTTTCTTTAATATTTTCTGGCTAAGGTAATTGTTTTAGGCCACATCTCACTTCACTGCCTCTTGCACTACACACTGTTCCACATGGCAGACCACAAGCTAGTGTATCCTAGATTCAAATGCTGTCTCCTATGACTCAAGAAACTAACATATTGTAAGGTACTGTGCCAGAGTCATAGATGAGAGATATGTAATGCATTAAATCTTGAAATATTTTAGACTAGTTATTATAATTTGGCATTGCTTCATCAGAATTAGAAACATTTGCAAAATACAATAAATGCACCAGAATTTTTCTTGGTGCAGTGACATATTGAGAACTGGTACAGGGACAACACTATATGACCTCACATATATATTGCAAATGGGCTGTAGAAGACATACAGTAGACATTTGGTGCATGGTAGCTCAATGTGTGCTGATGGGGCTGCTGTGCCTCTAATGTGGGTGTATTTCTGGGCTGTGCAGAATATTCCATGCAGGACCAAAGGCTGCCAAAGCACAGTTTTGCCCCCAGAGGCACCAGCAGTGACAAGTCCTCCTCTGGCCAAAGCAAACCAAAGAGCAAAGGTACTGCACTGCTGTCATGATACCAACCTAACAGACTTACCCACAGCGTGGTGTGGTAATAACTCTTAAAGGGGAATTCCTTTGAAATTAACTTTTAGGCTGTTACTCTGCAAAAATAAAAATCATGTTTGTATCAATATTATACACAGGTACAATTTTGATTCTATAATTTTATATGCTGAATATAAGTGTGCAGAAAATAACTCATCTTTCTCAGGCAGTCCATCATGGACATCATTTTCTTTGTTATGGGGAAAGTTTTAGGAAAATATTTGCAGAATAGCAACCTAAAAAAAATTTTGGTGGACTTTCCTTTTAATCTCATGTAACAGAAATACAACGATAACAACAGAGGGCATGAAAACTGCATTTTAGGTGAATTCAAGAGATTCCTGTTGCAAATGTGCTGATTTGATGTGAATTGTATGGAATGTGTGACTCCCTGTTTAATGTTCTTGTAATTGGTTTCTTGCATGGAGAAAACTGTCTACGGTTGCTGATTAATGTGCCTCTTTCTTAGTGCTATTCTACCCTTTTATTTCTCACCTATTCTGCTGTCTGCCATGAGTGAGGAACACACACACACACATACACACACACATACACTTTTCTTATTATGTGTTTTTTTTTTTTTTCATTTACTTGTGCTATTTACAGGCTTAGGTCATCAGTGTGGCAGTAGAAGCAAGTCTGAATTTTACTATACTTTAAATGGCAGCTCTGTCGATCCCCCAGCCCAGTCCAAATCCAAAAGCACATGGTACATTGATGAAGGTAAAACATGAGCACTCATGGGACATCGACTGTCTTAATGGCAAGCTCCTGTTCATGCAAAGCTATTCACTAACTTTTAAAGGTCCTGTGTAGCATAATAGCACTAACAGTGCCAGGGATAGGAGTTTGATTCTCACTGGGTCCACCCGTGCTATCGAAAGTTTGCACTCATAGTACTGTGAGGTGCTTTGAATAGAAGTCTTCACCAAAATTGCTGATTTTTTTTGCCAGTTACAAACCAAAATTGCCATATACTACACAGTAAATAGTTTTTTTGCAGTCCAGCACTTCACCTGAATCAACTTAATAAACTTTATTTGCATAGCTCTTTGCAAAACAAAGCACTTTTGCCAAAAGTGCTTTACAGACAATAAAACAATAATACAAATGATGGCCCTAAATGTATTTCTATATGTATAGGCTATATGTTTATGCTGGTAGACAAAGAAGTCCCCTTTGGTTCTGCATAAGGAGGACTAATGACTAATATATCAGTTGGTTAAAACTGAGGTTAGCAGCAGTTGCAGGCATTTATGGCCCAAGCACGGATTCCAGAAAAAAGTATTCAGTAGTTTGATGCAGTAGCTTGCTATCAAGACCTTTCCACTTGAGTCCTGTCTTTCATTCCCATTCAGTGTGAGATTCCACCTGCATGGAGTTATGGATGTGGCACGTTTTTCATCTGAACACAATGGCTTTTAATAATGCTCAGTGCTGGAAATTACTCACTGCTTACTCACGGCTCACGGTTGTTGTTTGGTGGAAACAGAAGAGTCAAAAGATTTGGCACGCTTGTATCAATGCAATTAATGTGTTGAATTTTGAAAAATTGCATTGAAAACTGTGCAGAAATCTTTTACTGGTAATGCTCAGTGCAAAAGTTCAAAATTTCATGTAAGCAAAGCTAAATTATGTAGCACCTGCTGAATTAGGCCCATTGAGTTTCTGTGTAATAGGACTTGCAGGCCAAAGCATTGGTAAAAGCCTTCATTTCTGGTGTGAGGTCTAAGTGATGCGATCAGCACATTGTCACATTGTTTTCATATGTCTGTATTACAGTTGATGGTGTGGGGAGACAAGTTTATTAGAGGCTAAGAGGAAATTCCATCGCTCATGTCATCAGCAATACAGCATGATCTGATGCATATCAGATGTGAAGGATTTCATGAGTTCCATGATAATCAAATCATATTGTGTCCTGCAGTCTATTCCATTGACATTTGAGTGGGATGTAGAGTATCAATGAGTGTATTTACATGCACACAGTATTCTGGATGCTAAATCATTACCCTGGTTAAGGTCATATTGAGGATAAGCTGTATAGCTGCATCTTCATATTCCAGTCATGGATAAACAGTTAATTTTATTCAAAACAGAACATGCAGACTTTAAAAAAACAAAAAACAAACCCTAAGATATGCAGAAAACCTTGTTTATGTATCAGTATCATGGCTAATATTGGTATGTTCCAACTCACAACTTTGGGTTTCTCAGAATCAAAATAAGGGGTTTTCTGGGTTACTGTAAATGGAATATGATATTTATATCTGCCAAGCCAAAAATAGAATACTCCAGTTCCTGAAATAATATAGGGATGTTGATGCATGTGAGCACACTTATTGACTATCTGTATTGAGGAGTGAGGGGGAGCCCAGTCGTTTGGTCACATGTGTGCAGTTTGATCACAGCTGCTTATTCATCCTTTCAAACTGTAATCATTTTCATCTTCCTCAGGATCACTTTTCACATTTTGGGTGAGGGTTACTTTTCTTTTATAATGTTGCTTTGATTTTTGTCATAGAGTCATCTGGCTTGGATCCAAACTCCTCTGTGATTTTGTCAATGTGGAAACAGATTTAATAGTTCAAGCTAGCGAGCTAACAACTTTCAATTTGCACAAATTTGCTTAATAAATACATGGAATAAAGAGAATGCTTAATTAGTGTTCCAAGAGGTGCCATTTGGCCTATAAAACAGAAAATGATCAAATAAAGCTGATTTGAAGTCTGACATCTCATGAAATTGTGAATTTGATACTGCGCCTGTGTTGACTAAAGGCACTAACGATTACTTTGGGTGCGGTGGGACAAAATCATAGTTCAAAACACCATCAGAAGGGCAACGGAGCCTGCACACAGCCAGTTAGGGCATCAAGCCTCAATAAGGGACATTGAGAAGCTGCGTAGTAAAAAGTTTAAAAAATTTTTTAAATTGTTTACACTTTTAGAGCACTTTTTGTACCATGTCAAATTAAAAGAACCTTTTTCCTTTTACTATCTCAGCTTCTTGATGTCCTGTCTTGAGGCTTGATGGCCCAAGTGGCTGGAGTGTGGGCTCCTTTTTCTCTTTTTGTGGTGTTTTGAAGTCTGACATCTCTACATTGATAAATGCAGTCTATGTTACATAGCACACTGTTACCATACAGTGGTGATTAAGTTTCGGTCTCGTTCTCTCCTGCAGTCGGCGAGGACCCTGCCAAGTCGCTCACAGACACGCCCCCTGACTTCAACCAAGCCTCCCCGCCCTCCAGGGCCCCGCCCTCTGCCTCTCTGTCCAGCGACAACAAGTTCCACTCACTGCCCTTCAGCCTCAACCGCAAGACCGGGCCCAATGGCAGCATGAGTCAGGGGTCCCTCTCCCTTTCCGTCCAGTCGGTGATGGGGGAGCAGCCCGAGCCCCCGTCGCCCGCCGCCCCACCCTCGCCGCGGCCCCCCACGCCCCCCCGCGGGCAGCCGGGCCTGGAGGTGGGCTCTCTGGTGGAGGTGAAGGAGAACCCCCCTCTGTGTGGGGTCATCCGCTGGGTGGGCCTGCCCCCCGGCCTACTGGAGCCTTTGGCTGGCCTGGAACTGGTGAGACAACACAGTCACAATGAAACAGCATTTTGAGAGCATCTTACTTCCTTAATGTGGTGTATTTTCTGTTCTGTTTCGGAAGTGTAAACCAATGTTTACACTTCAGTTACAGAGTGAAATCATTTGATGGGAGGGGCAGAGGGGCGAGATTATTAAAAATCTTTTTTGTACGCCTCCTGGGACACAATGAGGTCACAACTAAAGAGTTTCCATTTTCCAGGAAGTAAAAGTAATGACATTTTGATGTAAAATACAAATGTCAAATAAGTGTATGGTATGATCGTTAGAATGAGCGCAGATTGGTATAGGATTTCAATATCGATAATTGGGGAAGAAAATTCCAGATATTGGATTTATTGGCTGATAATGGCTTTTTTGGCTGTCATTGTTACTCAGCATAAATAACCTTTATAACCCCTTCCAAATTTCATTTTGCTCCTTTCTGAACAGAGTGTTTTGAGAGTGATTACTGTAGTGATTACAACTGTTAATGAATATTGACAGCTCACATATATGGATTTCTGACATTATGTTCTAAATTCCATAGCCTATATTATTAGAAATAGTTGATTGTATTGGACAGAAGGCATAGCCTATGCTGCCTTAATAAAAAAACATTTTCATGTGCTACCGGTGGCAGGAGGTGAGTAAGCACCTCTGTCATCAAGCACGCTGACTGCTTGTTCACGCTGTGAGCAGCTTGGTTGATGGGTCGCTCTATTCTGATGTGGCCGGTGTGAAAGGCTCTGATTTCATCTATGTAGTGGTCTGCAGCTAAGTTTTGACCAAGAATAATAAGCTCTCACAGTGATTTTAGGTTGTTTTGTTTCTTATAGAACAGTTAACTTTATTCAATATTAGATCATAACTTTATAGTATAAATATATTTTTCACTTCCAATTAATTCATTTTCCTCCGAGATTAGGTCATTCTGAAGGGGAATTTGCTATATATTGCATTGGTAGCAGGCTCCAGCTCTCTTGTTTCCAAAAATAAACTGAAAGCAAAAGTTACTAGCTGTCGGCTTCCCATCATTTGCATTTGCCAGATGGAACTACTGTTCACAAAACAAAAATCACATCAGTAGGGAAACATGGGAGCGTGGAAATCTGATTGGCTGATGACCACAAAATATTTAAAAAACTTTTCTTGACCAACAAGCTTGTTCCCTGTCCACACATCTGAGTTTCCCTGGTCACTCAACTCTTTAGGAAGAGTGGACTTCTGGTAGCTTGTTGATAATTTTGCTAGCAGTGTGGAAGCATGGTAACATGGTTATCAAAATAACTATGTTTGGATAAAAACTATGATTTGTTTCCACATGGTTAGGCCAGCAAGAGGAAGTGCCATTCATTGGCATCCAAGATATTGTGCAGACAATTAAACAAATGTTGTGGTGCCCCCCTTAGGCCAATCAGTGTAATTGCTGTAAAATGCCAGAACAGAGCAATGACACACATCATTCCCAGGAGTTTCGTCAAAATCTGATCAGTGGCATCCGAGATATTGTGCATGACGGACGCACGGACAGACAGACCGGGGCTGATCCATAGTCCCTCCCCCGATTTCATTGTTGGGGACAATAATCAGTTATCAGAATTGACACCAAAATATCTGATCATGCATTCCTGAGTATATCTGTGACAGGCCAATATCAATCAATAAGATTGGCACAAACACATATCAGTCTGGCCCTAGTGTAAACTGCTACTGATGTTAGGGTCAGTGTACCACTCAGTGTAATGTGAAGAGAGGGGGAGTAAATTAATAAGTGAGATTCCCTGGTGTAAGTTTTCTTTATGTTTTGTGTTGTTTAGTTTTCTCTGCACTGTATCTGCTGTAAACCACAGTAATATGGTGATGTGATGTTGCCCTGCCCTCCCAGGAAGAAGAGTGCGTTGGCTGCACGGACGGCACCTTCAAGGGTACGCGCTACTTCAGCTGCCCGCCCAAGAAAGCTCTGTTTGTGAAGCTCAAGTGCTGCCGGCCTGACTCCCGCTTCCCCTCCCTGCACCACTCCTCCAACCCTATAGAGCGCTGCAACTCCATCGGTGAGTCACTGGAAGGGAGGGGAGCGAGTAGGCGACTCGTCAGTTTAATCGCTGGATGATACAGTAATACACAACTAAAGGGCTCCAAATTAACCAGTGCTCCCAAAAGGCTTTGTGTTTAAAATTCCACTTTGTGTGTTCATGCAGCATTCGGAGGTTACCTGAGCGAGGTGGTGCATGAGAACACCCCTCCCCGCACAGAGAACGACGGTCTGGATGTCATGGTGGGAAAAAAGAAAGGCATCCAGGGCCACTACAACTCCTGCTACCTGGACTCAACCCTCTTCTGGTCAGTACTCGTTTTGCCCATCCACTTTTGATCACATCTCTTATGCTGCATTGTTTTTAAAGTGCTCCAAACAAACGGAACTAAAAAAAACAGGCACAAGCTACAAAATTACTGCACTCCGTGAGCTGCTGTGCTCTCACTAGGGTTCGACCAATATGGGTTTTTGATGGCTGTCACCGATGGATTGAAGTTGGATTGAAGCTGCCAATAGCTGATATTTACTGCCAATATTCAATAGCTTTGGTTGCCAAAAAATTCAAAAAATGACAAGTATTCAGTGTTTGCCCCAGAATTTTATTCTTGGCAGGGTTACAAAGCCTCTGAACAACAGTGTGGGACACGAAAACTTTCCATTGAAACCCAGGATGATGATGATAACAACAACAACAACAACAACTTCATACATACTTGTGTGGACTCAGATCAAAATGTTGTATTAGAATTGATTCAGATTCATTCAATAAATACATATGCAAACAAAGAAAGTGCATCCTATCCATCATATGGAGGTGAACAACATTTACAATTTTTGCTGATATCTGATTATTAATGAAAGGCCAATATCAGCTCAATATATTGGTCGGACCTGTGACTGTGTGTTTAGGAGGGCTATCTAAAATGGCAAATTCCAGTTGACTTGTGCACATTAGCAAAATAAAGTAATTTTAATTTGAATCCGTGTATCCTCTGCCGCCCTCCCCAGTCTTTTCTCCTTCAGCTCTGTCCTGGACACAGTCCTGCTGAGGCCGCGCTTGAAGACTGATGTGGAGTATTACAGAGAGACCCAGGAGCTGTTACGCACAGAGATAGTCAACCCCCTGCGCATGTGAGTCTCCAGCAGCTCTAGACTCGTCAGATTGTAGTGCACTGAAAACACACTGTGCTGCAAAGGTTTTTGACAGTGACACATTGATTTTGGCTTAATGTTCTCATCACCTTTTATACAGGCATTTGATTTTGATCTATACAGGGAGCAAAAGACTGCTATTCTAGACTATGATGCCAAAGTTTGCCAAGCAGTTTTAAAAAACAACAAACATAATTTGAATTGAAATGAAACAAAACTCAACGCAGCCTTGTGGTTTTCAATCTCGATTATTATTGGTTGCATTATTCACTTATTCAAACCCTGAATGTAATGTCTCCTGCTGTACTTGTCCTCCAGACATGGGTATGTGTGTGCCACTAAAGTGATGAAGCTGAGGAGGATCCTGGAGAAGGTAGAGGCTGCATCTGGGTTCACCTCTGAAGAGAAAGGTAGGGGAATGACACAGTACTTTTGTCTTTATGCTGCTTTCTTGGCCAGGTCTCCTTGAAAAAGAGATTCTTGATCTTAATTGGATCTACCTGGTTAGATAAGGGATAAATGAAAAAAATAGATCTCAACATACCACATAATTTCAGCATTAGTGCACCACACAACTGCAACCAACAGTAGACACATACTGACTTTACATAGAGGGCACAGTGGCAGCATTTGCAGCCTGGTGGCCAAGAGTGTTACTTCCTAGTGTTTAAAATCTCACTTTTTCACTTCTTCTACTCCAGATCCTGAAGAGTTCCTCAATATCCTTTTCCATCACATTCTTAGAGTGGATCCCTTGCTCAAGCTAAGGTTAGTGGGCATTGACTGTCATTTGAAAAAATGAAAAACCCTTTTGTATATGATTTGTGCCTAAGGCCACAAAATACATGATCTAGGCTTGACATCATTTTTCAACTTGTCATCATGCATATTATTATAACTGTTTGCAGCTGTTTTCTAGTATTGTTTAGAAACACTCAGTACATGGAGATGTTACCATTGCTTACTTGGATCAGTTTTGAGGAGTAAAAATAGCATTTTATTTGGTGACCAAAAACAGGCGGAATTGCTTGGACCCTGACTGTGTACATCTGCAGTTATAGTGGTTTTCTATCTTCACAGTCCCTCTGGGATCAGAATGATACAGATGTCATGGAAATTTGCTCATAATCTTTCAACCAGTCAAGTGTTTAAAATCAAGCTTGACTGCTGCTTTGAAGTGCCTTCAAAGGAATAATAAAATACCAAATTTCCTGATTGCATGAGGCCCAAGTGATAGCTGTGGTGAGCTAAAACAAGACCTGGGATTCAGCAAAGAATCTTGCATTTGAACATAGATGCTAACAAATATTGATCATGGAAATTAGGTCCATGGTCATGACAGTCATAGAAAAGTCATGGAATTTGTGGGAAATGTGGAAAAATATGTAGGAGCCTTGTATCTTCCAAACCTTCATCAGTGGCTGCACAATCGTTTTAAATCCTGGGAAAATTCACTGTACCAGATATTCCAAAAGTAGGCCTGCAGAAAGTGTTTGTACTCCATTAAAGATAAATTTCAGTTAGACAAACCATGTTTTGAACTGAACAGGTCTTCATCAGGTGTTGACTATGTTTTCATCACTCGACAAAGTCCTATTCAGCTCAAAACCTTGTTGGTTTTTGTGTAATAAGTTTTTGTGGAACAGTAATGCCATGTTGGCCTACTGTTGAAAATTCTCAATTTTATCTTTGTCCGATACCAGTGATATGAATAAAATTTAAGATAAATGAACAAAGAACTTGTTGGTGTCATCCAGGTCAGCAGGGCAGAAGGTCCAGGACTGTTACTTTTACCAGATCTTCATGGACAAGAAGGACAAGGTTGGCGTTCCAACCAGCCAGCAGCTCCTAGAGTGGTCCTTCATCAACAGCGACCTCAAGTTTGCAGAGGTGAATTTTATTTTGTTTAAAGTTTTCTTTTAACCACATTAGCTTAGGTCAGTTAACAAGTAATTCTGGTAATGATCATGGCTTTAGTTGTCTGACTGCACCTCTCTTGAGCTGTTTTATAGAGGGCTACTGCAGTCTAGGGTCAAATCATCAGCTAACTGCAACAGATGCACATAGAGATGTTGGTTGGGTATTCTCTTATTCCCAAATCATAAATTCCCAAGTCACATATTTTTAGATTGTCTGTGAACTAAATCGAAGTAGGCTATTTGAAATACTACTAGTAGTAGTAGTAATGGTAGTACTTTGTAATTTTGTGAGCATGTCATATTGTTAATCATGTTAACTTTTGCATTTTTGGCTGTCTGTAGGCTTTCATTTGGCTGTCCACTGTCAATAGACTGTAAAATGCTAAGATTTACTGATGTTGTAATGATTACAGACGTACTGTAACGTTAAACTGCTAGCATTCCTAGTGAGTGAGCTGAACCCCAGAATAGTTGTTCTTGTGCATCTATCAAGAAGAAATGTAAACATTGGAGAGATGAAACTCAACCAGAATTATGACCTATCTTTGGACAATTTACTGTTATAAAAATGAGCAGACTAGTGCCTTTTCATAGTAAAGACCAATATTGTGGATATCATGTACATAGTGGAGACAGTCCTCTTCTGGGAACTGCAGCCCCTTTTGCCCGAGTTGTCGTTTCCTCTGAGCTGTGAGATTTGCTGATGTGTCATGCTTCTTTGTTGATGACTACAAAAGCCCTCTCTGTTTTTACTGACCACCAGGCTCCCTCCTGCCTTATCATCCAGATGCCCCGCTTTGGCAAGGACTTCAAAATGTTCAACAAGATCTTCCCCTCGCTCGAGTTAGACATCACAGACCTACTTGAAGACAGTGAGATGTAGCCATTATTTGTCTCCAGTGTGTCTTAGTTTGATGTGTGTGTGTCTCTGTGTGTGTGTGTGTGTGTGTGTGTGTGTGTGTACATAATGGAGGCGTTTGTGCAGATCAATGGTGATTCGGAGCTCTGTCACATTTTGTAATGAAACTCCACTGAGTTGTCACTGCAGCTCAAACAAGATGAAGGAACAATCCTGCTCCAAACTTTTCAAAGCGCTATACTTCTGTGCAGCATAAGTGTCAACCAGAAAGGCCTAAAGGCATGTGTTTTATTCTCCAGCTCCAAGGGAATGTCGAATCTGCGGAGGCCTGGCTCTCTATGAGTGTCGCGAGTGTTATGAGGATGGGGATATCACCGCTGGCAAGATAAAACAGTTCTGTGAAAAGTGCAATACACAGGTAAAAGACAGAGGGCATTATTGCAGCATCAATAAAACATGGAACACATTGTAAAGCATGGGCCGGGATGAACCACTTGGTGGCGCCAAATGCCAAGGAATAATACAGTCTCATGGCATCTGTTACACGAGTGCAATGAAAGCTTCTACAGTAGTTAGTAGGATATGGTCCCTTCAGTTCCTTACTTACCAGTTAACGGTGCATTTGCTGAAATACTGTAGGCTTTATATATATATAAATTAGGTTGTATAATGTATATGGTATGATTATATGGCAATATGATTCATCAAATTCAGTAAATAGTTTTTATTTTTATCTATGTTGTGCTGTTAATTCCCTGAAAAGTGTGTTTAGACATCTTGTGTTCATCAAAAATAGGCCACAATCTATCACTGATAACTGTGTGTGTTTGTATCTGCTTGCTGATTCAGGTTCACCTCCACCCGAGGAGGAAGGCCCATCGGCACGGCAAACTGTCCGTCCCCAAGGAGCTACAAGAGGGCACGGGCCGGCAGGGCAGCTTTCCCCGCCAGAGGATGGAGCTGTTTGCTGTGCTCTGCATCGAAACCAGTCACTACGTGGCCTTCGTCAAGTATGGCGCCGCAGATTCCGCCTGGCTCTTCTTTGACAGCATGGCCGACCGTGATGGTATGTGCAGCGGCTTTTAAAGGCTTCTTTACATTTAGCTGTGGGATAAAAGTCACTCTTGAAAAGAAGTTATCAGCCAAACAAGAATATTTTAAATTGCCAAGTGCAATAAATATACAGGAATTTGACTTGGGGACGTTGGTGCAGGGGCATATTGACAGCAGGGTTTCACAGTTCGTACTGACACACATGGTACAAGGATAACAGGACCTCACATGCAGTATAACGGCACAGTGCAAGAAACCAATGAAGAATAGACTGTAAATATTAATCTCTATACAGAGTACATCTGGCACACTGCAATTTGTGTTGTGCATCCTAAGTCACACTTTGAGCCAAAGTTATAATGGTTTGTCATATTATAAAACTTGGGGATATATTGTGACTATATACACATACAACATGACAGCGACTGTACATTAAAGTGAAGTTAGTTCTAATCTGACGTGGGTATAAAAGCATTTGCAAATGTGTTTAATGCACACATCCACAAAAGCCAGATAAGACAATTGAATGATTGCTGGAAAAATTAAAAAATAACAGGAAAAAAAACAAAAAAAAAAATTTGTTATGCATATCTGCCATTGACAACTTGTGTGATGATATGTGATGCCATCTAATTTGACCTGATGCGAGAAACCCCACCCATCTAGTATTCCAAACGCTAAGAATCAATTGCGACTACAACTTGACCTAGGCCTGGCTCTAACAATGCATTGTGTTGGTTCTAATGAGTGCGCGTGTGTGTGCGTGTGTGTGTGTGTGTGTGTCTCTACAGGGGGGCAGAATGGCTTCAACATCCCCCAGGTGTCTCCCTGTCCGGAGGTGGGGGCCTACCTGAAAATGACCCCCGAGGAGCTGCACGCTCTGGATCCCAAGAGCATCCAGGGCCAGGCCCGACGCCTGCTGTGCGACGCCTACATGTGCATGTACCAGAGCCCGACCATGAGCCTGTACAAGTAGCACCCCCCCTTCCCGACCCCCACCCTTCCACCCCTACCCCTCAGCCACCCACCTACCCCACTTCCAGGGCAGGAGATTCCCAGAAAGACCAAAAAAGAAAAAAAGAAATTGACAGAAAAAAGACTGCCAGCCACCAGGGGTGCAGTCCAGAGTTAACCCTCTCCACCCCAACTCTCCTCCACGCCTGCCCGCATCTCGACGTCGAGAGACGGAAGAGAGGAGGAGGAGAAGCCTATTTGCACTGTGCATTAGTTGAAGTGTTGTGTTCTTCACATAGTCCTCTGTAGCTTCCCTGTGCCTCGCAGCTGAGCGTTGGTGGCCGACGATGAAGCAAAGATAGGCCAGATATGAAGATTCACTCCCCATCGGGGGGGGGGAGAAGACGGGCGGGAGGGCGTCGTTCGCCTCGCCTCGTCTCAGCTGACCAAACAAAAACAAGATGAGCTAACGGGAGGACCGAGGCCACCTCATTTACCTTCAGAAAGGGGGAGTCCTGCTTTTCTTAATCAGTGTAAAAGACAGGAGCTTTCCATAACGCCACATTTAGGAAGTAATGCAGTGCGCAAACCCTCATCCAACCTGTGTGTACTGTTCTAAAAGCTTGTGTAAAATCTATTAGTAGCATAGGATTCTCCACGTGTACCATCAACAGTATAGATGTCAACCTACTGTACAATTGCATTAGGACTAGAGTATTCTGCTCGTAGTAAACCGGTTTGCATATTCCCCCATCATGCTGCGTCAATGTCTTTTACAGTATGTTTTACAAAAACGGACAATGTACAGATGTAGCCATGGTAGAAGTCTCATTTTGTACTGCATGCGTGCCGAACTAATGCTGCACTTTAGCTCTATCCCGAAAATAGAACAGTTCTCTCCTCCCATTAGAAGTCACAAGGAGCGGTCTGGTATTTTGTTGGTTGGGAGATATTAGAGTTTTGCGTTAAAGAATACAAATTTGGTTCCACTGTATAGCTTTAAAGACAGAATGGTCTGCAGGACGAATGCAGAATAGATGCCGGATAAATGCATGAAGGGGGATTTCTACAATGGCTACTGCTGTAAAGCTGGTTGTTCCGAGCTCTCCATGCATTCACAGGGTCAATGAGGTGAAATACTGGAAAAGCCTGGCAAATGTTTTTTTTTAGTTTTTTTTTTTTTTAAATTAACAGTTTGATGTGAAGAATTTCAAACGCAATGTTCTTTTATTTTTAAGTCTTTGACTTAGTGTGTTGAGAACTAAATCTAAATTATATTTCATGTTTACGGTTGCCTTCTCAGAAGGTGTTGCTCCGCCCGTCATGGCAGGCCTGATTACCTTTGGGGTTGAGAGGAGAATCTTCAAGCATTTGCTCTCGCTGCCTTTCATGAACATTTGACATGCCATGTTTCCAACCATGCATCAGATAACTTAAAAATTTGTGATCAAATACTATTTATTATATTCTAATCATATATTTACAAACTCATATTTCCCTTTTTAAGAAAACGAAAGAGGGGGTAGATTATAAGCTTCGGGTACTCCCTATCCTCTTTCACTGTATATTGAAGTGAGTTATTGTAGTTTACGCTGTCCCATTGGAACTACTGAATGTTAACAATAGTGGCACGTTGAGCTGTGTAGTGTTAACTAAGGATGGCAAATGAGGAGGTACAAGGCTGGTAACCTTGGGGCCTCATATATAAAAACAAAAATATATATAAAAACTTTACCCTTGATTCCATTGTATGACATTTTTGAAGAATATGAGAGAAAAAATGAACTAAATCTGTAGTATTTATGCCTTGGATCATGACAGAAGTAGTTTTTGGTTTTGATATATCACAGAAAATTGGCTAAAATTAATTTAAGCCTTTTTTTTTCTCTCTCTCTCTAAATCACAACTTTACCTTGGATTTGGTTGTGAGCACAAAATTGTTGTGTAAGAGCCTTTTATAAATGAGGTCCCAGATGACTACAAACTCCCAGTTTGCGTTGTGACCGTTTCCCCTCTCCCAGGGATTCTGACAGGGGGCCTTTCTGTGTGAACTTTTTCTGCACTGCTGAAGTTTAACGCTTGTCACTGACTGGAGGGACGTCCTCTGCCAGAGAACACCGGAGTCTCAGAACAGAAGATGGGACTTTGACTTTTTGTTGCATCTGTACAGTATAGACATATGTAACGGATGGAAATTAATGTCAGTGATGTTCCTGTAAATGTTAACGAAATAAAACCCATTTTGAAGGGTACAAAGCGTGTTGTGATTAAACTGGAGCATGTGGGCATGCCTGTATTTGAGAGTGTTGGCAGTGTTAGTGCCTTATGCTCCCCAAAGCTACTCCTAAACCTAGCAGTGACCACAAGTTTGAGTGTGACCTCATCTGTTGCAGGTGTGTGTGTGTGTCAGTGGAGGCCAGTCTTTCAGATTCAAACATTTCAAATGGGATTAATTTTCCATATTTAACACCCAACACATGGCTATAGGTTCAGTCTGGACATGATAGTACAGCTCCTTGTCAGAATAATTTTATATAGGATAATAAATGAGGAAATCAAGAATTAATTTCAGCGGGTGACGTGGTGTAAAGACAAATTGACAACATACAAAGTTTCACTTTACTGACACACATGATACAAGAACCCCACATTCACTGGAAAGAGACTGCGGACAGTAAATATCACTACATAATACTGTACATTCAATGTTATGTGAATGTCTACATTCTTGCAATGTAGTGTACACTATGGATGTAGCAGGCACACCAGAAAGGCACACCGCCATGTTGGAAGAGTGACAACAAAACAAAGACAGTAATGTTATCGCCTCTTCCCAAAGAAACAGGCTAATTTCTGTGTGGCGGTCGGGTTTTCAAATTCTATTATAGAAGGGAGAGAAGATCAAAGATGAAGAGGTGATAACATTGAAGTCTTTACGTGTGATATCACACCATTTTAGTCATTTTAACATTAACTGACTTTTAACATATTTCATTTTGGCAAGTAACTGAGGGATGTGATCACCAGCACAAAAAAAGAATTGTCATCTCCCATCAGAAGTACTGTACTGTACTGTAAATAGGAGACCTCCCAAAAAAACTCACATCCCTCAACTTAAACATGAAATATTTTTTTTAGTATTTACCAAAATGATTCTGGAAAGCAAACAAAACAATGATTTTAATCACTTTTACCATTTTTTTTGTCACTACCATGGAAGTATGGTAGTAACATGGTACATAAACGTTACCATAATAAAAACAAAGAAATTAAAAAACATTAAAAAAATATGAAATATAAATCAAATCTATTACGACATTTAAATTTATAATTATAATTTTTTTTTTTAATTCTATGTAGCTCCTCCTAGGATTTGGAAGCTGGAACAGTTTTAAAACCTGGAGAAACGTGGCCTTTCTTTGTATTTTCAAATCTATGAAGAGTGTATTATCCATTACTGGAAAGAGTTGATTCTTTACTGATAGGATTATTATGATCAACCCTAATTAAGGCCTGTGAAACATGCGATCATCCACTGCTCTGTAAACACATAACAACACAACAATATGATCACAGCCTGTTATGCTTTATGTTCTGCAGGAGGATAACAAAGATTAAGGGAAGTCTGTTTTGACCACTTGGTTGGCTTTAGTTCTCTATCTGCCCTATATGTTCGGATTAAGTTCCACAGCCTGTGACCCAATTCCCCAGACAATCTTGAACAAAAAGATACCCAAAGATAAATCAGCATATTATACATGCCCCCCCCCCCCCCCCCCACCCCCAGGAACCCTATCCATACCTTGCCCCGTTTAGTTTTTAGTCAAACTTGAAACCAGCTTAGCAAGCTGACTTCAGAAGTGCCAGATAAGTATTTGTCAACACAACAGCTGGCACACAATGCCCTCTTGTAGCTTTATGCCACAGCATATGCCAGCCGCTCGTAGCGTGTGATAATTTAGCCGGGGCTGGTTCTACAGGAGCAGATGGGCTCAAGTATTGTTATTCTCACTCCAGCTCTGGGCCCCTGGGGGGAATCGCTAAATAAAATCAAAGCAGATGGACCTCTCTGGGCTAGGCCGTGTTTATGATAAACAGCCAGTGTCCATCTCACACCTTAACCCCGCCCCCCAAACAAACAAACTAACAGGGAACAGGATTACAGTAGAGTTTCACCTATCCTGCCCAGGGCTTCAGCTTTCCCTTCACCAAAACAGCAGGCAAACCCAAACAAACAGGAAGACAGGAACATCGCAGCTTTACCGATCCACTCCAGGGTTCCAATAATTTTCATTCACCAAAACAACTCCTGTTTTTTACCCCCTCGACCTTAAACGGTAAAATTCTCTCACAACAGAAACTCAGGCGGTCTCATTGTTATTTTGGTGCGGATTTGGAAATATTAGTCAAATGTCAGACTTCCCCGTTCTTTCTCACTAGTGTAATAGAGGACTGTTTTGTTCTTTTATAGCCTTGCCAAGATTGCCTGGTGTGATTCTCACATCCACGCCACGGACGGGGCCTTGGAAAAGACGTGGCGGTATGGTTCATAGTAAACACCGTCTCTTGCATAAGGCAAAAAGGCGTCTGCCGCCGCTGCCGCCATACATAGGAATGCAGAGCGGTTCCCACTTAGCATTGAACTCCAAACCTACTTTCATTCCCATGGGAAAAGACAGCAGTAAACAAAGAAATCCTATCAGCGCAGAAGGAAGGTAAATGTTTAAGGCCATTCAGACAACAGGAAAGCAGTGATTTCCGGCACTAAAGATGAAAAAGAGTCGAGCGAGAACAATTTCAAGCCAATCAGTCCTAACCCAATATACCACTTAGGCGCTGTTTTAACTCCATTGTGATAACCGGTTTTATTTAGTGGCTTCAAAGGTCAGATTCTGATGAAGTCAAAGTAGCACAATCAAACTAAATGTTTATAGCCAAAAGTATTAACTCAGCAGTTATTCAATCACTTTAAACCATCTTGAAATCTGTGTTGTATTTTTTTATTTATTTTTTTATTTTTTCAGGCTTTACCGGAGAGTTATTTTTCATCATTATCCAGATCTGTTTTCTTGTCGTGGACACATGCCCCTCCAAAATTGCTCTCAGTCAGACATTTATCTATCTATTGAACTCAACAGTAGAATGACACAAGTGCCTCTGGCTCAGATGTCAGAACACAAAACAAGCACTTCTGTCTCCTGTCATCGCCTCTTGCTTTCTAAAATCAGCGTGTATGCTCACTTACAGTAGACTGAACGGCTGGGAATCGCTGACAGTTTTTACTGGTTACCGATACCGGTTCTGAAACAATATTTTTTCTCCGATACCTTTCTATTTTGAATGAATTCATATTTGACTATGCAGTAGATTTTCAATAAGTCATTTTCTGTTGTAATTGTATATCACATAGGCATTTCTATGTTAGAATAAGACCCTTTCCTTCATTTTCTCCATGAAAGAAATTAATTGAAATTTGAGCTCTCATGGCGAGAATCCCAAATTCGTAAGCTTTTTCATGCCCTAAAAGTGATATCCATACCAAAAATTGTATATTACCTGGTACTGGTATTGTTTATTGATTTGAAGCCATAGTGAACAGCATTGTAGTCTTAGTATTTGCACTCATCTGAGTCCTTCTCGCAGATTTTCAGAGAGGACCCTGGTCGCCTGGATGAAGAATTAATTGCCTCTAAAGCAACTGCTACCAGATGTTGTTGCTCCTAAGAGCCAGGTGTGGATAAATTGCATATGCAGAATGTGTGTAAAATATTTAAAGTCGTATCTTTCACTTAAGGTGTGAAGTGTTTTTATTGCCCATCACTGCTTTGAGTATGGCGAGAGGAAAGGCCGGCGGCCCCCCTGGGCCTGCCGTGCTGGAGCTCTGCACCTGTGGTGTTAGCACTACGGATGGTGAGGCTGAGAGTGAGACTGGGGGTGGCAGTGTGTCATGGTGGGGCTGCTGTGTGTGTGTGGGGGGGGTGGCGGTGGGGGTGGGGTGGGGTGGGTCCACACACCTGTTCGCCTTCTAATCGCCTCCTGGCTGCCACCTTTAACACTGCATTATTTACAGGTGCTCACTGGATGGAGACGCAAGCTGCTGTCTGCTTTAAATATGGATGCTTGTATGTGTGTGTGTCTTTGTCTGTACTGCAGGTGTGTGAGTGCATGTGTATGTGTGTGTGTATTTGTCTGTACTGCAGGTGTGTGAGTGCATGTGTATGTGTGTGTGTATTTGTCTGAGAGAGAGAGAGAGAGGGAGAGAGAGAGAGAGAGGCAGAATTTTTTTTAAACGTTATGACCTTCAGAAAAAAAAAAACTTTTGTGAAAAGACGGCATTGCATGATCAGATTAAAATCCACAATTTTAATCCAGCAAACAAATACAATACAGTGGATAGATTTGCATCTAAATGATTGTAAGGTGTTTATGTTATATAGCTAACCATATATCTATATTCATCAATGTTGTCAGCAAATAGTAGACACTATAAGAAAAGTAAGGCAAATTGACTAATCGCTAATCTCAATGGTAAATTACCACAAGCAGGCTAAAAAGCTAGCAAGCCCATGTAGCTTGCTAGCTATGTGGTATGCAGTCCGGACACGACACGGCTGTTGTCGGGTAGGACTTCACTGGGAAAAATCCTATGGCGCACAGGAAGTGATGCATTTTACGCTTCCGGAAGCGGCAAGAGCGGTTTGTTTGGAATCAGTAGAAGAAGAACTGGGTAGTTAGCATGAGCAGTGATAGCCACCATAGCTGAACAGACAAAGAAAAGAGCGCCACCTACAGAAACTCAAACTGCATCAACAGAAAATCCAACGAAAAAGATTAATTAATTGCTCAAAGGAAGACAAGTGTGCTAAAAAGGGAAGCGACTGTCTCCGACTCTGAGCCAAAAGTAGACTGAACATCGGCGTTGGCTTTCCAAGATGAGAAGGAACTGAGGAGAGATGCAGATGTGGCTCTTTTCTTTTGGACTGGTAGGTTTTGCTATCGTTTATTAGCTGCAGTCTACACTGAACATCTTTATTATGTTGGGCCAGTGTTGCAGCCTGGTAGCTATCAAGCTGGCTGGCTTATTAATCAACTTGCCAGGGGCTCGGCGAACATGTTATTTGGTGAAATCCACTTCATAGTTAGCTGTGGCCTTGTGTTGTTTTCTGTAGTAGTTTTAGCTGCACACATTGTGGCTTTGTCTTCAAACTCTGGTTGTGTATTTACAACATGGCAATTATCTAATGTAGTTGTTCAGCGTTATAAACAACTTTGCCATTGATTACACAATGTGGAGTAGTTCTATCAGTAGTTCTATCATATGTAGCTAGTTAGCCAACTTATGAAAGACAGCTGGCAATTTTTTGGTAGTCAAACATCGAGTAAACGTTTCACAGTTAATTCAAATAATGATAAGCTTGTCTGTTTAGCTCAGGAGGGATCATTGCAGGACAAGAGTGGTCAGTTGCTCAAACCCATGACTAAAGGTCCTGGAGCACCATGCAGTACATACAGCAAATCCACTCCACTTACAGTCAAAATGGCCCATGGAAATACCAGTTGCAGTTAAAATCAAATCAAGATATGAACATGGCAAGTGATTTGCCTTTGGCTTTAAATGGTGCATGAAGCCAAAATAACTCCTGTTTGGGTTCTATGCTCTTTCATGAATTACATAATATCATCCACAGTAATGAGCACAAACTGATTGTGAGGGTTAGATTAATATGTCCTGCTCTCTTGAGAATTTCCCTCTTACATAATGTCCCTTCACAAACTGAGCAACAATGGTCAGATTGGGCAGACATGCGATCATCTGAAGCAAAAAGCAGAGCGGATCAAGGGCCAATTAAGTGATCAATCTGAAGGGCACTTCTATGCTTTAACTTGGCCCCAAAACATGTATAACTCACACATTAGAGCCTTAGTTTTTCAGCCATGGGACAGATTTATCCATGTTTATAAACATTAAATTGTACTATGATGTCATAAAAAATGAATCTATTCTCTTTAAAGACAATGGTTGAAAATCATAATTCTTCTTTCAGTCACCAGAAATTAGTTAATAAACAAACAAACAAAAGAAAACTGTTTTCCCCTACCCAGAGGACTATGCCATCATGTCACTTCTAATTTTTAAAGCAGTACCATTTATTACCAAATCGACCCCCCCGCCCCTTCGCTCCACTGCCTGTTGGACGGACTGGGCGCACCCTCCCCAATGCACAGATAAACGCATAAACACTCCTTGTACCCACACAAAGGCATCAAGCAGGCATTTCATTAGACCATTGTGTGATATGGCAGGCCGCTACTGTGAATGTATTTATTAGTTTGCGATACATGCCTTTTCCTGTTGTTCCCGGGGCAGTGGATAATGCCGGTTTTGTTCGTGGCCCAGTGTGAACGACGCCTCGGCTGCCAGCTGTCAGGGCTGATACCGTCTCATTTGGATTCCCAGCCTGCCTGCTGAATGGCTAATTAGATTTGCCATTTTCAATCCACTGATTGCTATACATAGTAGGACAAAGGAGCTGACAGCATGTAGCATTCAAGTCCAACTGTAACAATTAATAACAGCGGTAATTAACATGTGTGTTGGGCACCATTGATTATGACATTACCTGCATAACGGATAGCCTGGCCCCTGCCATTTCATTAAGGAGCACAGATATAGATTGTTATTAATAAACTGCTCTCCGCGGCTGAGAGGAGGTTATTAATTACACAAATTAGCGGGTGCAAGGGTAATCAAGTTAAAGCGGTTTCGTTCGCGATAATTGATCTAATTTTTACTGACCATTCCTGTTGGGTCATGTCGTACGCCCCCGTGTGAAGAGAAATCACCTCATTAGCAAAAGTTTAATCCTAATCATAGTTCTTGGTCTGCCCGGCTTTAAGGTCATATCTGAATGTCAGAACCATTTGAAATTGATTGGTGGTAAATTGAATCAATGTCATGTTTAGGGAAAACAATAACAACTAATGGATGGGGCTGAGCCGGCCCAAAACAAACAGGTTTATTGGGAGGTGTGGGAAGGGATGGGGAAGATGCGCGCACACGTGTGTGTGTGTGTGTGTGTGTGTGCGTGTGCGTGTGCGTGTGTAGAGGGAGGTGGGGTCTGCCACTTTCATAATTCATTATGTCCATAGTAAGAGAAATGTCAGGATCTGGGCAATTAGCAGCAGCTGCAGGGACCTGTTGGCTGTAGGGGAGGGGGAGGGGGGGTGGGGGAGGGGGAGGGGGGTGGGTGGGGGGCGGGTGCTGAGGGCAGAAGACACTGAGGGATGGAGCCGAAACTACTACAGTGAGACTGACTGAACCCTGAAAAAGAGCTATGAATTGACAATACAGTTGTACTTACAGCTAAAAAAATACTACAACTACTACTGGTACTAGTACTTTTACAAATAGTAACATTTATCAACACACAACATGTGATGTTACAAACCATATGTGCCATAATCCAAGCATTCATACAGAAGCCCAATTCGGATGTCAGAAAAATGATGTAACCCACAAATGGTGACTATAGAGGACATCAGGCTATGCCACCATAAATCTACAAGGCCATCAGACAGGCAGCAGGAGTAGGGTAAGAATGAGGATATAAAAAGTAACAAAGTTAGTAGAGATATTTATTTTTTGACCCAACTAGAGCAGTTACACTTCAACATTTGACATTTGGCATCAGGCTTTAGTTGGGCATTAGAGGTGCCTTTCCCTTAGTTGGCTTTTCTGTTTCAGGTGACTGGCAGGCCGCCAACAGAAACAAATCCTCTTGATCCTTACAAAGCTGCAAAACATGGAGAGAAATGGCCAGTCTCAGTGGTTCCGATGGCACGGCACATACAATGAGAAAGACAACTCCCAGCCCCACAGCACTCACTGCCTCAACCTCTTTGCACACCAACAAATATGCATCAGATTTCCACTTCTCCTCCACCTGGAAAAACAGCAGCCATTTTCATCATCCGGAGCGTGTGAAATTTCACACTCGTTTTTCACAACAAATCTTTTAATATGCACTGCGCCTTTTTTCTTCCTCTCCCCCCAGCATATGAAATCCTTCCATTCCTGGCTGCCGACACCAAACATGCTGCCAATCATCTCCGAGCGATGGCAGTTACAATTTTCTGTGAACAATTTGCTCCCTTAAGAGGAAAATTGCTTTCAATATAAGCTCCCTTTGAAAGACAACAACAATAAAAAGATACAACTGTAATACCGCTGCCTCTGTCAGCACTTGGCCGGGACAGCTTCGCAGGAACGTATGACTGGGGGATGAGGTGCTTACAAGTCAGCCTTGTAATATCAGCATCTGTGTGAGACAGTCCCGGCAAATGAATCCCACTTCGAACATAACAGCTTGGCATCGCGTGAAAATGACTGCCATGAGCAGTAGTTGTCAGATATGCTCTTGCCATTGTGACGGTGAATTGCCATTTATTATATGTTGTGCCTGCCTCTGTCAGGTGCTGTTGACTGTGTGTATTGATTTGCAAGAGCAGAGGGGGACAAAGGTCACTTTGATCAACACTCTGCGACACGTGGGAATCACACCGAGCTGACATTCCATTACCTGAGAGAAAGGGACTCAAAACAAAGAATATGTTAAGGAACGGTAGACTTCAATACGGCGATATGACTATAATTAACAGAGAAATGGATGTCTCATGTTGAAAGGACGAGGTGCTTTCTGCTCCTGGAGGCTATTGTTCGCTGGAGGCAAGAGCGCTGTCTCCTTGATATTACATGCTTGACCTTTCTGCTCTGCCACTCTCCTAGCGGCCTTGTCGCATTTTCTGAGCTTCTTCAAATCAAATATTGTCCTTTCAGGTGCTTAAAAATCAACCCGGCAGACCAAGCAAGCAAGACTGTGATTGGACCCATGCAGGGGCAAAACACCAAAAACACTGTTTTCATTTACTTAAATGGTTTATTCCACCCCAATCTCAAGAATACCTAAAAACATGCTACAGTCAGCAGCCCAGGATTTGGCTTGCGTTGTCGCTACACAGACAAGCAAAATGATTTAAGGATGGAAGACAAATGGAGAAAAGTTCCCATAATCATAACAAAGCTTTACAGACTAAATTGAATGCATCATAGAGTCCATCAAAATCTTAATGTACACTTCACAAAAAGCCTTTTGCTAATTTCTGAATGGGATGTCCTGATCCTATCGCGATATCAGTGCAGCTGCAACACAGCAATTTGTTTTTTCTTACTTGACTTGAACGTGTCCAAGGTCACTTACATGTAATATTTACATGGTTTATGTGTGTATGAGTTCCATGACCCTTGGTCCCTTGAAGCCTGTTAAAACCCCGTTGTATTTCAAAAATACGCAGGTGTCACTGAGAAAATAAGTATTTCTTCATTCCTGAACATTTTTGCAGATACATATTTATGTCTGAGCAATATACATTTCCTGGTTAATATTTACTTTCAAAATGAGATGGCAGGATATCCATGGAGGCTCTCCAGGCGCAACCGAACACCCTGTGATAAAGATCTCATTGGGGTGCAAGGTGTCTGAGAATTTGAGGCAAAGGAATGATATAGTAACCAAGACAAAATGAGTAGCCTCTTATAATCAAATCATTTTTAGACTCTATTTACTATAAATTAACTAAAGCAATTATTTCACTAACAAACTGGTTTAAATTAGATGTGTATTTGTTGCACAGATAATGTCCCAACTGCATTAGGGGGAGGGGATGCACATTTTGTCAGGAGTGAGGGAGAGGGGCCCTCAGGTAAAAAGGTTGGGAACCATTGTTATTAGGAAAAAACACAGTATCATGTAGGCACATCTTGGGGGCAATCTGCAATGTAAACTTTGCTAATTGTCTGCTTTCAAAATAACACCACACCTTACATTGTGGCTTTCCAGATGCAAATGATTCTCATCTTAAAGCTAAAATTTCAAAGAAATCCCATTTCTGATTTTCATGTTTTTACTTGAGCTGAAGATTTTCATGTTTCTTAATAAGGAGAGCAAATTTCATCACCCTTGTGCCCATGAAATCCATTCAAAACAAATGATAACATTTTAAAAATGCATGCTTGTCAATCTCAAAATAGGGCTGTTTTTCTCAAATCCTACAAAAAAAGATTTTTGGAAGATACGCGCTTCAGATCCGACAGCAGCAATATGCTTTTATTTATTAACAAGCTGTTGGTAATGAGGGACATGATCGTGAGCGGAGGTGTTTGGTTTGATTGCGTTGCCACAGATGAAACACGTGTCTCGGCGGCGTGGCTGGAGCGAGAGCCGGGCTGACTGGCGTTATTGCGTGGGCCGGCCCTGCCGCTGTCTGTCGTGCCTGTCAAAGTCATGAGAGGATCACTTTATCATCGTTTGTCTGCGGTGTCTGACGCTATTGAGTAGGAGGCAGCCCTTAGGGAAATGGGGGCAGGCCTCTGTATTTGCTGTATGCTCCATTTTTATTTGGTTGCTTGCTCGGCTTTATCAGGATTCTTGTTCCAGCCTGTCAATCGCCGGGTGAGGTTTGTTACACGCCTCTCAAAAACCTGCAGTCTGGCCTCATGTGGTGTTACACAGGATGATGGCTCTCCAAGTCCTGAATAGTCAATGGCTGCATTTACACACAATCAGACAATCATATTATACAGCAGGTATTTTCAGACAAGCAATCTAATTGGTCAAAGACGCATTCCAACTGTGCTGATGCCATTGGTTGCTATGCCAACTCTTATGGTAACGAGGAATATAGTAAGCGATTTTTCTTGTTTTCCCCTGGATTGTACTCTTATATACAGTTTGTATACTGCTTTGAAGGAACATTTTCGGACAATACCCATTATAAAAGCCATATTTACTGTGTTTATGGGTAGCTGGTTGGATCACCATCATACTAATAATCACAGAAAAGAACGGCCTCTTAAGTATTATTACTATATTTTTAAATCTTTGTGGTATAGCTCTGTTTAGAGAGCCATGAAGAGAGGAGCTCAGGGCAAACAAGCAGATGGACATACATGAATTGAATCCATCTCAGCTTATAAGGTTCTGTAATAAGGCCAAGGGCAGTGTTTCACCATCACCACCAGATGATATTTGGAGCGCCCGCCATATGAAAACATGACACAACGGTGGGAGCTCATTAGTGCAACATTATGATGCTGGAAAGCAAATTACATGGGGCTACGAGCTTAAGCAGAGGAAATCACATTATTATGCCAGTACATTACACTCAAGTGAAATTGATGCAGCTTCCTGTGAAACTGAATTGTCACGCTGCTGCCCAGTGGAATGAGGTTAATGAGTTCTTACTGGTATTAACATTAACAGACCATGTCAGCTGAAACAGACCAGTTTGCATGACTCAGACAAACTTCAGCCTGCTTTGACAGACTCTCACGAAGGGCTCGATAGGTATTTGGAACCCTATAGGCAATGCCAATCATAGCTGTGTAGATATGGATGATTCAACGTCACTAAGCACACTTGTCACTGCCAGTAAATCGTTATCATGCCAGCTGGCTCTGGAGATTATTTGTAATCATTATATCCATGAAAAAGGTCATATCAACAGCTTTGGAAAGCGTGGATATATGGAGTGTTTCCCAGTGAATTCCATGACAAGCAGGGAAATTGATTCTCTTCTCTTCTCAGTTCATAATAGAAGGCTTAAGCAGGGATGCCAGGAGCCTAAAGGTGGGAGAAGCAGGCTTGTGACTGAAAGGTTGCCGGGCTGAATCCCCGGACCTGTGCTGTATCTGGGGAAAGGGAATTAGTACCGCTGTCTCCTCACTCAACAGCTATCCCTGAGGTTCCCTTGAGCAAGGCACTTGGCAGCTGCTCCAGTGGAGCTGCTCAGCGTCCAGCAGTAGAAGACTGTGGTTGCACTGGGCAGCTCCCAGGTGTGAATGTGTGTTAACTGTGTGAATGTGAAGCAGGCCTATGCTGAAAAAGAACATGCATGCAACTCTTCCCTGGATAAATAAAGCTAAAGACAAAGGGGCATGGCAGGGCATCGGTGCATTTAATATGATAACGCTCAGTGACAGTGAATCTTCTGAACGGTGCGGCCTGTTCAGAGTTATCATCAGAAGTTTGAGTGAAGCGTCTATGCACATCCATCCCCGCGCACAAAGAAACAGCGCAGTATCATGTATTACGCACTGCTTCAGGGCAATCCACGATACAAAATTGATTAATATTTGCTTTCAAAATGACACGGCTTGATGCATGGGGACTCTCCAAATGCAAATGAACACTTTAAAAGAGATGAATAGCCTCAACGGAGGATTGTAAAGTTCAAGCAGGAGATTTGCATATTTATATTACAAGTTACTGATAATAAGCGAGGCAGGAAGAAGTAAATGCAATCCGTTTGTCAACGTACGCCTCCTACATTACAAAACTAGACCTTATTAGCTTCTGTGAACTGATATGTTCAATTACTTGCCACAATAGCCGTGCTGAAGATGTATTGTACTGCGTTTTGACTGTATAATACAATTTAGATGAAGGCAGAGACATGAGACAATTGATGATGCGTTCAGTATGACACAAAAGTTGCTGTGAAAGAAAATAATCTCATAGCAAGATTGTTATTTCTCACTAAAACTGTCTATAAAAACAAGCATGAATTGAATTCAACAATCTGCCAGTATTATGAAAAAATCTATAATTATAATGAAGGTGCATTTGCTTTTTCCTTTTTTGTAGACAATTTGTTTTTTGTACTGGTGCAAAATCCCGGAGCAGCTCAAACTGACCAACTATGACATTATTTCACTAATTTAAAAGGGTTTTCTCCATTCTCTGCAGTCATCACTTTCTGTTGGAGCGCCACAGTTCGCCTTCACCATGGATTTCCTTGTCCTGAGGAGAGCTACAAAGACCGGACACCACGAGGGACAGAAACCGCTGTTATGCTTTGTAAGAGGAAAAAACAGGAGGCTAGTGGTGTCCAGTGGTGTCCAGGCTGATGTCACTTCTCTGCTCTTAGCTAAGCATTATCCCAGTGCTTCTGTTCCACTGCTCTATCACACTGTGGGAGGCAGCTGCATGCAGCAACAAAGAACTTCATTGGTTTTTAAATATTAATAGTTGGGTTAGGTTAGGGTAGTTTAGGAAGAAGAATAGTAATAGATATAATAGTAATAGAAATACTGATACTATTACTATGAGCAACACCATAATAATAATAATAATAATAATAACAATAATAATAATAACAACAATAACAATACAAATAACATATAACTTTTTTTTAACAGTTCCAAAAGTTTCACATTTTGTAAAATAAAAGGAACAAACAAATCTCAGCATCTTTACAATCAGCTCAAATAAAGAGAAGACTTGTACAGCAGGAATAGAACAAGTCTATGCACCTGCAATATTATCATAACAAATAATAATAAACAGTAAATATTGGATAGTCTTGATGGTCCACACCACAATTCAGCAACCGGTGATTACCATCAAATTGAAGCCAGAAAGACAACTGATACTGCTGATACTGCTGGCTCATAAAATTCAGAAACCATATTGGACTCCCAACAACTACTACAGCATAATGAGAGCCATAATAAGTTATCAGTTAAATGAAAGTTTATGAAAATGAGTTTTTGTTTGTGTCTTAAAAGAAAATATAGATAGGTAGGGTAGGAAGATTAGAGCAAGTAAAAAAGACAATTATGAGAGAAAGTTAAAAAAAGAAACATAAATCGTTTATCAAGGTGGTTTTGTGCCAGTCTGTCTGTCAAAAAAGAGCTTCATAGATGAGATGTATTTGGGCAATTTAGATGTGTTTAAGATGTTTTTAACGTATATGCGTATGCACACATGCATAAACTCTCACACTTATAAACTTTGGATTCATACTACAAAGCACTGTGATTAACTTATTTTGTTAAAAGTGCTTAATTTGGCTTGACATACTGTGTTTTTCACCATTTCTCCTTTCTACTATATACAAGATCCTTTATATGATCCTTGTTCCATGTGTGGGTCACTACAGTGTATCTCACTAGCAGCTATATCAAGTCAAAATCCTTGTGTATGTAAAGCTCTTTGCTAACACAGGCAATTTAGACTGAAAAGGCGACAGGCCTTATTCTGACACCTTCTCTCTGAATGCTCACTCTTGTTAAGTGGAATTAGCCTTTATTAGAAGAGTGGAATTAGCCTTTAAAGAAGCAGGCTTGTTACCAGAAGGTCACCGTTTTTGAATCGCTGGGCCTGCTGGGAAGATCTCCTCCCTCAACAACTACCACTGAAGTGCCACTGAGCAAAGCACTGCACCCCTACTGGCTCCAGGGAGGCTGCTTGGTGGCAAGATGGTCGTAGTAATGGCAAGGTAGCTCCAAGGCAAGGAGATGAAAGTGTTTACCCCTCCTTCCCCCCGCAACTACTCCCCCAGGCCGCTGCTGCTGTAGGTAAGACTGTGTTCTCCGTCAATGTGCTCGGTTAAATAAGGATAAGAAAAACCCGTTTGTTCAACAGAGCTTAGTGGTCTTTTATGCAGAAATACAGTACTATAATAGCTGGTATCAGGTGCCTCCCATGACTTCAATAGCATATGTGATGTGAGAAATGGGAGCGAACATATGTTGCATGAAGCCTACTGCATGAGAAAGATGATACAGCCAAAACAATACACAGTATATGAGTAATCTAATATGTGCCATATGTTGACCATACATATAAGTCCTCCTCTCATTGCTGAAGCGAAAAATGAAATCAAATATCACAAATGCGGAGAAGCCATTAAATTAATATGATATAGACCAACGGCAGTGTAACACTACCTCACCATGCTCTGAATGGACCATTTTTGTGTTCGGCTGACACTCAATATCTCAACTTGTTTTTTTTCTTTTCTCTCTTTTTCATCAGGTGAATTGCCCCTATTGAGCTCCTTAACAAGTCATTATGCTGCGGTGCTCAGAGAGGGCCCGGCCAGGACTCCAGGTGTTAAAATGCACTTGGCCGGGCCGGCAGACCAGACCACCGGGCCAGTCAGCCAGCCAGACCTCCCTTCCTGGCCTCCTCCTCTCCTCACCTCCTCCCTTCCTCCTCTCCTCACCTCCTCCACTCCTTTAACGGAAGCCAGGTCTGCCTGCCGCCTCATAGACACACTGCCAGGTCCCACACACGCACACACACACGCACACACACACACACGCACACACATACACACACACACACACACACACACACACACCTAATCTTAACCCTAACCCTACACTAACCTTAACCTTTATCCTAATTCTAATTTTAGCCCTAAACCAGAGTCCTAACCCTAAACTAGGACCAGCAAAATGTCCTTATTTTGGCTGATTTTCCTCATCTTTGGTCCTCGTAAGTACAGAAATACAAGATCACACACACATGCACACACAGACACACACACACTCACACACGCACTGCCAGTTCTCAAATTTACTGACACCAATATGCCCATATGTGGGAGGCCAAGACTTGTTGAAAGTGCTTATTAGAGCATTAAACATGCTTCCTACCAAAGCTCTGAGCAGGCAGCCGCTCAGTCAGAGCTGCACTGTGCAACACATCCACCCTCCATACCTAATAAGAGTGTTAGTTTTGCTAATGAATTGGACATAAAAATCTAACACGGGACAGATGCAGATTTAATTTAATTTGCTGTAATTGCTTGTGACTATTGGAGAATGAATTTTTTTCTTGTTGGTTTATTTAAGAAGCTAAAGAGGCAAGGACAAGGCAGCGGCTGAGGCCTCGTGGCGCGGCGCGGCCATAAATCTCTATCATTTTAACAAGAAGAGACAGGAACCAATTTGTGAGATTTATGTTTTTTTCTCTCAAATATGAATGAAGAACAGACATATCTGTGAAGCGATGATGATGATACTAAATCTAATCAGAGCGGAAAATGGATTTTAAAGGGCTTGTCGTTACAATTTAGGTCTCATAAGGAGCTGCCCCTGCTGTCACGTTAATTCAATTCCTGATCACGATGATCTCCACAGAACGCAGAAACCTCTGAAACATAAAGAGCGGCTTTAAGGGCAAGCAGTGCATGTTCGACAAGGAGAGATATGGTCTGTAAGTGCATAATAAACAATGTCTAAATTGCATTATAGCCATTCAGAGTAATCGGATTACAGCAGAAATGCAAGTAAATCACATAATAATAACGCATAAAGAAATGGATTGAGAGCAGTATGCTGGTCATTGGTGGGACAGGAAGGGTCTGTGCTGCACACTGCTGTAACTCTCTGAATGTGCCACTTTTAGCCTGCCTTGTCTACAATAGAGGTTTCATACACAGGCCAGTGAGCGTGGACAAGCTCGCTCACACATGCATGCAAACATAACACACACACACACACACTCACACTAACTGTAACCATAAGCCTTCAAAACTAACTGTTAACTTCACGTTCTGCATGTGAAACACACTGCACCTTCACAGGTTCCCGACTCGACTTGAACATCCAGCTAATATTATTACAGCAGAATCCTTAATATATTTATTCCTGTGAAGGGAGCATTAGAAAATTGTGTTACAGATGAAAGAAGACTCTCTGACCTCATTAATTAAATATATCTCTCATGACAAAATAAGCAGCTTTCCCATAAGAAAAGGAAAACCACAAAACCATAAAACAATGTTAACGGATTGAGCTGGGAGAAAATGTGAATTGCTCAATCCAATCATTACACTTGGGGAGTCATACAAATGCGGTGGAAATAAATCAATGAGGGATCGCACCAAACTTAGACTCCAGCAGAAGCTATTAATTTACTCGAGTCAAGCAATGTCAGCTGCCAATACATTTTTACACCGTGTGAGGAGTGGGTGATAACTGGAGTGGCTGGGAACTTGGAGTTTACACACATTACACAAGGATTCAGAAGAGTAGCAGTGCCAGAGCCTTCAGACCAGAGGTGGAAACTCCACAGGAGACGAGCAGCATGGGTTCAAAGAAGATGTAACCATGGGTTTAGGAAATGCTATCATTAGTTTTATGGATAAGAGTAGTTGTTGGATATTCTGGTAGAGGCTTGAGTTTAAAGGCTGCTAAGTATTTCTCATGCTATCTGTGTGAGCTTTCCCTCTCCCGCCCTGGCCTCTTACTCACTTACATACACATAAACACACACACACACACATACACAGCCACATGCACCCACCCCACAGACACACCGTCTTCCCACTGGAGGAATTAGACAGGCATTTGACATCCAGAAAGAGTGAATACCTCGGCCTGGCTGGTCCCAGCATGCCTTGTCGTGCACGGCGTAATCTGATAATATCAATCATAATTGTGTTAGATGTAATCCATCTGACTTTCAGTTTGTCGGGGTCAGGGAAGGAAGCAAGGCCCCACTTGCCATCAATTATCAGACATAAGAGAGTGGTGGATGGAGCTCTCCTCTATAAATAATACGGTGGGGCCCCGGCTCTGCCGATCGATGCCGTACAGTTCCACTGTCATGGCTTTAATGGCAGCTGGCTTTCTTGGCGGTGCGGATCAATAGCGCGTCTCCTCGGGGCTCAGTCTGGGCCCAGGTCACGCCCGGTGACGGGGGCGTAAATGACACCTCTGTTGTGATTGGGAAAATGCAAGCCTTTTGGGTTATTTAGTCAGAGTCCCACCCCTGGGTGATCAGGGCCTAGGGGACACCTGTTGAGACAAGATGAGGAGCCGCTTCTGATGATCTGCTTCTAATGAGTGTTTCTTCCCGACTCCGCCACACTATCAAAAAACAAAGAGGACCAAGGCACTCTTCACTTCTAAAATAAAATGCCTGCCGTTGTTCTATTTGACATTTGAAGTTTGAAATTTCAGTAACATGTCGACATGTCAGGGAGTATGAGTAACACACAAATATGTGATGAACAAAGGCATTTTATTTAACAGTGAAGAATGCCATGGTCCTCTTGTTTTTTTGTTGTTCTTTTTGGATTCCATTGAAACCGTCAATACCAAAGAGCATCTTCAATCATTACTTAAATATATTTCATATGCAGTAGCAGTCTCTTCTATTCTTTCTATTTGATCCACCAGAGTGTCTTCCCTTGTAGCCCTTATAACCATGCTGGCAAACATCAAAGAGGTAACCTCCTCTAATATTAATATCAATAACCAAGAACATCTAGTTTATTTTAGTTTCATTATACAAGTATTTCATCCACTTTATACAGTTTTTCAGTATGTCTCTGCACAAGTGTTACCAAGATAAACTCCTTTACACTTATTGTTGTTTGCAATTAAAGTGAGTCTTATTCTGACAACGATTTCACGAGTAAAAAAAAAGCCTGTGCATGTATATTTTCAGAACAATTTGGGTCCCTCAAACCCCAGATTTTTATTCTCTGTGTTCCCAGTGTGTGTAAACAAGGAAAGTGAGCCCTTTAAATTCCAAACAGGGTGGGTTGAAGTGATGTCTAATTGAAAAACATGAAGAGGCACAGCTGCTCAGTCTGAATGTCAATGGAGGCAGGAATGACGGACAGCACAGCAGGCAACCATGCCAAGATTGCCTGGCCAAGACTTACGAGACACATAAACAAACACACGCAAACCAAGTTAACATGGAGACGCAGACACCGAGCCAAACTAGGTGGAATCGACTAAAAAAAAAAAGGAGGCACAGACACATAAAACCAACGAAAGGGGGGAGACGGCTAAAGTGTTCCTCCTTCTAAAGAACACAAGAATAAATCTTTAACTCCAGGCTGAAAAACCTGAACCTTGAAAACTGAGAAATATATATGTTTATCATAGAGACACAATGTCAAATGGCAAAGTTAGTCACATGTAAACTGCTAAAGCTATGTGTACAGAGTTAATTGATGTTGCAGCAAAATTTCTACAGTATTCCTCCTTTAAAACAACAGGAATAAATCATTACCGTAAGGCTGAAAGAGATGAAACTTGAGAAAAATATAATATTTAGCATGGAGAAAGTGTTCTCAAATGTCGATGTCACATGTTAAAATACTGTAACAACGCCTCCGGAGTGAGCAGAGGTAATTAGTATTGTATAGTTCTGCAGAGAGGCCATGTGTCTGACAAGAATCTGCGGCCATGTGAAGCGTTTTTGCAGAGGAAGTGGCCTGGCTGCAGGCGCTGGGGGTGTGAGAGATAAACCACATTTTGTAATTAATAGAGATATGGGTCAGCGGGCAACAGAGGCCGTGTCTGCCAAGCGGCCCGTTTCTGTTGTTCTTTTTCCTCCCTCGTTATTCTAAAAGGAGAGAAAATGCGAGGCAAGGGTCTCCTCTTACAGAATACAGAGGACGTTTCTGCTTAATTTTGACATGAAGAAACGCCCTGATGTGAATGAATCAACCTCTGGTGAACGGCTCAGGCCGGGGAGGAGCGCCTGAGAACATGTCCGACTTTGATGTTAACACGATCCTCCTCGAAAAACACTCTGCTGGACAACTTTTACTCTCCAGCAGTTCAGATGCTTAGACAAAACAGTGTTAGCAAGGTCCTTTATACACTGTACACTTACACTGATACCATGAGTGGTGAGTTCTCAGAGTGAGCGAGTGACTCAGGGCAGCAGGTTCTAACGTTACCATTTGGAGAGCTGCTTTCTGCTGCCTGCATCCGCTTCATTATACAGTCGTGTCGCTGTAAAGGACAGAGCAAAGTCATCAGATACTGAAAGACAGCAGTTCAGCTTTCATTTTGTGACTTGACCACAGTGTGTAGACCGCGACACGTCGTAGCACTTTATCGACTCCGCGGCGGGAAATTCTTTTATCAGTGATACAATACTCAGAACAAAGCACAAGCTCGACACTGTTCACAGTCAACAGACTACATCAATAACACACACAGACATACAGTTAATAACTATCAGAGCCTTGGCCACGCTGAGAGGAAGGCTCAGGTACAAATCCAGCGTGCTCATTAGGCCTCATTTCCCTGGGAACAACAAGAACCTTGTGCAAATAAACATCAGTGCTCCACAGCCTGGACCGCGAGGGTGTGTTCACTGAGCATGGACCCCCTTCCCGGTGTTGTAATTGAGTGTGGAGGGTCGGTGATGCTGGGAGAGAGGGAGAGGTGTGCATTAGCTCTGGGTGTTTCTGCTCTGCTGCCGCCACAGGCCACACAGGGCCTGGGCTGCCCCTGGAACTAATGGAGCTTCCTCTGGGTCGCTTTTCCCCTCAGATAGGCACAGCTGGGGGAGATCCGCCACCCAGAGCTGGGGTTACACCCCACCTCCACACCCAGCTGCCTCCTTCTCCTCCTCCTCCTCCTCCTCTCCCCTGCCCCTGCCACACCACCGCTGGGACATGAGGCACGGCCTTCGCTCTGCTCCTCCCTCCCGGGGCAGACAGAGGGGGAGGTGGGCGTGGGAGCCCCAGACCTGGGTGGACCACCGCGATGAGCACAGCCAGGCTCATATCTGCCCTCAGAGGGGCCGTGGATGAAGGGCGGTCGCATTTCTGGCCCGTTTCTACATAGGTCCCCCCACAGAGGCCAAGAGACAGGCATGCTTAAATAACACGGCCATCTAACGAGGGCAATGAAGCCGGCTGTGAGTGCTGGACCAGGGGGCGGTCGGCCCTTTGATATGCCTCTGTGGAGCCTGCACACCCCTCCACCTCCCTGACATTTTACATGGCCTGGGAGACAAGGCCAGGGGAAGAAAGAACCTGCGTTGTGTCATAAAAATGTTATAAAAGTGCTGTAAAAAAGGCACACAGGAGTGTTTGATGTTTTCCTCCTGCATTCTTTGTCAACCAAAAAAAGATGTCCACTTGACTCTGGACTGGATGCTTGTCTACTTCCATGCTTACCAACCTCTCATCTATGAGCGCTCTGTTTTTTGGTACACATCTGGTGCAACACATGCAGTGAAGTGCCAGGGTCTTGTGCAAATTATACATCCATTAAGAGGAGTAAGTAATGATATACAACTATTTCATTCAATTTAAAACCGTCACACAAAACAACAGCCTGGCAAAGTTTTTCCCAGTCTTGAACGTCTGCGGCAACAATCTTGAGTTTCCAGAGCCCTCAGACACACTTTCACTAACAATACGAGGGAGCAAGGGCTCTCCCTCCCACTTTGTGTGTGACGGATGGTGCGTGTGTGTGAGCAGGTTATAAAAAAGTGTACTTCCACACCGTGGAACTTGTAAAACATAGCGAGGGCTACACCCTCTGCAGCCACACAGCAGGATCCAATTAGGACTCTTATCTACTAATTATGTCCCTTACACATCTGCATTCCAGAATTTAAAAAAAAAGCCTGCTGTCCTCTCTCCGTAACAAGCTCTCGAATTAATGAGATTGCTCTGTAATTGAACCTCTTCATGGGTCCCTTGGCAGGGAAAATACGCTAAGTTAGATTTGTATTAACAGAGCATCAATCATAGCTGATCAAACGATAAACAGTGTTGATGATCACAGGCGCAAAGTGTTTGCACCTTTATGTAAATGTGCTGTCCACCTTGGAGCCGAGGCACTTGTCTGGGTAGGCAGTCCGGAGGCAGAGGAGGAGTGGTACTGGAGGTGGAGAGGAAGAAGAGAACGAGAGCAAAACTACTCCACAATACCAGGAGAGGCCACTGTGGGGCGCTGTGCTCCAGATCACAGGCTCTAATCCTCCAGATCTCACATGAATACACAAACACATCCAGTATGTACATGTTTGTGCGGGTAAATACGCACACACACACACGCATACACACACACACTCACAAGCACACACACTCACACGCACGCACACACTGTAAATGGAGGAAAGTTGAGCCTTTTTTGAAGTGGGATGTAGTGATGGGAAGGGGTCTGATCCCTATTCGGTGTATGTCAACATTAAAAGCCAATATAATCGTGCTTTTTTAGAAATGTGTGTAAAAGGAAGACTGAGTTGGAATACGTCCTATTCTGGGTAATGCAATTAGCTGAAAACATCGGTGTATCAACTTTAGAGGCCGCGGCGTTTTATTTTTTTTTTATTTTTTTTATTAATTAATGTATTTTTTGCCTCAACTATATCACACCACAATATATCAGACATAAACAGCTGCTATGTGCAAGCGAAATAACAATGAACACAGAACCTTTAGCATATATTTGATCTTACAATATTAGGTGGATAATTCAGTAATTCCATATAAAAAAACATCCATATTAGAAGTTGATTTTTTTCCTATATTGTAGTATAATTTTTTTTTTTATGTATTATTCATGAATAATGGAATTGTAGTTATGATAAATTAATTATGCACTGAAAGGTATAAGTTTATTGTATACATTCTACATTAAAGAAAAGACAAACATCTACAAGAGCTGAAGCCATAGCAGAGAAAAGGTTCTAGGTCCACATATGAATGCATGTTTGTGCCTTATAACATGAATTTGATCTCCAGTTAAACAAAGTCACAAGTTTCAGTATGACCAAAAGAGTAGAGTTCATTCAATTTCCTTGAACCTTTATTCCTGGAATTTAGATTTAATCTAAAAGGGCTTGTGTAACTTGACCTCTGGGTGCAGATCCTGACACTGTCTGCAGTATGTAAACTAGGCTCAAAACAACTTGTTTTTACAGAAGACAGCGAAGTATTGATACTATTATGTTCAAAAACTAAATAGAGAATGTGTATGTATGTATTTTTATTGTGACATTTGTTTGTTTTTTAATAAAAATTATGAAACAACCAATATAAGGTTTTATATTCTTTAAAAAGGCCATTATCTCACAATTTTACAATTACACTTACACTAACATGCCATTTAGCCTTTCCACGGTGATTTAGAATGAGTGTAACAGCGGAACAAGCTTCAATTTCTAGATTCCCATTACCAACATTACAATTTTCTTCAGTTTCTGGTGCGCATTTCATTCTAACCCCAGAACTATTTTGATGCACACAAAGACATTGCGCTTTCCCAGGCAAACCGGCTATTTCAAGAAGCTTTTTTGAGAGCACAGTCATGCAGTCAAGTGTTTTCAGAGTTTAACAGGTGCTTGAGACTTAAGAGAGGGAGACATGCTTACGGTGTAGAGGTTAGCACAGGTATGTGGAGTGGAGTCCCTGTGGTCAGGACTGGAAAAACACAGTGACAAGCAAATGGAATGATTCAACACCATGCATGTCACTATCCCTAACACTGTTATTATACTGTACTCCGCCTGCAGTTTTCAAGTAAACATTTGAATAGAATAATCCTGTCTTTTGAAAATTTGTAAATTATGAGAACCATTTTCATAGTCAACATTTTTTTTTTTCAACTCTATTTTTCATACTGTTTCATACCACTGGTATGCTAAACACTATGAACCATACAATTTGGAAACATTTTCTTGGAACACAATGGGTTGATGTAACAGTATATGGACAAATTATATTCTGAGTAGAAAGTGTCATCTTGAATTGTTTTGTGTGAGGGAAAGAAGTGTGCTTCAATAATGGAATACTTGTATGCAGAGCCAGAAAACATTAAATCCATTACAACTACTCATAAAAGACTTCCAAAATCAGCGAAAAATCACATTTAGCTTATTTATTGCATGTGCTTCAATATATAACTGAAATGTGAGTATTGCATCCAGTCATTTTTCCCCAATTTTGGATGTGCTACCTCACTCTTTTTAGTGGCATTGTCATCTCAAAGTATTTTGTAATTGCAGCTGTTGTGCTGTGAGGAGGAAGTTGTCAGGCTGTTAATAGATATGATCACTGACCTGGACCTTCTGCCACTGACAGTGCTATTGCCACTGACATGGCTCGCATATGACTGGACGAGGAAGACAGCACATCTAGAGGTGAATGGAAAGAGCGAAGGCTTTCTTGTGAGGCTGAGCTCACTTTATTAGCATTGATTCCCTTTTTATGTATTTTGTCACAGCTAATGCTATCGATCAGAGCTGCCACAAACTATGCCCCCTTTAAAACTTTAACAAATTATGTTTTCTTTCTTTTTTGCCTAATGCTCTATTTAGTCTCAAAAGTGTCTGATGGCTTTTAGAGGCGTTAATCATCCTTGTATCAAAGTCACTGCAACTGAGTGACATCAGGACACAGAGAGAAATTGCGCTCTTGTTAGATACAGCCGAAGCACAGTGGAAGTCCCACTGTTTAGAGCGTATTTGATGGGCTGCTTCTGCTTTGTTGCACCATCTCTTTGAGGAATTATTTGGAAAATATTGTTCACTTTTCAGCCATGAGATGTCAGTAAGCCAAGCACAAGATTTGGATCACAATATACTTATTTTGATTGAGTGATTTCTACTGTAAAACGGTCGATAAAGAACGGTTTATAGCAGCTGCTGCAGTATTAACGCAGGACAGATGCAGCATGGGAGACTACTACAACTACCACTGTATCTTGACACTTCAGTAGATTCTGAAGATTCATCACATTGTAAAACTAACACTGACATAAAATTTGATCAGCCAGACGTTGTATAAAACTGTTGTATATCAAAGTGTTGACACCTACTGTAGCTCCAAATCTGCTTATTTCACGAACCTGAGCAAGTTCAGAGTTCACTAGAGATTGCTGTGTGCAGGTATTTTAAGCACTCTAAATTCACACTTTCTATACAATCAATGCCCTTGAGAAAATAAACCACAACACTCTGCAGAGGATAAAGCCGTCTGATTCCCATTTCTATTCCATTCCACATCCTTCATCTCGTATCGCACGTTTGCGATGCTAACTTGTGTTTGGTGGTTATCTCCAGCACACGCCGGTGGAGAGCCGGCTCAGAAACCAATGGCGGGGAGAAGATAATGAAGTCGCTCTCAAAGGCAGGGAGAGGAGAGGAGAGGAGAGGCGAGGCGAGGCGAGGAGAGGAGAGGAGAGGAGAGGCGAGGCGAGGAGAGGAGAGGAGAGGAGAGGAGAGAAAAGGAAAGGAAAGGAAAGGAAAGGAAAGGGAAAGGAGAGGCAGGGTTTAAGGATTCCCGGATAGTGTTGGTGTCAGCTCCCCTCTCCTCCCCATGGCCCAGCATGTTGACAGCGCAGCCAAGAGCAGCACGTCTGCTAGGGATCGAGCGGGGTCCGCATGTCCCCTCCATCTCAAACAGGCTCCCCACTGAGCAGGAGAATAGCAATTAGCATGCTAAAGGTAGCACTAATGCGAGACCATCTTTGAACCCCCTCTGAACCAATCTGGCCATTACCGAGACTGGCTTACTAGCAAACAGCAGCGGGAGGATCAAGCATGGGGAGTTTGCCAAGTGAGAGCACATTTTGGAGGCTGACTTGTGTTAAGAACAGGTTCAGAGTCAGACTGTTGTTTGTATGGAACTAATTCATTTGTAATTCATTGACTCATTCATTTGTGATTCATTAAAAATGTCTTGGATGGGTCTCAAATCCCACATGCATCCACATTAGGGACATTTAAAGATTTCATGAGCATGTTAAATGCTACAGGAGACGAGATACAGACCTGCTTAATGTTGAAATCTTTACTGTTTTATTTGCTTTATTGTTTTAAGAACCAGTGGAACACAGATTACAATCAGAAATGCATTATAAATGGAAACTGTTCTTTCTCCCGTCCGCAGATCAGAGCCGCTCGGAGCGTGTGTGCCGAGACGAGTCATGGCGTTCCTCATCAGCTTATGGTAATGCTGTGAACAGTGTGACTGCTCCAATAGAAGGCCAGCTGACAGCCAGTGACATGGCCTGCCCGTCACCTGACACCTGCCAATAGAGGGGGAGGGCCTCTCTCTCTCTCTCTCTCTCTCTCTCTCCCACACACACACACACACACACACACACACACACACGCACCTGATAATCATTGAATTATACACAGCGCGCCTCTTTCACTAACCTCTCCTCTCCCGGGACCCAGCTGTTCATGAAATACCTCCCAGTAAGACAGTGGGGATGGAGGAGAGAGGGAGAGGGGCAGCTGGGGGGAGGCTGCGAGGGAAGGGGTGGAGGGGTGGAGGGGTGGAGGAGAGGTGGAGAAAAGGCAAAAGAAAAAACGTCACGCCTCACCGGCTCCCAATACCATGCACATTTTTAAGAGAGCCAAAGTGAAAAGATACAATTTCACCCAATGAGGCGGGCTGCAAAGGCAGGCACAAAGGAGACAAGATAGTGCAATCTAGAGGTCACTGACACTGCCTCTGCTATAATTACTACACTTCCTTTAATACTTCTGAAATGCAACCGTGCACCCCCGCCCCACCCCCCGCCAACCTCCACCCCCCCCCTACCCACACACACACACACACCTCTTCCAGGCGAGCATCTATGTAGCGGTAAGAGAACAAGTGTTCACTGTTACAGCCGCATTGTGTGAGCTCCAGGCTGACTTCATTTTGTGGAGATCGGGCTTTTTAATGCGCTGCTTGTTGTGACGAGGTGACGAAGGGCGGGTTTGTGACCCTTTAGCCCGACCGCTGCATTCTGCTGGAAAACATATTCGCTATACTTACTTCTCACTCCACTGACTGCCAATAGGTTGAATGAGATAGATAATGATAGCAGCCGTTTGGACTCTGGTAACATGACTGTGGCGTTACGCTACAGGTCACACTGAGCACCACAGCTGAAATGGGCGAACCAAACCTGAAGACACACAAACTCTGATGGACACACAAGCTATCACAGAACCATATGGGTTTACTCTGGCCTCGACTGAAAGTTTAAAGTCTGTTATTTGGCCTTATTCTGTGTTTGTTCAAAGTATAGGGCTAGTGCAACTTTATTTCAAAGCACAGGGTTACGGCCAGATTTATCTGCAACAGTTTTCAATTGCAATTCAGGTTCAAATTTGCAATTTCCAAGCAGAAGAGCAATGTTAAAATCTAAAGGGCTTCAAAGAGCGTCTCCTCTTTGTACATTACTTGACACTTTATCATTTTTCAAATCAAAGTTCACCGCCACAGAGAAATTCAAGGGGTGAGCGGGAATGAATCACATCAAAAGCGATGTATTTGTCTTGGGTTAAGTTTTGATGTGTGTGCTTGTGTTGCTGTTTTAAAGGATTGCAGGCCGGGTAAGAGAAAGGGCTGCAGTCAACAAAAAGGCATTATATACCGTGCCCAGCCAACCACTTAAGATATCTTTGAAGATGAATCAATCACTATATTATAGTGAAAGTCCACAAGGTGCCTGGCTCATGATCGAACACTGCGTCTGCACTTCATAGCAGTCTGCAGGGCATTGATGCTCTGATTGATCGCAGAATGGAAGTGACTGGAAAGAAGAAAAGGATTACGCTTGTCAAACGCAGTCAATACACCAGGCCGGTTGGTCAAATGTTTGCAGTAAATCTCAAATAGTGTCTGCAAAGCTAAAAAGGAAAAACAGGCGAAAAAATTTGGTTGCACAGAGGACCATCCTCTTGCATCCCCACTCAAACTGACAGGCCTGCAAATATGCAGTGGGATGAGTAGCCTAAGGCTTTAGGAGATTAGCAATGCTTTAAACATCAAAACAGCCCTTTCTATTATCTCTAGAGGGACCTGCCATCTAAAACTGAACGGATTCCACTCAGACCAAAGAACACACTGCTTCATACACAATCAATGCGCATTATTGTTTCACTTCTGGAAGATTGTGATTTCAAACTTTTTTTTAATGAAGAAGACTTGGTTCTCTGCCTTACACCGTGAGTTCAGCGCATGTCTCCTGACAGTGCTGGTATTAAGACCTGCCTCACTTGAACAAATTATACGCGGAAGTCAAAGCATCAAATCCCCGCGTTGGCATGAGGATATTGGAAACAGGTAACAATGATATCTGCGCATCAACCGGAGCTCAGCAGAGCCGCTATTGGGCTTAGTGTATTCAATGCGCCAATAGTCGAGTGTTATTTACAGCGGGTTTTTCTTTTATGGAAAAATCAAGACGTGATTGATTCAGGTTAATGTGACTGCGAGCCAGCACCAAGCAGCATTTGAGTGCTCAGGTTAACAGAAAACACTAACTTCCATAAAGTGCTATGGAGATAAATCACTGTTATCCTGGCAGCGCTGACAGCAGTTTAAGCAGCGGCAATCATCGAAAGCATCTCGGGAGCCCCTGCGCTGCGCTTTGCAAAATGTCATGGGGGGGGGGGGGGTTGATGGGAGGGGAGGAGACGGGTGGGCTGCCTGGCAGAGAGAAGGGGGGACACTGGGAGAGATGGTCATATCAACCACCCATCAGCGTGCAGGTGCTTTACATAAACATCCCAGAGCAGTAAGCAAATTCTGTTGACGAATAAAGGCAATAAAACAGAGAGAGGTTGGAGGGGCGACCGGTCCCCGGTGTATTCCCTTCACACTGCTCGCTCGCTCACTCACTAGCTCACCCGAGTGAGATTATGGTGTTTGCTTTTATCTGTCAGAGATCAATATTTCAAACGTCCGATAAAAGAGGAAATTGAACTGGGAATAGACTGAAGTGCTGTAAAAGTACAAAGCACAATTATCAAAAAGCACTTAAACTGCCTAATAGGATACACATATTAAAAATGCTCAAATGGATGTCTCAGGGCCATAATGAGAGCCGATTCTGGTCTCCCATCCCCAATAGCCTCACCGCTGTCTTTTGATCACAACACATTGCCCTTCTGTATGCAGCCACAGTGGTCAATGCACTCTGGGCGGTATATGGACCCCTGGAGGCTGTACTCACTGTGTTTTAACACGCCGCCATTAGGTGTGATTGGGCACTTTCGGCCTTTATGGGAAGTGCATTACGGATTTAAACTTTGCGTGAGAGCGCTAACTGCGGGGATACAAGGACAATATGAGAGGCATTGTGAAACAAACAGAAAAGGAGGCGAGTCCATAACCCTCTTTTGTTAGAGGAACTTTACTTAGTTTACTCTGCGTAATGGTCACTCCGCTGCCAAGAACTCCATTTCGACTCATAGTCCCAACGCCTCATAAGCCTGCTGTGGTTCTGTGTAGCTCAGTGGAAACACTGGCTGACAGGGTTTGGGGGTCCATTCCCACTGTAGGGGAGTATTTGTTACTTCTATTGTCTTAGCTGCTTATAATGTTGGTGTTTTATGAATGTAAGCCTTTTCTGCTGTTGTACTTATTGTAACTTGCTCTGGATAAGTGCATCAGCTAAATTCCTTAAATGTAAACATAAATGTCATATATACAGTATTTACAAGTTGCATCAAGTCTCCATCTGAAACAAAAGTACCCATTCTATCCATGTTTACAGTACGAAAGATGTTCATCATACCTTCACATGATCATCCCATGTGAAGTTAAATCACATAGCAGCACTACAAAAGCAGCCATGGATACCGCAGCAGCCGATGGGTCAGCAGTGAGTCCTGTAAATGCACTAATTTTATCACTGCAGCCATTATTGCTAAAGCTGACTAGCTCTTCTCTGGGTTCAGGAGAGTGGCCAAACTGCTGACCTTTTCACCCCGATCATTCTCATATTGAACCGACTAACTATCTACTAGTTAAATATTATGCCATGAGTGGCCTACTTAACGTTTAGCAATAATGAGGAACAACAGACAGGCAACATATATTGTCAAACATATTGATTCTGAGTCTCCTAAAATTAGTTAGCCGTTGGGCTAATGGCTTAAAATACGAGTCAGTCAGATGTTTTGTGTCATGTTTAGTGTAACAAAAGTGTGGTGTGCAATAGATATGAATAGAAAACAGTTTAGTATTGTACTAATATTAAAAACTGGAAATTAATAATCTAGTAATGCAAATAAAAACAAAACTGTTTTAGATTTCCAGAACAAATGGAACTCTATGGTTATGCAGGAAAACTAAATCCTGGTGCCATTATGCAGGAGCAAAGTAACGTGACGGGAAACAGCAAGGGCACGACGGGGAAAGTGATGCCAGAGTGTATTTTGCTCAGAATATCTCCTTAAGCAGAGAACATGAGATGATGAGACAGAGGAGCAGGTTTCCATTATGAAGATATAGCAGGCTCGCTTTTACTGATATCCGGGAATCTTCAGATAAAGACATCCTATTACTCCTCGACATGATATGATACGCCGGCCTATTCTTCTCAGCCCTATCGGAATGATCCTTCATTAGTAACCTGATCAATAGGCTCTCTTGATTAAGTGGGATGAGGGACACTCATTTCATTTTCAAGCATTTTTACAAATCGATGGCGAGATTATCTTCCAACAAATGACAGAGATGCAAGCAAGGCATTCTGAATGGAGGCCAACAGCATCATCTCTCACTCTCTTGTTTTTTTTCTCGACCTGCACCACCCCAACACACACACACACACACACACCCAATCACTCCCAGCAGCCTGACTTCCGGATACACACACACACACTTCTCGCAAGCACATTCTCACACAATGATGCACCACATTCACACATAGCCTACATGAACATGCATACACACATATGTGCACACGCACACACACATGCACACACACACACACACACACACACACACACACACGGTACACAGTTGCAGAGTAAATCATGGAACTCGGTAATCACTGGCCCAATATAATTGCAGACAGAGCTTTTAATCGGCAACGGTAAGACATTAAGTAAATTAGTTTTTAAAGATTTAAGATGTTTAAAGATTTCAATTGCAGATACCTCTGATTCAATGTAGCAAGGGGAATCACCGTTGATTGAAACTGATAGATGGTGGAGCTCTGTAAAATGTAATGCATTAAGTCTGTCTCTACACAGTACAGCCAGGCTCCCTTATGGAGGAGCATCCAGCCTGCACTTCCACTGTGTGTGTTTTCAACCTTTATTTATCCAGTGAAGTGTGTTGGTCTTTCTCAGTAACACCTTGCTTCACATTCATATAGTTTCACACGTTCAGAGCTTTCAGAGAGTATAAACACAGTCTCCTAGTGTTGGGCTCCACTGGAATAGCTGGGGGTTCAGTGCCTTGCTCAAGAGCACATCGATTGTAATTGTTATGGGAAGTAATAATTTTACTCAATCATTTTCCCAGGTGGTCCAGGGATTCAACAAACTACTTTCTAGTCACAAGCTCCCCCGTCCGACCTTCAGGCTAGCATCATCCCCCCCTGGCCTTATTACCAGGAAGGGCTGATACTTGTAGTAATAACACTAAAATCACAGGAAACAAGAGACTGCCATAATGTCATCAGCCCAGTTTCCCTGTTCAAGATGTTTCTTTTGTTATTCAAGTTCAGGAAGTTAATCAAGTGTCTTTAAGCCCGGAACACGACCGAGTTCCACTCTCAAGGACAGGAACGAAGAAAAAAAGAAAACACACAGCCCCATAAGAGGATACATTTTTTCCCATCGCTGTTCAGAAATCCAACATTTTATGGGTCGCCCCATTAAAGAGAGGGCACTTGAGTCCCTCGAGGGACTTCAATTAACCCCGGGGGCAGTTTGGTGTGCAGCTCAGCGACTGTGGGCACAGCCTCTCCGGGGCTCGCCTCGCCCCGGCCCGCGCTGCAGCCAGCTGACAGTGAGCTAAACAGACTAAATCGATGGCTGTAAAACAGAAGCCAGCAAGGTGGTGCGTCGTCACCCGCCGCACCGCACTGCACTATTCCTCCTTGCGGCGTCCTTCAGCTTTAATTTTTCCCAGGATTCAAATCACATTTTTGATATTTGCTTTATATGATAGAAAACTGAAGAGAAAAATCTTGGGGGAAGTATTAGACTCGTTGCGTCGGCCTCCAGGGCACCGATCTGAGGTTCGGCCTAATTTGGAAAAATAGAAAGGTCTTGCTGTGTTATTATCATTTGTGCTGGTGCATTTGATACAGGGCGGCCTCTGGGGGTTGAGCAAACAGACGCCGGCGGCGGGAGAGGACACCTTAAAGCGATATTTCACTTTGGTGGACTATTTTCACTCGTCAGCATAGAAGTTCAGGAGCAGTCAACCTTCAACATTAGCTGTCCTGGGGATCAGCTTCCACCAGCAACAACCAGATGTGTTAGAAGTTACATTTTAGGTGATGTTGTCAAAATAAAGTATGAAAATGGTCATCAGAGTAACCGATTTTAGTGGCCATTAATGAACTCTTATAGAAGTATATACACTAAAATGTATCAGTAAAATTCACTTTAAGACATTGATTTGATCACAGAAACTGCTGCGGTAAATACACAAAATAGCATCTTATAGAATAAGTGGACAGCCTTAATGAACACTGTGAACATTGTGCTTTACAGATATGGTAAAATCACATGGTGTTGATTTCTCTTTTGCAAAGTTGAAGAAAATGGATTTCTGAGTTTCACACTGCCATCGGGATTGCAGGAAAGGGGACTGGGTATGATCTTGAACTGGGTCAGATCAGTGTGGGAAAATTCAGCCCCCAGTTCAATAAATTCAAACAGCTCCATGTTATGAGACGTGGGATAGTGCAGCTTGCACACACTGTCTTGGCCCCTGTGAGGATAATTCATTAACTTCCCTAATCCTCTCATGTGGTGTTGCAGCAGAAAAAAGATGAAAAGCTCACTGAATATCAAAAACAACGATTTCTGAGCTCCTCGCCGCGGCCCGAGCGCTCTCTCTCACAAGTGTCTCTGAAAAAGGACGTTGCATGTTCCAAGCATGCGCGTCCCGTGTTAATGAGCTCCGAAATACATTTTGTACGTAGCTTATGGCTGCCGCGCACCGCTGTGGGATGAGAACAGCTCAATAAAATATACACAGGAGGTCGAAACGGTAGGGAAATAAAAACCCCTTTTTGACAATGTTAAGCCTCGCAGCTGCTTTGAGGCAACTGAAGGGTTTTTATCAGCTCTTCAGATGTTGGATCATGGGGCGCAGAAAGCTTTCCAAGGGTAAGCAAAGTCAGAGGAGCCAGTACTGTACCAGCACATGCCTCCACCCACACGATAAACACAGATGTCATATGGTATTTTCTTGCACTGTCCCTTCGCGCTATATGTGAGGTTCTGTTGTCTTTGTGCTGTGTGTCTGTATGTACTGTGGAACTCAGTAAGTTGACAATACGCCTCTTCATCAACTTCCTCTACATTTATTCTAATAGGTGATTAGAAGTGATTCTGATTCTGACATTTTAATTTTTTAGACCTTTATTTTTCCAGGGAGAGACAGAAGCAACGCCCTGCTTCAGATTTATACAGTTGCACCCATTCACTCCTACTGGTGACCACTGAGCAGCTCTACCTGAAAAGAGAGAGACCGTCCAATCACACGCCTGCATGTCTAACCTCTGCTCCCGCTGCCACACATGAGAGGAGCATCTGCTGGAACAGGCTGTTGGAAATCAAGTGCATGTCGTTCTCTTATATGGGAGAGAACAGAAACCTGCCATGTTATGGCCACTGCACTACACCTTGGTCAAGTAATATTTGCAAATAATTCACAGCATGTGTTTTAATCTGCGTGGAGAGCCAAATTGGGTGGGCCTTGCCTGTTAGGAGAATGCACTGAGTAACAGAAAGTTTAGACCTTCACGGGAAAGAGAGAATACTTTTATACAACTGGAAACTTACCCGACACCATCTGAGTTGATCTGATGTTGTAAACCCCAACTGCCTGCTACTCCAAGCAGGTTAAAACAAACACTAAGAATTACTTGCAAGTAATATATGACCTAGCTCAGTTGCGGTATCTTCTTAGGGAAGAATGAACTCTCAAAGACAGTGAGGGAAAGGCTTTGACTTGATAAGGGATGGAGATGTCAAGCTGCATTTGAAGAAAAGAAAACATCCCACTATGAAAGAGACACGATACTGGACTGGAGGCAGGTTATAGTTGAAAAATACATTCCTTGACCCTTCCTCGCTGCCCAGGGGAGGAGGAAATGAGTTTATTGATGCATGCCTCTGTCTGTGTAGATAGTGTAATAAAGGAGAGGTCAAGTAACAAAAGCTGCTCTCAGTCAAACGGTTGCTGGAGCGTTCTATAATGACCTTGCTCTCAAACCACGGCTTAGGTTAATGACTCTGCACCTGGCCTCGGCTCCTAACAATGATTTTTCAGAGGCCGCGGTGTGATGTATGATGCGGCGATTGTTTGGGAGGTGTATAAATTAAAAGAATGGCGTCTCGTTGACACTCCAGATGATGAAATAAGAGGCACTTTAGGTAATTCCTCTGATAAAGCAGTCCGACCCCATGGCGCATGATAGAATCAAAAGCACTTGCGCGGGTTGCTGTCAGGATCATCTGTCTAGTCAGTCCATTAGGGCTGAGCGCAGGGGCTGCGACTCCCTGCCAAGACGACATGAAGCTCCCCTGTCCCAGGTGGGAACATCCTCCAGGAAGAGAACTGTCCACATTGAGGCACCTAGCTGACGCTCTCATCCAGAACACCTTACAACGAGGGAGCAGGTAGGGATTCTGTGTCTTGCTCACAGACACATTTATGGGACGTCCTGCAGCTGATGGACGCACATTGGCTGTTGCAGGGATCAAGCCTTCGGTTATGGGATGACCCCTCAAACCACTAGGAGTTCCGACATCTTAATTTCCGTTACAACCATGATAAAGAAAACACTCGCTTTCCCGGAGACAGAACCAGAATTCAGCCCGTCCGATCTTGCAATATCAATATAATCGACTGCTTTCAAAGGTGCAGTGCCAGAGTCCTCAAATGTAAACTGTGTTTTATCCAAGTATACCATCGACTTACCATGAAGCAACAATGTTTTATTGTTTTTTTTCCAGCCTCCACATCCTGCCCTCTGGAGAAGTGGGAGTCTATGTGTGTGTCGGGAAGGGAGGGTATTTAACATTAAAAATGATGATATTGCATCAAGGCGATAAATAAATGAATAAATATGTGGACAGGAAGCAGGATGACGAATAGCAGCACTCGCTGCAGCCCATTAGTTGTTGACAGCTTCTGCAAGGGAAGCAGTCCGGAATCTGTGGCCTGTAATTCTGTCTCATTACCACGCCAGTCTGTACTTCCTCCCCCGGCCCCTCAATTCATCTCTTATAGTTTGCCCTGTCGCTGGCCCTTGTTTTATTGCTAACTAACTTGCGTGCTATGGTGCCTGATTTATGGCAGGAATTGAGCGCCTGCAAATCAGAGAATATTTTCATTGATTACCACAAATTGTCTAATCTGCTCTATGTTCTTGGCTCCTGATTGGGTGGTATTTACCGATTGCTTCTTTCTAACTTAAAAATCAATCAGCGGCCACAACCAGAGTGGCTGGATGAATCCAGGCCAAGACAGCTGCTCCTCCTCCATCAAATAATCTCTGAGGCATCAAGTGAATTCAAATTTTTGATGATGTTTATATAAGCGGCAGTCACTTCCCATACAATAGAGTCAAATTTATTGAACACATTGTGCCTTTATTTGGTATCAAAAATAGATTCAGTCCGTGCAGCACAATATAAGTCAAAATGGATGCTCCTATGCTCATTGGAGAATCTTTTATTTAACCTTTATCTATCACAGATAATGTAACTGAGCGTCTGTGCTCTTTTTCAGAATGCCTTGCTTCACACTGACAATTACACACCTTCCTACCTGGGAGCTGCCAGTACAACCACAGTCTTTTACTGTTGAGCACTAAGTAGTGTGACTGTACTCACTGCATACATAACACAGCACACAATACGCATTGCACCATAAGTATAATCGATTTTGTTGTTTTGTAAATGTAACTATTCACCATTTAGAATGTTCTGATATCATTTTAGTAAGCGTATTTCACCGTCAATGGATGAGACAAGTGACATCAGAATCAGAACCACTTTATTCGTCAAGGACAGCAAATGTACACAAATGTGTCTTGGAGGCATTGGTGCAGGGACATATCAAAATCTCACACAGTACACACTGACACATGGTACAAGGTCAGCAGGACATCACATACAGTGCAAAGGGACAATGCCAGCCATACATGCAGACAACAGACGATACATACATCTACATTCAACATTCGATCATTGAAATGACGTACAGCGGCCCCTTGGTGCAGGCAGACTGTGTATTTTCAGCAACACTACCTGCGTCTCATTTCACTCCTCTGCAGCTGCGTTGGCCCTTGTCACTACCAGACTCATTTTCCTGACAGTGACCCCAGCTTTCACTTGCACTTTTGACACCGGCTGACTTCCTGACACAAGGTGCGGTGGATAATTATAGAATGCATTCGGGGCAGCAGAGGTGTGCTGCGGTTCGGGCTAAATCAAATGCAGTCACATCTGTTTAGCTTCACCGTCCGGGAGCACCTACAGGTCTAGCAGGGAGAAAACAAAGCGACACCGAGAGACTGCCGGTGAGGCTGGACAGGTTTAACGCTCTGGCCACTGGCATCTGGGACGGTATCGAACAACAAGGAGGAATCTGCGTGTTCGCGGAGGGGACGGGGGCTCAGTGTGTGTGATATGAGTCTGTGATGACAAGTGCTGATTTATATTGAGGTGGACGTGGATGTACAGAGGCCCGAGGGCAGCTCACCTACTCACGCATTACCGTCACTGTCAGAGGAGGACAACGAGAGAGAGTTAGGGAGAGAGAGGGGGAGAGAGAGAGAGAAAGAGAGAGAGAGAGAGAGCTCTCATCCAGCAAGATAACTAAAGGGAGCAAGACTCTCAGCACCTGGAAACTAGATGCAGTTTTCTTCATTATGCATCACATTGAAGAATTAAAGTAAGAATCTACAAAATGTCCATATAAATAAATGTCAATTTTGCTACTCTCTATCAACAACTGATATCACATAATAGACTCAACCTATATCCAGATTATGAAAGCGTTTACACGCTGCTGTAAGCACACAGTGTCTGGTAGGTCTTTCCTGGGAAAATCCTCTGCACACAGGAAGTGATGCGTTTGATGTTTCCGGCAGCAACAGCAGGTTTGTTTGGAACAAATAGAAGAAGAACTGGGTAGTTAGCATGAGCAGTGATAGCCACCATGGCTGAACAGACAAAGAACAGAGCGCCACCTACAGAAACTCAAACTTCACCAGCAGAAAATCCAAGGAAAAAGACGTTACAGTACTGGACACACTGTTTGATTGACAGGTGATCTCTGGGAAGAGCAGTGCAGAAACACCACAGCAACGAGCGCTTAGCAACAAAGATGGAAACCAAAAAAAAAAAAAAAACACAAGGTATGAAGCATGATATTAATGAGCTGGAACTGAAAAGTTTATAAATATTTATGTGTTAACTTGTATTGAACACATGACAGAGTGTATCCTGTACTTCCTTCTGTGCTTCATCAATAGTGATACACTATCATGACAATATCCACCATTTGAAAAATATCATTCTCTTGCAGAATGAATGACAACAGAAATCAAAATACTGATTGTGGTAGTCTTTAAAGCATTATAGGTAACTTAAGTCCTTTTTTGACAAATGAAAACACTTTTCCAGACTGAGAGCTCTATATTTTAGAGATATTAAATGAGGAACTTAATGGATATAACTGTTCAAGAGAGTCAAACAAAAAAGTTTCTATCAAAGAACAGAGTGAAGCAGAGGGATAGATTGCTATTTTCCAATCAATCACATTTTTTTTTTCATATTGTAGTGTCTGGATATTGGTGTTTTGACCCCTCTACCCATTAGTGGCTGCTTGTATTCCAGAGTCTAACGTATTATAAGTCACTTTGGATGAGAGTGTCTGCTAAATTCTATATGTCTAAAATGTGAAAATGTAACACAGACATGCAAGACAGAGAGAGAGAGAGAGAGAGAGAGAGAGAGAGAGAGAGAGAGAGAGAAACGCATGGTGTGGGAGCAATTACCCTCTGTAATTTCATCTGCTGACATACAGATTGTAGGATCATTTTAAAACTGCAGGTCTGAAATGGGAATTTTTAAGCTCAGCCCATTAAAAACTAAGAATTCAAATAACTTTCTTCATTGAGAATTTTATAGATTCCACATTACAGATGACCTTGAAAAGAGAGAAAGAAAAAAAAAAAGAGACACAGAGACGCTAATGAAAAAAGTGCTTGGCCGGGATAAAGTTACAGAGGAGGTTAGAATGGTTTAAATTGGTTGATACAGGTATGGAGTCGGGATCGGGAGGGCTTGGTCTGGCTCCCACAACATTAGTGAGGTTCACTGTCTTTAAAGCTGTTGAACATACTGTGGAGCAGACTAAGGGTACCGTTATTAGGTAAAGGCAGATTGAGATTCATTATGTTACACTAATATATGCCATTTGGTCCGAAGCATGCGAGTACCACAAGCACTTATTTGGGAATGAAACCCCTGGCAGTGGAAGTGCTATGCTCTACCCATTGAGTTATGCAGGACCGCAATTACAACAATCACAAGATCCATGTACTGTATTATGTCATCAGAAGATTTAAATTTATTGCATGATTTTTCTTTGATGATAACAAAGGCTGTGATCTTTCAAAGGCAAAAAAAAAAAACAATATTATGAAGCAAAACGGTTCCATTGCAATCAGCCCCTGATGAGCGAGCCATCTTTGACTGATTAAAAAGTCCAGCATACATTTTTGATGGACTTCCTGTTTGGTCTGTCTCACATCCCTGCCTAAGACCAGCGCCCCGTCTGCTGAGTGTTTTTCTGCTCGCTACATTAAAGTCCTCTCAAATATTTACAGAGCCCCTTTTAATAACTGCATTTCCCTCGCAAGTTTTTTTTTTTCCCTCCTCTCTGCACTCATAACCATCTCTGCAACAACGCCAGGCTGATTTTGTTAGATGAGAGATTACAGTGATTAGAAAATCTAAACATCCGCCAGGTTTATCCTTCATAGAATGTGTTTTCAATGGCGCACATTGTCTCTGACAATTAGTCCTGAGAAATGGAGTCCTCGCTCGCAGGCCTGGCCTTTATTGTATGCTGACAGATAATTCCCTCTGGGGTCGCAACACTGCAGCCATACAGAGACAATAGAAAGACAACAGAAAAAGACAAAAATGAGCTATGAGAAACATCATTCCTTTTAACTCCTTTGGGGAGGGAACAACTCCGCCAACAAGTAAAGGCAGGTGAGATCAAGCTCATCCACTGTCACCACCTCGCTTGAGTGGCTATCTACTGTTTTCTCCTCATATCACCCCACCGACCCCCCTCTCCTCCTCGCCCCCCCGACTCAACCCCCACCCCCACCCTCAGCCGTCCAGCCCGTCAATAAATCCATCTGGGAGATCAATGCCTCAGCGAATCACTAAAAGTTATCAGCTGAAGCCCTGCCAAATCTGCAAACACAATCACTATGTAAATCCATCTTTACTTCTCCCTTCTTACAAAGACAGCTAGCTCCGGCTGTGAGGAGCCCAGGCATTAGCGAAGCTGCTTTCTCCCAGGCAGCCGGGCTAAAACATGTAATAGAAATGGACAATATTGGCAACTCTGGCTGCTTGTTGAACCACAGCACATTAAAGTATATGGAACAGAACATCGTTCGCAGCACGGCGCTGTTTTTTCATTTTCTTGGAGGAACCACATTTTCTCTCACAATAAATGTGATGTGGGTAAGAATCAAACCCCCACACTCTCCTGCCTATAGGTGAATCTTAATGTATGGGATCACATCATCAGTAAGAAGTTTATTCTATCTTTATGACAACCATGACAGATACTTAGTACATTTCTTCACAATTTTTTCATGTTTACTAGAAAGTTGCCATTGGCTGGTCATTTATATGCTTAGATTGAGCTCTGATGGTGACATCTGTGCTTCTGTCAGTCATGATGCTGCTCCGGCCCCCCTCCCATCTCTCCCTCCCCATCGCCATGGGCAACCCAGCCTCCTCCCACCACCTCTCTCACTCCCTCTCTCTCTCTCTCTCTCTCTCTCTCTCTCCGTCCCCTAGACAGCTTGGTCACCCAGGCCCGCTGGAGAGGGGACTCACCGTGATGAAATAGAGGTAGGCAGTTGTTCCTTCAGCCCCAGGGTCATTATTTAAAAAGTGACAGAGACTCCAGTGAGTGAACGTGAGAGAGGTGAGGAAGGAGGGAGGGCACTATGAGAGTGAAGAAGAAAGAGGGAGAGGAGAGAGAGTGAGAACGACAGTGAGGAGGAGGGAGGGGGAGGGGGGGGGGGGCTCTGTTGTGCAGGTGCATTGTCCAGTGGAGGGAGAGGGTGCTGGGAGACAAATGAATCCAGCAGGCATTTGGTACACACCGGAGATTGCTTATCGATCCAGATCGCAGTATTCAGGCCGGCCTGGGAGAGCGCTGAGAATTTTCTGAGGGAGTTAATAACCTGGCAGCTCAGCTGTCTTGTCCAATTCACCAAAGGCAGAGGCCTAATCAGGGCTGGATTCCTTTTTCTGTCTGAGGAGGGGGCTCTAGCCCTCCGCCCTCTCTTTCAGCTTTGCCCTCTCCTCCCCGTCTCTCCGTCTCTTTTACCCCCCCCCCCCACTCTCATCCCTCCCTCCACGGCTCCTCACTTCCACTCCATCGGAGCTCTGAAAGTGATTGAAATGACAGCCTATAGAAAGAGGCTAATCAAATTGTTTATTATCAGTCTGAATCAATATGTATGGATTGTTAAAACATCAAAGTCAGCCCCTGGAAAAGTAATAGTCGCCGGCCGGCAGCAGCTGCTCAGCCAAGGCCGGGTCCCTGGGAGCCTCGCTCCATTTAAAGCGACTTTCACTCTTACTTAAGTCCTGATGACCCGGCGAGGTCAGTTGGCTGAAGGGGATGTACATGGTTGTGCAAAAGAGGCTACAGCCCGACTGCATAAAAACCCTTTTAAACTGCCCTCCAGCTACTCACATACATGTCTGTTCGGCCTGACTGATAAACAATCCATCAAGTAAATAAATGAGCCACCACGGCACTGAGATAAAGACCATCGCTCACCTACTCTGCTCCCAGCAATATTTTGGACTACTGGTCATTGGTTCCCTCAAATTCAATATTTTGCACCCATGCTCTCCTTTGAATCCAGCTCTCCTCTCTTCAGGAGAGCAGCCCGGGTTGCAAATGAGGTCAGGCTGATGAATGAGTCAGCCGAGGGGATCAAATTGCTTCGAGATGGACATTGTAGTTGGTCTCGGGCTCCGAGACAAGCTGGCATGGAAGATTGATGGATAGCCATTGTCCATTCATTGCCACTGAGTGTGACACCTGATGTTTGGCTGGGGTCTCCCTCCACCTCCTACACCCCGCAAACACAAGCCATGTCATGCCCTGATAGAATGATTAGACACTGAATGATATCTTCTTCTCCAGCTCTCCATCTCCACCAGCTTACTGCTAGCAAACATTGAGACGGATCACACCATCTACAGCCATCGGGTCGAATCCAACAACAATCCCGCAGCAGATTTTATGTTCAAGCATTTAGGTTGCCCTGTTACACAGGGTGTAATTATGAATTTGTTGCTTCGCATGTCCCCAGAGGGGTCAGAAGACACGTAGGGGTTCAGTGTCTTGCTCTAGGACACGTCAAAAGGGACAGACTCATTTGCCATTGCAGGGACCAAACCTCAGTCTCTGTAACCAGCAGGTCAGCCCGTCGCCCTCATTTTGCTCCCAATTTTTCTGTCACTCATTTCAGTGGAATAAGATTACCAATTCAATAGAGCCAGGTCACCTCTTCAAAACAGACACTAATCCATATCACTAAGAGAGGCTTCCTAATTGGAAGTCCACTCAACTCCTTATCATCAGCCCCATTACATGAGCCACATGAAAGCACAATCATCCATCATACTCCAAATTTGTTCTGTCATTTTTCTTTTGGATGTAAGATAAGGGCCAGGGGCGCCATATTGATTTTATAAAAAACATGAAGCTGAGACTCCAGAAGTGGAATGTTTGCCTGTTATCGATAATTGCTCTAATAACCATGACAGACAGGAAGAAAAAAACACATCTGGGCCTGAAACCCTCAGTGGGAGAGATATCTGAAAAACTGCTCTGTGGAACAGCTTTTATAAGCTATATTTTTTTTTTTAATCAACACCTCAATTTTTTTTTCTCTTCCCATGTCTTATCATTGTATTTTGCCACTTTGTTTTATCACTTCGCTATGTTTGATACTGCAAACAATCTAAGACAACTAAGCATACCAACAAGGCCAAACGTGTTGTTCGCTCCCATGTACTTGTTTCTATAATGAATCCTTAAAGATGTGAAAGTGATGGTGAACGGTTTTGATGCTTTCTAGTGTGTGGTAGAATAGTTTCACTTATTCCTGCAATAACCAACACCTGAGAGAAGAGCAACACTGTGCACGGGGCGTTCGATAATATCTGAGGAAGAACTGATGTGTGGCCTGTGTGGTGCAAAGTTGCAGATGCATAACTTGATGTGAAATAATCATATGTTTGTGCATTTTGTGCCAGAGGTATGTCAAATAAACAGCTGAATTCTCTAACTATAGTGAACATGAGGCCTTTTCAATTTGTGCACTCCTCTCCTCCCTCCCTCCCTCTCCGCTTCGTTCCTGGCACTCTAGTAGCTACTAGCCATCCCTCCCTCCCTCCTCTCCCTCCTTCCCTCCTTGCTCTCTCTCTCTCTCTCTCCCTCTCTCTCTCTCTCTCTCTCTCTCTCTAACCAGGCAGAGCCAGCTAGGAGAGAAGGCTGATGGCAGGGTTACAGTCGGGCTCTTGCCAAAGCAGCGCTGGGCACGTCGCTGCGTAGTAAACACCCAGGACTCCTCCTCTTGACATGACGGGGGTCTCTAATTAAAGAGTGCAACGAGACACCCCCAGCCAAGGCTCTCCCTATCAGCCCTACACCCACAATTAAGTCCTCCATGGGAGCCAAGGCGCTGCATTATTGATGGAGCAGAACGTTTGATTAGAAACTCTTAACACAGCTCCGGAACAGAACAGCCAGTCCATTGTCATTAAACACCACTTAAACCAAGTCAAAACATACCAGCTGGACACGCTTCCTAAACATCCGGGTTATGATGGAGTCGGGGGCGGGGGGCAACCGGATTGAATATCGATGCTTCGTGCAATAGCTTATGCTAACATATGCTGAGGGGCTTTAGCCGAACAGGAAAAGAAGGTAAGCAAATGTACCTGCGGGCCAGTGACGGAGCTTTTCCTGATGACTTGCAGCGAGGAGGAAAGTAGCGGATTCCATGTCCAAGCAACACATGTAAGAGATAAAAAAATCAAGTGAACCGCAGCAATGTCAGCGCTCCATATGATGAGTCAATGAATGTTTGAAATTATAACAACCCCTTAACCAGGAAATATGTACTTACATCAAAGCCACGCTGCCCTAAGTGGGGCTAAACTGTATTACCGGCCCATAGTCAATCAACTGTTGCCTAGTGCGTAGATAATGCATTACTTCATATCAAAAGCCCTGCTAATGAAAACAGCATGATGTATACAATACCAAAACATGTATACAGATGTGTAGATGTAACATATAGATGTGGATGTAATGGGGGTCTCAAATTAAAGCGTGCAACAACACGCTGTAACATGTATACAGAGGTGTATGCTTTAAACTTCTATGCATTTTGCTTGTGTCTGTGTGGGAGTGCTTTTCTGCAGCAGGCTATAGGAGCCGTTTGTTGCTCTGCATGTGTGCTGGTGTGTGTATGTGCATCTGCAGGGGAGAAGAGGGAATACTGTGCAAATTCCTCCGCTCCGCCTCTGCAATAGGCCTAATTAATACACACTCAAGGGTTGATAACATTGTGGCTGAAAGTAGATCTCCTTAAGAGATACTTAATCCAGCTAAAGATTGCACCGCTCCCCTCGCTTCCACAGCATCACAATCAAACGTATCGGGTGGGTCTCTAGTGGACTCATTAGCGGACTGCTCAGCGGTGGGGGTCTCGGTTAAGGCCCAACACCCCCCAACCCCCCCACCCCCAGCCCCCACCCACCCCCACACCATGTGCTGACCTGAGCAGTCAGGAATGCTCCTATTATTATGACGTTCATTAGGCTTCACTGATGGACACCCTACCACTCTCATCAGCACTGTGATTAATCACCGCCTTATCGGCCGGCCACAAACCTCTCACTATCTGGTTGTGTGTGTGTGTGTGTGTGTGTGTGTGTGTGTGTGTGTGAGTGTGTGTGTGTATGTGGTTGAGGGCTCTCCTTACCAGGGCAGGGGTCAGATATCAGGGACAGGGGGTGATCAGTAGCTGCTCACTGAACATCATCCAGGCTAATGAATGTTCTGGCTTCAGTTTTACGCAAGTACTGCCACCTAACCTTATCCCACGGCAACGAATAAAACACCTGACGCAAGCAATAGGTACCTTAAGGTGTATGCTTTCTAGCATGTATGCTGTTTATCCCCAAATAAATTGAATCAAATAAAATTGATTTAAAAGCTAAACTGAAAAATGTATCTGGCCACGCAGGAATAGTTTTATACTTATTGTACCAAACTATAGTGCAACCAACAATAAGATACTGTGTGTCCTCTCCCTCTATGCTTGAAAATCACAGGTTCTGTATGGAAAGTAGGTTTGTTCCTTTTATCAGGAATAATCTGTATATCTATCCTCGTACCTGATCTGAATTCGGAATACATCAGGTTAGTAAGTGGGATCAGGTTAAAGAGTGCTGAGCCATGTTAAACCACTGCAACATAGGAGCACACATCATGCCTGTGCATTAATAAAAGGCAGCTATGTTATCATTATGAGCACCTTACGTGCCCGGGCTCTGCTTCCTGGCTGCTCTAATAGCTAACTGGTCAAGGGTGATTTATCTGATAAACTGCTTTTGTGTTCCACAAGTCTGAGAGATGGCTTCGTGTAGCCTAGTCTTCCATAATGTGCTTTATAAATACAAAAACAAATGGTTGCCTGGGGAGGGGGAAAGATGTAGCGTGTATGTGTATATTTGTGTTGGGTGGGGAGGGTGTGGGTCAAATTGTATCCTCTCGCGCCTTAGGGGAGACAGGAAAAGCCCGAGTTATAACTCTTCCATCACCTGCCTTCTGCCTCCCACGCATTACTCGGGATATAGCGCAAATTACAGCCGCCGTCCATTAGTTCTTTTCAGGGTTAATATTGATGCAGATATCATTCCTATCTGCCGTGTCATTTATTTGAAATACTATGTGCGAGGAGTAGCTCCGGCAGTGAATCAAATCAATTGATAGAGCAGTTAGCCTCGCAGCCCGGGCTGCCTGGGAGCTGCCGAGCGAGCATGAAATATTATGGAGATTGTTCTTTAAAGTGATCTCTTCATCATCATTTGTCTGCGGCCCGGGCCATCCTCTCCCCCGCCGCTGCTTTCCCTCTTGGGCACCAGCTGTCATAACTAAATCAGCCGGATAATGCAGTCGCGCGCGCCGCACTACCGCATGCCCCCGCAGCCCACCTCCTTCACCCCCCACCCCTCCACCCCTCCACCCCTCCACCCCTCCACCCCTCCACCCCCCACCCTTCTCCCCTCACCCCCCCCTCCCCCCCTCAGCACCGCAGCCACACATGTCAAGGAGCATCCAGAGAGTCGCTCATCATCGCCGCTGATGGCCCTCCTCTCTGGGGCCTGCTTGTTTATGTCACTTCCTATGTGTGGGGCTGCTAGTTCATGTCACCCTCTGCAGCAGGGGGAGGGCACGCCTGCTGTTTTATTTCATGTTCGGCTGCTTGCGAGGTGCGGCGGCGCCCGGTGACGGCCCTAACCCACCGAGACGTTATGACAGCCAGTCGAGCTCCCAGTCTGCACCGCGCCGTAAGTGAATATGACGGAGACAGTTTTTTATGGCGCTCTCCACAGTCTGTTAGCATGCGGCTGGATGACTGTTTTTACTGCCCATAAATGGAGCGGCGGTGCATATTTTCTGAGTCATTAGGAGGACAGTCGGGAGACACTCTCAGAGGGAGACGCACGCTACTTAGGCCCGGGCCGTTTACCGCTGTAAAAACCTCATCACGGGCGGTACGGAGTCTCTCGGAGTGATCTAAACTCTTACTTCGAGAACATTTCCATGTGTCAGTGAGAGATGAGAGGGCATCTTCAATGACAAGGGCCCCGAAGGACACAGGGCCCCAGAGGAAAAAGCTGCATTATTCAGTGCCAGGACACCGGGATCCGCGAGCCAGTCGTGCCATCCTGATCAGTGCTTCATAGCCCTACTGATATTACATCAGTCAACAGGCCCTGGGTATGGTAGCAGTAAAGCCGCTGCCATACTTAACTCTACCACTTTCCCAAATTAACGTAGATACTGAGAGGATCCCAACTAAGTCCAGGCATGCAGTTACTTTGAATCTTGTTGCTGGGGCTGTCGAAAGGTCGGGATGTATGTATGAAAGAGAATCGCTCAGGCAAACATGTATTCATGATGCTTATTACTGAAAGGGAAAATGCTGACATTTTATTCAGCAGACCTTCATCTGGAATCCACCCCCCCAACACACACACACATACACACACACACAATTACACCCCCCCAAAAAAACACAGAGGCTGGATATTATGCGCTGGCAAAATAGTATCAAGTCATACATTTATACCCATTATCTGCTGACAAAATAAGCATCTATACTGTTGAGACAATGATGTCAGACTACGGCCCGTTACATTTATATTTTCCTAACAAGTGAGTCTGAGCAGCCTGGCCGAGGCAGTGACATCTGCATGAGTCTTACTCAGAGGAACAATGAGGGCTCTTAGCCGAGAACAGAACCGCTATTTGTCACTGTACGCTGATAATATTCATACAGGGGCATTGTATGGGTCTGAAAATGGACGTTAAATCCATTAATCAAAGCCAGATGGATTATGTGCTGCATGGGTTATGTGCTATTGCTTACTCTGGGAGATACTGGGGTTTAAAAGGCCATGGTGTGTGTGAGAGGGAGAGTGTGTGTGTGTGCATACGCGGGCGCTGGTGTGTGCGTGCATAGTGCTCAGTTCCCAATGAGTGATGATGACCACTGGCTCACCATATTGATCAAGAAAGCTAGAGGAGGGGTGTGAGATAGATAGCCACACACAAACAAGAACAACACAAGCATCTCTTCACAGAGGAAAACACGACGGGGGTGAGAAAGTTCATGTGTAGTTCAATGCGTGGAGTTTACGGTTTAGGCTTTATTTAATTTTACATGCAAAAATGATGAAACAGAAAAAACTGAGAAAAGACTTTATGCAGATGAGCTAAAACAGAAAAAAAAAAGATGCTTACAAAACAGACTAAATGGCAACAAAACTCAAAAAGGAGAAAAAGGCAGGGTAGTAAGAATGCCAGGGTTAATAAAAATAATGGTTTAGGATTCCACTGGGACCACCCATCCGAAAAATGTATGCACTCACGGCACTGTAAGGTGGTGTTGGCATATGCTCTACAGATGTAACCATTGCAGAAGTCCTGCATTGTAGAACTAATGCTGAATTTTGGCTCCATCTCTGAGAGGAGCTGTTTGGCAAAATCAAGATATGAAGATTTGCTCTATTTGCAGCTGCAGGAAGGAAGGAAGGAAGGAAGGAAGGAAGGAAGGAAGGAAGGAATTGCCTGGTAACTACTTGGTTGAGAGACACTAGAGACACTAATTTGGTTCTGCTGTATAACATTCAAGAGAGAATTATCTGCAGGTCTATTGCAGGATGACAGATATTACAGGTCAGATGTATGAAGTGGGTCTTTTTCACAGAGATGCATGGATGAACTTTTACTTTTCTACAATGACTCCATAATTCTTGAACTTGAAAAAATGTAGTTTGAACAGAGGAAGAAATATATATAATCACCCAGAAGAAGTATATTTGACAACCAGCAGCCTGCCACACCAGATTGTGTTGGGTTTGTGACTCATGCTCCTCCGGCACCAGCTGGATGCCATTCTCCGCCCCGCTTCCCAGCGCTGATTGGACAGGTAGACGCAAAGGGCGCGTTGCTTCTCTCCGCAATTTTCCACAGATTCAGCAGAAAATATTTTATGGTGCATTTTTTTGTCTCACCAATCCAAACAACGTGTGTGCGCGCTTCATAGCGTCATACACATGGCTCTGGTTTGGCTCAGCAAAGTGGATTTCTCTCCTTCTTCCTGTGGTTATTAATTATACAGATATTGCTCTGGCAGAGAGAGCAAGAGGGCTGCTAGATAGCTTTGGAGGTTCACCTAAAGTTAGACGCTCAAGTTTAATTTCAGCGTTGGACTTTAATATCCCCTCGCCCGGCCCAGGCGCTGCTGTGTTCTCTCTCTCTCGGCTGCGTAGCGCCGGGACGTGCGGGGCTCTGGCAGCGTGTAGGACGGCCTCTCATGGCTCCCTGGGGGCAGATCTGTGCAAACTACACTACAAATTACACAGTGGGTTGCTGTGCGCCCTAAGCCAGCGTAAACAACAAGGCCCGTTTCCCCCCTTACACTATGAATCAAACTGAACTTATATGACCCATGTCTGAGTCCAAGTCCACACCCATACTTCATAGCTCTCTTCTCCACCCCCCCAACCCTTTTAATCACACACCTACATAGTAGTGTTCAGCCCCAAGCCCTTCCTCCCCCCTCTCCCTCTCCCTTCCCCTCCCCCCCTCCCGTCTTCATTCATGAAAACTCCTCCTCCCTACACCCCTCTTCTTCTTCTCCGTGTGTCACAGTGTGCAGCTGTTTCATTTTAGGGACCAGGGACTCCAGAAGTTTGCCTCGCAGCCACCAGACTGCTCTCTGAGCCAATGCGAAACCACAGCCAATACTTGTCCGGAGCGCTCTCGCAAAGTTAAATATAGAGCCCCTCGGTTGTTGTAAGAGATTTAATAAATTCCTCCTTCAAAGTTTGCATAATGCTCTCTGGTTTAAAAGACCAAAGTCCCCTCGCTTGTTATTTCCCAGGCCTATTTGTTGATCTCTCATTGCTAGAATATAGCATTTCAGTAATGGTCTGCTGCAAACCAGCTGATGTGTTTAATAAACTTTACTGTGTCTCAGTCTGGGAACTACCTCCCACTTTGTTACAGTGAGGAAGTCAGTGGAGCATAGCAGCAGAGCATGATCCATTAACATTGTCTTAATGCGTTCTTCAGCAATTAAACAGTCACAATATATAGACTATAACCAATTATCAATAACCTATTAGTCATTGCTTGACATGTTTACCATCATTAAAATATCAGAAAAGGCCTAAAAGGTAACATTTAATGCATTAAATGGGGTTTAAGGGTATCATAAGCACATAATGAGTAAGCTGCTTTTACATTAGTATTAGTTCTATTGTTAGATTATAATCCTATGAGAAAATGGCATGCTTTATAAAACATTATGACATGTATTTTCAGTATATTATAGTGTGTTATTAAGTTTGCTATTAGCGACAGCTGCGCCCTTAAGTATTCAAACTGTACAGTTTTTGTACATTTTAATATTACACAGCATTATATATTATATATATATATATATCTATTATATAACATTCAAAATACAACCTATTATACACTGTGCTTATGATATACTTTTCTGTCCTATAATGCCTGCTTTTAATTTCTATCTGTGGTGACTTACTGGCTGCTATGCCAACTGTTGTGGTAAACAGAGAACTAGCTAGCGATCATTGTTTTTTTTTTTTCTCCTGCTGTTTTATTCTTATGTAAGTATACTGTTTTATAGAAAGTGTGTTCCTTACTCTTATTGTAGGTATGTAGGTACGATGGTGATACAACTAGATATGTAGCGCAGCCGATTATATTGCTCTATCATGTTCTAATAACAATAATTATAACACACTCATACTGTGCTTATAATGTGTTTATGCTGTCTTATAATCAAGGATGTAGTGGAGGGTGAACCCACCTTGTGTAAACTCATTTTACCCACCTATTAATTAACAGCATTGTTTTTACCCACCTTGATCTTTATGAAGTCATTTCATAACATATATCACTGTAAGATACATGAGGTCAGGAAAAAAAAAACTGAAATGAATGCTTTTTTGAAAATACAATTTGCTGATATAGGTGGTTGTTTACATTTTGATGATCACTGACTTACAATTTACCAACCTTTTTATTTACCACCACATCACTGCCTATAATGCTTCCTGACCCACACTTTAAGTAAAGTATGTATTCAGCACGTCATTCCACTTTGCTCTACATATTTAAAAACTTTCCTCAACATGTTCAGAAACTCTTGCAGGCAGCTACCAGGAGGGCTCACACAGACACATCACCAGTGGTACAATGGTATCAGTAATACTGGCGGGCGGACTGGCAGAATCCTTCACCAATATGCGTACCAGCTGCGGGCCCGGCCTGGCAGCGAGCGTGGCGTCAGACAGAGGGGGCTGTGTGGTGGAGGTCTGTGTCACGCCATCAGAATGTGCGGCGGTGCGGTGTGGGTCCTGAGAAAAGAGCCCCGCAGCTCCGCGTTATCAGCCGGGTCGATAACAGCATGGAAACACTGAGGCCAACAGGAAAGACCTGCGTGGATCCTTCCCAGGCCCGGCCACTGTTCGCTCCTCGCAGCCAGGAACCCCTCCTCACACGGAGCTCGCTGTTTAGAGGATCTCCTGCCAGCCGCCTGAGACTGAGACTGCTCTGTGAATGCAGGTTAAGGGACTCTCAGGGCATATCTGAAAGCCTGTGGTCAAAATGGAGGGATGATGTCACCGGGACAGATGTTCGGTTCACTAGTAAAGAGTTGTGGCCGTGCCCCAAACTGTCTTTATGCAACTCAACGAAGACAAAAGAGATGCAACAACTTAAAGAGTTTGTCTCTAAAATACTGTACATCCATTTTGAAAAACAAACAAAAAACACCTGAATTTTTAAGAGGATTCTGTCTGCAAAAGTGCTCTCAATGAAGGATTTAAATTGTCTACTATCCTTTAAAAAGTACTACATTTTGTTTAATTTTTAGGCTATCAATTATTATTTTTTGAAGATTAGTTGTCTTTCTTTTTCAAATAGATATCTCAGTTTGGAATGAATCTCTTCCATTCATCCTTCCTCCCGTTTTCCTGATAAGAAGCTTGACTCAGATTCATCTCACTGGGGGGTCAAGAGGTGCGGTGTAAACAGCGGTGAATTAATTAGGACGTGTTCGGCCGCTTCGCAGCGCCACGTGGAAAAACACCTCCGTCCCGCTGACCCTCTTCGCGTTGCGCGCACATGACGTTACTTCCATACATAAACACATGGCGGGAGCGGCCCTGTGAGCAGGGGCGGGGGGGGGTTGTAATTAATAACATGTACAATTTCCCCCCGGTTTTCTCCTCGAATCCCCCCTCCCAGCACATTAGCTTGTGGAGAGGAGCAGAACAAAGCCCCCCCCCCCCCCCCAGCCCCCCCCCCCCCCCCAGCCCCCCTCTGCTCTTCATCCCCTCCCATCTCTTCCTTCTCAGAGGGGAAGAGTGCAGATGTGAGGAGGGTCAAATAAATAGCCGTGATTCAGCCGCAATCCCACTCTGACATCCACTTAGCCCCAGGTTCCCTCTGCCAGCAGCCACCTGTTGCTCTTCTTTAAACGCTGCTGCCTGGCGAGGAGGAAGTCCTCTCATGTGGAACTGAGCCCCCCCCCCTACCCCCAGACACACACACACACACACACACACACACACACACTCCCAGGAACTGTAATGGCTTAAATAAAATTGTACGCGGCCTCTGAGACGTCATTCCGGCCCTTTACATGGCCCAGAATCATGCAGAGACAGAACAGGAGAGGGAGGAAGAGAGAGAGAGAGAGAGAGAGAGAGAGAGAAAGGAGGGTTGAGGGGGGTGGGGGGGTGAGAGCAGGAGAGAGAGAGAGAGAGAGAGAGAGAGAGAGAAAGGGAGAGCTCCACTTCAGCAATGTGGCCAGATGCTAAGGCCATCAGGTCTCTGTGTGTGAGCAGAAAGACAAAAGTGATTCACAGAACTGGATATGGAGTAGCAAGATGTCGACATCTGGCATGATTTGGTACTGTGACGTTAAGTAAAATACAAAAGGAGAAAAGCGAGCACACTCCCTTTATTTTCCCCTGTTAAAATTCATAACAAACACAAAATTTACATTTTCATTCATATTTTATATTTATGTAATTATTTTTATTTTATTTCTTGAACATGAAGCTTTTGTTGCATATGTGACGTTTCCCCTGCTACAAAATGCAGTACTCATGCTCACATGGGATTGAAGGTTGTTTTTCATGTCAAGGCTTCTTTATACATGCGCACTGAGTTTGGGAAACTTTGCACCAGTAACTTCAAATTACTTAAAATGCTCTTTTGATCAAACCTAATTAAACACAGGCAATTACCAAAGTGAAATTAGCAACATTTAAATGCATCCATTTACTTGATTAAAGTTAGATGATGAGAGTGAGATAAGCGAGGACCAATACTGGCGGAGATGAAAGCAATAGGTCTAGATATTGGGTGTCAGGTGAGGCGCGCGCAGAGTCGGAGTGGGACTGTGGCTGAACAAAAAAAACAAAAACAAACCCACAGGTAAATAAATGAAGAGCGATGACCGTGTCACATCCTCCCGGTCGAGCTCGACTGGGTATCGTGTAAAGCTCAAAGCTTTGCCCCGGAGTGTCGTATGCTCCAGTATTGGGCCCCGGCACAGATCCGCAGGGCCTCTGGTTACAACACAGAGAAATCCTGCCTGCTCGGACCCGGCTCTGTTACTGAGGCCGGAACAAAGATTGAAGGGTCACTGCCTACCTGCGGTAAATTTAGAACCGTCCAGATTTATGGAGCTCAAACGTATCAGAGCAAATCTCTTATGTATGATGCAGGGCCTACAGGCCGCGTTGTGGTCACATTAGCAGCACCGGTGTTGTTACTTCTGTGTGAACCTGCTGAACCAGGTATTTTACCGAGTGTCCTCATGTTAACCAGCAGTGGGGGAGAACAAGCACCCAGCGGGGGAGAAAGCAGCAGAGACTATGGCCTATTGTGTTACCCTGCAGCGCCTGGCCCGGCTGGGTGGCTGTGCATGTATGTGTGGGCCGCCGCTAGCCGGGGAACAGTGAGGCATCTGTCACCTCTTTCGAATCCCCAGAGGAGAGAGAAGCAGGTCCCGAGCTCCACTGGCCTTATTCACGGCAGATGTCATAAAAAAGTCCCACGACATTCATCCAATCGGTAACGTTTAGCAGAGCCGCTACCTCTTACAAATAATTAGCTCAAATTGACCTGTTTCTTCCTTTCTCTCCTTCTCTCCTTCCCTCTCTCTTTTCAGGCACTGATATGAATAATGAGGCAAGGGGTTAACGGCAGGTCACAGAGAGCTCCCTATCTGCCATGTTATTTATTCAGTGGAATGAGAAATTGATCACATTATTGCGTTAAGAGGGACCTGATTCGTTATAATCAGCCCAGTATTGGCAGGCCGGGCCCGGAGGCCTAGCTATTGCATTAGGAATGCTCAGGCAGCCATAGGTCACTGCCGCTCAGGCCATTTTACAACTTCACGTCACCTCCCTGACCTTTTGATGACCACTTTACAAAATGGAGGGGTGGACAAAGACAAAAGAAAAGCAATATAGGGCAGAGCAATATTAGTCGAAGGGTGAACACCATGCATCTTCCCTGCAGGAGACGGCATGCCAAGGGGCAAAGGAGCTGTCATGTCTCCAGCAACTAGCCAGGTATGACAAGTAAAAAAAAAACATGCAAATGTTATACAGCAGAACACTAGTAGGCCATGACCTATAAGCTATATTCCTGTCAAAAAGATTGACATTTATTGGGAAGGCGGTGCCAGGATTAGCAGTAACTCAATCATTCAACGATTTAAAAAAAATAAAATTCCGAGCAGCGGTTGGTTTCAAATGGTTTCTTTGACCGTTCGCCCCTCAACACAACTCCGCAGCATGTTTCCAAATGAATGAAAAACAGTTGAAACGACCAGGTGCACTAACCTATTTCCCCCCTGGTTACATCATGCCAGCTCATTAATCAAATGAGTCCCCCTGTTCTGTTTGCACTAGGCCAGAACATATTGGCTTGTGCTTGTTGATTTAACCATAACACCTCAGCACAACAAAATGGCCTTGGATCTCAAATTAATCTCCAACAAGACTACATTATTTTTCATTTCGTCAACAAACGCCACTTCTTAAATCCAACCTGTTTCTCACTTTAATTCAGCCAAGGCTACTGAAAGTTAGAGGTGGAAAGAAACTAGTTACATCTACTGTAGTTACTGTGCTTTAGTTTATTGATAAAGGAACCTGCTTCTGAGAGCATTTGAGTCTGAACCTGAAAGTCTGAACCTTTACTTCTATTTGAGTAATGTTTTTCTTCTATTTTTGTTTGAGCACATTTTGTATTTGGACACAAGAGTAGTGAATCCTTTGGGTAAAAACAGTCATTCTAGACTTTGTTGATAAGAGCTGAAAGGAGCCATTCACAAACCTTGGCCTGCTAGTAAGACATCATATGATATGCAGGGACCACACAAAATTTGGTCAAAGTTTTTAGTGAATTCACTTTAACTTGGGTCATTTTCTGGACAAGCACTTCTATTTTTTATTTTATTATTTTATTTATTTATTTATTTTTTCTGATATATTTTATTTTGAGCTTTTTCCAATACATAAGCATACAGAAAAATACCAAAAACAGAACACACAGACACCTCCCACCCACTCCCACCTCCCCACCCCACACAAACGCACTAACAAACAAAAAGCCAGATTACAAATCGCGTATATAACAACATGGATGACTGTTAGTTGTCTATGCCAGATTAATCCGTGTCCACAATGTCCACAGCTGCCAGAATGTCCACCAGATCCAAAACTGTCCTGAAGTCCGAGGAAACCATACACCATTGAGGTCAGGGGATGACCAGTGAATGTGCAGTGATAAATAAATGCAAAGAAGGAGATTAGATCGAGATAAACAAAACTTTTACTTTACTTTACTTTAGTAGAATTTAAATAAGGCAACAGTACTGCTACTTATAGCGTACTGAGCAAAATAGTTCAGTACGCTTTTCCACCTCTGGAAAACACTCCTCACTCTCCCTGTCGCCCGCTTTCATCCTCCGACTCCCCAGATTGCTACGGCTGTTTACAGTGAAAAACATCTGCATTGAAATTATTCCACTTCCTGAGGCTTGAATAAAATCAAGTCTCCACAAAACAACAACAGGAAGAGGGCCATTTTTACAATAGCTGTGCTTAAATATGTGCAAGAATTCAGTGACGCCAGTTAGCAGATAGAGGCTGTGTCTGTAGGGACTGATGCAAATAGCAACCTATTTACACATTAGCAGACACCAGGAGAAAGCAATATTCATCAGAGTTCAAACATCGAGCCTCTTTGAACTTTTTTCCCCAGCACTAATGTAATAATATCTGTATTTTTAACCTTTATTTATCAAATTGGAAAAATACCAAAAATTGAATGCATTATCAACTATTTGGTATTAATTCATATTAAAAACAGTAAAGCATGGCTGCCAGTAATCAACATCCTGAGAGATTAATTGCACTGTGAATTCTACATTACCATCTAATGCACTACCACTGCATTAAACCACCTTTTCCCCCTCTTTCAGCAGTATATTTTTGTCCATCATCTTTTTCTCCCTCCTCTCTAGTGCGTGTATGTTGGGCAGAGAGTCGACTTCCCCACAAGCAGACATGGAAAGAGCACTAACTGGTAAATCATTAGCCAATAGCAGCCTCTGCCTAGCCTTATGCTCCTAAACACACACATTTGCTCCAAGGATTTGCTCCACTTTGTGCACAGTGGGCCATGGAGGGGGGAAAAAAAACGACATGTTTTGATTTCACTGTCTTTCAGATTGGTACAAAGTTGATAGGTAAAACATTTGTGGCTGAGAGGGAAAGTGGGACAGTTGGGTTGTATTAAAAAAAAGTATTATTAACAATATTATATGATTAATTAACTGAAATTAATAAAAATAATTGATATCCAATGTGACTGATGTAGTAACAATACCAGGAGGTTGTTTTAAGGTGGATGAAGGCGGATGGCACCCTCATGTTTGCACAGTTTATTGAAAGCATCTCCTAAACTAACTATATACTAACTAATTTACAGTGAAAATCTGAGAGAAAACGACACTTTACCCACTTTACCCCTTGATCATTTTGAATAATTGCCAACTGAACAGTTCAATAACAGGAAACAATATAAAAAGCTATACAATAACCATAAAAGTGCAACGACTTTTTCTCTTAATGTGGTCAACTTTGTCCTTTCTCCAGCTTCCTGTTCTCCCTAATGAACCGAGCTAGCCTCGGGACTCTGAGCAGCTCGGCTTCAGACGCGGGAGCGTGACGGTGAAAAAAGCTGCAGGTACTGGTGTAAACAATCCCCTTCACTCTTCACGCTGCTTGAAACTTGTTTAAAAATGTCTCAGCGTCACCCTGAAACGTTTACACAGGCAATTGTACATGCAGAATTAATCTTACGGGCTTACAATTAAGACATTGAGGAATTTCCCTCGACATGAGATGAGGCTGGCAACCTCATTCTCCGCCAACGGTAGCCCAGAGAAAGTGTGTGTACATAAACCTCCTGCGGTTACTCAAATGCTGTAAACTGTATAACTAAAGATTAGGCCTCATTCATAAGCTGTTTACCTTGTCGATAAATCACCGTGTCCCTCAAGCGACAAGTCATGACAGGGGGCTAAAGACTGGGATTGGCGAGAGAAAGGGAGGGTGGATTTGCATTTTAAACCTGTGTCAAAGTAAAATTATAAAAGTCAGTTACCTCTGAAAGTTCTTATGTGTCCACTTGGTCTGAGATACAAAACAGAATTTATTTATATATTCAAAATCATTTAAAGTCTCTCCATGAATTGTGCTAAATTCAAATCCAGGTAAATCAATATCGGTTATGCTTTGTTGTCGTCATGTTGTGACACCAAGAAAAGCCATGTAACCAAGCTGTGAAGTGATGCTTGCAGAGGGCCTGAAAGTAAACCAAAGTACAACTGTGTTGATTAACTAATATGATTTAATATTAGTCTCATGTTCTCTGAAACACAGCAGGGCTTGGAAAATCTGTTGAGAGCTTGTTGGATAAAGCCAAATGACAATATCAGAACAAAAAGTATTTGTTTTACAATTCAATTACATTTCTAAATCATTAAAAAATTAATTAGATACTATTATTAGAATGTTCTATATTGCTTGACTTAAAAATGTGTGTTATGATGTTAGACTAGGATAAAGCACTGGCTCTAGCCCATGCCAGGTGGTTCCATCTGTGTGTTCTGAGAAGTACAAGTTAAAGCTATTCTGTCTATTGGTGTTTGTGTGAAAACATATTTTTTTTATATATTTTCATCAGTGCTACTAATAGTGAGAATTCAGCTGGTGCAGTACAGGGACTGTCCTGAGGTTGAGAGTCTGTGGGCCCTTGTGAGTCTTGCAAAATGCGTAACGCTGAGTGCCACAATGAAACAATTACAAGTCTAAAAATACTCAAGATAGAGTATTTTATAATGTCTTTGTTGCCTGTAAACACCAGGAATATCGTTTTTACTCTCTTAGGTTGCTAGAACAATTACTTTGGTATTAGAACAATTTCTGTGAATGGTGAACCAACAAACTCCAGTGTGTGTTTCACTGTACAAAGCGTAGCTGCATTCTCTCAGCTACAAGCTCTTCCTTGTAGCTGTGCATGCTGTAGCCCTGCAGCATCACACACTAGTCTGACTCAGTGGATGCTTCAAGAGGTAATAGTGATTTTGGAGCTGATGGATGGTCAATTCTGATTTTTATTTTTTCACCATCCCTTCGCCACACCGACAACCTGCTCATCGCATCTCGGCCAATCCTACTGCATCTCACATGTGTGCTATAGCAGCTAACTGTTTTGAGCATCACCCTGGATTGTGATTGGTTAAAGAACTACAAGCACTGTATTTTTCTTCTGCCGTTATTATGCCAGCTTCAGTCAGACGTTCCTCTTGCGCTGGCACAGAGCTAACATGAAGTGTAGAGGGAGGCCTGGCCACACCAGACTATACTCCCAGACAGACTGGGCTGCGTTTTACAGGCCCGTGAAAAGGCCTGACAGGTTCCTTAGAAGAGGTAGCTCTCCTGCTCAGGCAGAGAACAGATTATACTCCGGCACATTCCTGGAGACGCTGCAGTCTGCTGGACACCCCGGTGCCACATTCCTCATAGTTACAAATAAGTGTTCACTCGATACCCTCTTCAAAAGGATCGCACGGCAGGCCTGCGCCACGCGTCACCCCCGGAGATGATGGACAATCTCGAAAGATGTCAACTGGGTATCATGTCCCTCCAGTAAAAGATAGAATATCTCCACTTTAATTTGACCTGTATGTATCTCTTGTCGCCGCTCGCCTCTCTGCTTACCGCCAAACGATAGTGTGCATTACGGACCATCGAATTAAGCGCGTATGAAACTGTCAGTAACACAGATACACCTGTGTCTAATTATTGACGCACAACAGTATCATATCCCTGTGTGTCCGTACGCCGCAGCTCCGTTACGCCTCTGAGGAGAAGCACCTGCTGTGACAGAAGCCGGAGGGTCGTGACACTGAATTTCTCAGCCGCAGGGGGTGCAGAGGGTCAATTTGTCTCTCCAAGGGTTTTCCTCAGTCACCTTAGTAACCCCACCTTGGATCGATGATGCTTGACCCAACTCCACACAAAGTCAGTCGAGTACACAGTGTGGATGCAGTGACAAGTATGTAGCCATGTTTGAAAAAAAACCCAAACATTAACTCATCGCTGTTGTCAGGTGAAAACCTTGTATCTCCAACATGTCAACTTTTCAGGAACTAAGAAAAACAGCCGCTTTTTTAGTTTGACCACCACTGGTTTTGAAAAGGTTTCATAAACCCAAGGGTTGTAGAAGTTCAATTGAAGCATGTAATCCTTCAACTGAAGTTAAAACATGAAAATCACCGATACTGGAGTTACGTGGTTTTCATCCAAAAGAGACGCCATGTTTATCATACTTTATATACAAAATATGTAGAGTATGTAGAGTAGAGTAATATGTAGAATATATAGAGTAAGAAGAGCTTTCATTTGTCAATCACTGACTTAAGTAACCTGCTGCTAAGTGATAGAATTGTATGGTGAGACGTTTTTCTTATAATGAATATCTAATTTTGGGACAAAACTCTTCAAATACTCTCCACACATTAGGAATTAACAACAGAAACTACCGTGCAATCAGGCCTGCCCTTGTGTGTGTTTTACACAAGCGGGAAGACTGTTTTCACCTGGTAAGGTCACCCTGTGGCCCACACCGAGTCTGGCAGGGCCAAGGCAGCGTCTGAGAAAAAAGATATCCAGTCCCATTTACGACGGGCCAGCCTAGTAAAGCTGGAGTCAGTCTGCAAGTGAAGGGTGGAATAAAGGACTTTCTCAGGTTTAGAAGGGCCAGGCTGAGCGCAGTGAGGCCCCGTCCCACTGAGAGCTGTGCCACTGGAAATGAAACTCGCACTGCTCAGCTAATCACTAAGCTATGTGATAACAACATGACTCACGAACGTTTCATCTGCTATGAAAATTCCCCCTTTGACTTCTGTCATCGAGCACCTGATTTGAGCTGAAAGTTCACACATTGGGATATCATAAGATAATTTCTACCATTGCTCTGATGGAACAACAGACATCGAAATAGGAACAAATATTTTGTTTTTCAATGTAAATTATCACTAAGTTGCATGATGTGCATAAATATGTTCACCCCCCTAAAAGAAGTGGTTTACCTCTAAATACCTGTTATTGCAACATATGGGATTAAAGAAACCACCAAACAGCCAAAACTGCTTACAAACACTCTCTCATTAGGTATGATATCACTGACAAAGTATGTAAGTGGAAACGACCAGTTTTACATTTTTGGTCATGGACCTCTGTGGCGGCACATGGGCCCTTTGTCAGAGTGGGATTATCACTAGCGAGCGCTCACAAAAGGAAATGCTTGTGGAGCTACAGTAACAGAAGGATAAAATCAGCCGTGTGATGATTGGGGTGACACATTTGTTTGGCTGTAATGAAAATAAGCCCATTGATGGTGCATTCAGTCATAGGCCCTCGCCCTCCCGCCCCACATCCTGTCTCTTTATCCTTCATAGAAGTGGCAGACAGATAGCGGCTCGGGGGATATTGCGGCAGCCAGTGGGTCAGAGGGGCTGAGGGGTGGGGTGTGTGTGTGTGTGTGTGTGTGGAAGCAGATCTATCAGCCTGTCACTTTGCATATAGTGCTGATGTGTATGACGGACCTGTCTCTCCTGCTGACCCGCAGCTAAACAATTTATGGTAATCTACAGGCCTAAAGTGCATTCAGTTACCACAAAGAATGACCTGAATGAGCAAAGAACAAGTTAAGCCAATTACAAATTTCAATACGTTTTTTTCTTTATTTATTCTATATTTCAAGAGGTGTCAAATGTCAAAAACATACAGTAATAGACTGACTGTAATAAGGTAATGTAAGGTTGTGAATTAGTCAATATTACAGATTTACATATTTTGTATTGCTTCATTTTACTGTTTTGTAATCTCTGCTTTATGTTATAAGCTATTGATGACATCCCAATCCCACTAGAGATTTATGAAGTATCTGTTTATATATCTACATATGTATTGTGAGCATTCTGAATTGCACTATTACATACCGAACAGGCTATTTTCATTACAAATTTCAAACTGTCTTTCTTTTCCAAGTTTTGTTTACTGGATTATTCTAGTCATCAAACATGGAAATAATGAATAGTGAATGAGACTATTGAATGAATGAAACAAGAATGAATGCATTGTGGTGATGGCAGCTCAAATAAGTGTAACGAACCTGCCTACATAAAAATGTTAGGCTGTCATGGCAATTCCGATTGCGCTGTAGTAAAAGTCAAAAAACTACACAGTACAGTCCAGTTTTTTTAAGATAGCGAGATATAATGAACAAAGCTTGTATTAAGGGTTTTTGGGCCTCCTCCCCATCCATATCACTGCTCTCTTCTTGACACAAGGCAGAGGACCACACCGCAGCCAGGCTGATAAATAGCAGGCTAATCAGGCCTGATGCTAAACCCAGGGCCCACTGGAACCGTTTGATCCTGGGATAGCGGCTGTGACTCACCCTGCTGCCCTGTGTGTGTTTGCCACTGGGCACACACACACACACACACACACACACACACACACACACACACATACACACACACACACTGTGAGAACATCGCTACAGGAAACCTGCCTTTAATGTACCACAGGGGCAGTTGGATGACTTCAGACTCACTGTATCCGTCACTGTATCTGTCAGACATCTACCCCCCCGCCCCGCCCCGTCTGCCCCAAAGCCCTGGGCTCAGACCTGGACAAACCCCCGGCTGGCACACACAGGATCCAGATCTGTGTTCGACGCGCACATGTTCACAGTGTCGTCGAATGTTGAACGGTGTAGTTGCATGCAGCTGTTGTTTAAGGGCTCAGAGAACACGACAAAGAGGGCAGCAGACATGCAGCCAGAGGATTTGGCTTCTAGCGGCTGCACCAGCAAAGCATCTGCCTCGGTGAAGAGTCTATAAGCAAGACACCGAATCCCTGAAACCCTGACCCTGCGCTCTGATGAATTCCCCAGGGCGATCAATGAAGTATGATATTATTATCATCATATTATTAGAAGGCAACAGCCTGCCTGTCTTGGAGCTCCAAGCTGGACTCCACATCCCTCCCACTCATTCAGACACACACAGAGATAGGAGGATCAATCCCTGGCTCCCTTCCCCTGCCACCCACTAAGAGCCTCCTAGAATAGGTGCATCAGTGTATTTTTTATTTTTTTTTAAGAAATATTTTGGTTTACTTTCATCCTTATTTTTGGATGGGATATCAATGAAAAAGACGCAGAAGAAATGTCTGTTTTGTTACTCTATCGCTGAGTGATATGACTCAGTAGTGATTCAGCTCACACAGTTCAAAGCTTTTATTTGCTATTCTAAAAGGTGTTTTCTGAGAAAAATCCACTGGCACTCAGAAAGTGATGTGTTTTATGTTTACGGCAGCAGCAACTGCATTTTTTTGGAGTGAATAGAAGAAGAACTGGTTTGCTGGTATGAGCAGCGATAGCCACCATGGCTGAACAGACAAATAAAAGACCAGTAACTGCAGAAGCTCAAACAGAAAAAGACACAGTACTGGACACACTGTTTGATTGACAGGTGATCTCTGGGAAGTGCAGAGCAGAAACACCACAGCAATGAGCGCTGAGCAACAAAGACGTTGCTAAAATAAAATTTAAAAAGAAACAGGATCTCGCAGATTACCAGTTTAAACAAGGGCATTTTGTCCTCCCTCCCCAAGAATAATTTGAAATGCCCTTTTTTGTGCTCGAGCATCTACCAGCCCCCACCTCTCCTCCCCCAAAGTGTGTGTGCGCGCTCTGACATCTTGTTGGTGGTATTAGGTGTTACACAGGGGTCCATTTCCCTCTCAGCTCTCTGAGTGGAACACACCCGCTGTGGCATGGCTCCCCCTTGGCTCCATGTGTGACAGTAATTTTACACAGCCGAGGCCCTCGGTCCCGGAGGTGGGCCATTAAAGTTCAGGTGAGGTTAATTACAGAGAATTGTTAAGCCTGCTGCTGTGCGCTGGGCGGGTGGGAGGGATTTGACGCCTCCGATGCTGATGCCTGTGTGACACGACTCCGCGGGCTCGGCGGGTGTTCAGCAGCAGATTTACACACAACACCTACAAGCGCCAATCATTCACTGAAACAGCCCCAAATTAAACCCCACAACACAGCCAAAGGGAAATACTACAGCTTGTTATTAGACTCAGCATTGAAATTACCACACACAACATACAATTCTCCATGCAAAAAATACCCAGAAATTGACTGTAACTGCCTTTAAATAAACAAATTTAGGAAATTATTTTGCATACACAGAGAGCAATCTGTAATTTCTAACATGAAATATATAAATATGGCTATATAAAGGCTATATAAACCCTGAGACAAGCCAAAAGCAGATCCTGGAAAAAACAGAAAAGAGAGACTCAAAGACGCAGTCTGCAGTGTTTGAGTAAGGATGAGATTATATTGGATTAAAGGGGATTTTTGCAATGCAAATGAATGCACCTCAAATCAATAAGGCCTGTTCTACTCAATATACAAACTAATTAAGAGGTAATACAATCAAACCAGAATAAAATAGATTGTGCAGCTTCCTCAGAAAGAAATCCAATCAAACCTTTTTATGTGAAAAGATAAAATCTAAAGTGATCTTTCTTTGTACGAATAATGACCTCGGCTTTGTGTCCATTTAATAAGGAAAACTTGTCTTAAGAGGTTACGCTCAATGTGCATATTCTAATCAATATGAATTACATAGGGTTTTATCTATGTTATCTGCTCCAGACTGCTAAGCTAATTAATGTTTTATCGAGTGTTTTAACTCAATTATTTTACAAAGTCAAAGAAAGGTTCAACACAATTTTCTATGAGCAGCCAGTACATTTTCAACGGAGTGAAAGTAGTTTAGTTCTCTTGGAGAGCTTCCAAGAGACACAGCATATGCGTTATACTTCAAAACGTATTCAATTTAAATATTTGAATTAATAAGCCACCACAAAATAAATTGAAGTGTGGTGCGCATGCGTGTGTACAATACAAACACACACAAGGTGTTTCTGGTTGTTGGTGGAGTGCAGTGCCGCTCTGACATGGTGTTACATTTTGCATCGTATCTGCCGGGTATCATTACTAAAGTTTGGACGAGTCCCCCCTCCTCTTGCGCTTCATTCCAGCTGATTGCTCATTTTCTAATGCTAATGGTGCTGGGCCGGGGCTAGGGTTTCTCCCCTGTCAGCTGGCCACTGGGGCTGTGGGACGGATCTAATGGGCTCTGACAGGAGGGAACTGATCTCATTCAAAGGGGATTTGATATGTGGCATGAATGTGGTGACCCTCAATGGACATATTAATGACCGTTATCATTCACAGACTTTGTGCCATTCATAAAGCCCTTTTCTGTTGGACGCACCGGTGCTGCGCCAAAAGCCATGACTTATGGATGAGCTGGCCATATATTGTTTTCACTGCCTTTTAGATAACACGTCCAAGTGACTCAGGGTGCTGCTCCTGTGGCGGAGGGGGCGGCTAGTCAGATGGTTTGAGCAGCATAGTGCAGTAAATAATAACATGGTGGGTGTTGTTTACAATTCAATTACAACCACACACTGGCAGAGGAAAAACAAAAGCCTACAGTCACAAGAGACATCAGTGTGGAGTCACACAGTCAATATTTAGCTTTCCCCCCACTGCTGTTTATGACCGAGGTGCTTCTTCATGCATTCCAAATATTGTTTGGCCTGTTTTGTGCACTATTCCTATCTTTCCCCCAAAGAAGGTCATTAAAATGGATGAAAAGAAATATATTCAAATTAATCTTGAGAAGATTAGGGAGAGTTCTACTAAAATGACTGGAGATATTTTTGCATATGGTTGCAAGTGGTCTTATCAATAAGTAATATAAAAGTTTAGCAGTCCAAGCCAAAAGCTGAATTACTTACTGACCAAAAAAGATCAATGAATGAAAAATCAATGTATTTTAAATTAAATGTTTTAGTCCTTGAAATAAATGATTGCATGAATAATAAATTAATTACATAAAGCCAAATAGCCATCCATACCCATCAATATGCATCTAAGTTCATAAGCTCATGAAAAATGTGACTGGGGCCAACGGAAGGAAAAATAAGGTTACAATCAACATGTGGACGCTTTTGAATAAACAAGGTTTAAAAAAGGAGAGCACAGCTTGTGCACAAAATGGAGCAGCCACAATTAAATGTCTCGGGCAGGATGTTCATCAGTGTGTGGTTTTCCAAAAAATCCCAAACAAATCTAGCCTGTCTATAAACGGGAGAGCCAGCCGGAGAAAGTCATATTCAGGCATACATGCATCCGGTACGAAGTGAAGAGGACCAGTTCTGAGCTGAAAAGGGTAAAAACTGTTGCAAACACATGTGGCCGAGCAGCTGCAACTTGAGCTATCCTGCCCGGTACCTGGCTAAGATATCTGTCAAAAACCCATGCGCCCGTCAAAAGAACAACAAACACATGATGCAACATTCAAAGGTTCACTCGCCGTGTATTAATCAACAATCTGAGTGGGCAAATTCATCATCTGTCAAATTAACATTCGATTTCTATTTCTATTTTTTTTTTAGCAAAAGTAAACATGAGAAATGAAATGAAAGTTCCTCATGAAATCAAAGATTCTCTGCCTTCACTTGGAAGAGGAGTGCGTGTGTGTGTGTATATGTGTGTTTGTGTGTGTGGGTGTGTGCGTATTTGTGTGTGTATGGGTGGGTGGACGCTTGTTTTTCTTTCCAAATCTGTCAGGAAAAAAAGGGAATTGTGCATCACGGACGGGTACAATGACAAAATTATTACCAACCTCTGCATTAGGGGTTACTATGATTAATTATGAGCAGATTCCAGCGTGTGCCATTCCCCCGTTCCCCCTGCATGCTTTATTAGCAGGGCTGAGGTGCAGATACGAGCGCTACAGCAGCTTGGGAGGTGCTGGGAAGTGTTTCTTGACAGCTGCGCAGGAAGTTACATCCCTCCACACGTCGAGGTGTCGGCAGCAGCATTTTAACATTTCCTATTTTAATCTCAGATTCCTTGCATGTGTCAACTTTAAAATAAAGTTCTGCTTCCGCATCCTTACTGCCTTCTAATAGCAATCTGTTCATTCCCACTAGATGCCACAAGATGCCTGCTTCAAACCTGGCCCGCGTTTACTCTTCCTGGGCTACAAAGAGGTCCCAGATCAGTTGTTCTGAACATTAAGTATTCTCAAAAATTTGCTGATTTGTGTCTATTTGAAGAGGATTCCAAAATGAGAAACCCCCCGTTTGGTAAAAGTCACACTTACTCTTGATTTAAAGTGCAATATTTAAAACAAATCTCTTTAAAGGGCAGAGGGTAACTGAAGTCCTTGGTTGACAAAATTACACTTTTACAAATTTAATTGGATTGAGTATTCTAGACATATGGAATGATGAACTTCAGGTGATGATTTTTTGCAAAATGGATATATTGCATTTTGGAAGACAGCTCCTCAGTTGTTAATTGAGAAAAAAACACTAATCTAAAGAGGGAGTGCGCAGAGGAAAAAATAGGCCAACCGAACCACATCTGATGCATATTGTGTATTACACTCAACATTTAAAGAACACTACAAGCTGCTTAACCATCATAAAACAGATGTAAGAAAACAGAGAAACCAGCCACCAACAACATTCCCAAAGCGCTGTTCTTCAAGGCAGCAGGACATTTTTTTTTTTTTTTTTTTCGCCCGGCTTCCTCCACAGCCTGGAAAATCCTCCCCACATTACTACCATTGTGAGAGCTACTTTGCTTTCACAGTCCAAAGATCAAAACAGCAGCCATGTTTCCAAGGAACAAATGTCTTACCAGCTGGGCCGGTGTGAACACAGATATAATGCTGACAGGAAGCTGAGGCAGTCACTTGTAGAGCCAATTATGGGCAGAGCCGTGGGGGCAGGTTTACAAACACCGCTTTTCTTGTGTCGCGCTGCTCTGAGGTATATGATTAACTTCCTCGCCAAAAGTACCCAGGCAGCCCAGACTCTGCCCTCTTGGTAGGTGGCAAAGCTGGTGAGTCGTGGCACGGCCCGATCCGCGCCAGACTGCCCGGCAAAACAACAAGCCAAAAGAGGTTTGTTTTGCTGCTGTCATCGCCGACTGTATTACCACATTCTTTTCCTTTTAACGGTGCTTCTTTAGGACGTGTTTTCACATTTGGTTAGGTTTTACAGTGCTGCTATCACTGGGAGAATGCAGGTTATGAGGCCTCTCCTGAAGCCGCAGAGGCTATAGGCGCTCTCCATTAGAGTCAGGAGGAATTCAAGTTGACCCATCCAAAGAAAATACCTTTGCTTTTGGGGAACTAATTACAGGCCTTTCCCATGAATGGAGGTTGAAGGAGCAACTTAATTAACCAGTCTCTAGATTACCCCGCATTATTCCTCTGCTGGATTCCCCCGACCAAAATCATTTTCTCGAGGATCACAAGACTTTTTCCTGACAGTTAAGCTAAAAATAAAATAGGGGGGGGGGGGAAGTAATTCCCTGGTGTTCAATCTTGTGTGGAATCAAAATAAGGAGTGTCCACCGTGAGCGGCATTGTCATGGTGGCAGAGCAGGGTTACCAGCAAACAACAGTCTTTTAACTAGCCATGGTCTAGCAGCCCTCCTTCACTGTCGCATTTAAAAAGTTCCTTTCACTGCATCTGCCCTATTTGTGCGGCCTTTTCTTCACCTGACTTGCTCAAGAGATTTGCTTTATCTTAAAGGTCATTTCATTCAACCGGGCAACAAACAGAAGTGAATATAACTGTCCCCAATCTTTCCCTCGCAGAATTCATGCTTGAGTTGCCTCAAATAAAGCAGGCCCCTGCCAGCGAGAAGAAGGACCTCAGAATGTAGGCAGCTCTATAGAAAAGACTCCCTGTATCATACAGTCCCCCTTTACAACTCAACATTTCCATTTAATGACACCCTACATATTAACCCTGGTCAGCATCCAATTACACAGAATAAGTGAATTATCTGTGCCAGCGTGCAATTTGAAAATGTTGTCATGCAACGTGGGGCGACGGGGGGAGGAAGGGCCCTTTTTTCATTAATCCGCCGTTCATTAAAGTGCGAGCCTGTGGGTTATTTCGAATCCATTAACTCTGAATACAGGTGATTCCCACTCCCTTTTACACAGGACCACCGAGATTCCCTGTCAGGGAGCGTTGTACGGGTGTAGAGTGACACCAACACAACTGATTTGATGAGCTTTCCTCCCTGGGCCAGCACTCAACCAAACAAACTGGCCGGGCAACCAACAGCACTCCATTCATATTTAATCACGGCCTGCTAACATCGCTCCCGGATAACATTACACCACGCAGAAAGGGAGGGAATAAAAGAAGGGAAAAAAATCTTAAAGGTTATTTCAGGGTGGGAAATAAGCTAAAAATGTTGATGCTTGATTTTGCAAACACAAAGAGACTTACTGATAATTTCATCCACCTTATGGATACGTGTGTGGAGAGTCAGCGAGGGCAGTTCTGAGTCCAGCCAACCCATCTCTCATTTAATGGCATGTAAATAACACCAGGTGGTGAATATTAAGTATCAAACGTGGGACACGGCAGTCTGTGTCACATGACCCACCACTCTGTGGGTGTAAAGTCACCACTGGCCTCCCAGGCGACAAGCTTCTGTGTGTGTGTGTGTGTGTGTGTGTGTGTGTGTGCTTTTGTGTGTGTGTGCAGGTGAATGTGTATATATTTCTGCTCCTGTGTGTGTCAGCGTGTAAGCGTGTGTTTGGGGAAGGAGGGGGTTTGAGTTATGTGCAAGAGGACAGGAGAGATGAGCAGATGAGAGGTGGCTGAGTCCAGCCAAGCCATGTCAGGTTACTGAGCGCTGCTCTGGGATCAGACCTGCTCCCATGACTCATCACTGAGCTGCAGATACACACCAGGGACCGTCTCTGTGCTTTAAAGCTCTATGTGATAACTTGGCACGTCAGCGGCTACTCTGGTCAGAAGTCGCAACTGCACTCTGTCGACTTTACTGCCATTGCATTTTTAATAATGTCAGAAAACAAACAAGCGTGTGCTTATTGACCACATCGTAGTTAGCATTAGCATTAGCATCTCCTAACAGTACCCGGATTTTACGTAAAACGCATTTTACTCCTAGAAAAAAAAAAATACTCCTAGAATGCATTGAACATCACAGATTGATCTATAACGAGTAAGAGTAGGGTGGAATTTTTTAATTTTTATTTCTTATTGTTTTGCAATCTGACCACAGGCTACCATCATGACAAACTAGCAAAAATAAGAAATAGTTGTCTAGGTTTAGTTCACCAATGATCTAAAAATACATGGTTTGGATGGGGATCCGTGAGCGGGGATGTAACCCTAGTATGCTTTCACTGTTTTGTCTCCCATCTGGCTGCACCTCTCCACATGTATCTATTCTGCTACTGTATTGTATTATCAATACTCTTTGCAGTGAACAGCTAGCATGGCAACCAGGATGCATGAGAGACTTCCTCAGATGCACCATTAATTGCTGACTAATACACCACCCGTCTTATCCTGCTAGTATACCTCATGCTCCTCCATCTGTATAGGATAGACTGTCATCAAGAGTCGATAACTAGGCCATGGAAATGAGACACTAATGCTGGGGAACACACACACACACACACACACCCTAGTCTAACTTGTGCTTTTTAATCTGTATAGGAGAGACTATCATTAACAGTTGAGAGCTATGACTTGGATATGAGATACTAGTGCTGTGGAATAGTCACGTAAACACACAACCCACACACACACACACACACACACAGAGCATCATCGTCTGTTGGCGTGCTGGCGCCTGTCACTCAGCGGGGGCCTGGAATATGCACCGGGGCCATCGACAGGCGTCCGTGTCAATGCCTGACAAACCTCAAGGCACCAGGCTGTAATTGGAACGACTGGCCTAATCCTCAGATCAAGACAGACTCATTGACAACCTAAGCGGGCGGCGGTCCCAACAGTGCCTTATTAGTGGAGCTGGCCTCTTCGCTGGGCGCACTGATGTCATCACTCCCAGCCAAAAGACGTTGCCTTGGCCAAGCAAGGCATTTCAGAGAAGTGCACAATAATGTGTGGATGGATGTATTATATAGGCTGCTGTGCTACTGTATGACAGCAATGTATGTTTTTAACCTTTATTGATCCAGAGAAGGTTTGTTGATTATGCATGTTTGCCTTCGGCAGCGCCCTGCTTTACATTCATATTCACATTCTGTTCCACACATTCACACCTGGGAGCTGCATGGTACAAGCAGGGATTGGGCACTAGCCCACCAGATAAGTTATTGCTAGCACAGTATAGATACAGTAATGTAATATTCAAGTTTAACAAGGCAGATCATGCTTTTGTATATTTCATATAGTATTATTACTAGCTCAATATAAGTAATGTAATATTCAAGTAAATTAAGTAATGCCTCAAAATTACATACATTATATTACAATTATATACATTATATTATAATTATAAAGGCAGGCTGAATACTACATAGTGAGTTTATTCTAGTCTGGTCTAGTCTTGTTTATTTATATAGCCCTTTATCACATTCAAGTCTCAAAGGGCTTTACATACCATCATGTCATATACCATACTACATCGTTTATCTGTATATAGCCAGTCCCTACCGGTCCTCTAGCTCTCCACAAACACCCTTAAGGCGCATTCACATCTACAAAGATAACTACAAAGTGCAGAAATACTCTACACCAATGAGCGGACAAACGGGTGAGCTTAATTTCATGCTCTGGATACAAGCACAGTCGACTACTGTTGGCCACTGAGCAGCTCCACTAGAGCAGCTGGGGGTTTAATGCCTTGCGAATCAGCAGTGGCTGCACTGTGTAGTACTGTGTGTGTGTGTGTGTGTGTGTGTGTGTGTTTGTGTGTGTGCACTCGAGAGAGTCTGCTCTTCTGTTGATGGGACCCTAGCCGATCTGTATAGGGCAAAGAATGACCCTGAGTGCCAGCATAGAAAAGTGAATCATCAGCTATGGGAGCCTAACCCGCCCAGACAAGCCTCCAGCCTGCAGACAGTACAGTCCATGTGAGGAATCTCCCCGGACTAACACAGCCTGCATCGCTTGGAGCAGACAGCTAGCAGATAGCCTCTCGCACCCATCCAGCCTCAGTAGAAATAGCCACGGCGCTCTCTTGAAATTGCCCGATGTCCCTTCCCCTCACCTCCCAGATGGGTAATCTGCTCTCTGATGGAGGGGAGCATGTAGCAGAGGCCGGCTCTGACACCTTCTTGGCAGGGCCGCACAGTCTGGCTCCAAAACCCATTTTCAAGAGCCAAGATGCCCAAACCCCCGGCACACTGTGTTCATTTGTAGCCCCTTCTGAGTGCCTGGGATCTCCTGTCACTGAGCATATCAGGAGCTTCAGCATGAAGAGAGACACATATACACTCAAAACAAGTAAGAGCAAGTACTAATGCTTAGCATCTCAAAGATAAGGTGTCACAATTCAATGAATGCAGCCCTACCAGTCCAGTGGAAGAAAAATAAAAATAAAAACGTGGAATGCAAATCTAGAGATTATTTACCCTTATGCAACTATTAAGTTTCAAATCATAATACACTGGGAAGCCTGAAATGGTCATATGATATTGCAATTAGTTACTGCACTTCATTTCAAGGAACACAAAAGTGTACTCTTCATTCAACGTGCTGAGCACTCTCTGGCAGAACCTGAGAGCCATCAACTTCATGCAGAGCATGACATGAGTGTTTGTGTGTATGTATGTGTACGCACGTGTGTGTGTGTGTGTGTGTGTGTGTGTGTGTGTGTAGTTCCTGGCTTTTGTAAAGGCACCAGGAAGCTAGAGCCATCCACCCAGGCATGCCTGTGCAGTGTAACCAAGGCTGACTGGCTGACCTCAGACTGTGTGGGCTCTTTAGCAGAAGATGAAGGAGCTTTTTCATTGACACAGGAACAGGAGGTATCGCCTTCCCCTTGCAGCAAGACTCATTCAGGCCAGACACAATGCGTTATTATTGGTTTTGAATTGAAATGTTAATTTTGGGAACTGGGCAACTGGGGCTGAGAGCTTACCGTGCTCATTTCTCATTTTTCACTCTGCCGAGGCGCTCCGTCTCGATGGGGAGGGTTAACCCTCGACGCTCCTCGTGTTACAACACCTTAGTTTAACAGCGTGGGGACTGGGGGCCTGCGGGCCACAACCACAAACACAGGGTATGGGAGCTGAACACGGGAAGGTCAGTGGCAAGAGGTGAAGGCTGGGAGGTGAAGTCTGCGAGACACCGGTCCATAACCGCTGAGGAGCCACTATTGATCTGCAGGCCACGCTGGAGAAAGCGGCTCTTCCAGGGCTGGTGGTGTGAGGCGGGCAGGTCAGCACTATGCTATACAGCCTCACAGAAATGAGTGCATCAGCAGGCCGGCAGATCTATATGACGGGAATTAAACGGCATAATCAAATTGTTTGCGCAACCATTTAGCATCTCATTCCCCTGCTGCCCGGGGCCAAACTGACCACTGGAGACTGGCCATCCGCAGCAGTAACAAAGTAGGGCAATAACTAACAGCGATTAAAGGAATATTGATGGCCTGTGACACACAGCATCCTGAAAAATGCTATTTGGTCAAATAGCTGCAATAATTAAGTATATGAGGGTCAGTCAATTTTATCTGCTGCTTTTATTTGGATCGATTATTTAGTAAACAGGCCAAGCCTCAGAGAGCATTACTGCTGAATGGGGCGTTGATTTCATACTGCAGGTACTTCAGCCAAGTCACATAGTAGCAGCTCATGGTGAAGGAGAAACACACAGTGGTAGTAGCATTACAAATATCACTAGCATAAAGGATTGAAGACACTCCTAGGATGCACAGAATGATACAAAATAAGACATTTTTGTGTTTTATATTTTCTTACATGAACTGAAAGTTCACATGGTCACTTATGTGTTGACCTAATTTTCTGATACTTTTGAAATTGCTAAAAAACCAATCCTGATTCCTGAAAAACGTACTTACTTTTTTTGCCTGATTCATGAAAAACGTACTTTTTGCAGATACGAAAGCAAGGACATACTGTAAAATATTCTCACCCATGACTGATAAACATTAGCTGAAAGCAAAAATAATGAGTTTTGGCTAAGTAAAACCTTGGTGCATTTAATGTGATGCAGTGGTTAAAAATAAACTCGGCCATTTAGAGGCTTCTCTCAGAGTTGATTGATTAAACATTAACCTGCTGGATCTGGGATATTTCCTATTAATCACAGGTGGTGCAGACTTAACTGAGCATGAGGTAGGCACGCACACCCACACAAGCAACATATAACACACACCCACTTACACATGCATGAAATCATGCAATCATAACAAAACATATGCCATTTGGTGGATGCTTTAATCCAAAGCACCTCACAGCACCATGAGTGCTGCACTTTTAGCGTTGGTGGACCCAGTGGGAATCAAACACCTAACACTGGCAGAGCATTTGAGCTCTAAAGAACTGTAACCATGCATACATACACACACACACACACACACACACACACACATACACACATCTCCATATCAAACAGCACATTGTGGGAATTGCCATGAGCTAATGCATTTCTTATCTTACATTCGATTACACATTTCACAGAGGAAGACATTTCCTCTCGCCTGCAACAAGATGTCCAGTGAGGAAACCAACCACGAGTAGAGGAGAAGAAGAATGAGCAGTGTTCAAAGGAGTGGGTGGCAGAACTCTGATCCTCGTCCATTAGATACCTAGTATACATTGTAGGAGTCCAGAGCCCCATCGAAAATACAGATCAAAATCTCTATCAGCCCTTACTCGTTTTCCCACAGTCAGTGACCGGGCAGAGGAACCTATCACACTCCAATAACGTCACTGAATATTCATGCTCCTGTAGCGGCCCATTGCTTTGATCTAGCACTGATGTGGGTGGCCAGTATCCTTCACTATAACAATCCTCAACTTGGGTCTGACAGACACTAAACCTGCCTCGGAAATAGCTACATTTTTCTCGCCCGTAACCCTGGGTGACTTTTTTTTTGTACTCAAACTGCCCGAGGAGGCTTTTATGAGAAAATGACAAAGTAAATATCCTTTCAGCTGTTTCCCTGATGAATAATGTACGCAGAGGCTCAACACCGAAACGAGAATGGACTGCTTTCAAAAAAAAATCCAACAGCTTCGGGCTTGTCCTTGCACATCAGCTGTCATCGTGTGATGTGGGTGGCGGTACTGGTGGCGGAGGCTCATGGCGGCGCACAGGTGCCCTTTTCACTCCCAGGCCGAAAATGACAAATTCAATAAACTCAAGGCATCTCTCCGGAGCACCTATGGAATCAAACACACCTGACAAGGGGCTGAAGGGCTCCTTCCTAGTCACTCTGACGCTCCCTCTTGACGCTCAATATCAATATCGCCGTCCGCAGCCATGGGAGCGGAATATCTTTCCGCCCTGCTGGCATGCTTTGGCACTGTGAGAAAAGGGGAAGAATATGTGTCAGGGGTTGTGGGACTTAAGGTTAGATTGTGATGAGGAAATTGAATCTGCGAGATGACATTAACAGAGAGTGTCCACAAGTCTGTGTGTGTTTAAGCCCCAGAGCAGACAGCCTGGCTAGGGTTACCAACCGTAATTCTGATGGTGAAAGGGACACAATCAGCCTACTTAATCTCGAAGCCGGTCTCTTAAACGAAAGAAAGACGATCTGTCTCCATTCTACTGTACAAAACAAGGAAACATGTGATTCATCTCAAAATGGAAATGCACATTAAATTAAATTTGCTGTTCGAGGCAATGAGGAAAACGCTTGCCTGCTAAGTTTTCCTCTGATAACAACAAAGGTGGTTGTACCCAGTCAAAAGAGCCAGTCTCATAAACCTAGCCTGACTTGAAAGAACAAACCCTAGACACCAAATTTTAAAGAATTAGCATCACAATGGAGTAAATGTCCCCCTCGCCGTAAAAGCCTACTAAAACGGCCCTGCAATTTCAGTGGTGATGATAAACTGGGAGACACAGACAGCAGGAGCACTGTGGGTAAGACAAGCCCTTACTGTATGTTCATTAGCATCCCTGAAGGATCCCATTTGACGATGAGGGAAACGGAGCGCTGTGGCCGTTCTGCAAGCATGAGTGCCTTATTAAAGAATAGCCAGGGAGCCTCCAGTTTGGTGTGCCTGGTCCACGAGGAGCTCACATTAGGGCTCCCACCTGTTTGTCTGGGTACTCCTTTGACACAATAGGTCATGAAACGCAATATGGGCCTGTGCCTCTCTTTCTCACCACACAAAAGGCAAGGAGCGGATGAACTGCAAGATAAATGACCTTGACGTTTGGACGGTCTCCAGATCGCTGTGCCATAAAAATAAACCACGCAAAGACTATCTTCAAAACCCTCATAAGACCAAAGCGCAACTTAAATGGAGAACAAACAGGAGCAAAGTGAAAAAAGGAAAAAAAAGTGTTGGGTTTGGGCGGATGGATATTTCCTAGAAGACTTTGATTGCTCGTCTGTGATAACTGTGAGAGTCCACAGGCCCAAGAAATCCGGCTTGATGTTTGTACTTACAATCTAGTCTTCCAGCCAGCTGTGTACACGCTGCAGACGCTCTCCGTTTTCCACAGGAAACGCCACGATGAGAACCACAGGAAGACGACAGGAGCATGAGACGGCTGGAGGAGAACGACAATGTACATGAGGATGAGGTTTAGATGAATTGAAAATCAATAAATCCACACTTTTCTATACAATATGATACCATTTATTGTCCTGAGGGAAAGTTCAGGTTACAAGGCTGACACAAAACTGCAGTCCATATCGTACGCAAAGAGGACGACATTCAACACACTCACCAGTTAACATCATTCACAGTTAAATTATCAGTCTATAAGTCAAGCAATGTGGACTCAGAAAATGTACAACATATTCACCAGTAACAAGCATATAAAATATTCATATTCATACATTTGGGTATCAAAAGTATTTAATAAATCCTACATTTCATTTGGCCAATCAAGAGAAGTAGTGGACCGAAGCTCTTTGGGTGAACCAGAACAATCTTTGTTTGTTCAGTCCCTTGTAGAGAGATACACACAGTCTATTGTTTACTGTATGTCTTGCACTGTCCCCTTGTCCCTGTATGTGTCAGTTTGTCCTGTATCACTTTTAGTTGTCAGTATGTTTCTGGACCAATGCCACAAACCAATTTCGAGAGCAGAACATGCGTCAAAGCTGCACTAGGCAACTTCGCACTTTTACGGCCCCAAGTGGCAGGGGGAGATAACTGTTTGTATTTTTGAAGGTTTGAAGGACATCATCACCCACACAAAAAAATGTGACCTCAGTAAACTGCACACACCTTGGACCTAAATTTCTTCTTCCTTGTGGCTGGTAAACTAACCCTAATGTCCAGAGAAAGCTACGTCTAGCTTTCGCTCGCTCACTGCTGTTTAGGAGAAAGTTTTGTATTTTGCTCTTAAGTTTCGATTCTCAACTTCCCACCACTGACCATACGCAACACCTGAAATTAATTTGGGAAAACGGGGCGAATCTACAGTGTGCCACTTAGTGGAGATGGGACGCGGCCCCAATTTATGATTTAGGCTGATAAGCTGTGTGTATTTTTACATTAAAACCTTGCCTAGTGCAGCTCTAACAGCCTGTAACAGCAGCCAAAGCAGGGGGTTCTCGCAGCGAGCAGCCCTCAGTGCAGGCCCATCACCTGGGAGTGATTGACAACGCGGGCAGGTGTGGCCGTCCGTCCAGGGAAAGTGAACCGCGGCCGGCTAACTGAGGCTCCCCATTGTTCTCGGCGGGTCTTTGATCTCCCAGCAGTAGGCCGGCACCTCGGTGGGGAGTCCAGGCCGGGCCCCAGGCTACGGTTTGTATCGACTCAGGAGGGCTGACAGCGGCAGGCGGAAGACGTGGGAGGAGGCTCCGGCTTCCCAAGACAGCCGCCGTGCAGCTTCTTCTGGACTTGACCTGTGAGCTCAGGGCCCAGTGGACTGTATGAATGAAAACAAAAACATTTTATTTTTGTTGCCTGAATTAGAGGTCAACAGAACAGTCATGGAGCTGTTTGCATTTTTTTTTTTTTACCAGAAACTAACTTCTGAGTTCAATGTGAGTCACAATGACCACAAATTGGAACTATGTAATGAGGGAGGGTGCTGGTATATTTAGTGCCGATTCTGACACACACACACACACACACACACACACACACACACACACACACACACACACACACACAATACCCTTTAATATCAATTCTAGGGGTCACACTTTGATTGTATCCCAACATTATTACTTGAAAGCAATACAGTATTTGAAACAGTATTCTTGTTCAGCTGATCATCAGTAATCAAGTGGTACTGTATATCTGACAGGTTCTTCTGTAATTCCCTGCTCTTGAAAAAGTGAAACAGATGAAAAAGGTAATTCTGAATTGATTTTACGGGTACACAATTTATTTTAAATTCTTTTTTTTTTTTTTTAATGAATCAGTTTTTGCCCACAGTTCTTCCTCAGAACCCCTATGACTGGATGACAACATGCACTGCAAAAAATGTCCACCAACAAGTCGTTAAGTCTCATGTTACAGTCTTAAAATAATATTTTTCTTCAAAGAAAGGTGGAAAATGCCAATGGGGTGAGATAATTCCTGTTGTTTCAAATGCAGTTTCACTTCCTTCTGGATTTTTTTTTTTTTAGAAGTGTCCGTATCTTGAAACAGAATAAGGCAGCTCACTCTGCTACTACCACAAAAATGACATTTGATTCAAGAGGATTCTTGAAACAAGTTGACTTGTGTTGGAAACAAATGCAATTATGTGACTTTTGCTGTGTGGCAGCTGTGCATACAGCCCGTACTGCAGGCCAACCCTTTAATGAACCTTCAAGAGTACAGTAAGTGGATAGGAGTGGCTTCCAGCTGAAGAGAAAGTAATGTTCCTTCGCTGATGGGTCCCATCCTCTCCGGCCATCATGCCATTTAGCTCAGCCGAGAGAGAAAATAACTAACATTACGCTGCACCAAAATAAATACATGTGAGGATGAGCGTCAAAAATAAATGTATCAAAATGTGTAGGAGTGTGCATATAGATATATATGTCTTGTGAGCTTAGAATTATAAAATTCTATCAGTTCTGAGATATTGAGCATCAAAGTTTTGACACACCAGCATGAAGTAACATTCAAAGATCAAGGAATATGTGGTTAACTCAATTTTGATTGAAAAAAAGTCAGATAGAACCATATAATTCCAAGCTCACAATCTGCCCTACAGTGTGTTTGTATCCAAGCTGCAAATTCACTGAAAGCACATTGTCAATATGCATGGTAGTGTATAGCTGCACAGCGCTGGATGACACTCACAGCACTGCTCTCCTGCACAGTGAAGTGTGACAGTGAGCTGGGCAGACTGGGACAGCCCCTCTTAGTCTGCAGCGATTGTGTTTCAGTGTGTTCGCCCGGCTCTTCCTGTGGCGCGGTGTGTTGTGGAGCAAAAAGCCACTGCTGGGAGCCACAGTGGAAGAGATCAATTGTACACATTCCTGCCACCTGAGATTCAAGTGTTTCTGTAATACTCCACAGCTCAATCGATACTTTAGGCAAAATGGGGCAGGGAGAGGAGCCGGTCCATACTTAGCAGTGGGGCTGCTCACACAGGGGTTTGCTGCTCAGTGGAGAAGCACGTGTTCACTCCTGATATTTCTCTGGGTCTCCCACCTGTGATCATACAGAGAAATGGCCCATCATGCTTTTATCTGAGCCATCATTTCTTATATTTTTCTGCATTTTACATTCAGTTAATGCACTTCAGGTTTGAGTTATTCCTGCAAAACTAATCATTAGTAATTGGCTGAATCTAGTGTTTAAATTGTATTTTTTTTTTCAAGCAATTCCAAATATTATTCATTTTTGTACATTTTCCTTTCCAATCTTTAATCATTAGGCCTACTAATGTGGACTAGAAATTAAATACTCTTGCTCATGTTTCTAAATGTAAGTCTGAATTAAATAATAGATTATTAATAATAAATTATTTATAAAGTCAAACAGGCCCAATGTATTCGGCGGAAAGGGGGAAAGGAAATGATTATATTATTATTAATCATAATAATAATAATTAAAAATAATAATAATAATAATCGAAACATTCTATACTTTAAGCGTAAATTATGTTATGGGCCGTTAACCCAGTTGTAAATATAAACGAAGTTGATTCCTTTAATTAGGAGAAAAGTAAGAATGCAGGCGATCTCCCCTTTTATTTTCCTTTCTGTCTCGTGAAAGAATCTCTCAGGAAGCCGAGGTGCTGCACAAACAAAGCTCAGGGGAACAGATGTGACTGTTAAAAAGAAAACAGGCACTGTGGGCAAGGATCATTTAGCCTCGACGTCTTGAAATATAAAACGTAAATATTGGGGAATTTCGTTTTGTGAAGAGGAGGGGAAAGAGCCGAGGATGCGGGGCAGAAATTAACAGATCCTGTACTGCAGGATGTGCAACGATGTGTTAAATTAAATGCAGCTGTTGAAATACAAAAGGGAAAAAATATCACTTTGAATAAAAAAAGAAAGAAAGCAAATGCCTTCAGTGCCGTCAAAGGCCTCATGCGGATGTCCGTGAGATCGTTTTGACTTCTTTTTTTCTTGGCTTTGTGGCCGAGGCTATAAATTAGATCGCCGCATTTCCCACTGAAAGATGAATTTTCAAAGAAGGAAAAAGAAAATCTTGTAAAGGATTCAGAAAATGCCGTTTGCAGCCAAAACACCTTATTAATGTTGCTGACTACATCGTACCCGCTTTGAGGTTGTTCACTATTTTGTCTCAGCACAATGCGAACAGGAAGGCCTTACCCTTACTGTTTTTTTTTTCCCCCCGCTAAGATTTTTATTGCAAGTCGGAAAAACGAGTAGATCACTGACGGACACCGGGAGAAACCTTCCCCCCTCTCCAGTGAGAAGCTCCTCTCAATCCATCACATCAACCCACTGAAAGACAAGAGGATCCAGCAGCGGTCGATTGTTTAATTAGCGATTCAAAGGACTGACAACAACAGAAATGATGAAGTTAAAAATGTGAACTGTGCTGTGCGATAATTTGAAATGAATGACCGGATGATTGCATCTAGGCCTACTTCCTTTCTGTTTGACAAAGCATACAGATTGATTGGAAAGAGTCAGATTTGCGCTGGCCGCTAAACGGCGTTGAGCTGCACAAATAATGCCAAGGGAAAATGTGATTTTATTTTTATTGCTGGCGCACAAAACATGGAGCACTGCTCTTTCAAATAAATTCAAATGCTTGAAATGTGAAATTAATTGTCAGTAGGATGTTTTCAATGACATAATAAAACAAGAAGGGAATAAAAGCACACAGACACACAATGTTTCTTTTGGAAAACTGATGTATTTGATTATTAGAGTAAAGAATTACAGTATCTTAGTTGTTAGTAGGTATTAAAGTGTAGAGAAACTGGACCCATAAAGATCTTCCAACTTTCCAAGAAAGTGCATGTAACAGTCCGAAGGTTGTCAAACCTAATATATATTTATATTTATAAAAACACTATCATTTTGTCCCCTGGCCATGATGGACTTTGTCTTGTGTGAGCTATATGTACATTTTGTTGCGAGGGAGTTTGTATTTCCACATCTGAACGTATTTACAGAAGCTTCAACACGTAACTTTTGCACTTGATGTCAATGAGGATGCTCGGACATAGCAGCAACGTGGAAATCCAGCTGGGGAACTAAAGGAGAATCCTGCCCATTTGATTGGCTGTCTCATTTCCAAAAACCAGGAAGTGGGCCAGTCCGAATGTTCCCCTCTTAGCAACTGTCTTGCTTTCAACTTCACACCAAAATACAAGCAACAAAAAAAGAGACTGAGAGAAAAAAAAAAAAAAAAAACTATGGAAGTAAACGAAAAGTAAAAAGTACAATACACAGAAACGGTAACAACAAAACAGGTTAAACACTAAAGAAACCCATGAAATGCAGCGAACTTCAATGTTTTTTCTTCCTTAAATAAAACAAAGGTAAATAGCAGTTGGAAAGAACAGAACTACCATATATAGTCCCTTGCCTGAAGTTTCATTGTTTTTTTTTCATGGAGGGCAGGGGGGTGGGGGTGGGGGGGTGAATACACAGATGTTAGACCATCTAGAGAAGATCAGTGTACATTATTTACAGCCAGTCTGTTTGCTTATTACAGGGCTAATGCATCACATGAACATCAACAGTTTTGTTATAGTTACTACAGACAGAAAATAACTTAATGCCAAGGTAAGGTTATCTACCCAGATATGCTAAGTTTCAAAAGCACATTTTTAAGCACTCATACATACCCATTCTGGCTTTAAAACAAAACAAAAAACCTAACTGTTAATGCTTCCACTTGGTTCCAAGCAAGGTTATAATCACTAATAAATAAGCTCCTTAAAACTATAACATGTACATTGTACAAAAAAAGCAACTTGTCTTCACACTCGTGTTCGTAAAGTTTCAATGGCAAGCCAAAGCAGTTCAGTTCTTTTAGTCCTTGTCTTGTTCTCTTTCTCTTGTCTGTGTGTCTGTATTTGTGTACAGTATGCCTTTAGGCATCTTCACATGTCTGTGTACAACTGAGGACAAACACTCTAGTTGGTGGCGATTTCTTTATTGTCCTCCATGAAGCGTGTGAACCGGAAGTGGGTCCCGTTCTCCGTGTTGGCCATTTTCTCCAGACCAGCCAGCGCAGCATTGGGTTCTGTACTGTGCAGCTTGTCTAGGCTGCCGGTGAGGCCACCAATGGGAGAGCTACCCCCGTTCCCCATACCGCCTGACATGGGTGGGATGCCTCCATTCTGGATGACAGAGATTTCATTTGTCTTCATGGCCAGGCCGTTGGAGAAGGCCGCAGCGTACTGATTCCAGAAACTGGCCGGGTCCCCGTTGCTCGCCCGCGATGCCATGTCCTTCTGGAAGATCTCAGGGAACTTGACAGGGTTGGTGCCCAGGAAGGCCATTGGCCCATCCACAGAGAGCCGGCGGCCACGTCTGGCAGGAGCGCTGTTCCACATGTGTGTGCCCATGTGAACCTAAACGGAGACGGAGTGAGGGAGGAGAGAGAGAGAGAGAGAGAGAGAAAGAGAGAGACAGAGAAAGAGAGGGAGGGCGGGAGGGAGGGAGAGAGACAGAGCAACGAGAGGGTTGAAAATTAGTGATGTTTACAAACTTGGCCACGAGAGCTGCACATGAGATGATGCAATGGAAAAAAAAATAATAATGCGTGACTTAGAATTAAAATAGCTTCACACCCTGGGTGCAGCAGACTAGTTAGTTGCCTGTGCTGTGAGAGGTACCAGCATGGTGTAAACATCTTATTTTGGCAAGACTGATACACAGTGTTTAATCTAAACCTTAGTTTGCTTGTCTCATGAGGGGACCACAGGGCTTGGGTTAAGATTGCACTGTCCAGTTTCATTGCTCAGGCCAGTATTGCATCTGGCATTTCACCTCTGCCAGACCCTTTCCATAACAAGGACAACCATTTTTTCTCCTTTATAGTTTGACAAGATGATGCATTCAAATAATTATGTTTTCAACAAGCTTATGAATAACCTATAGAAAAAAGTTTAATATACTTTTTTTTTCACTGCTAATTTTTAAAAATAAAAATCAACATACAGGCCTATCCCAAACTCTTCCCTAAACAATGTATATGCATTAGAATTCCTTGACCCATATCTGAGTAACTACGTTATATAAAGTCCACATAAATGATCAAAGGTGACCAGACAGTTTTCACAGAATCAGGTATGGAAAACTACAGACAGACCCAGCTCAGGATGGTTGCCTCTGGTAACTGTAGTTAATTCTGTTAACTGAACCATTCCCAGCTGTGCTCTGCTGATCACATTCTCGAGTTTCTACCCAATAATCATATTAATGGGGTGATTCAGCCTTTCCACTAAGGTATGCTTTTCTCAGCAAGCTGTTCATTTCATCAATTATACAACATTACCACCTCTTAATGCCTAGTGCACTGACACACCAAATTTAACTTAACAGCAGTTCCGAGACTTGTTTTCAAAAACATTCTCACGCACAAACTTTTAAACACAGATACGTAGACCCACAGTTTTCTGGATGTTTCTAAACTTACCTTGAGGTTTCCTTTGGTGGTGAAGGCCCGACCGCAGATAGTGCAGGCAAAGGGCTTCTCCCCAGTATGGGTTCTCTCATGGATCTGCAGAGCGCTGGAGGAGGAGAAAGTCTTCCCGCAGGTGTTGCAGAAGTGCTGTTTGGGCGTCCTGCGTGGCGGAGCAGCCGAAAGCACTGGAGAGGTGGAGGCAGAGGACGTGACCAAGCCAGGGGGCATGTCCTTGTTCTCTGAGTGGAGGCTATGGAAGAAGCCGTTGACCTCAGGTTTGATGAGAGAGCTTACAGAGAGGAGGGAGGGAGTGGGACTGGAGGACAGGCTGGTGTTTGAGGGCTCAAAGAGCTGTGAGGGCAGGTCTCTCATCTGATGGGTAAGCATGTGCTGCTTGAGGTTGCCCTTGGTGGAGAAACCCCGGTTGCAGGCCGTGCAAATGAATGGTCGTTCTTTGGTATGGCTTCGGTAGTGAATGTCCAAGGCACTCTGACAAGCAAAAGTCTTCCCGCAGATGTCACAGGCTGTGTTCTTGATGGTGCTACGCTCACGGAAGGGGAAGATCATGCCCAGGGGTTCTTTAGAGGGGTTGACAGATGTCAGGTCTAGGGCTCCTATGCTGGAGGGGTGAGAGTGCATGAGGCTTGCACTAATGTGCTCCAGGGATAAGGCCCTCTGGTGCCTTTCTTCCAGGCTGGGGGATTTACGCTGTTGTGGCTGCATGCTAGTGGGGGATGGCGCCTGCATGGAGGAGGTAGATTCTGACACAGCTGGACTCCCGGCGCTTTGGCTTTCAATGTCCCCTCCCAGAGATGAAGAGTCATTGGTGAGGCAATCCCCCTCCATTGAGCCATTTGCTGCAGCTTTCATTCGGCTAGCATGTAGCTCCTCTGACATATTATTTTGGGCGTGCTGTTGGCCATTTTTCTCTTGCCCATCCTGGCATGCCACATCGAGGGGAGTTGGGGAGTTACACAGACTGTCATGGGAGGCATCAGCTGACCTGGGTGTGTCTGGGATGCTGCTGTCCGGGCCCTCCTCCATGCCTTCCATGTTGTCATCAGAGAAGTTGTCCAGGTCATCAAAATTTCTCTCCTCAAATGAGCCTGTGTCAGAGCCCATGGACTCTGGGTAACTGTCTGGCAGTGGGGTGTTGGGGATCTGCCCACCCATGTGCATGCGAATATGCTGTTGCAGAACCACAGCATTAGTGAACTTCTTCTGACAGATAGGGCAGGAGTGCTGGACTCTTAGAGGAGGCATGGCCCTGTGAACACTGTAGTGGGTCTTTAGATTTCCCTTGGTGGTAAACGCCCTGCCACAGACTTTACACTTAAATGGCCTCTCCCCAGTGTGAGTGCGATAATGCATTTTCAGAGCACTCTGGCAGCTGAGCACCCGGTGGCAGATGACACACTCGTTTGGGTCCGCCACCTTCCTGTCAATGTTCTCCACGAGCTGCTGTAGCTTGGAGGTCTCTGACCCCTGGAGAGGATCCAGAATGCCTCCAAAAGGGAACTTAGCCTTGAACTGCTCAGACATGAGGGGCATGAGAGGGTTGGTCATCATGGGCGGGCTGTTAGATGTTGTGTACTCGGCAGTGCTCTCAGAGGCAGAGCTCACATTTGTCATGAAGCTCGAGGAGTGGCTGCCCTCTTCAGTTTTCCCATTTGAGGTAGGCAGGGTTGCACCTTCACCCTCTTCAGACACTCTATCATTACTTTTAGCTGATGGCTCAGCGGCACCTGAGTCACTCCTAGCAGTAACAGAAGGGCTGGTTATGGCTATTGAATGATCCTCTTTTTTGATGAAATGTGGCAGGCTGGGCATGGTTGGTGGCAGCAGCATGCCTACTGAGGAGGTCAGAGTGGACAAGACCGGTTTGCTGTCCAGCCAGCTGGTGACAGGCTTCTCAGGGGGCATTGACATGCCATATGGAATGCCGGTGCTTGTTGGTATATTGTCTAAATGCTCAGGAACAGGGTAGGGGTTCATCTGGATGTGTGGATATTTGTCTTTATGACGCTGGAAATGAACCTTCAGGTTACCACGGGTGGAGAAGCGGTTCCCACAGATGTTACACTTGTACGGTCTCTCACCAGTATGAGAGCGCAGGTGGATCTGCAAGGCACTGTCACTCCCAAACACCTTGGCACAAAACCTGCACTTATGCTTGAAGAAAGCATCATCTGAGCTGCTCTTGTGTTCAAATGAAGTGATGTTTGGTGGCTTGCCTTTTCTCTGCTGGGCCAGAGCTGCTAATGAGTTGAGGTCCTCTACGGTGGTGCCAACACTGGGCAGAGAGCTGGAGAACATAGGGTTGCCAGGTGGGGGCTGAGGTAGAAGTGGATTCACTGCAGAGTTTAACAAGCTACCTATCCCAAATGCTGGCGTGGATGACTTTGCTAGTGATGAGTTGCTGAGCTGAGAGTGGAGGCTGCTCATATGACTCGGCCTCTTGTCAGAGGACTGGGCATTGATTGTTGACGGCCCCAGTGTGCTAATGCTCTGAGATGTCTCACTGCTGCTGGGGTTGGGCTGAGGTAGCTGTGCCGCTGCAGCCAGCTGCTTCAGGCTGCTGATACTGGCTGATTGACTAGCCAGGCTCTGTGCTAGGCCTGCGGCTGCAGCCAGCTGTTGGGAGAGATGGGAGCTGAGTGTGGTCAGTGGGCTGGCGGCAGGCCCCATTGTGCCTGGAGCAGAACTTGGGGGCACCTGCATTTCTGGGGACTGGGAGGCCAGTAGCAGTATCTGATGCCGGATCTGCTCAATAAGCTGCAGCTGGTGGATCTGTTGCTGTTGTAGGGCAAGGAGCTGTTCCATCAGGGCTGGCACTGCCACCCTGGGGCCCCCAGAGGAACGGGCCTCTTGGGAGAACTGGGCCACTGCCACTTTGGTGCTCTGTAGATTTTCAATGATGACATTGCTGTTGATCATGGAGAAGTTCCCCAGTTCGGTCAGGTTGCCGAGCTGAGGTAGAGGGGCAGAGATAGCTGAAGTACCCACTGCAGGGCCGGAGCTGCCCCTGCCACCGTGGCTGCTGCCTGTGTTGATGGGGCTCCCGCTCTCCGTGTGACTGCCTTCCTCTTCATGACCACTGCTGATTCCGGAAACATCCACGTCCATGGATTCTTCTTTTTCAAGAGCGTTAGGCTCCAAAAGGTCACTGCACTCTGCTTGATCAGTGTTATTAACCGTGTCATTCATCTGGTCGTCAGGATTATGGGGAGGGGAACCAGGCGAGAAGGTTCCGGTGGGGGAGGCAGGATTTTCATTCACTATCAGAACTAACTGATTCTTAGTGCAATTCTTCTGGTGTTCTTCAAGATCTGATAGTTCAAAGAACTCAGCGCAACATCTGCTGCAGACGTGGGCATCTGAATCCTTGCAGGGGGGGTCCTCTGAGCAAGGTTCTGTGTCCCCTGAAAAACAAAGAGGGGAAACAGAGGATTAGTGATTAGAAATGTTTTGCAGCTGAAGAAGCAGCTTTATCTCCTCAAATTCCATTGTTGTTAATCTTAAGTTAATCAGTTTTACACTTATCCCCTTGATGTGTTCACAAAAACAACGATCGAAAAGCAACAATAAGCCACAGAAATGAGAAAAAGCCTTATTCAATGCAGTGGCCTCTGAAACACGATAAGAGGGGAAACAAAATCAATGGCACTACTCAAATATTGCTTAAAAGTGATCTTTGAAGATGTACATCTGGGTTTCATCAGCCCAACCAAAGGTAATCATTTTCTTCAGATAATCCATCAAAATATAGAATAGTGTGAAGTGAGGACATTGGGTTTTAATGAAATTTCATAGAAAGGCATTGATTTCCTATATTCCATGCCCTTCAAAGTCTACTTGTCCACTCGGCGCAAATCAAGCATTTGAAGGACTTATTAGACTTTCAATTTGCTGTCAACTTTGCTCATTTTCAGCCAACTATAGGCATCGTGGACAGGTTATCTATGTCCCTAAACTAATTTGTATCCACTCAGGCTGCAATCACAGTGAGACATGAACAACAGAGCCTGTGGCATCCAGATTGTTATGTGCACCCACTTAGACACAACAAGCAAAGCAGAATAAAAAAATAAAAAAAAACACAACAAAACACAAAAACGCTATTTAATACCAATGCAATAGGAAATTACCAGTCATGATCCAAATGCCTGTCATATGAAAAATAATTATCTTTAAAACTGTGTTTGAATTATAGTTGTATCAAAAGTCGCCATTGCCTCTATCACATAATTGTTAAACTTTGATAAAAAAAATAAAAAAAATCATCAATCATAGAAAAGGCTCCAATCAATAATATTCTTACGAGTAATAAAGAGATTAAATAAAATATATAATCCATTTAAATAAATGAGTGGGTTAAAACTAAAGAGTGGGGCGGCACATCAGCATGCATGCATCACAAACTTGCCAAAACTGAGAAACTGGACACACCAGCTTACAGAGCAAGCAATACGGGCACAGCCAGTACTTTTGTCAGTGAAAAGAAAATACCAAACTAATTATTGCCTTTCAAATGTGCATAGAAACAGGTTTTTGGATTTTCCATTTTAATCAACAGGAAGAGTGAGGGGAGAGAAAAGGCAAGACAACACCCCTGCCCCCTGAGCCACTGCTGTGCTCCAGACCTTCCTTATTCTTTTCCCTCTTTGTCACACTAAAATCTCGCTGTTTAACATACAAGTTGATTTACAAATTGCATTTCTCTATGAATCCCTTTCAATGTGGCTCTGGCCCCTCAACATTTTCATCAGGGCCAAGAATTCATTTGCAAATGAAACCCAGAGGAGTGCAGCCCTGCCCCACAGAGAGACAGGATGCCTTCCCATTGTTCGCGCAGCATGGGAGCGGCGGGGATCGTCGGCACAGCCTGGCCCTGCTCATCTCAGTCGACTCAAAGCAGATCCTGTTTAATTCAGGGATTATCTCCCTCAATGTTTCTCTGCTCGGAGACATCAGATAACGCAAAGTTGCCATGACAGTAAACCCTGGCCCTCACACCACCAAACCATGCAAACGGGGAAGACTCAACTTTAATGATAACTTTTCATGTTAAATCCCCCCCATCCACCCGCCCACTTACACCCCCACACCCTCAAGCGTTAATAATGAAAAAATGTGTTTGATTTATTGTGTGAGATTATGTAAACACCTTGTCTGTTCGCAAGGCTGACTGTACATAAGGTAGTGTGAGGAAAAAGGAATCAGCTCGCATTAAGTGGGATGAAAAAGGGAGACATGAAAATAAGACAAAATCAAAGTTTTCTCTTTGAAAAAATATTTTTGAAAAAGGCTTGAAACTGAGATGAAAAAAATACTTATAAAAGAGCAAACTTTCTCAAAACTGCAAATGTGGATAAGATAGATGATGTCGTGTGTGTGTGTGTGTGTGTGTGTGTGTGTATATATGGTCTCAGGTGAAATATTCAGTACACAGGAAAAAATGCAACACACTGTGCATATACTAGTTGAGAAGCTATACAGTGTACAGTGAGACTACATTAATTCTCAACCTTTCGTTCTTAATCATACACATTGTGTAGGAAAGGCCAGAGTACGTTTCTTTAATTTAAAATAAGTTTCTCAACAAAAATGAGAATATTTCATATAATGTGCTTTTTGAATAATAATACAAATCTGAACATGCTCAATTACACTCATATCTTTATATCAATTATTCCTAAATACTAAATGTTAAAAAAAATTTACAGGACTAAAAACTACTAATATGAGCAGCATTACAAGCTTGGTGTATTTACTACTGGAAAAGAAAGCGGTAACAACTGACATTTATTCCAAAAATATTTTGTCAATTTCTACATTTACGAAAAGGCATAAATGCGTTTAACTAAGCGATATTTCCCAATTCCCACTCTGTCCCCATCATCATTACCAATTAAGCATTTTAAGCAAATCATTCCCACCAAATTATTTCGCAACTGTGATCTTTGGACAGTGTCTTCTTCACTAACTGTACCTAGAGTTAGGAATGTGAGAGAAGATATCTGGAGAGAAAATGACCCTCTTACAGCTGCAATACATATGTACGTCTGAGAATGTGTTTCGTCAATAACTTTGATTTAAATGCTTACACAGCTATGCATTTGCTCTTTAAGCAGTAGTAAAAAGCTATGTTTTACATAATAATACAGTGTCAAAACTACACCAAGACATGTCTACAAATCCACTGTCCATATGAGAAAGACAAGTACAGCAAACAGCGCAGACGTCAGCATTAGGCTTAATTCCCAAAATAGCACGGATTAACTCTGAATTTAAATTAAGATAAAGTCAAGTCGGCATGAAGATGGAGTCTGTAAAACTTCCATATGATCTCTAGCAGAAGCACAATGTAAGCAGAGCGCAGGGCTAAAGGGTGTCAGGAGAGACAAAGAGCACAGGACAGAGCCACGAAGAGACTGACCAGAGTGTGAATATGTGAAACAAGAAAGCCAGGATTAGTAGAAAAGTTGCCGGAGAGCTTTGAGAGTTCCTACATTATTTTTTTGCAGGGGGCCGCTGCGAGCCTCTTGACACTTGTAACTTCAGGAGGGTTTCTGCCCACCTCGTCTCCGGCCCTCCACCAGGACTCATCCCACTGAACACTAGATGGGGTTCCACTAAAGCTGCCGTGGTCCAGGACGAGACTCGAGTCTCAGCAGCTCTGCCCTGGTGACATGCTTAAAGCTTAAGGGGAGGGAAAAAGGCAAGCAAGTCCTTCGGGCTACATCTAGGCTCGCACTATATAAACATTGGCAAAACGACAAGTAACTGAATCTCTGCTGTTTGCGGGGTACAACAGTGCGAAGGGGGCTGCCCTGCCAATCTCCCCTCTAGGGGGGCCACTCTGATAGGGCGAAAGGGGACGGCCACAACATTGATAAGGGCTCCCAGACACACACACACACACACACACACACACACACACACTTAAATAAAGAGCCAAGGCCTTGCTAGGCCGCCTGCGGCTCCGATCAGCAGGGTCAATGGCGAGGTAGAGAGGAACACACTGGGCCCTGAACTCTCATCACCTCCACACAGAGGGACACAGGCAAAGGTTAAAACAGCTCAACATCCCACCCTCTGTGGCTCTCACACCGACCTCCCAGTAACAACGGCCCTCAGCATCACTGACATGCAACTGGAAATACAATGCCTTCCCGTTTTCACTTCTGGCCACGACAAGTCCCAAGAAAACAGACAGGGCATTTGTTACCAGCGCTCACTCAGCAGTCAAGCAGCAACTAATTACCAGAAATCTAAATACAACATGTACCTAAGCTTATGATTACACAGACACACACACACACACACACACACACACACTGCGTTTGCAACTATTTTAACATATGACACGGTATTGGGTATTAATTGTGAAATTCTGTGTGCTCCAGTCTGTCAGGGCCAGTGACAAAACTAACTCTACATCAGGTTTATTAGATTTAAGATTTTAGATTCAAAATGCAGCAAAAAAGTATCATTCAGGACTGATCTATGTTTTGCATTTATCCTGCAGTTCCAACAAAAATCACATGAAGTTGAGCAGCAAATGCCTCTTATGCAAGGCTTCTGCTGAAAGAAACAACTCTTTATTTCAAATTACCTGCACATGTTTTTGAGGTGTTATTAAAAACAATGTAGCCTTGAAAATATAGCTAACATTTGGGGATTTTAAAGGCTCCTACACTTTATCCAGCAAGTCAAGACAACAATGGTAATAATTTCAAAACTTACTGTGTATGTATTATTTAAGTGAAAATATTTCTGTTTTTCTACAGCACTGAATTGGTAAAAATACACAAATACAGTGTAGCAAAATTCGATCAGATTGTATTACATAGGCCGTGTAACACAGGCCTACTATTACTGAAAATATAAAAAAAGAAATAACTTATTTTTTTTGCCATTAATCTGCCATGGAAAAGTCGGTCAACAAAAACATTTCTGCTACATTTTGATTAAAACACAATATAAACTGCGCCGTTACGAAATTCAATACAAAAGTATTATTCACATTATCTTGATGTCCTTGTTTTGTTGTTGTTTCTAGATAATGTCTTTTCGACAACATTGTAACAATTCACAATTAATTGCAATTTGATTGGCTTCTGCTTGCCACTGAATCTCTCTGTGAGAGCTACACAGCTCTGGATTTCCAACTCTGAACGTCACTTTGTAAGAGCTGAATTCACATTTTAAGCACAACAGCACAGCCAAGACAGAGGCTATAGTTTGCGAGTTGTAAAAAAAAATCTCATAGTTGATTATCTAATAAAAAAAAATATTACACAGCAGGCTCGCAGGCCAGCTTTAGGCTTCACTTTTCAAAATACGTTAAAGTAAAACAAGCCTATTTCATCAGTTAAACATTTTATGTTGGTTTGGTTGCGAATCCTACAGTTAATTTTGCAATAAAGCAGGACTCGAGTGTGTGCGATGTGTGTTAGTGTGTGTGTGTCTGTGTGTGTACGTCAGTGTGTGTGTGTGTGTGTGTGTGTGTGTGTGAGCGAGAGAGCGAGTGAGTGAGAAAGACTTTTGTCAACTTTACTAGGTCGCTGTTTGAGATAAAAGTATGGATAACGAGTTATGATGATAGGATATTTTCAGGACCTTGAAAGGCAGTGTGTTTATTTGCGCTCCATAGAGGCAACACACAGTTTTTCTCTCCTTTCATCCAACTTTCAAAAATAAAGCACGGTCATGTGCTGTGCAATCAGGCAATGACTAACTGGAACTGGTTTTCATAATCGAGGAAAATACGCTGTAAGACATTGCAGCGCAGGACTGAAACACACAAACGGGGTATTTCTATGTCCGGGACCAATGAAAAGTTGGAGACCCCGCAGGAACGACAGGGTGGTCCGCCTCGACGCACCAACACCGACCGTGAACACAGCAAAGCCGCCCAGAGAATCGACAAAAGCCGAAAACTAAGCCGGTCATTCATTATAAGAAACTTTGTCAGCTAGTTTAAAAACATGATCTAAATCTGAAGTCAAGCCTGGAGCGTTTTGTAACCTTATTAACTTTCTATAACACACACACAGCGGAAACCTGAAGATAAATCCAGCACAGAGCCGCGTTATTACCTTTAACTTGTACTTCCCTTATACTTAAATTTATGTCATTACAAAAATATGGAACCTAAAGTATGAAAGAATATAAACTAGTTTAAATTTCTTCTTTGGGCCTGTAATAGAGTGAATGGAGCGATATCCTGAACATGAAGTTTTCTGAAAAGTACAGACTTTCATGAAGAACACGCTGGAATTTTCAAAGAACTAATAACAACTGCCAGTGTAAAGTCTGATTCAAAGCAATCACTTTGGCGACCAGTCTTGCCAGTAAACATGATAAATCTCCCCCCCAAAAAGTGTGAGAAATTCATAGGACTTGGATAAAGAGAGCAGTAGGCTACTTGGACTCACCATTGTGCTCCGATAAGGGCAGATGAGGGTCGGATTGGAAGTGTTGCGGCTTCGCTTGTTTCCTCCGCGACATGCTGGCTGGCACATCAGCAGGCAAAGAATAAAAAAATGACTACAAAACTCTCTCAAAAATTACGAAAATCGAGCCCATCCACCGCGCATGTGCCCCGTTATGATTATCAATAATGCTCTGCGATTAATCATACGGGGGGCTTCTTTGAAAGGCGATTGGCACCTCGCCAGCCCCCCTCCTATTCAAATGAAGTCTCTTTAATCAATTAGCTCCTGATTTGCTGGGGACTCTTGTCTCTCTCTCAGCTCCCACCCAATGAGTTGATCCGTGTGGGGAAGAAAGGCTGGGTTTTCCAAACTCCCTTTAGATACAGTTTAACCCCTTCTGGTAGCCAAGTAAAAGCTTATCTTGACTACTACAGGGGAATGTCAGCGTCTTGAGTCCATGCCTGCAACAGTATCTTTCAATCTTTCATATTGATCGAGCAGCGATCAAAGAGGGTTTTTTTCGGCAAATGCGCACTGATGAGGCGCTCGAAACTGAAACCTCCGCGATCACCAACCAAGTTTCTTCTTTCTACAACTCGGGTCTACTCCGTCCTCCGGATTTGCATTAAGGTCGTTGTAATTCAGATCTTGTTGTGTTATACACCGACACCTACTCTCTGAGAGCCTCAAGCGAGACTCCCGGCGCGCAAAAACGCAGGTCGCGCAAACGTGTTCCGTGCGTAAATGGCACCGGTACGCGTTCCCAAAAGTCCACGGTGTTATCCAACGTCCCAATCAGTTTCATTTGATTATTATTAGTAGAAAGGGGGGTTACTTACTAACACGTTTTCATCACACACTGCATTCCGCGAATAAACAAACTTTGAGGGCCCGTGTAGCACTGGGAGAAATGTGGAGCCCGGCCCATCTAGGATCTGATTGGTCACTGGGCTATTCAGTCATGGAGCAACCCCCCCTCCCCTCCTCTCCTCCTCCCTCTCTCTCTCTCCCTCCCTCTCTCACTCGCTCTCTCTGGATACGCACACGAGATCCAAACGCTTTGTGCGCACTAGGGTGATCAGTGCTGAAGACAGCGAGGAGAAGTCTGTTCGTCTGAATCGGGATAAATAGGGCTTTGAATTTCTATCCCATTTTTTTTACATTTTTTTAGCGAACAACTGTCTCATAACCCACTTCGTGTAGACTCTCTACTACATATTAGACAATCCGTTATACTAGTTTTACTTAAAAAAAAAAAAAAAAAGTTGTTTGTCTTTATCTCGTCGCCATTCCAGCGGGTTGTTTGTATTGTAAAACTTGCAGGCCGGTATGAATGACTGCATGGTGACCTTATCAAAAGTTGGATATATTTTGTAGGCCCTTTGTTGGCCTTTAATTTCTACAATTGCAATTGCAGTGTTTTAAAGACGGTGCTAATTGAGCTATAGAAAGTTGACGGTGACTGTAAATCCAAGTAAATAATGTTTTAATCAAATACTGTAAATGGCTTATGGACCCCGCATATACTATACCTTTTTATTCGAATATTAATAAATCAATATATCATTATTGTTATTATTATTATTATATTATTATCATCGTCCTAAATAATGGACTAACAGGAGAGTGCCATCAGTGGGATATTTTAGGGCAAGAGGTCCCACAGGAGCTTCATCTGTACGCTGAGTCGAGTAGATTTATTACGTGAAAAAGATAAACGAAGCTCTCAGTCGAGCTGATTTTGAGAAATGAAGATAATAATGTTACTATAGGTGATGCCTCGGATGCCATTATTTTTCACTGAATATTTAAAGAGCAGCTGCAGGCTAGATGGATCTGGTCCTCTCTTGTGTCAGCTATCTTTTAGTTTCGACTAGCCTTACTATTTACTTATTCATGAAAAAAAAGGAAAGAGCAAGGGGGAACAAATCAAATACTTTTGATGGGTCGGACTGATCCACGTTATCACTGCATTATGCCAAATAATTAAAGAATATATATATGTTTTATTTCAAATGTATTTTGGTGTTATTATAGATAGATGCCTGAATTGTCTTAATATCTGAAGATGTAGAAATCGAAATAGAGGCTGTGACGAACAGAATGAAACAGCAAACGATCATTAATAGGGGAAAACGTGTATGTGTGTACCGTTAATAAGCCCATGCAATTATGTGCACCAAAGTTGAATTTGCTGGGAGAGGAAAAAGGGGTCTGCAATATTGTAATGTCCCGGCCGGGAAAATCAATGGCCAGTTAATTGATGTGAGTGTTGGTGTGAGATTGTAAACAGGGTGATTTGCAGCCCAGCCGAGCGGGAGACATTTTAAATGAGATTCACTCGGGACGGTAAGGATACGGTGTTAACAATCACGGGCTGAATGACACAGACGGCCACAGTTTGGGGACCCAGCAGCAATAACTCAGTGCGAGGGCCTAAAAACTTTGAAACACACACACACTGGTGAACGTCGAGCAGAATGTGTGTTTTTTTCAGTCATTTTGAGTGCAATGTTGGCCTGCTTACTGGCTACGAAAAATAGAATTGCATAATGATAACTTAGATTTGAGTTTGACATATGTATTACCTTTTTGCATTGAAAGGAATGGATACAGTGAAGGGTAAACCCACCTAAACTCAGTTTAAACCCTACAGTTTAAGTTAAATTCATAGAATACATCATAGTGAGTAATATCAGACAGATTTAAGGATAAGAACAAGTTGAAAAATATTTTTATTCCTGAAAGTATAATTAATTTTGTTTATACTGGTGGTTATTTGCCTTAAAGTCATAGTTTCCTCACCTTTTTATTTACAATACACCACTGGAAGAAGCTAATATCAAATCTGGTCAATAAAATAACCCCACATCTCTGTTAATAACCTACCAGTTGCTGCTTGTCAGTGTGGAAAAGAGTCGTTATTTTCTGAGGGAGAACAGGCGGAAAGTGACAGAAGCTTCAAGCCAGTATATATGGCGCATAAAGTGCGCGTCTGTCTGTTACGCGCAATCAATGCGGTGCGGAACATATCAGAGAAGGTCCTGCCCGGTGCCATCAGTCACTATTATCACTGACATCCCATAATTGATCATTGCTCAGAAACACAGGGCGTTTGACCGCATAATTGAATAGTTAAACGGGGAATCTCCCACACCCGTGTTGTTTGTGATACCCATCTTGCGAGTATTTCTCACTAGAAAGCCTTTTTTTGTGTGACACCGCATTCAACATGTGGTGGGTTTCTATTCACAGTCCTGCTCCCTGCTAAACACGATGCCTAAAGAATTACAACTAGTTGGATCACGCGTTCATCTAGGTCAGCTGCACTAGTGTGTGTGTGTGTGTGTGTGTGTGTGTGTGTATGAGAGAGAGAGAGAGAGAGAGAGAGAGAGAGAGAGAGAGAGAGAGAGAGAGAGAGAGAGAGAGAGAGAATAGGAACCCTCTGAGAGTGGGAAGACGGGAAAACGGGTAAAAGTTAGGGGGGTACATTACTTTTAAACGGGTATATGGCCTTAACGCTACTGTAAGGGATTTACTCCTGGACTGCTGGTACTCCTATTGTGTCATTATTACAACCCATAATCATCTCATGGGCCTGATTTACATGCCATCAGTTTAAGATAATATTTTAAACTGCCTTTAAAAAAAAAAAAAAAATCCCAATTAATTTGTATGCCTAACTAGGATCAAGGGAGGCTTTCCATACTAATCAAAAACAAACAACAAACAGTATGAAAATTCAGCTGACAGATACAGCATTTAATTAATTAAATTGCATGTAATTGAACCAAATAAATAGTTTTTGTTTTGTTTTGCAGGGCTAGAAAGAAAAGAAAGGCTGAAAAGTGTATTCTGGCTAATACGAGGCCAATTTTTGATGAACAATAGTGTAAGAGGTTGAAGCCTTTCAGCCCTATCATTACCAACACAAATATCAAGAAGTGGATGGCCTCATTCATGGCATGCTGACGTCTTGCAAAAGGATTAGGGGCTTGATTAAAGGGATTGCTTGTAAGCTGGCCTCATGCTCAAAGAAATAAAGAAATAGGCCCACATTTTCCTTGCATCAAGTCATACATAGCATTATATGACTCTTAATGGCACTGCGCAGCTTTGTTCATGGTGCCCGATTTCATCAATTTAATTGGAAAATAATGTCACTGCTCTGTGCAGGAAGTGTTCAAAATAATATTTTCAACTGTGAACTCGCTTTCAAACGACCCATCACACTGCATCACTTGTGCCACACTCCAGGCCTTCTAGTTCAGAGTCTATTTGGAATCTATCTCACTGACTCTTCTCCATTCAAATCATCAAATATGACTTAAGCTCGGGGAAGCGCTGGCAAAATATCAGCTGCAACAGAAACTGTATCAATTCTCTTAGTATGAACTCAAAATGACTCTGTCTTCCAGATGATCAGAATGCAGCGTTTAAAGCTCTGCCGGTGCCACTTGGCAAGAAATCCCTTTGAAAAATCGCCTGCATTAAAATTCAGTACCTGCAGCAGCGGAGAATAGCCTCCATTAATTAAGAGATCAAACCCTTTCTATTGTCCTCCAGCAGCCCTGCTACCACTTGTCCCGCAGATTGTGTCTCCCCCCATTGTGCCCCCTGACAACTTCCTGCAGCATCACCCGATATCAATGGCCCGTGTTTGTTTTTACATTATCTCAGCTGCAGTTACAGACACCCCCTTTCAATCCCGTCTTGTTTGAGGGAAAACAAGCAAACATTCAAGTGTCACAGAGGTGCTAAAGGTCACTGGCCTATCTCCCCCCCAGCCAACACACACACACACGCACACACACACATATAATGTGCCCACACTGTGTGAGAGTGTGTGTGTGTGTGTGTGTGCCACTGGTCTAACGTCCCGCGACACACACACACATGCATACAGTCACAGTGTGGGCATGCACACAGCATGCCCACACTGTGACTGTGTGCATGTGTGTGTGTATCAGTTGTAGCTGCCCAGGTACGAGTGCTGAGAGATGTGTGCAGAGGATGAGGACTCGTCTCGTGCTGAGACGAGTGCTGATGAGTCCCCCCCCCCCCCCCCCCCCGTTATTAGTGAGAGAGGCGAGGCGGCCGGGAGTGTCCTGTCCTGACTGGTGTAACTGGAAACCAGAAAGACTTGAAGGGGTGAGTCACGGCGGCCCGTTGTGCAGTTTATAACACTGCCACATTTTTTGACTGTAAGTATTTGCGTACTTAAGGTTACAGTTAGTGTAGTTGCATGCATGCCGAAGATCCAGTGAGGAGGAATACTTAGTAATTTTTTTATCATAACAATTTGTCTGTTCAACCTGAAAACAGGTGGAAGAGAGGTGAAACATATTGGCACTTCATCATATATCTTATTGGCCGCTACTGAATATAGTGTTTTGATTCAAGAAATGTCAAGAATAATTTAAAAGGAGGGATTTTAAAAAACGGCACAAAACTTGGGCACATATTCAGTGAAGGCCATAATGATTATGGTAACACTGGTTTTTCAGCTAATTGTACACAATGTAGGCCTGTGTTTCTGTTTAGACTGCATTGTATTGTACACAGAATGGGAAAAGCAGCTTCAGTTGCACCAAATTCTAATGACAACCACACATTAACAATCATGGTATTAAGTCAGCCATCTGAATGTGTGAAACACAAAATAAAAACAAATGTAGAACTTATGCACATTTGTAATTTAATGCAACTTCAGTGCCACTAAAATCTTACACCAGCCATACATTTATAAAAACTGTTACACGTCAGTCTTTTGAAAGAGTGAAATATAAAATAAACAAATCCAAAATACACCTATGGTAATTCTAGGGTAAATGTACCTATACAGTGGTAATTCTGCAGTAACTTGTTATATTATGTCTGTTTCTCATTACTCTGCAACCAGTCCTCAAGAAAGGACTTTTTTTCTTAATGGACACTCAGACATTCACAGAGATGCAATCATTAAATCCTCCCATTGTTATGATACAAATTCACTTGATTGTATCTGATTAAACATGCTCGCTTGAGTTGCATTAACGAGAAACACCATGGCACTGGACGACCACCAAGGATCCTATTTTAGCTCCTTCTTATTCTCAAAAACACATTCTGCTTTCATATGACATTGACAAATGATATTTGGATGAAGAGAGATGCTTAGTTTGTTAGATGTTTCACAGAATGGAGCCGGATTACACTGACACACATCACTAAGACTGGAAGTTACAGAGGAACCAAACACTCCAAACATCTTGAAGAAATTACAGACATCACCCCCAAAAAGCTGAGTGTTTATGTATTTCTAAGAACCTGGAAGCAAAACTAAAAATTACACATTGAATTATCCCTACATTACTTCACGCGCTCGTAAACACGGAACATACACACATGATGTCTAGGTCGGAGCCGCAAAGCAAGCTGGGCAAGCAGTGTAACCCCACAACAAAGGGACAAGCAGGTAACCACCGGGGGAGCAGACACGCCACGCAAGAAAAAAAAAAAACATACGCTCTTACAGTAAATACGCCCGCAAAGTTGAAACATATCAAGTGGTTTATTTGCAGCGACTCTGGGCACAAGATGTTTATCAGCCGCCGCCAGACAGCCGTGTTGGTTGGCCAGCAGTTTAACTGTGTCTCAGACAGCCCCTTATTGCTATTGATAGTTAGCATCAGTGTCCCAGCTGAGAAATGGGGCTGCTATGGGCAAACGCAGGCTATTGATCTCTAGCTTGTCCCTGACTCGCCTGGAGCTAGAGGAAAGGAATGGGAGGGGAGGGGAGGGGAGGGGGAGCCGGGCGTAGCCCCCCATGACACTCCCAGACTCCCTGTCTGGCACCTGGAGATGGGAGACTACTGGTGGTGCTGGTGTGGGGCAATCTTCAAGCTATCTTTTAGATAGCTGCCACAACATTCTCATATAAAAAAAAGCCTGTTTTGCTACTCTCTATTGCCGATTGATATAATACAATAGTGATTCAACCTATATCCAGTTCACGAAAGCTTTTACATTTGTTGCTCTAAACACCCGGTGTCAGGTAGGTCTTTCCTAGTTAAAAATCCTCTGCACACAGGAAGTGATGCATTTCATGTTTCCAGCAGCAGCAACAGCAGTTTGTTTGGAATAAACAGAAGAAGAACTGGGTAGTTAGCATGAGCAGTGATAGCTACCATGGCTGAACAGACAGAGAACAGAGCGCCACCTACAGAAACTCAAACTGCATCAACAGAAAATCCAAGGAAAAAGACGCAGTACTGGACACACTGTTTGATTGACAGGTGATCTCTGGGAAGAGCAGTGCAGAAACACCACAGCAGTGAGCGCTTGATGATATTTAGTGAAATCTACAAGGTTTTAGGTCTCTTTGCTCATGTTTCTAGAATTGTACAAGTAAAGAAAAACAGATACGCCCCATTTCAGTATTTTGAACAATTTTGTTCAAATGAAAAGTAAAGCTAATTTGTTATTTCTTGGGCATTCAAATAAAATTTGAACTCCCCATAGAATCCAGACTTTTTTTTGTGTGGAATAATAATGATACCAATTCCCTTGGGTGGACGGTGTTATTCACAGTGCCTGGCCAGTGAGTTGCATGCAATTCATCAAGTGGCTACTTCAGTTTGCCTTCCGCCTCCTTCATACTTCTCCATATTCCCAATAAACAAAATAGTGCTAAATATGACGCCTTTCCATACTTAATTGTTCTTTAAAACAAGCACAAACACACATTAGACTGCACTGAGGTTTTGGTGGTTAAGAATCACCGCTGTCTGTTGGAAAGAACACTGTTGTAGCTTAATGTGAGGTCTTCTCCTGTCTGTGTGTGTGTGTGTGTGTTATTTAGCTCCTTGTGACCACACAAGAGAGCTCTGAATGTGTGTGTGTGTGTGTGTGAGTGTGCACACGTGTGTGTCTGTATGCGTGTGTCTGTTTTTGTACAGTATGTTATTTAGCTACCCAGTGACCACATGATAAAACAGGGAGGATAAAAATTTTCTGTAGAGCAACAACAACAGCTTGGCAGATCGTTGGACAGGCAGATTCGGGGGGGATCCGTCGTCATTCGATGAAGCCGTATCGTTACACGCCAGGCGACAGGGGTGAAACCTGCCTGGAGGTGGCGTGGGTGGGTGGGATGGGGGGGGGTGTTAACTTGTCATTCTTCATTTACCCCACTTGTAGAAGTATGGTGGGATGCAGGAGGTCGGACAAGCCATGCAGGTCCCACATGACTAGCGAAAAGACTACCTTGGGGGGGTAAAAGTCTTATTCACTTGAGTTACAGCAAGCGCCCCCCCCCCCCCTTCTTTTTCATTTCACTGTCTCTTCTTGTCTTTCTCTCTCTCTTACTTCCCCTCCCTCCCTCTCTCACACCATCTCCCTCTTTTTCCCTCTCTTTCTATCCCCCTTTCTTCTTGTCTCTTTCTCTCTCGCCAAGTCACGGAATTCAGCTGTTTTATTGGCGTGACTGTTAAACAGAAACAATTTTGCCAAAGCAGTACATAAAAAGGTAAAATGTAGAAATTTGTATCAAATCGTATCGAACCTTTGAACCCGAACAGAATCGTACAGAATTAATTTAATGTGTAATGTACAATACTTGGATGGATAATAAGTAATGTCTTTAACAATTTCTGGCAATGACAAAAGGGGAAATATGTATTTATGCGAAACATTCAAGAGCCAGAAAAGCTACATCAGACATTGCGGTCTCACTTTTGTGTGAGTGTGTGTGTGTGTACGATCAAACCAAACTCTCTCTCTCTCTCTCTCTCTCTCTCCCTCCTCAGCTCACTTAGGCTGTGTGTCAGACAGAATGGCAATCAGACTCTCTCATCGAACTCCACTGCCCTTTTACTTGGAGTCGCCTCCCAGCTCTTGGCTTGTCTTGTCTAGCGTGGCGCTGCTTTTTAAACTCCCGTCAAAATGTCTGGCAGGGGGACACGGCGCGGATCTCCTTACCTTCTCCCAAGGCCCCCGCGATCCACCCGGCCGCCTTTGATGATGTCACAGTACTTAATATTTTGGCCCCGCTCCGATCCGACGGCGCATCTCAAAAACAAAGCTGTATCTCATGTCCGAAAAACTTGCCACAGGTACACAGACTCATCACTCAGGCAGACAGCTAGACACAAACACACACATACATATGGGCTCACGCTCACACACACACACACACACAGGACTCTTTTCAAAGAAGTTTGCTTTTTTTATTACTTCCTTTCCCATTCAGCGGCCTCCCCACTTTTCCAGAGTGCCCTGGGTGTGCAGTGAAAGAGCCGTGCTTATTATGTGCTCCGGGCTCTCCAAACCCAGCTTTGTTTTGTCCAGATAGCTGCTTCTCTCTCTCTCTCTCTCTCTCTCTCTCTCTCTCCCTCCTTCTGTCTCTCTTTAATATTCACAGTAAGAGTCTTGGCTCTCACAAGACGGCTGCTTTCCCAGTTTTCTCCTCCGGTAACAGCCAAGTGTGGCCCCCGTGAGTGTAAACATGCAGAAGGGAGGGACATCTCCTGACAAACATCTCCGAGGATGTGCCACCCTGCCCTGTGTCATTCATTCTCTGCCTGGCACTGGAGCTAAACAGTTAACACCGACGTGCGAGCGCCCAAAACCCCAAAGGACTGCCAGCGGCTGCACATGCCTGGTCTACCCAAATCCACACCGCACTCTCTCGCTCAATTCTGCTCTACAAACACGAGGGACACAGTATATGAGCGGATCACTAAGTGTTTGCATTGCAAAACAAAGCCCTAAAAGCGAAGTTGTCTGAACTCCACTGAAAGTTGGTGTGAATACTAAGTTACTCAATATATTCATTCTCATTATTGCGTTAAGTCCTTTACTTACTTCACTAAATAATCACAAATTATTTGGTCACACAGAAAACCAATGGTGGGGTTGAATGTCTGCCGTATATATGATGAGTGATACATATAATCCCCTCTCCATAGTATGTGTTGCACCGTTCCCTCTCACTGTGTGGGACGTCCTGGTGACCTTGTACCATGTGTGCCAGTATATACTGTCAAATTCAGTAAGTTGTCAATATGTCACCATGACAAATTCCTCTACATTCATTGCACTTGGCAATTAAGGTGATTGTCATTCAGATTGTAATGTATTCATCCTTCCGGTGGCGCTTTGTTTAACCAGGTGGCTAATAGAAGAGCCGCTTCTCACTTTCAGAAGTAGATATCGAGAAAGACTTGCGCCCAGTGGAGAAAATTGTTTTTACCTTGTAGCCTGGTATCTGCCATTGGCAGCATAGCACTAGCAAACAGCATGAATTAGGAGCGGAGCCTATACTTAAACAGAGGATCACTCCAAACATTGATAAGGCAGCGCGCTGCATGGCAGTCAGACCCCTGGTGATGTTAACAGCACTGTGCTATTATCGCAGGTGTGATCGCTCACCAGCCCACAGCCACATTTACATCTTAATTACTGGCCTAATCAATGGGGTTGCACTTTGACTTCATTTGTGACACTCATGAAACCTCATTTAAGATGTAAGAATAGCCTGCCGTAAGTATTGGTGGTGAAAGAAAAGCACCCATTTTGAACGTGGTATAAAAGGTAACAAAAGGGAAAAGGGGCCAACTCCTGGATTCTCGCGGGTGAGATCACACAGCGCTGACGGGTTGACAAAGTGAGCGCTGGGAGATATTTATGATAATTGCAGACTCCTCCCAAAATGACAAAGCAAATTGGTGAGACATGCGCAACGTATGACAGGAAACGGATGGCTCGTGGGACGCGAGCCGGGTGATTTAAATGGCAAGTGATTGAACAACAAACTCGCATTAAGACCGTATTGATCAGTTCAGTGTTTCATTTGTGATCAATAAGACGATAGGTAGAGGCCGAATCCAATACATGCAGCGGGGGAGAGACGTTGGGCATACTGCAGAGCGGAGAGAGCGAGAAAGGGAGAGAGAAAGACGGTGAGAGAAAGAGACAGAGGGAGAGAGAGAGCTGTGAGTGTATTGAACTGCTTCACCGTGGAATGGAGAAGGTACTGGGATTTGTTTATCCAACAGGAGGCCTAAGAGAAAACTCTTAGAATGGTCTACACCCACAGGGTTTTATCCAGTGTGGTGGGAAGGCATTAGCACAGTGGGAAGAAGACTGGCAGTAACATACAGTGAAGTTAGATTATGTAGTGATGTATTTGAGTAAGTTATCCACCATTTTTTATTAATGGACTAAAAATAATCTCTGATATCAACGGTTGGATGTAGAATGATATGCACACAGTCCGCTGTATATCTTGTGTATCACGTCTTGCACTGTCCCTTTGGATTATATGTGAGGTCCTTGCACCATTTGTCGGTGCATACCGTGATACTCTACTAGTTTCTGGACCAGAGCCACTAAGGCAAATTCCTGTACATCTATTGCACTTGGCCTTTAGAGCGCTTCTGAATCCAGCCTGCCTCTAGTCGGAGCGTGGCAGCTGTGTTTGGGGCGATACTCTCAGCAGAAGGCAGCGAGGCCCGGGACGCCCTAGCGGTACTGTAAAGCCAGAGCAGACCGGAGCTGTGTCATCACTATCCTCCCACAGTGTGATGGATGATGCTAACGGTGAACATTTCATCTTCAGCAGCACCGTGAGCTCTCGTGCGACAGAGATGAACTACACCGGGCGAGATGAATTACTGCGCCGTGATTTATCATGACAGGCCAATAGGAAAAATACAAATGAACAATTAGCAAATTTAGCCTTAATTAACCATTCCCAGACAATAGATGAGCTTGTACAGTGTGTGTGAACATGTTTCGACATAGTCAAAGCACGCGGCTAATCTTCATGTAGTTTGCGGAATATTACAGTGTTAATTAGGGTTAATTGAATAATTTCCCTCACTGCTTACTGATTATGCACGTCAAACACAGAGGGGCTATCTTGATTAAATGTAATGTTCTGAATAGAAGCGGTATGGTGAATGAACTAATGTGCAGCCGAGCAGAAAGTCCTATAAAAAAACAAATAAAAATGAAGAGATTCATTCCAAAATTATATTTCCTTTTGAAAAAGGTGATATGATTGATTGGATGCGACTGACAGCAAATTATGGCACTTTTTACAAAATAGTAAGTAACTTAAGTCCTTAGTTAACTGAAAGATAACACTTTTACAGGCTGGATCCTCTATACTTTCAAGATACTGCATAATGAAGTGCAGGTAATTATTTTGTCGCACAATAGATAAAGTAGATAGATTAATAGATGAAAGTATTTTGGAATCAAACTCTTCAAATAGAGGCAGTAAAGATCAATTTAGTCATGGAGAAACTGGGGAGCTTACCTGGTTTGAACCATACTCACATCACATGGTTCCAGTTATTGTATTCTTGATTCGCCGCCTGATTTGGGAACATGTTCTTTCCCACACCATCTCCTCATGAGTGATAATGCAATTTAGCAGGCAATACAATACCGTGTGAGACCTGGACTTCATGCATCCCTCGTCTCAGCACTGGCTTAACAATTAAGACCCACAAGATCTTGGTTGTTACCCTTCTTGCAAACACACACACACACAAACACACACACACCAAATTAGGATATATCTCATAATTCAATGTCACCAAATCCAATTGCAATCAGGAAAACTTAATTTGTCCCAACTCCTCGAAATAATTGGTTGATTTGAGTAGATGTTCTAAAAATATAAAGTGTTTGTAAACAAAGCATTTTTTTGTTTTGACATTGTACAAATCAATGTAATTGCAATGAATCCGCCGACTGAAGGAGCACAGTAATGTGTGCCATACTGCAGGTATAAGAATAGCACCTAGATTATACCAGAGAGACTACTTAATTAGATGGTAGCACTAAGGTGCAGGGTTCCTCTTCCTGAGTCTCTAATGGTGAAAATGACATGATGTTCTGTACAAATACAGAGATTTTGTAACTTAACATGTCAAAAACTACCGGAAGTACATGGGCATGAGGACATAAGTTTCATTTAAATACCTTTGACTTCAATGTAAGTATAATTTCAAATATCATGGATGTTTGCGTGTGTTTTAACGCATGTGTGCATGCGTGTGAATGTGTGTGTGCTCCAGAGAAATAGGACGATGCCATCATCCAGAGAGCTGGCAGCAAATATCTGGCTAACAAATGATGATGTGAATACATGGGCTCATAAGCCTATAAATCAGATGCCTCCCCTACAAATTAATAGAGTTCACAGCTGACGGGCTGAGGAGACAAATCGTAAATTATGTTTGGCATATGAAAATGGCATGACAACTGGAAGGGAGATCTGTCATAGAAAATTCCCTTGCCTATATTTGAAGAGATTTTTTTTTCAAAATGAGATACTTACCATTTGAAGAAAAGAGATACTTACACTTAGAAAATTATTGACTGCACACAATAAAAACATACTAGGGTACTTTTAAAGGATAATAAGCCACTTACATTCTTGGCTGGCAAAATGATGACATTTTTCAAGACTGGATCCACTATATTTTAAAGATATTGAGCAACAAACTTAAGCCAAAAAATGGCTTAAGTTTGTTAAGTTAAATATATATAGATTTGGAATGGAATTCTTCATTTGTTCTCTAGAGTTGGGTTAAATATTTTTGTAATTCTATTGCTTATTTTTGTGTTCGGGGTAACTCCTGTTAAAGAACAATAGCACATCAGCACATTATCGGCATTTTATAAACAACACTGAGAGAAGTGGAAGTGTGCAGACTTATTGTTCAACGGCATGAGGATGACAACAAAGATGGAGGAGGGAAAAGTCAGTAAAAAGAGGGAAAAAGATAAAAAGAGACAGCGGAAAACAAGAGAGAAGAGAGGGGGAGGGTGGGGGGAGGGCTAAGTACCAGGGAGCGTGTCAATGTGGGGGGCTAATGGTGGGGGTACCAAGGTTGCAAGCAATTTCTCTTTGTTATCAAGTGAAATGACTCTGCAAATATGACAATAAATCACAGTGGAAATCAATCTGAGAGGAGGCGACTGTGAGCCACTGATAATGCATCAATCAATATTTAATGTTTAGACTTTAATTAATCCACAGGCGCCAAGCATTCTTTAAGTGACAAAGGGGGAGGAGAGGGGAAAAACGAGCAGGGAGTGCTTTTGCATAGAATAGCTCTTATATCAAACGGAGACATTGAGCTGAGCGGCCCCATCAGTCGATTTCCCACAGCTTCCTTCTTTTGCTTTATTACCTGGTCTCTTATTTACTGGAGCTTGCTACCGAGTAGAATAAATGCAAATCTAAGTGTCTGCACAAAGTACAGAAATACATAAATAACTTGGGTATATATAAATGCATATTTGTATATATGATCAATTGTTTCAGTCAAGCAATCTTGACTAGTTAAAGGCACGTTCCAACTGTTCCAGCCATGCTTCATCAAAATTAGACCTGGATTAAGTGCTAGCAGTTGCAGTAACCAGGGAATTAGTTAGCGATCTTTCTGGTTTCCTTGTTTGTTTTCTTTTTCTGTATGTGCGCTACTTGGAATAAATGTTTTCAGACTGTACACATGCATTGGAAAATGTCTGAAAGCCATTTTTTCGGCACGAGGCACAGCTGACTAAAGTTAGGCGGGAAATTCCTACAGTAAAGAACTAGCAACTAGCAAAGAGAGACCATCCTACAACTGAGAGGCCGCAGGTTTGATTCCCGCAACACCCAGTGTGTCCATGTATCAGCAGGTCATTTGTCCTGTTGAACACCTGAACTCTTCCCTGCTCTTTCATTCTAAGTCCCTCTGCATGAGAGTGTCAGCTAAACACCCAAAATGTAATAGAAACATCTCCTTCTTTTCCTTTTCTTTCACATTCACACCCCACTGTAGAATTCTTCAGTCAAAGTTACTTCAAAACTTATCAAACTCACTCATACTTTTCCCCCCCTGTAGTCTTAACAAGTTGTGGGAATGCAGTTGCTCAGCCCAAGGGTGTGAGAACAGTAAGACCCGCCTCGGTGCACCAGCTGCCCCGGCCTCCATACCTGCGCACCGCTGACACCGCTATAATGTCTGATTCGGGGGCTCTATCGAACAAAAATCCCCGTCTGAGCATCGCAACCGCGGAGCCGTTATGGAGGACGGCTTGAGCGCGGAGCCGTGCTTAGCCCTCGCCCTCTGATCACACAGACGCATCCCACAGGTACTAATTACCGTATCCACTCGGCGGAGGAATTGTGGGAGAAATAACACCGAGGACGCTTGACATTTGGATACACTGGGATAATTGGGACACAACTGCCTACTGAGAGGGAGGTCCACCAAGTCCGTTTAAGGAACTGATGGATAAAATGGCTTTAGGTAAATAAAGGAGCGCTCCAGCTAAGGCACAACACCAGAGACGTGACCTTCGCGGAGCACGGAGCGGGTCAGTGCAGGAGGGAGAAAAAACAAGAAACACCAGCACTTCCAGTTTGAAAACTAGTATTCAGTGGACAACTATTTGAGGAGTTCCTTGAGATGTGGATAAAGGGATTACCCATAACAGCTCTTGATATTCTTGACTGCACATATTGATAACAACAGCAGCGTTTGATCCATTGTGCCATTGTCCGCAGACTCACAGGTCTTTTATCTTCAAAGAGGACCCATCTGGAGCTGGGTGGAATGTGCTCATATCAAAGTGCTGCAAAATGTACCATGAACAAGCCATTCTTGAAAATCACCCATTTACATATCGGCCGATCTGTGTGTCAGAGGAGAAATTCGTATTGAATGATGAGTGGGTACGTGTGTGTGTGTGTGTGAGACCAGAGTCTCCACTTAGTTTTATATTACCAATTTCAAACTTCAAATGAAACCAGCTGCACAAGACAGAAATAGTTTAAAATAGAATAGTTTCAATCAGAGATATATTTGACATATCAGCAGTGTCTTTTGGTACATTATGAATAACGTTTGAACTCTGCAGATACATCTTTGCAACAGAGAATGTCTCATGTTGCAAGAGAAAAAAAAATCCATCCTTGTCATTTCAACATATATTGATCGGAAATGGGGGGGGGGGGGGGGGGTAAATAGTATTCAACTGACTTTTATGACAGTTGTTAAGTCACTTCCTGCAGCAGTGGTTTATGTCTTTGCAATAACCTCCATGCATGATGTAATGACAGACTATGATACTTCCTCCCTCCTTTATGATCTGCACCTCTTGCCTCACATCAACATAGTTTGACTCATATCGAGAAAGTACTGGGCTTCTGTTAAATATTAGATATTGACCAGTCAGCTGATGGTGTTTACCTGACCACAGCTCTGTAAAACTTTTTCTTTGCACATTTGAATTCTTTTAATTGTTATTAATTGATTAATCATCATTAATGTTTTTTTGTAAATTAATTCTTCACTTGAAAGACAGTGATGTATCCCAGAGTTTCCCCAGTCATTGAATAGGTGGGGTGGGTCACTCTGATTTAAGAGGCTGACAAAAGTCTGGGTTAGTCTTAGTCCGGGTTTCAGCGGAGAGTTTTAGTTTCTCATGCTGTTTCCGAGGCTTTTCCATCCTGACAAGAATAAAATTCTGGGGCAAACATTGACACCTTGTATTTTTTTGGCATGAAAATGGTTCAAATTTATACTGAATATTGACACAAAATACTGGCTACTACCTTTATTACAAAAATACCAACATGAGCTTTTAAATATATAATATCTGCTTTCAAAAAAACGCTATCGGTCGAATCCTTGCACGCACGGACATGGATATAGACACACACACATACATACGTATAGACAGACAGACAGACAGAGATAATCACATACAACATACAGGTCATACCACCAGACAGTTGGTAGATGGGGAGTCACATGAAACAGATTTACAGACTGTCACACACAAGCTGAAAATCTGGAGGGCCCCCTTTCTTTTTTTGGTCTTCTGCTTCTTATTCACAATGGCCCACTGTATGAGAAGCGTCAGGCAGTTGCCAATAGAACATATCCAATTGGTCATGGTAATTAAAAAAAGAGGGGGTAAAACAAGCTACACTGAAACTGAGTTGTTGGAGGGGGGAGACAGTAGAGGAGCCATTGGTTGATTTATCAGCATGTACCACTGTGAAACGCAAAGAGAGTAATGAAATGATCCAAAGTGTGAAATGCAGCAAGCTGTGGACAGACAGGGCCATAAATATTGGGAGGCCGAGGAAGACATCGGCCCAAAAAAGGCAGCAGAGTGTCACATATGTCTTAATTCCCCCAGACATATGTGAACACGTGTAACTATATCATCAAATCCCCAAATGCCACAGGCTGACATGTCTGCAGCCAGGGCCGTGTCTGACAGGATGAGGTAATAGAAGCCTGCTGTCATCTCCTGTCATCCCCCAACACGAGCTGACAGAGCAGACACACACAAAACCATTTTTAGGGTGAATATATTCTAACACAGTAGCATTTAACATTTCATATCACTTGACAATATTAAAGGAAGTTCTAATTTCAGATCTCCAAAATGACTTTGCGTCTCACCTGTTTGTGTCTTTTGCTCTGCTTGCTCTCTTCTTTATGAGAAAGTGTCCTAAACTTCACTAATGGTCCTTCTGTGATGACTTTGTTCTGAGTTTTACTTCACTTTACTCCACTCCTTCTTGACCCTGAAACACTCTTCCAGTGCGTCCCATCCCCCTTATTCTGGCACAGGCCCAATGTTTACCACAGGTGACAAGTCTACAGTCAGGGGTTAAGTGGTGGCTCGCTGGACACGGGCCTGACACACAGGATTTAATGCAGCGTCTCCCTGCAGTCCCGTCCCGCCTTGAGCCAAGAGCGTCTCAAGGCGGAGAGGAGCACCTGCCATTCCTGCCCCATAAAAACCAACTACAGGGTGAAGAAGGTGAAAAAGGAAAACAGGTGATGGTAGCCGTCTCCACCGTCTCTGACGAAACTTTCCAGCTCGTCTGATGATGTCACCCCTTTTACCGTCCCCTTGATTAATCCCTCTGTCAATTCCAAGCCCAAATTTGCTGCTGCGGATTTAAGAATGCACCCAAGCAATATACAAGCTGATTGCATATAAAGTCATAGGCTTGGTAATGGAGGTGGTGTGTGTGTGTGTGTGTGTGTGTGGGTCAAGGAACTTTAGGAATGCTGTGTTGTTCTGTCCTTTTGTGTTGCCTTGCTCCTGTGCCAGGGTGGGGGCCTTCTCTTTAATCCATACTGATTTGGTAAACACTGACGCTAAAACTGCTGCAGGCCAACATCTAATTCTGTTGTTTTCTCCTCCAAAGAAAATGTGTATTTCTTTGGAGATGTCTTGAAGCAGATGGAAATGTGGGGGATGGATTTAATCTGACTAAGGCTCATGCTTTGATTGGACCCCAGATTAGGATTGCGGCCAAGTATTTTCAATAATTATTCTCTAGTTGAATTAAACGTATCCTCTTAACACGAAAAACATACGCTTGCCCTGCATGTCTGCCGGAACATCTGTAGGATCACAGCTTCTAATCTCAAAATATTTATCAACCAAAGGAAGCGGTCGGCATGCACAAATAGCTACATACATTTAGTACATTCAGTCTACAATAGTTGGCAATCAATCAAAATTGAAAAAATATATATCATAGAATACATAATTCTCTTGAAATCTTATGACAATTTAGACTTTGTGCGTTCTAGTTTAATCCCATTGGCAGATCATGTGGAGAGCACACATCCATTTAAACCCGTTTTCTTTACAAAACAAGCGACAACATAATTGTGTAACAGCATCATCTGCAACATTCAATTGATTGAATTCACCCCAAAGCACGCCATATCTCTCCCTCCCTCCTGTCACCTGAACAATGGCCTGGAAACTTATCTCCCAGCTCGCCTGCTCCTGACTGTCCCATATCAAGTGTTTTTTGTTTTTTCTTTTCGCTCAGAGACAATCCAACAACTGGGCTTGTTCGCTAATTGATGGCAAAGTGGCCGGGGCATTCATCCTCAGATCCCACTATTTGTAGGTGTAGAGCCGCGGACGGCCCCTCTTCCTGCCGTGAACTAGGCCCACTTACCCAGCCCGGCTAAGCCCCATTGTTCTTTTTATCACCAACCATTTTCATAAATCTCAGGTGGTAATCTCCCAGTGCCGCCCACCTGACACTCTTTAAGTTGCATGTAAAACAGTTACCTGCCACAACAATGGCCTCTTGGGCTGATATTATCTGGCGAATGTTGACAAAGAAAGCAGCTGCTCTGTTGGACATAAGGTCAAACATAACACTACTTCTCCCTCCACCCTGCCTGTCTCTCCTCCTCTAACTCTCCTCCTCTCCTCCGTCCAGGAGGGAGGGAGGAAGAAAGGGGGTGGGGGGGTTCACTTCGTCTCCTTCCCCAGATCTTATCAGGACAGCGGAGGACCTGCTCTCCTCTAATCACTGTGGAAATGACACTGTGTAATTCACTCTGTGTCTGTGTGTGTGTGTGTGTTGTGTGTGTGTGTGCGTGCATGGTTTAATAAAGGGCAAAAAAAGCCCAGAGCAGCAATGAGGCAATGAAAAAAAAGAAGAGAAAGATTAAAAAAGCATATGTTTTAGAAGTCATTAAGAGGGACTCAGTAGAGCCTGCTGTGGACTTGATTTACACAAGGCCAGTAAGCCGTTGGTGGGTGTAAATAATGTATTAATTTTTAAAGAGATTTTTTCTCTCTCTCTTCTTTCAAAGATAAAAAAAAAACATCTCCATCTGGTCAAGTGCGAAGTGGGACAGGGCTAGATTAGAGAATGTTCTGTGTTATCTTTTCTGAGCATGGGCTTAATGTCTGCACAATCAATGCTCCTCCAACAAGTGGTTCATTAAAACAGAATGGCAATGTTTAATTCCATGTATTACAAATGTGTGCTGGCACTCGCTCCGCAGCTGCAGCGGTACAGAAGAATTAACAAGAGGGAAATCAAAGCACATATAGTGGGTTATGGATTCACACCACTATTATGACTGAAGTAACAATATGAATGACAGAAATATCTGAATCGGAATGAATGTATCTGCCAAACGCAATAATTGTGCACACATTTGTATTGGCTGCTCTGATGCCGAGACATATCTTAGAGAGAAAACTTAAATACTGCAGTGTCACAGCACATACAAAGAAAGGACAACAGGACCTCACAAATAATACAAACGCATACAATAGACATATACATACAGTATATAGTAACTCTACATATTAAAATATTACACTAAGCAGCAACATTTGCCATGGGAAAAGTGTCATTCTACATTCTATCCTCAAACTATTTGAATGTCAATGCTCTGCTTTAATATTCTTCCTGCTTTCTAGCCAATATACCTGCAATTCATTTCTAAACAATAATGTAGGCCTGCAGCTCTTCCTTCCACTACAGCCTTGTCCCACTGTCCGTTCAGGCATGTGCACACAAACACTCACGCACACGCACACACACACACACAAGCTCAGGCCTCATATTTTAAAATTAGTGACGTGGGTTCTCTTTTGCTTTTATCCGTATTGATGTCCTTCGTAAGTCTGTAAAGCACCTTGTGACAAATCTGTTTGTCCAAAGTACTTTATAAATACATTTGACTTGACTTCAGCCTCCATCAACGGTTGAGAGCATCCCTCGACGGCCTCGCGTTTTACTGCCAATGAACTGCTCTGACACGGGACCTGCTTTATTCAGCATCCTATCATTAATCTACGTGAGGATAAGCATCCAGCAGGACAGCGGGGGATAGCAGCACATCAGCCAGCCACGTCCCGTCCTGTTTGTCCATCGTTCACATGGCCCCGGCCCAATCATTCAGCCTCATATCTATAATTCATGAAGGCCCCGTGGCTCCTCTCTCACGCCACTGCCAGCCCCTATAAAGGAGTGCAGAGGTAAAAAGCCGTCCGGTGCCAATATCTCGTCATGCTCAGAATCCCAATGGCTCGGTTCAGTCTTCATCCATCACACGGGCGAGACGAGGCCTGCCATGATATTACCCAAATATTATTAAAACTTCCAACCTCCTGCGCCCATAAATTAGGAGCAAATCACCAGCGATGCCACTACGTGGGGAGAATGTATGGGCTGCGGTGGCCGCGGAGTAATTACACACTAAAACGGGAAGCGTGGCTGGGCATTCTGCAAGGAGGAGAGTGGAGGAGCGGATGGACAGAATGTGTGGAGGGAAAAAGAAAAGGAAGAGAGGGATTTGCAGCGGGTTTGTTACGGTTCCAGTTTTCTGCGTAGAGGGGAATCGGGCTTGTGACGGAAGAACTCCACTTTGAATCCTTGGACCGTCTGGGAAAATGTTAGGTAGGGATAAGTGGATGAGTAATGCGTCTCTCCCTTCCCGCAACAACTACTGTCGAGTTGCCCTCGGGCAAGGCACTAGACCCACAACAACTGCTGTTGAGCTGCTCAGCAACCACACAGCAGAAGACTGCGGTTGTTCTGGGCAGCTCCCAGGTGTGAATGTGCGTAAGTGCGTAACTGTATGATTTGCAGGGCGTTGCTGAAAGCGTGCGTGCGTGCCAGCAAGCCTTCCCGGTATGAGTAAAGGTTACAAAATTATTATTAATTTACTGGGTCAGACCAACCTGGATAGTGAACCATTACCAGGCATGGAGAGCCCAAACATCTGTTGTTAAATGCAAGCAGGCTGCACTGTGACATGTTTGCAGTCTTGTCCTCTTCAGATGTTTGGCCTACAGTGATCCACTTCAAACGCTTGGCTTGCGTTGCTCTCTGTCTCTCGCTCTAACACTCTCTCTCTCTCGCTCTCATTCCCTATCTCTCTCGGCCTCAGCTGAGCCGCAGCGCTGATACCCTCTTCTCCTTGACTTCTTCATTCCTCACTCCAGTATCTGTTGGCTGTTTTCACTCTCTCTTTCTCTGCTTCTGTCTCGACTCTCATCCTCTCAACCTCTTTCTCTTCTCTCCCCTCTCTGGTTTCTCTCAATTTCACTCTCAACCTTTCTTCGTCTCTCTTCTGTCGTTCTTTCTCCCTCCGTGCTTCCACTATGTATCATTATCTTTGTGCTTGCGTGCTGGGTGATGATGAGATTTGATCCCCCATGCAGGATGATCCTCACCTGAGCATATCCTGTGTCAGGCAGATCCTTAAGCAGGTTAACATCTGAGTCTTAAGTGGAAAGGACACAGTGCTTCATGTTTCTTCCTCTGAATTCACTGCAGCACATGCTTAACAAGCATTAAAGCTGAACAATATGTCCCACGCATACAAATAATCTAAGGTAGAGCATGCCATTCTACAGGGTGATTGTGGTGTTTCTGCAGGATGTGGGATGCATGGGAGTTGTGTTATTACAAAAAGTGAAATCCTGAAAAATAATCTAAAAAAAATCACATAGAAAGATACAGTAGATACTTTATTGATTGCTGGGGGAAACTGAGGTATCACAACCCTGATAAGAGGGACAAATAGGTGTATTTAGGCTGGGGCCTCCTTCCGGAAGCAAGGTGGGCTGGGTGGGCTGGGTGCTAGGTGAGGCTGCTGAAGGAGAGGCAGTGATAATGGATGGGACATCTGCTGAACTGCAGGTGTCTGTTATTTCCCTCCTCTCATCAGAGTTAACAGATGACTTCACCCCGTGTCACCATGCTGTTTATAGCCGCAGCGCAGAACAAGTGAAGGAGACGTACCCCGAGTGAAAAACAAGTGACACACACATACCCACCCTCAATGTGTGTTATGTAGTTTTAATTGAATTTTATTCTATGTGTTTTCTTTGAAACAAGGATCATTAGTTCCTGTGGGAAATGAAGACTTGAATGAGAATCAGAATTACTTTATTCTCCATGTGCATTTAGCATGTACATAGGAATTTTTGGGCATTGATGCAAAAATAGCAAATGAAATAGTAACACAGTACATACTGACACAACATGGCACAAAGGAATGCAAAGGGATAGTGCAAGACACACAGTAGACTCTACATATCGCTCTAAAAAATATACATTCAGCATTGAATTAGCACCTTTGGATACCAGGAATTTATACCACATCAAACACGGCACGATACCTTATGATGGTTGACAGATTTGACATAACATCATGAAATCTATTCATGAATAGACTCACATCTCATGCCCAGACAAACAGCTTCAATGCCCTCATCATGACTTCAGAGGAAAGGCATCAGCAGCACTGCATGGGAATGAACCTCAACACAGCTTCATTTGCCCAGAGATGAAGAAGACATTATTTTTTTGCAAATACAGCTGGCAGGCAACTTAAAAGGGCCATTAGACTGCTCTTGTAATTGTTGAAAGATAAGAGAGCAGAGAACAGGGAAAAAATGCAACCAGGACAGAGACGGGGGGGGGGGGGAGCAGGGGGCAAGGCCAGTCTTCAAAGACATATCAATTTTGCCATTAGTTCAATTTGAATTGATTTTTCCTCCCTCAAACACTAAGAAACAGATGCTAAGATGCTTTCGTTACAGTGTCTCCAAACGCAAAGCAGCGGATGAAGAGAGGATAGAGAGAGTGGGAGAGACAGAAGACAGAGAGATAGAGAGAAAGAGAGTGGGAGAGAGATAGAGAGGAAAAGAGAAAGAAAAGACAAAGAGAGAGGGGGGGAGAAAGATAGAGAGAGACAGAATGAAAGAGAGAGAGAGAGAGCATGGAATTCAGCATCTCTTTGATTGCTATCTTGGGGCTATGCTGAGCAATTACTGGCTGGAACCATTAAAGAAGCTGATTACAGGCAGTCACAGACTGGGGAGCAGACAGACAGACCTGGTCCCAGGTACCACTCAGCTGTCTGCAGGCCGTCCCACCGCCCCTCGCAGCCTCACAGCCTCCACCGTGGTGCCCTTGAGCAAGACACTTCACCCCCAACTGCTTCAGTGGAGCTGCTCAGTGGCCAATGGTGGATAATCGCCGTTCTGCTGGGCAGCTGCCAGGTGTGAATGTGTGTGACTGCATGAATGCGAAGCAGGGCATTGGTGAAAAAGAACATGAATGCTCAGCAAACCTTGAACATAAAAAAATGTCCACATTGGAGAGCGATGCCGATGCAGGTAGGGGGGTCGGTGTATTGCTTAAGGTCACTTCAGTGTCTTGTTTAAGGAGATCAAACCTTGCAGGACAGTCTCTCCACCCAGCAGACCACTCGCCCCAGATGTCCTCCTGTCTTATCTTCCAGTGTCCCTGCATGTCCCCGGAAGCTGAGGAAGGCGGACAGAGAGGTGAGGGGTTGGAGGGAGGGATGGCGAGGGAGGGATGGCGAGGGAGGGAGCGATCAGTGGCATGGAGGAAGAGAGGGGGATGAAGGAAAGGGTAGGGGAAGGGGCAGATCATTTGTTTCCAGTTTTCTCACAGCTCCAGGCCTGGCGCTCCTACTTCTGTTGATTTACGGCCTTTCTCAACACAACCACATCTGAGAGAGGAATAATTAGAAGGCTCTAAAACTGGGCAGTTTAAGGCTGTTGTAATGAAATTTGTTGGCCTGCAGTAGGATGTGTTTTTGGGGGGTGGAGTCGGGGTTGAGAGGTGGAAGGGGGAGATAGAGGGGACGTAGGTGGGTGTGCGTGATTTCACATAGTCGCGTGCACGCGCAAGAAAGCACGCGCCCGCGCACGCCAGCGCACGCATGCACATACACACATATGCAGATCCCACCCTCCTCTTCCCACAAACTCTGATCCAGCTCGTTCGGAGAGCTTCGCAGCGCCTTTACAAGATCATTTTATTCCTACCAACTCCTTGTTATGGTGATTAAATATATCCCCAGTGCAAGGCATCAATTACTGGGCAGTGGAGCACCACAATGGGGCCTGGCTGAGAGCTGGGGCTGGGGAGGGGGCTTGCCTGCCTGCCTGGCTGGCTGGTTGGCTGTTTGGCGGCTGCTGTCCTGGCTGCAATGTGTGAGGCGGAGGAGTTCCAGGCCCAGTCAGTCCCCAGCCCAGCTCCAGAGGGGAGCAGAGAAGTGCTGCGGGGCCTGGCTAAGGGGAGTCCTGGCTGGGCGAGCAAGCAGCTGCCTCCCTGGCTCCAATGAAAGACGGAGCTCCTGAGGGAAGCCAGAACCCCCCACCCCCCACCCCCCAACCCCTCATCCTATTTTTCTCTCCCTCTCAGCTCTGAGGTTAGCTGCTCTGACGCAGGTTCTCTAAACAACGCCGCCTTCCCACAAACAACAGCAACAGCTCATCTCCTGCACTGGCTGGAGAAGAAATAAAAAAGAAATCACCAGTGGCAGTAACGAAAGGGGGTAGTTGGAGACTGTGGGATGCGGCGTTCAACCTATGTGGTTTTATTCAGGCAAATTACTTAACCTTCCTCACCGCTGAAATGACAATGTCAGACATCTCCCTGGAAGATAAGTGAGAAGAGAAACACAACAAAAGAATAACAGCTATTACTGCCGTCATCTACAAACAACTATAATCTGGTCTATGCCATCGGCCCCAAACCTATTTCCATTTATCTTAGGTGCAAGGCTTTTTTGGCGAATGTGTCTCGCTCCTTGACCACCGCTTCAACTACATACATCAGTGTGTTTCTCCGGTCTCAGCACCCCCCCTACTCCCCTCACCCCGACACACACACACACACACACATACGCATGCACACATACACATACTCTGCAAAATATATCCATCTTAATAAGTCATTTAATCTCATATTCACTCTTATTTTTTTTTTCTTAACACAAGTGAAAAATCCTGCCATGTTTCCAAAGCAGTCTCACTTATTTCAGGAATTTTCAGTGTCAGTTTCTTTAAAGCAAGGCATAATAAAGCAGATCATTCTACTAGTATCAAGAAAATAAGTATAAAAAAAAAAAGAAAAAGTTTATTTGCATTGGAAAGAAGTAAAATGTCCTCCACCTATTTGCATTTGTTTCCCACTTACTAAAATACAATTATACGACGCAATACAAGTTTGAATGACTTGCTAAGACGGACATTTCTAGCACTGTATATAGCTGCACTCTTAAACACACACACACACCCACACACACACACACACACACACAGTCCTACACTCACGGTGGGCTCAGCTAGGTGACCTCACCGCCAGCCCAGCAGGAATGGCAGTTATGCAGGCTGAACTTCTTTAATGGCACCCTGCCTCTTATTTACCGATCCTGGGGCACGCATCATTTACTCTGAAGCTACTGGTTTTTGTCCACCTGTCACCTGACCCCCTTCCGCCACCGTCAGAGGGTGCATGGGGCTCAGGTGGCGTAAAAAGGGGGACATACAGGCCATCACTCACCCCCAGCAGTTGTACCTCACAGGCATCTACACTGCAAAAAATTATCCTCTGAAGTCATTTCATCTGTTATCGAGTTAAAAAATATATTCGTTCTTTAAAAAAGTGAGAAAAAGAAATCTGCCAGTGAGGTGAGATAATTCTTATTTCAGATTCAAATCAACTTCTCTCAAGAATTTTCTTGAAAGACATGACATCATTTAGATACTGGTGGAGTGATACATCCTGAAACGTATTTGAAATTACACTGAATACAAGCAAAAATATCTCACTTCATTAGCAGATTTTCACACTTGTTTTGAGAGAAATAATATTTCAAGTCTCAATATCGAATCACTTGTTGATATGGATAAGGTGGCAGCCTCATAACTGAAGGTATGTGATGTAGCACACCTAGGAGGACGGGATTAGTGAAGGGGGGGCGGAAGGGAGGGAAGGATTGAGGGCAGGCGAGGGGATATGAGGACAGGATGGGTGGGGTTAGGTGTTAAAGATCCCGAGAGGACATGGTAAAACATGAGAGGGGTGGTGACCTTGCCCCTCACAGACTGAATTCTGGGCAAGTCGGGACATGAGCCTAAAGTAGACAACTACTTCTAAAAAATGGAGCATTTACAGTGTGTCCATTACTTATTAAACAGCGCTGTTGTTGCTCGGTGTGTAACTAAATGTGCTGCTGCTATCTTGGCCAGGTTTCCCTTGGAACTGAGATCCTTGATTTCAATGGGACAAAAAACCGGTTCACTTAAAGCTAGAAGTGTTTTGAAATTAAAATTCAATAAAAAAATTCAGCATAATATTCAGTATGCACAGAGAAAAATAAACCACGCACTTTACAATGACTTCAATGGCAGGATTTCTGCTAAAACTAGAGTGACAAGACTCTCAGCAAGTCTACTCCATACAACAGTGCAACACTTCATTGGACATGTGTGGACCCTTTTTTTATACCCAGCCAGCCCTTCCCTGCTCACTTTCTAATCAGGGAAGGGGAGGGTTAAGGGGCGGCCGGCCAAGAGGACTGAAGAATCTTACTAGGATGTAATCCCGTCCAAGTGGCACTGGCTCTTTCTTCTCTCTTGTTAGGGCTCCTTTGTGAGGCTCCAGAGCTGGGGGCCCGGAAGGGAGCAGAGGATGTGCAGTGGATGTGGCAGTAGGGCCTGGGGAGAGGTGAGGGTGGGGGTGGGGGTGGGGGCCTACACTGCAAAAAAATGTCCACCTTAACATGCCTTTTATTCCAGCACTGGATCTTTAAATCTTTCTCTGAAATCAAGTGAAAAAAAATCTCAAATGGAAAGAGATTATTTTCTTAAGAATCTTAAAGGTGGCTTCCTTGGATTTTCTATTGATGAAGTTTGAGTTTCTGTAGCTATCAGTCTTTTTGGTGGCTATCGCTGCTCATGCTAACTACCTAGTTCTTCTTCTATTTATTCCTAACAGAGCGCTGTTGCTTTCTGTTGGAAACGTAAAAGCACATCACTTCCCATGTTAAGAGGATTTTTCCTCGGAAAGACCTACCAGACACCCGGTGTTTAGAACAGCAAATGTAAAAGCTTTCATGAACTGATTACAGGTTGAATCACTATTGTGTTATATCAACTGGCGATACAGAGTAACAAAACAGACATTAATTTATATGAAAATGTCACAGATTATTACTTTAAGAAAAACAAGATTTTAAGACTCAACAGATTAATTGACAGTAAAATGGACATTTTCTGCAGTGTGGGACTGGCTGAATTTGGGTAGATACATGGCACCATTCAGTATAATAATGATCATGATAATGAGATATGACAGAACAGCACCTCTGGAGCTGGTAGGGATCCAATGGCTTAAGGACACTCCAGCAGGGCAGATGATAACCAACACAGGTCTTGTACACGGGTGCTGCGGTTGTCGGTCTCCCTACTCACTGTGCCACTGTGACCTAATGCAGTTACATGTTTTCAGAAAAATAAGATCATAAGTCTCAATATATTTTTTAGGCCTGGCTGAAGTGGGGCAGACACGCCCGACCATTGAATATCAGTGACATTAACACAACACTGGTTTGTCATCTGGAAGTCATTTAGAAACCCGGTGATCTATGACAAATGGGTATGTATCCTATTAAAATAAACACGCTGGAATCCAAAATCCATATACATGCGCTTTTTTTTCCCCTCTGCGCACATCTGTCTCCTCGCACATGAAAAAAGTATGTGGGTCCACGTGCGCGTCTCTTTCTTTGAAAATGGATGGCTTATGTATCCATACCTATACATGTGTATATATCTTTTTTATTGAAGCCTGTTTGTATGACAGCAGTGTCACTGGACCATCTGTGCACACTCTGCGTGATAGCGCCCGTCTCTCCCCTTCTCCAAAGTGAAGCTGCCTAGTTAGGCAGACAGTGGAGGGGCGGGGTTGGGGGCTCGGTAGGAATGCGGCCCTGTGTATTGTTTGTAAAAATAAACCATCTGGACAAAGATATTCGCAGAGAATTTATATTAAACAGCTGCAAAAGCAAGCTTCTGTGTGTGGACTGGTGATGCAACAGGACCACACCACAAGTCAGACTCTGATCATCTTCCAGGACAGAGAAAGAGAGAAATCAGAGGAGAAGAGTTTTTTGACTGCGGCCCACATTGGCATACTGTATCCCTCAAAATGAGAAACGCCTGTCACAGTAGAAGAAGACTGATTCAAATTATGTAGTTAATAAAGATCTAATAATCAAAAATCTTATTATGAGAATAAAATATCCTTTATCCTTTTTAGATTCATAATCTAGGACATTTACCATACCTCCAAAAGTCACAAGCCCACCCCAGCAGTCCCTGTAGTGGGTGTTGTCTCTCTCCAGGTGGGTGGCGATCCGCAGACAGGTTAAAGTGGGAAGGCTCATCCCACAGTGGGACAGACCCTGGTGCACAGGAAACCCCTAACAGTAAAGCTGAGAGAGACTCACCCACTTGCTGGCACATCGTAAGGAGCAGATGTGGAGGGCCAAGAAGCCTGCTGCATGCAACCGGCCATCTGGCCAAGCTAAATATTGCCTCAGTGCACCCCCATTCTGTTTGCCTTCGGCGCATTGGTATTGTCCATGGTCACACATAGGTACACTCCAATCACTGTCGACAGGGAGGAGGGTTTATGGAGGTGCCATCAGGGTGATTAGTTCCACTGGTAAACAATGGCCTACCCTTGTTGTGTTTGACTCTGTGCGCTCTACAGCAGGCGTGAACAGCACGCAGCAGAACAGCACTCCCACTACTCAATGGTGTCTGTCTCTTTCTGCTAAAGTAACACCAAACAAACACCGCAAACAAAGGAGGCTACTAAACGCAGCGACAGAATCAAAGGGCTGCTGTCTGCACAGAGGGGCTGCAACACTTCACGGCTTCCAAAATGCCTTCTGCCCAGTATGGGCAACATTTCTGGACACAAACAATTGAAGCATAGCTGAAGTGTCAAGCCAGCTGTATCATGCAAAAAGAAAATAATTACCACTTGTTGCATGTGGTTAGAGACATCTATAATATAATATAAATGTTTCTGGCTTAGTAGCCCATAATATGCAGTTCCAGAATTGCTGCATTATTATCTGAATAACATGCAGTAGCTGCTGCTGTTTCAGTATACTGAATTTTAAATGCTTTTGTAGCCATTTCTTCACTAATACTAGTATAATAAAAATGACAGAATATAATACTGTTTTATGGAATTGATTGAGCAGATGTCAGCAAAATACTAACTGGAAATTAATAGAATCAGAAACTACCCACAATGCTGTGCAGCGTACCTCGATGGTGAAATTAACCACTCGTGAAAATAAGAACAAATGTGATGCTAAATTCGCATCAGCCTTTGGCCTTCAGTACACCGCAAAATCGTCAGTGTTAATTTAATTCTCAGTCTCACACTATGCCAGTGTTTCCATAAGTTCACACAATTAGAGTTAATTCAATATTTATTTTTTCTGCCCCAGAGCCATATCAGCGACATGAGTGGACAAGCAACGCTCAAATCAACTCAAATCAAATTACCGTCACTGAGAAAACAAATTTGCTGTGTATGGTCCAAATGCAGTATATTAAAAGTGTTCACACATACAGTAGAGTTAGTATACAGTTTGGATTGGATTGGATTGTGTACTGAGCAGAATTCGGACACTGCAACTGGTCACAACTGTCCCTTTAAACGCGGCGAGCCTCGTTGCCCCTCCCCTTCCTGTCGCAGTGCCGCGGGCCTCCACTGTAGGACACACACTTATCTGAAGACATAAAAAAATGCATCCTTCATTAGCCTCACCTTGGTCTGCTTGCATCACAGACCAGGCATTCCACCTCCTCCTCTAATCATCCTAGGACCAATATCCTGCAATTAGTTCAGTTTCCACCACTCTGCCCTGAGGTCCTGCTTCGGCCTGGGAAATGGGATCCAGTCCCTTCCTAAGCCTCGGCTCTGGTGCCAGAGTGTACGACACACACTCAAAGCACAGCCTGCCAGCCATGATGTGGTTGTTATCTTATGTTTGCATGGGAACCACATGTAGCCAGTAACTTTCTTTCATGTATGGTATGTTAGTTAACACAGGGAGAGTGGCAGGGTGGCCTGGTGATTAGAGAGACCGTCCCATATCGGTAGAGTCAAAGGTTGGATTACCACAGCAGCTAAGTGTCCTGTCAAATTATCCTTGAGCAAGACACTAAACCAGTGTCAGCTAAAATGTAACATGTACAGCCTTCTAGCTATGATGTGGTGATTATCTTTATGTTTGGGAAAAATACGAAGCAAGTGACTTTCTTTCATGTTACAACATGCCGGTTAACACAGACGGAGAGCGTGCTGTGGTTGTCTCTAGATGTATGACTTAGGAGCGAGAGCGGGGTCAGGAGGAGTTTGCCTACACAGGAACTCTCTGTCGTTGACCGCTGGATTGGGGTCACACTAACTTCAAATAACACACAGGCACACTTGTACAGTCGGGTGTATGATAGGAAGCGTGCACGCCACATCGAGGGGCCCCTGCTTATCCCATCACACACAGTTAATAATAGCTGCAGAATAGCGCTCTTTAGAATGTGCTTTTAATTGGTTTATAAATTCTGCCAATTATGCAGCGGAATTCCCCCTCAGGAGTCACCTTCACTAATCTGCTTCAAGCCTAAGTGGAATCAAACAGGCCGGTGTCATGGAGTCAAAGAGTGTCGTGAGAGGACGGCGTGGACAGCAGGCGTGTGTGTGCGTTTTTGTGTCTTTGTGTGCACGGCCACATACATGAGTGTGTATGTGTGTCTGAACAGAAGATGGCTGTCCTGCAGCCCGGCAGATCATGTGAATACGACAGGCCAATTGGATTAGCAGATTACCACCAGATTTGCCCTACGACCTCTGGAGGTACTCAGACAGCCTGTCAGTCAGCCAAATACCTCACATAGCCTCACACACATATACATATACAGTAGGCACACACTCATACAGACACACGCGCACACAAGCCCGCAGAGTAGCAGTCTGCCCTTTCCCTGCTTGGAAGGGCAGAGATAAACAAGACACTATAACTTAATGTACCTGCTTCAGGAGGATTACAAGTATGAAGGAGATTAGCCCATCCACCACAACAATAAGCAGGGTTAAACCCACGGATCCTCAAGTGCGAGCTCTCTGCACTTATCTTCCACCATATGGAGGTATTGAGGATACTCTTCAGTGATTGCTATGAACTGGTAATCCATGTCGACGTACAGAATAGATGAAGAGATAGATAGATGGATAGATAGAAACACTGAGAGATACTTTACAAAATCAAGGGAGAATACAAATGTGAATTTCATGGTGAATCATCACCTGTTTGTAACAAATAGAGGACGCCCCTAAATGATTGTTATGCAGTATAATCAACGTTGATTACCCAATTATAACAAGCATTACACTTCAGTAATATATCACAAGCAGAGAGTAGTTTGCCTTTGGACATTTTTTCTATTAAGGCCTTTGGATGGTATTCATTCAGAGGCTGGACTCACTAGGTCACGCATGGCTTCTTGTGGTTTGAAGCCAACCTACCCAGGAGAATAAAGCAGACTTGTTTTTTCCCAGCAGCCCTAATGTGTGGACACATTTTCTCCAGGTCAGAGAGTGGGTGTGAGTGGCCCTCGCTGTACCTGATGACCCCCAGAACACCCCTGCCACTCGATGATGTATCTCATTCCCCACGTCTCTTGGCTGAGTGACAAATACAGGTTATTCACACATGTTGCTGCTGTTGTTCCTAATCCATTACACAGCTCACATGTCCAGGTTTGCCAGTAGCTGTTCTCTAAACAAGCAGAAAGACATAGCACCGCTGTTGCCAAAAGCCTTTGAACAAAATTACTTCCTCTCGCACACCACGGCTTTAATTATGTGTTGGAGAACATAAAACAGGTCGGACAATTTGTAGTGGGAAATCATATTTCCATTGAAAGGACCCAGGACATAACCAATGATTTATAAGAGGAATGTCATAATTATTTTTTTCCACCAGGCCAAGGATCGGGTTTCAGCTAATGGTTGTCGAGCTGAAAGCACTAATTAGTTTTTGTAGTCGACTGTCACCAGCAAAGAAAGAGAAGGTGCCACAATAAATAAGTTCTCACCATGTAACTCAAAGCCTGTAATTTGAGTCGATGCTCCTGTATTAGGTTGTGGGAATTATAAACGTCTCAACAAAATGCAGATAAGTAATTGTGAGGTGTCTCACCCACACCTTGGCAGTGTGGTGGGGCTCTGACAAGTATGATTACTGGAATAATCCTGTAACAAATCACAATGCAGATTGTTGTTATGAAATTAAAAACAACCATGGCCCTTTGCTTGCTCAGGACTTTCTTTAAAGTAACAGTGTGCCTCTGTAGAAAAACAACCAAGTTATCATCATAAATTTCAAAAAATGTATTAGTTCAGAGACTGTGCACTTAAGAGGTGAATTATGTAACCACGCTCTAAATCAACACATTAAATCTCTGATTTAGACACACATTCCTCTCTGAGCAATAATAGTGATATTTTCAAGGAAATGAAGTCCCCGTCTAAAGATGGATCTTACATACTTGTCCAAACATGAAATAAATCACTGACTAACTTGCAGGAGAGTGTTGTTTTTCTCCTTCTTGCCCTACTTAAAAAAGCTATAAAATTATGTAAACATAGGCTGTTACCTTTTTCAGTCTTGCCATGGGCAAACAAAAGGGTCTGGTGGCCTGAGCGCATGACCTCCAAGGTTTGGAATTTTCCATCTTCCCTTTTGAAGGGACTTAAACATGACAATTAGAGGGCACATCACATGACCTTTTGATTCATGGCTTATTCAGTGAGTGCTGCACATACATGAACCCTTCCTTTACCTTCCTACAACATGAGGAACTGTAGCGTGGGGCCGTGCAGAGTGCCAGCCAGGTGCTCTCAGCAGGCTGTCATCTTGTGAGTCACACTCAATAGTCATTAGGGATGAAGGAGGCCCTATCTCTCCATCCAGGCCCCTGGCCCTTAGCAACAGACACACGGCCAAGTGACACCTTCCTGTAAACAAACAACACGCGGCAGCAGTAGCAGCGGGACATGGCAGCAGCTTCTCTCTCCCTTCCTTGACACTGATGGCCTGTGTCCCTCCTGCTTTACTACCCTCCTCTGGCTCTGGAGCGCAGACCAGCTGGGAAAGCCAGGACACCTGATGGTTGCCAGGTCTGATGCTTGCCAGGACCTACAGGAGCACCTTTCAACAGCCATGGAGATGAAAGTCCCTTGAGGCTAGGACTGTTTTTTTTTGTTTTTTTTTACAGTAGATACAAATACAAAAGCAACAAGGTACAGTACACTATAATATGGGGTTCCTACACATGCTAACTCAAAATCTGTGACTTTTCCAAGACTATTCCTGGTATTTAGTACTACTTCCATGACAAATATTAGCCAGTATTTTTCACTGAATCTGATTTGAATGCCTTATTTTGGCCAACTAGAGGTACCAATCTGGACTTCTGTTCTCAGGGATTTTTTTGGGGTCTTTATTTCTTCAAAGGTAACTACATCAAAGGCATGATAAGAAAACATGATTGGTCACACTCTATTGGCAAAATATCCAATTTCCTGAAAACATTCCTCATGTCATGTCCTACGACACAGTGGCCAAGTAGCCAAGATACTATGATTCGTTAAGGAAAATCCAATCACAACAAAAGGAATAAACAAAAAGCTTTTAATCAATAACCTCTTTGATCAGCTTGCTGTTATGCCACCAGAAGATTAGTAGTTGCTCTGTGCTTCTGGTTTTTCATTAGTTTTACTGACTGTAGATGTTTAGCGGACGGTACAAGTAAGGTTAGCATCATCTTAAAAGCGTGAGCATGGGTGTCCTGTTGGCTCAGTTGGCAAAGGTGCACACCTGTACCTGTGACGTCCTGGACCCAGATCGGGCCTAAGACCTTTATTGCATCTCATCCCCTCTCTCGCTCCCTGGCTCTCTCCATTGTGTACTATCAAATAAAGGCAAACACGGGCCAAAAATCAAAAAATCAATCTTAAAAAATAAAATAAAATATGAATTTGTTTCATTTCTTTGTAATTTTTCTATTTCTCCAAGCCCTTTACAAATATTTTAAGCATTGTTATTTTTAATATTATCTGATTCGTACTTGTAACTTTAGAGAAACCACTAACCCACATGTCACTTGTTTTAATGGTTACAAAACTTTGTTTTTGTCAAAACAGCTCATACACAACAATCCAACACAAAAACAAAAATTGTAGAGATAACAAGTGTAGAGTGACATGACCCATATGACCCAGACAAAAAAGCTAATGGTATTACCATCACACACTCTACCTGTCTGCTAGACACACACACACACTCCCACACAATCATCCACCCACACTTACACGCTCACACACTTTCTTTCTTCCCACACAGTTACCCCGCATACTCTTTCATTACCACTCACACACACACACACACACACACACACACACACACATACATACTCTCTACACATACATACAGACAGAGAATTAGGGGGTTGAGACGGGGGTGGGGGGAGGAGGTGAGTAGAGGGGAAGTAGGTATGTGTGCACAATCACAGACAGGCATGCACACACACACACAAACACACACACACACACGGCTTGGCCCTGTTTCGACTAGGCAGCAGAAGCCCTGGCCCCTATCATTCATTAGTTTACAAAAGCTGTGTGAGGCAGACATGAGGTCACTGCGCCGCTTTGAAGGCTGAAACACACAGACAGTGTATTAGAAGGTAAAGAGCATCTGACCGGGACCAAGACAGAATACTTATTAACCGGTCAATGAGTGCTGCTATTGTGTCTCTCCTCACCTCCCTGGCTAGGAGGAGCTGCGCTGAACAAGACACTGGGTGTGTGTAGGGCCAGACAGGTCAAAACCTACCCATACCCAACTGAATAATGTCTTCCTGATACTCTCAGAACAGATTGCTCCATCGCAGAAAGTGCAAATATGACCGCTGATCTCAAACAATTTGTGTAACCATTTCAGAGAGTTATTCTTAGAGGGCATAATATGTAGGCTAATGCATGGACAGACACACGTAAGCACTCACTTACCACACACACACATACACACACACTCATCATGGTTGGTTGCTGAGTCAGTGTGTGAGCTTGCTGGTGTATGAAATGAGGGGAGTGCCTTTCATTTCCTCCCCCTGGCTCTCCTGAACTGCCCACAGCAGTGTGTATGCCTCCCCCTCGGCTCGCTCAGCCCGTCACGGCCGTGACTCAAAGCTAAGAGAGCAAACAGGAAGGATGTTAACCGCTGTGCAACATACACACATGCACATACACACACACACACACATATGCACAGGCCATAGCTTAATGGAGCCTGAAGAAGTGCACGACCATGGCATCAGCATTAGGGCAGGAGAGAAAAAAAACTCAGAGGCAACAATGGCCTGACTGGATCAAAGACCGGCTTGAGAGGCCACTCAGATTCAACACTGGTCCTGTTACAGGAATGCGCACCCTTGTATTTCAAGTAGGCAAGGGTGCTCACAAACACACACAAATACGAGTGAGCACACGCACGTGTAAGCACACAAGCACATGCATGATCACACGCAAGCTCATGCACGCACACAAACACACACACACACACACACACACACACACACACACACACTGTCACAGTCAGGGAAAAAGAGTGGAAGGAGTGACGGAGGGCTGGTGAGACTAAGAGGTGAGAGGTGGATGGATAGAGAGAGGATGACAGTGAGAAAGACAGACAAAGAGGGAGAGAGAGTGGGAATCGGGTGAGTCGGTCAGATGCCATCACTCACCTCCGTCCTCACCTGGTAACTTTTCTGTCACCTCATGCCATCACCTTGTCACCCCGCGTCCATGCCACCCCGTCACCTGTCCCCTTAACAACTGAGTCTGTCACCCCGTTGTCATGCTACCAGGTTCACCCCTGACCCTTTGTTTCTTTCATACACGGCACAGAGAAAAGAGCGGAGCCGGCGGAGCCGGCGGAGGGAGGGCAGTTGTGTCCGGACATGCCTATCACCCTAGATCACAGGCCACCGACATAAAGCGTTAATGCTACAGGGGCCATAGATTTATGAGGGTGTGTAATGTTGTGTGTGCGCTGGGGTTGACTGGAGCACACTGAGTGTCTCACTAACACAGGCCTGGGGGTAGGATGTCTGTCCAGGTCACACACACATATATATATATTTATGTGTATATAAATATATAGATACATATAACTGAAACTGAATAGACATGTTTCTCTGGAAGGAAAGACTGTCCCTTTTTTCTATATGTGTGTGTGTGTGTGTGTGTGTGTGTGTAAAAGAGTTGCTAAGAGTGGATGGTTTAGCATGTACATTATGTGTCTTTTACAGGAGGAGAAAGTCATTACATGACTAAATGTGACTCACATTTGCGTCAGAAAAACAAAAAAGGTTTTGTGGGCAACGCTAAAAATTAAAGTAAGTGAGAGGTGGCTGGTGTTGATAGTAATTTAGGGGAAAAATAAAACCAAAGAAATGTTGGCGCATGTAAATACCACATCCCGATTATGAGAAACCCGAATATGATAGCTGGGGTATGTCAATATTAGCTAGGACATTTAGTTATGTAAACAATCTCTCCTGTTGACTGCTGGTTTTTGCGGTCTGTGTAAGTTCTGTGTCCATATGATATTCAGAGCATGGAAGATCACAGAAACCTAGAGGTTAGGGAAGAGCGCTAATAAACCGGAAAGTTGCCAGTTCAAATCCGCAGAACATCTGGGAAAATCTGGGTGGGGAAAGTGAATTAGAAACAATTTTCCCTCCCTCAACAACTACTGTTGGAGTGCCACTGAACAAGGGACTAAACCCCCAACTGCTCCAGTGGCCAACAGGAGAAGACTGTGGTTGTACTGGGCAGCTCTTAGGCGTGAATGTGTGTAACTGTATGAATGTGAAGCAGGGCGACGCTGAAAAACGCCCAAATAATAAAGATTAAAACAGTGATTATATTTGTATACAGGGATATCGGTGATAGGAATGTGAAGATGCTTATCAAAGATATTAAACAACATCTGACCTATTAGCTGGGAATACTCTGCGAGTAAACACACTCATTCCTCACTTTCAAAACCAGGATAGTTATTTTCAAAGCAGACAGGCTACTAAAAGAAGAGCCTCTGAAACTGAGCTCTCTGCCAGAGAGGAGCCAGTCCCAGTGCATTTAGTCAGCAACACAGAACATTTTGCCATAAGGGCTGCGAGCCAAGGAATGCATCATGAAAACGGAGCGCAGCGAGCCACACATGTCCAATCAGACGCCACGGAACATTACCCATAATCCTCTCGACAAATACATGCATCTGATACCATAACAACGCTCCACCAACACTTAGGAAGGGAGAGTGTGGGACGCATCCGTAGCAACACACCATAATTACAAAGAGAGCCAGGGCTGACTAAGTTTAGAAGACCCAGTAAGCAACCTCCCCCCTCCTCTCTCTCCTCTTCACATGCTCCCACACTGATATTTAACAAAACATTAATCTTCTTGCCAGTGGCTCCAAAGAATACTGGTGATGTAGCTTCGGCGCAGAGGCTGGGGTAATAGTAATTCCATTGTTCTGCCCTTTTATTTATGCCTTGGCTCTACCAGGCAGATGAGGTAAGTCTCTTTTTTCATGTTATTATTCAGAAGTGGTGATACATAAAGCCAGATTACACAAATGTCTCTCTGTTTCACAGCGCCGCCACCTCACACCTCCCTCGCCAGCGCTTAATGCGACCCCCTCTCCTCACCCCCTCCGCCCCTTCCCCCTCCCTCCACTGGCTTTCAATAGCACATTTCCCCTTTCTCCCCCTCTTTTCTAAATCACCCTCAGCATTTGCATGTGAATCGCTTGTATATCTTCTTTTATATGATGCACCGACAACACTGGCTTTCGAAAAAGAGAGAGGGGGGGGGACGGCCCCAACTACCCCCCCTCCACCCATCAATCCCCCCCCACACTCACACACACTGCCACCTCCTCTTCCCCACCCCTACCCGAAAAAAAAACAAGCAAAAAAAAAAACAAGATGTTACTCTAACTCCCCTCCCAGGATTGGCATAGCAGCAGTTTCATTAAAAAAGCGGGGGAACAGTGCAGGTTTTATGATATGGAGACAAGTTCTTTTGTGTTCTCCAGAGACAAGCCCTGTGTCTGTCGAAGTTACTGGGGCGATAATCCTGCTGGAATTTCTCCTAAGCACTTTTACTGACATTTTCAATTATCACCATGCCAGGGCCCGGTAAATGGCATTTAAGGGGCCCCCGTCATTTCCATGTTGAATCATATTTGTGAATCAGACAGCGTTGGAGTTGGACTCTGTTCTGTTTGCCAGAGGCTGGGAGGACAGTGCGGGGGTCAGAGAGGCGCGGCCGAGCCGGTAGTCTGGGATGGGATGGAAGTCAGTGGGTGACCAGGTTCGCGGAGGGCCTGAATTATGCCACTACTTGCTTGCGCAGACACATTCATACACACACAGAAACAAACACAGACGCACACATGCTCCCCGAACCAAGCCTGCCGGGTGATTTACTGCGTCAGCGCGGCCCAGCCCCTTTTCAAAGAGAGCACATGGTCCGGACTCCGAAAGCCAAACAGACCGGCTGACCTCCTCGGTGCACAGTGCACGGGGTCAGACTTGTTTTCTCTTCACCTCTGACTAGATCCATTTACACAGACTCCAAAAGTACTCCATGTCTTTGGCTAGGGTTACACACTTACATCCCTGTAATAATTCAGACATGTATTGCAAAGAGATGGGTTTTTTTTTCCTCCCTCTTCTCTCCCCCGCGTTCTCTTTCAATGAGCCCTGCTTTGTTTCAAAAGTGGATCAACTTCAAAGCACTGAAACGGACAGATTGATAGTTGAACACAAATGCTATTTCATAAGCTATTGAGTTTCAGTCCATCGCTCAGATGCCTTTTTGTACCAGTTAGGAGCTGTAGGTGCACACAAATAAGCCCATTCATCCAAGCTTTTTGTTTTTATAATATATGTATATATATTGTAAGATCTTTCTGCTTTATTAAACAGCACAGGATAGAGAGTTACAGGGAGTATGGGAGAGAGATTGGGGGATGAGCTACAACAAATATGGGCAAGATTTGAATCCATAATGCTGCTACACTGGAACTGGAAATTCTTCAGCTCGCAATATCTACCTGTTGTGTGTTTATGTTTAGTCTACAGTCATAAAGTATGTCTTGTCTCTGCTATATGTGAGGGCATGTTACATTTTGTCCTGCACCTCGTGTGTCAATCCTGTATTGTGTAACTGTCTTGTCATGTGCCAGCACCAATTACCCAGGTCAGATTCCTTGTGTAACTGTTGTACTTGGCGAAATAAAATGATTCTGATTCTGATAACATGACAAGCGCATGTTATGCTCCATAGCCCGCTGAAACACAGACAATCCAAGAACAGCTGTTTACATGCCTCCGTGCCCCTTTCCTCTCCGCCAAGCTGACATCATTCCCAGCATCCCCTCCTTCCTGTCTCTCTTTTGGATGGGCTGTGTTATGACAAGTTTAATTGAGGGTTGTCAAGCCATAACATTTCTGTAAATATTAGACTTGCCAAGAGCGTCAATAAGAGGAAATGGCCTTACTGTATGCGCTCCTCGCAGGAGCACAATGTGTGCCTTTGTAAGTGGATCGCCAAGAGGCATTTTGATACCCTACTTTTGTCTCAGTGAGCCTGCTTGCACTTTACATCCAGTCTAATTCTGGTTAAGGAATTGTATCCACATAATATAGACATCATCTAAAGAGTTGTGCTTGACAAACTGCTACACTTGGATTAAAGTATTCACTTGGCATAAACTATAGTGGATAATATAATAAAGTCTTGGCATTAAGGAGAAATGTGGCACCGGTTCAGAGTGTATTCCAAGATGTTGAGTTACACTGCAAACAATAATTATCTGAACAAATCCTTTTATTCTTGTAGTGAGTCCCTTAAAATCTTATTTTTCTGAAAACAAGTGAAAAAAATCAGCCCCTAGTGGAAAATAATTTCAGTTTTTGATGTAGTTTTAATTGTTTGTGGAATTTTCCTCAGATGAGATTAAATGACTTGCCAAGAGGGATGATTTTTTGCAGTGTAGCGAGTCATGGAGTAGTAGCACAGCTGACATCACCTCTTATGTCTGTGTATACAAAAGCCTCCTCATTGATCAAGGCGATGACAACCTAGGCTATGAATGTTCATGTGTTATTCTAATCCTTTTCACTCTGTTTAAAAAGCACCTGGTCCAGCAAAGCCTATTGGAGGTTATTTTGAGTTTGAGGGGGTATGGGGAGGTGGAGAGGAAAACCACCCTTTGAGTCATTAGTGAGGGCCTGCGAGATTTGCGTGTGCATATGTGTATGTGTGTGCGTATGTGTGTGTGTGAGGCCTCCATTGTGTTTTGGCCGAGTGTGTTCCAGTAAGTGACATGGAGCCTTACTCACCTGGGGGGAGGGGGAGTGACTCAATGTGCATCATCAGTCATGGCTAGCCAGGCAGGGCACTTAGCAGCATACTGCGCTAATAGTAAAATGGAATTTATGTTTCAAAAAGAAGTGCTTCATGTCAGGGGGAAAGAAGGTCTGCTGTTTATGTTTGGGCAGTTCAATGTGTTGTTTTTGTGGTGCGCTGTACATAAACTTTTTTCTAACTATTCTGACAAATATGGCAGGGGGGCGGTGGCAGCCTAGAGGTTAGACAAACAGGCTTGTGGCTTGAAGCGAAATCTGGATGGGAAAAGTGAATGCGGAATGCTCTCACCTCCTCCAACAACCACTATCCAGGTGCCCTTGAGCAAGGCAGTAAACCCCCTATTCCTCTAGTGGAGCTGCTCAGTGGCCAATAATAGAGTTTGGTGGAGCTGGAAAGCTCCCAGGTATGAAAGTGAACCAGGCTGCTGTTGGAAAAGAGCCCACATGCTCATTTGCTTTCCCTGGATAAATAAAATACTTGCAAAAACAGAAAATATTGGTGGATCTTGAGACACAACTACCTTTTCTTTTACAAAACAGTCAACACTTCAGAATCATATGGCTCATTTGGATGGGGACACTCAAATAAGCTCCCAGTTTGCTTTCAAATCACGGGGTTCAGGTCTTACATCTCAACTCCCATTGGCATTGTATTGTACTGAAAAGGGGGCGTGCCAAATTAGCATCCAAGGTACGTAAGCTGCTCATGTGACCTGACCCAGCTGGGCCTGGGAAATCTGGCTCTGGAACTGATTTGAACTTTTTGCCTGTGATCACAGCACTCCCAGAAGGGTAGAGAAAGACATATTTCACTATTGAAAATGGGCGGCATTCTCCATTAACACTGATAGAATGGCTAAAGCAGACATGGCTAAGTTCTTCTTAGCTACAATCTGTGAGAAAAATGTGTAAATTATCGACTTAGTTGTGACAAAGTGTCTTCTGCAAACACAGTAATGATTTGATAGCTGCCAGTCTTTCCTAATTCCAACATGAATCAGACCCTTCAGGAAACTTAATATCAGGCCAGCAGAAGCACTTTATTGTTGTAGGCCCTCTTCTCGCTTTTTTCTTTTTACCTAGTCCTTTCTGTTGTTATTTATTTTTTGCCTGCTCCGACTTTCCTCATGGAAACCGAAGGCATCCTAATCTGTTTCCCCTTAAAAACCTCTGTTTGTGCCCTCAAACACAACTTGTTTTGCTGTTTTGCTCCAGAGTACACTTACGCCGGTTTCAAGTTAGCAGTCAAAAAAATCCTGGAAGTGCCTGATGTGTATTTGTTTACACTACGTTAATATCACGTGTATTACACTCAATTCCAAAGTACAGATTTCAGCTTCTAAAATAAATACATCTACAATAACAATCTACAATACTATAAAACATGTAAACATGTGGCCATGCTTAGGCCTATTTATCATTTAAAAATATGTTGCCCTCCTTTACAAATGAAACAAAATCAGATGATTCATTTCCTTGCCCTCTCTCCCTCCCTCGCTTTTCAGAAGCACAAGGCAACAGGAGTAGCTGAAGAGCTCTCCTTAACGAGAGTCTGGCGGAGATATAACTCAGCACTCCTACCCCAATAACCGATGAAATATGAAAATTGACAGTGCCGTCAGGGCGGCCATGCCACATGTTTACGAGTGGCTGTCTTAACTGGCCGCCTCTGTGCTCCATAAGTCATACGCAGAGTGCTCATCATAGAACGGGAATTTATGGGGCCTGAGTCTGCATATGACCTCCCCCATCAGCTGCCTCACTGCCACAGAGGAGGAATCATTATCTAGGCCCAGCCGCTATAAGCTTCATAGACTTACTCAAAGCAAATTGGCCCCGGTTCCACTCCCCCTGTAAACACAGCCTTATGCTGACGCGCGTCTAGAAAAAACGTGGGTGAATTCTGCATCAATATCCAATGGCGATGAAAGAATGTTTTCTCAATAGTTCTTGCTGATGCTTTGGTTATTTTATAGATCAACAGCTAAATAGAGACTAAGTGCATACTGACTAGAGAGGATGTGGATGAATTCCCAATCATTATAAATTGTGATGAAAGCTTTCTTCTTCAACACATTCAGTAATATATACTCCTATTACTCTACAAGGCTACTGATATCTTTAAAATATGTCCATTTCTACATGTGTGGGTGGTTATGGCTTTTAAAGATACAATCTGGAATTTATTTAACCACCTATATTGCGAGCATATTCACATATGTTGTTAAAGAGTTTGACCTGCAGATTGGAAAATATGCCCTTTGGAACTTGTTGGCCTATCACAATGCAAAATACAGGTCTGATTTGGTGACTATTACAAATGTAAACAAACTTTTATACCCTCAATAATAATGTACAACTCCTGCTAACTGTCACATTGTGTCAGTCTTTGTAACAAAATCTAAAACAATATCTTCCACAGTGTAAAAATAATAAATCGCTGCGTATACTGACTCTGCTCTACTCCACTCTACTCTACTCCCCTTGTGTTTTCCAGTCCAGCCCAGCACACCGGGCTCCATGTTTGTTTGCATTCTTGCACTGGGAATGTGTGGCATTGACAGAGAGCTGGTCAAGGGAAGTGCTGAAGGCAAAGAGCCAGCGGGGACAACAGCTATTACAACGGGGAGGTTGAGGATGAACACTGTATTCGGCCGGTCGCGTTGCCTCTGGGCTGACTTCTGGGGCAACACGACCTGGACCAGAAAGCAGGGCTGTAACCAAAGCTTGGACCGCTCACCCACAACAACAGAGGAAAGCCTCGCTGTGTTGTTTGCTGGGGGGGGGGGGGGCGGGCGGGGGGGAGTTTACTTAATGCTGTTGAGAAATGTAGAGAATCAAAGTACAAAGTGATGTTAAAATGCCAGCCTTTGCAGTGACTGTGCATATGCAAAACCTAACCGAAGCCGACAGAGCTCGACTCTTAGCCCGGGGGCGTCGAACTGGAGACAAGCTGAGATGGAGGACGCTGGGAAATGAATGGGTCTTTGAACAGTAGAGCGCCTGCAGCTCAGCTAGAGCCTTGTCCCGCTGCCACTGAGACTGACATCCATGCAAATCATAACAGAGATGACAGACCGGGCCACCCCACCACCCGCCCAGCCAGCCAGTCAGTCAGCCAGCCTGCCAGCCAGACAACCAGCCACCCCACCCGGGCTCCCACCCCCGTGCCTGTGCAGACAGACAGACTGGGACAAATTGGGACAACCCCGACCCCCCCCCCCCCCCCACCACCACCCCCACCCCCCACTCTTCCTCTCCATTGCGCGCCGCAGCAGCCTCTGCTCAGGGGGCTAATTCCACGTTCGGATCACCATTTGTACTTATTATGCTGACATAATTAATCCCCTGTTGTGATCAGCGGGGGCGTGAGGGCCTCGCCGCTCCACTGGCCTACTCCTGCCATGACACGACCGCTCTCCCCTCCCCTGCTCATACAAATCTCCTACTCATTGACTACCATGCCCATCTTGTGTGGTTGGAGAGGTCTTCTGTCTGTCTGTCCATAATCTGCACTGTATCTGTCTGTGTTATTCCCTGCCCTGTTATGTTGTATGGTGGTGGTTAGACAGACCGACAAGCCTGCCAAACACGGTCACACCAGTTCATGTTTGCACACTCGCTGCTAAAGAGGGGCAACATCTCATCAGAAAACACCAGCTGGATTAATAAATCCAAACAGTGACTGTGTCCACATCTTAAACTGTCCAGCAGATTGAAACAGAAACGTCTCAAGTTGTGAAACATATGTCCGCAAGGCTGAGCAAACAACGTCAGAATAATAACTGAGGAGATGAGTGCTGCTGTTGGCCCCAAACAGCCGCTCAGTGACAGGCTGGGCCGGCACATCAATTGTTCCTTCCCAGAAATCAAAGACCCAATCACTGAACTTTGATTCCTCCCAGAAGGGCACTCTGTATGTGTATTTGTAAGGTCAAAGCCCTAAACAAGTACCATCAGGACTTCTATTGGAATATTGTGGATACAGATAGGCTTATTTACTATTCTGGAATATTCTTTATCCATGAAAGCTGAATAAATATTTGAAATTCACTGTAAGGCTGTAAAAACAAATAACATTCTCAGAATTTATTATTAACTTTTATATTTTCAAAATATAAATATTGCAATAGAAAATATTGCCATAATATGGGACTTATATATATAGCAAAGCTTTATTATTTATGTAATATTTGAATGTCAATCAACTGCTGTTCCAATGCCAGATTAGCTTCTAATATAACTTCTACCAGATCTATAATCTCCCGTGGCCTACATCCTGACGGATGGACAGATAACGCTCTATGGAAAAGTTTCTGTCTGTCTGACTGCGAGCCACCAGGCTGACGTCACTAAGCCAATCCAATAAGTCATCAACAAGGTAATCGCTTAACAACATTATTTTAGGCCCTGCGTTTCCATAACAGTCTGATTTTAACTTTGTGGACAGTTTCTGCTCATGTAAAAAAAAAAACTGCCCTCATTCAACATAACAGGACACTATAGAATCATCTTCCCAACCATTTGGCACCAAAGGATACCTGGAACACCTGCTAGGTCTGAGAAGCTGTGTGTTATTCTGCCCAGAGAAGAGACTGTACAGTCAACAGGTCTGCATGTACCACCAGAAGAATTCATTACAAATAACAAGAAAAAAAAAATTACACGAAAGGGAAACAAAAAGACTGAGGTTTGCCTCTGAGAATTCTGTCAAATCTGAAGGTTAGCACAGGCCGAACACACAACCTAAATCGCCAGTCATGAAATGCATGTTTGAAAGATATGGCACATGTATTCATAATCCTTTTGTTCATTTGATTCAATATCTACAATAGGTCTATCAGTTAAGTAAAATTGAGAGTAAATATGAATACCAATCAATTTTTGTCACTATGCCACTTGACGATATTGACGTCAAATCCCAGGAACATTTATTCTAAACAGCCTCCCACTCCCACCCGCCCCCCACCCTCCTCCCCCTCTCTCCCCCCCCCCCCCCCACCCACCTCCCCGCTCCTCATCTTTACATAAAAGTTCAGGCTGCATATTAAAAGGAGCTAAAATATTCACACTGTCAAAGGTGGTCAAAGGCTTCTGCGTTCACACAGGAGCTGACAAAGAGGAGGCACCCAGCGCTTGGCCAAGAGAGCACTGTTGAAATAAATCAGCACATACAAAGACACAGAGAGATAATGGGGCCGGAGCTGGGCCTGATCCAGAAACAGAAACACACAGCACACCAGCACACACACACACACATACACACACAAGCAGCACCCGGCTGGGAACAAAGTCTGCGCATAGATTAATATTTATTTTTGCAGCACACATTGTTCAGGACATATCAGGAGACTAAAAAACATCATAACTCCCCCAGTGTGCAGCCTTGCCCTGAATCCCATGTCTGAATCTGACAAATAACAAAAAAAAGCCCAATGTCCACAGATGGTTTCACATGGGAGAGAGCTAGACAGGGACAGTGTATCTCAGAAACATCCGTTGAAGCACTGTGCAATGTGGTGGTGTGTGTTGATTGTATGAGTGTGTGCTGTGTGTGTCTGTTGGCCGGTGTGTGTCCATGCATCTGTGCGTTAAATATCCTTAAACTGCGCTGAATGTCTGTAATATTTAAATCTTGTGTATTGTTATTGGATTCAAATGAATTATTTCAAATGTCTGTGTTTGTGTGTGTGACAATGTTTTGTCTGGAAAATATAAAACCTCACACAAACATGAAACAGCGGCCAAGTATTACCATAACTGCAAATGAAAACATTAAGTATTCTAAGGTCAATATTGAGCACACATAGCAACATTAACTCTCAATCAGCATGAGGCTAGTCATATGGATCCTGCACTTACAATGGCATACCAGACAGAGGGCCAGACAGGCACCAACTTTAACAAACCTACACATTCCAGTTTTGTAAGGCCGCTATTCTGCTGCGGTCATGTGCTGTTCGGGGAAGATTTTCGGAAAATCACATCTGGGTATTGCATCTCGAAGCAGGATTCCACCTTATAGAAAAATTAGATGCGAGTGCAAATACGCTGGAGCTGCCTTAACTCATTTAGCTTTCTGCCCATTTTGCTGTGCTACAAAGACATTTCAAAATGCAATTATGCATTTATTTATTTATTTATTTTGTCAGATCTACCCAAAGTGCTCCCTACTCTCAAAGTGGAAAGGAAATTGTAAGAATTTTTAGGAATAAATAAAATGGCAATAAAGATAATTTCTGGGTTCAAGTTCCACAGGGACTTTGTTTGGCATTGTGTTAATAATGAAGATGTCCTGTCAGTGGAGCTCAATGGGATTTTTGGTGCTGGTTGAACATCACTGCAGTCAAGCATAGTGTAAATGTCAGTGGAAAAAGTGTCCAGTTTTGGTGTCTGAAATGAAATCATCACCTCAACTCAACTCCTCACCCTCCCACAACTATATACAAACGTCTAATAAAGTATACAAAAACGTAATGTGTCATTGAAAGAACTAGATGTCATTGTTGTTAATAAACAAGATACACTATTACCAATTTTGCTCAGAAAAAAACCTTATTACAGATGAAAAATTATATTATTATTATTATTTATTAATTAATTATTATATTATAACTTTTACTCACACCTGGGAGCTGCCTAGTACAGTCTTCTGCTGAGCACTGAGCAGCTCCACTGGAGCAGAAGGGGTTAACTGCCTTGCTCAAGGGCACCTTGAGTAAGGTAATTGTTGAGTATGGTAATTGAGGGGAGAGTGTTTCTCTTTTCCTGCCCAGATTTCTCCAGTCAGTCCAGGGATTGAAAACGGCAACCTTCCAGTCATGAGCCCACTTCTCTAACCTTCTTAATAGGATCTCATTAAGTATATTAAAAGAGAGATAAAATTATTATTACTAATAGAATGAGCCTTTTGCTTAATGTTGGTGACTGTTCAACTTAAGGTGCTCACCAACTGGAGCTCAAAGTTTAAGCAGCTTTTTATTTACGTCTATATCAACATGGCGAGGAAGCGGAGGCCTCCCTGGGCTAATTTCGCTCATGAACACTCAGTCATTTGTTGAGCACCACACAGCAGGCCCTGCCGTCTGAGGCCCGAGGATTAAGGCTCAATATTTGTAAACCTCAGTTGGCTTTGGAGCGGAAATGGGGAGCTGAGAAAAATGGGAAGCCTTGGCAAACTAAAGTGTGAAAAACTATCAAATTGTCAGCCATGACAGAAACAGTTACACACACTGGCTTCTGGCTGACACAGAAACAATAAGCTATTAAATCTATGAAACAGTATGGCCTTGTTTGCATGAATGTGGGTGGGTGTGAGTTTATAGGTTTATGTGTAGAACATAAAGCCTAGATGGAATAAAAGTGTATTAATTCATCTTTTCCCCAATAACAGATGCCCCAACCCACTTAGATTAACTGCTGTACAGTACGTCTCCTGTCTGTTTGGAATATTGTGCTCTACCATGAAACCACTTTACATGAAGGCCAAGCCCCTTAACTTCTCCCATAGTCTTTAACCTCTTCCTCAGTAGAATATACTCCCACAATGCACATTATCAACCTCACAACGGGCCCATAAACTACTAAAAAATCCCAGGGCCTTATTTCCAGCTGTGACACACAACCCAGGCCTACTTAAGTCCTTTACTTTGACCTTTGTTTGAAAAGGCTCTTTCAGCCTGAGGCCTTGGCAGTAAATTCATAGAGCTATGAAATTAATGTGCCAGGGAGCCCATCTAGTCTTTCATTAATCACAGCCAGATAAAGGAAGAGACAGGTTAAGGAGTCAAGTATTTTTTTCGTTTTTTTTTTTTTTTTTTTTAACTTTTCCTTTTGTAATAGGCCAGATTGTGTAATGATTGCGCTCGATATTAACAGTGTTCCGGCTATCAACATCCTCTCTGTTGTGAAATGGAGAAGGGAGAGGAGGGGTTAACACACATCTAGCACATCTGTGTTCACTGGGATCTGCACAGCCTAAACGTTTTAACCTTCAGCACCTATAAAATGCACACACACGCACAGGAACACATGCATAGATACACACACACACACACACACACACACACACACACACACACACACACACACACACACACACACACACACACACACACACACACAGACTAACACATACACACTTAAAAAAAGATAATTAGAACATTGCACTTTGCAGCTCTTTTTAGTTAGATACCATAATAGTTCACAACAGAACAGAGTCCCCTTGTCCTCAGCGGTCAAGTGTGCCTATACAACAGGCTTTGATAAGTAAACTGAGGCAAGGCTGACACCAAGAAAAGTGGGCAGATGCACTTTGTACCTGTGAAGGTGATGTGAAGTATATCCTGCAGGGTAATTGTATAGGCAGTGAACCGTAGCCCTGTCAATGAGGCGTTGTGTCTGGGTGTGGGTATTAAACATCAGTGGCGTGGCCGGCCGCTCTATGGGACGCTCGGCACAGTGCTTAATTACACACGTCGTGAGCGGCAAGCGCTCAGAGCAGGAAATGACAGCCAAGCGGCGCTCACTTCAAACGCAGAGGCGTAAAAGTGCAGTCAATAAAAGCAGGCCTAAACTCTGAGCGGGTCCTAATGGCCCGTGGGTAATGGATCAGAGGAAAGGGGAGCTGCACACACAGGCCTGCAGGCAGGACAGGGACGCTTCAGCTGGACAGTGACAGTGAGGCAAGAAAGTGTCACTTCAAAATACAATGCTCATCATTTGAAAAAAACTGAAACCTATCATTACAAAATGATTGAAAGCACAAAAATGAAACAAATTATGGTATGTTAAAAGAATAGAAGATAATTTAAGTCCTTGGATGACAAAATCACAACACTTCAACACACTGGATCCTCTATAGTTTGCCAAATTAGACAATATGAGTGACAGGCAGGATGTATTTCAAAGTCAAATTGGTGTAGTTCTCTGTGATCGCCAACTTTCCGATTTTAATTGTCCTAGTGTGGCAATTCACTTTGATAAATAACTATGATGAAGGAAAAATAGCAAATATCTCATAACGTGATAAAAGCACTGGAAAAAGATCTACAGTGATGTAAAAGCACGAAATGCAGTAAATGAGCAAAAACAATCACGCTGCAATTGTCCTTTAAAAGAGTCAGTATAATTTAGAGTATTTTTCTCCTTATACTGTCTGTAGTGTTGAAAGACGGCTGAATAAAACTTTTAAAGACAAAAAAATAACATCCATTCCATAACAAAAAGAATAACTCTGGATTTGTTTTGATCTGTGGAGCAGTGTGTGTGTGTTTGTGTGTGTGTGTGTGCGCACACATCTCCAGCACACCCTTCCAACAGTATAAACACACTTCCCAGAAAACACAGGGAAATCACTGCATCACAGAAAAACCTTACAATTGCAATTTTTAAACAATTTCATGTCACTTAAACTGAAGGTTTACATGGTCCTTCATTGGTTGAGCGTGTTTTCTCAAACTTGGACCCACGAAACCCATTCACAGCTGATGAAAGAACGCATTACAGTCAATAACGCATTGCCGTCATTCTGAAAATATCTGTTTTTCTCAAGTTGTGAAAAGTTGACTTTATCGGAGATAAAAGCTTTCCATCGGACAGCAGTGAAGGGATGTTATTGTACACCCCAAGGTCATAGATGACTGCTTCCTCACACAGACCAACATAAAGCCAGTCCCCCACTAGTGATGTGGTCTTGGGAGGAGGGGCTACTAACCAGACTACTCTCACAGGGGGTAGGAGGGAGGCAATTGTTGGCAGTTTTTATGGCAATGTGTTTCAGCGCTGACGGGAAGTTAAGACAAAAACTGACAAATACAACGAGGTAGCTGTCTCTGCTCTAAAAGTGTAACATTTCGTTCTGCACACTTGTGAATGAGTGTGTGTGTGTGTGTGTGTGTGTGTGTGTGCGGGAGGCCTTTCTGTCCACAAGCCACAATGGCTGGTGTATCCCAAACTTCATCAGCCACTTTCACTTGACTATTTTACCTGCCACCCCATTTTTTGGACTAGATTAGCACTCCAAATGATGGTTGGCTACTGGTCAAAGTGGCTGGTAGAGTAGCAGACTAACTTACCAGCAAAAAATAGTAATGCTAAAGGAATGCTGCATTAGCTTAGAGGATGTAGAAATGGGAGATTCTATTTGGAAAAATGTTGAAACTCTGTCAAAAATTCAAGGTCACTGTCTCTGAAAATATTGCTCCCTGATGAAGGCAGCCATGCCGTAATGCACTGGTGTGTTTTTAACCTTGTAATATGCAATCGTCACATAAATAGAGGATTTTTAATATTTTCAGAAGAGAGTGTTGCCTTGGATTCTTTGTCCACTAGCTACAGTGGCTGGTGTATGTACCAGCAGTATTTGGTTGGTATTAATTTCCCAGAGAGAGAGAGAGCGAGAGAGAGAGAGAGAGAGAGAGAGGAAGAAAGACGAGGCAGTCGTCAGTCGTTGAGATCACTGTGCTTAGTGGATGGGGTGGGTGTGGCGGGTGGAACGGGTGGGGTGGGAGATCTGAGAAACACTTGACCGGGTGGACACTACCACACTGGCCTCAGGGATCTTTACAAATGGCACATTTAGCCTGAGTCACCCCCAGCCCCCTACCTCAGCAAACACACACACACACACACACACGGAAACATATACTCACATGCTCTCACAAACACATACGCTCACATGCATGCACACACAAATGCACACACACACGCAGACGGACACTTTTTTTCCCTCACACACACACTCTCTCTCTCTCTTACACACACACAGGCACACACACACACACACACACACACACGCAGAGCTCCATCTCCAACTGCCTCCGTAGACACAATGGCCCTGCTGTGCTGACAACTCAACTGGAAGAGAGCTTAACCTTTCACCCCCGGGGTCATCTCATTAATACTGCTACCCGTATGCAAATTGACCAACTTATGAACAATATGAAACACAGACTTATGGATGATTGATAAGACACTGCCACTTAATGTTTCACAACATCTAATGAATGATTTGAAGAGAGCAGGTGGTTTTAGTGGGTTGACTATATTTGCAAGATGACTAGGTCCTGAAGAATCCACACACTGCTGAAAAAGAGGAAAAAATCATTTCCATAAAAATGCAGAAAAAGTTTTGTTTTCTTTTGTTTTGTTGCAGATGCTCAAAATGCATTTTGAAGTATGTTTTGAATACATCATCCTCAGTGACACAGATGACAAAAGATGTAATCAAAACATTTGAAGATTGTAGTTTTTATTGCACTTCTGCACTTGAGCACTATGCACTTTATATTTTGAGCATCTTTAATGAAAAATAAACAAAAAATTATTTTTATGCGTTTTTGAAAAGGATTTTTCCTCTTACTCAGCACCATATGGATTCTTCAGGACTGGATCATTTCACTCTGTATTTGGAGTCGACACACCTGCAGTTCAATGTTATTTGTGGACTAATTTTAGGGCACCTAGAACAGCCTTTTCCTACTTATCGATTATAGCGATGTTTGCAAAATAAATCGCACATTAAATTGATGTGAACGACATGGTTTTGTTGCAGCCTAACTAAAGTGGTCATCTGCGAGATCCTCGTTTTATTGATTTTGGTGACATCATTGGTGCTCAGCGCTCGTTGCTGTGGTGTTTCTGCACTGCTCTTCCCAGAAATCACCTGTCAATCAAACAGTGTGTCCAGTATGTGGCATGTTTTTTCTTGGATTTTCTGTTGATGAAGTTTGAGTTTCTGTTGGTGGCGCTCTTTTCTCTGTCTGTTTGTCATGGTGGCTATCACTGCTCATGCTAACTACCCAGTTCTTCTTCTATTTATTCCAAACAAACCGCTGTTGCTGCTGCCAGAAAAATAAAACGCATCACTTCCTGTGCACCAGGGGAGCTCTCCTGAGAAAGACCTAGCAGACATTCATTTAATGAAAATGTTGTGGATTATTACTTTAATGCCATCTTGTGCTGTTCTTGAGTCTTTGCATAAAAGGTCAAGGCAGTCATCGCTGACTTTTACACTTCTATCTTAGCACTTCTCATTAGGAGCAGACTCGTTACAGAACCTCGTAATTTGTCGCGTCTTAAGTGCGCAGAGACTGTAAGGTAAATGTAGAGAGGGAGGGGGAAGGCAGATCGAATGTTTTAGCTGTGTGTAATTGGACAGAGGTGCAGGAGGCAGGTGTGTAGCCATTGTTCTCTTTGATGGGATTATTTGCACCTCTCAATGCTGAAAAAACAGGTATCATCAGAAGGCAGTCATCTAAATTTACAATGGCTGGATTTAGGTTTCTTTCTCTCTCTCTCTCCTCTCTCTCCAGGTTCTGTAATTATAGCTGCTCTGTAATTAGGGGCAGAGCCTTCAGGACCAGGGTGACTACTGTCTACTTTGCGCTTGGGAAAGTAGAAGAATTCAAACTGGGGGTGGGGAGAAAGTACAATATTCCTGTTTTGCTCTTTTTCTTTTTTTGTTCTACTCAATCTCAGGGCTTAAAAATCTTGGTGATTAATTTCCTTGTCTCTTGTTTGAGTCAAATGAATCTAATGCATAATACTGTATCAAACGTGGTTGACGTGGGGTCGAAGAAAGTTCAGAGTGAGTAAATGTTTCAGTAGGATGCTATGATTCTATATCACTTCTTCATAAGCCTCTCTGCCAACTACCATTTATTTTGTGAGTCTTTTTTTTTTAAAGCTCACTGTAGAATATTACTTGGCATTACTTTGACGTTATCCAAATGATTATTCAATGAAAATCATGCACTGGGACAGTGGGGAAGCTGCTCAATAGTGTGGTCTTACACCCAGTCACTTTGAGAGATGTACAGTATGTAGAAAGACACACACAGCAGAGGATGAAGGACAGATTGCCTGGGTTACCTCTGGGTGAACTGTGTGTGTGTGTGAGCATTTACCGGTGTATGATTGTGCACACACATCTACTTCCCCTTTGTCGCCCTCCACCTCTCAACCCCATCTCCACCCCCAGCTTCTCTCTGTGTGTGTGTGTGTGTGTGCATGAAAAATAGTGCAACTGATAGAGGGAACTGCCTTATGTTGTTACATTAACTCGTGTAGCCCTATCTGTCTGAATGTTTCAGCCCTCCAAGCAGGTACTAATCACTATACAATGAAGAAAGAGGGCATGGTCTCCCACCCTCCACCAACCAATACAGCTTTTACAATCACTATCAAGATATAACGTGCAGAAAAAGACATGCTTTAGTTAGATGCACTGTTTAGGCTTTGTTTAGATAGTCCAATGTTGATACTCATCTATCGAATGACAAAAAGTTGATGTTGAACAAAGTGTCACTTGCTTATTTGCTACATCTCTACAAACCATGTAACCCTCTCCCTGACCTTAGCCTAACCCTAACCATGACCTGACCCAATTTCTAAACCCAACCCTAAGATTAACCCTAACCCAGACACTGAATATCTATACACTATTTTTCACACTATTGTATCACCTGAAATTCAGTACACTTTTCAGTGACACTATAGTCACTTGTCAGTAAGATGAGTATCAGCATTGTACTATCCAAATATAGTGTGGCCGATGCAATTAACAACTGACAAATGCCCATGGAACTTGGGATACTGGGAATTAAATTAATTTTGAATTGAAAAATGTTTTTTTATTTTTTTAAAAATTAATAGAAGAACTACTGCTACTAGTGTTACTACCACTACTACTACCATTACCACTACTACTACGCTTCCCTACAAAGATGAACAGCAGTAACTGCTTTTTGTATGTTTTCTAGATCAAAAGTAATGGCAATAATGAAATTATAACAATAATAATGTAAGATTTATATTTGCATTAACAAATTGACCCTGGTATGAAGCACACGTCAGGGTCTATCTATACCGTTTATCAGCCCAACACCAACAATATACCTTTCATCTCACAGTCATGCGATCAACCCAGAGATATAAATGGCAGAAAAAGAAACATATGCTTAAGTCAGACGCATTTACTCCTGACCTTCCTTGCCAGGGTGCACTGCAGCTAAGCTGAGGGGATTTGCAACAGCTCAACATTTACACCATATGGATGCTTTATTACAGAGTAATGATGTCTCTCTCTCTGTCTCCCTCACTTCTCTCTCTAACTAGAGATGATTTGAAAAACCAAACAGCCTTATGTGTAACCAGGTGATTAGAGAGACTTAAGGGGGATTTAATGGAATTCTACTGAGGAATGTAGGAGCATATTTTTGCTCCCTTTATGTGAATCACTGTCAGATTCAGTGCCACCCTAACAATAGCACAATATAGATTAATTAAATCAAATATGATTTACTAATAATATAACCTTTTCACAAAACAAGTTCGCAACAAGATGCTTTATAGAGTCAACAAAAGGAAACAAGTGAACAAATCAAAACAAAAATTCAATTAAAAAACATTACAATTGTAAGCTATGAGATCAGTGTGTGTGTGTGTGTGTGTGTGTGTGTGGGGGGGGGGGGGTATCAACGGGTACACTGCTATGAAAACAAGGCATTATTCACCCTGTGAATATTGTTGAATATGTAATTGAACAGCTATGTTATGGATATGCTATACTAAAGCTAGTGTTGTGGTCATTATACATTGGCAAATGGAAATGGAAATGGTGATCAATTTCCTCACTAATTTCTTCATCTTTGGGAATGGGAATAATTGGATTTATATTGAAATGAGAGCTAGGCTGCTTATTGATTTTAGCTATTGCATATTAGCAGTGAATAATCAATGAAGTGGCTTCAGTGCTTATTAAACTGGAATGAGCTGGGATGGGCATTTCTCATTTGTCAGCCAATGGCTGTTAATCTCATAACTGGTCATGGTAATGCATCGTGCCTAATAGCGCCATATTACTATTGACAGTGGGTCAAATTACAGTGGTTGCATTGATTAGTGAGGTGTATGAAATTTCATATGTTTGTGCAATAACAACCAAGGCTAATTGTCCTGACTATTGGCAATTCCTAAGCAAGCAACAAAATAAACCCTACAATACATTAATCTTGGTATATCATGCATTGTTGGGGTCATTATGGCATTATTTTTATGATGTGGTGCCATGGCAAAGATCCAGTGGAAAGTATAATATTGGGAAAATGTTCACAAGGACAGTACTGGGTACTGTGTGCAGAGGGCCAAAGAAATCCAAACTGTAGCGGAAAAGAGAACCTTAGTAAAAGAAGAATTTAGAGCGATGCTGTCAGGCTAAAGCCAAATTATAGCTGTTCTTTACTTTCTTTATCAGTCCCTGAGAATTTCAGTCTCAGGGAATTAATTACAAGGGGGACGATTTGCAAATGAATGCAAATGCAGTTGTGAAAATATAACTGTGGGCTTAGTTTGGGACATTGGGACAAACAACAGCTCTGCCGGAAAGAGAAGAAAGAGGGCAATCTTAATTTATTAGCGATCTGCAGCATTTTTCACCTAGATGCCAAGGCAACTGGTCCGTCGAGGTTGAAATGAAATTAGTGCTCTTCTTGAGTCGGAGAGACAAAAGCGTCTCCTAAAGCAACTGAGGTCCCAGTCTGGCACAGTGAGGTCAGCAGGCTGAGGCCTATAGCCAGCCCCGAGCTGAGCTGCAGTGCTGTGTGCAAATCAACTGCTTTTCTCCCATTTCATTTCTCATGCACAGCGTTTGTGCTCCTCTTTTCATGAATGTAAGACCCTATCTTTGGCCCTCCCCTCTGAAAGGGCCTTCCCGGTGACGAAGGTGACCTGCCACTGAGAAAAAGGAGGACCTGCCATGAACTGAGTGTCAGCCATTAAATATGATTTCGCCCCTGAATGGTGCGCAAACACATTCAACCACAGAAACTCATTAAGCCCGCATAATCTCTCTTTTCTTAAGCATAACAATGATTTCAGCTGGGAAATGCAATGGTTTTGGGGAGCTGAGCCATTGATTTGAGTTGCATTCAAAGTAATAAATCAAGTCCAACTTCACATCCTGGGCCCATTTGCCTAATTCAGCGCCTCTCACCATACTGGTCAATTAGTTTAGAGCGAATATATTCAATACACAGCAATTCACTGACGAGGCATAATAAATCCCATGGCTTGGAGACTGTCCAAAATAACCTTTTGCTGTTATTCTGCCCTTTTACTAACTCTGCAAAGGCAGTGCAAAAGTGACCTTCACTGATGAAAAGTAACAGACCGTTTCAAATTGACACTTTGTGCCATTGTAACTCTGGCTGAAGTCTTGAATAACTTCAAACCGTTCGGGATAAATCATAAACTCTGACACTCCATGTGGTTAACTTCCATGTGGCTCCTACGGCAGTTGATCCCACTGGATCTCTGATGAGACCACTGGCAGTGAGCGAGACGGAAGTATCAAGGTGCTAAGCCTTTCCTGACAAAGTGAGCTGTCTGTTTGATTCCTCTCCACGCACTCTCACTCTTTCTTTCTCCATCTCCCTCTAGGACACATGGGTCCAAAGGACTATATTTTTCTTAATTATTATTTTGATTTCTTCTTAACAAAGTTTCCTTCCAATTTCTATTGACTTTGCTTAAAAGCTTCCAGGGGGAAGCTAGTGGCCCTGCCTGGTAAATTACAGCCCTGTGTGGACTGGGAGAGGTGGGAACAGCTGCGGCGAGGGCTCTTAGTAGTCAGACCATTGTAATCTGCATTAACCACATTGCAGGGGAGTGCAAGGGGTCAAAGTCTTTAAGTGCCTGCAGGGATGGGTGCTTGTGGATTACATGTTATCGCTCCAAGACGTTGCAATAATTGTACAGTGCCTCCAGCTCACTGCCTACTTTTCACCTATGATGATTTACATTGTATTGCTGTTTTTGAAGAGTCTTCATTGTCCTTTGGGCCTGAGGAGATGAAAGGTTGGGCCAAATTAAGGGGCTTATACAAGCATCATTAATGCAGTACAATAGGTAAAACTAAAAAAATAAATAAATATATATGTTTCTGAAGGTAACTGAGCATAAGAAATGATGATGGTAAACACATCTCCCATATGCAATGCAAAAAAAATATTTTTCATTGTGTATTATTAAGATAATTATGATTTTCCACTTCTGTCATAGGACACGTCAACAGTGTCTATAGCAATTTCAGGATCAATGCTGAAGCAAATTCTTCTTGGTAACATTGGCCGGATTAAGTGCATTTCCTGGAAGGTGTGCTGGACGAGCTTTGGCAGAAGGTGTATCCTAAGATCTGATCTGCTGGGTCTTCCTTGACGGCGCATTAAACAGTGAGAGGAGCAGAACTAATGCTCTTACTGGCTGGCCTCTGTTCAAGGAAGCCAAAATTACTGCACTCTAAATTCTTCTGCAGATTTCAATACATTTTCCTAGTGCGCAACATTTATCAAATAGAAATGGAGTGAAAATTATTTCAAAGAATTAATGAACAAAAATCTTGATTTCCGCTGAGACTATGAATTATTTATGCCTACATTTCAGAGTGATTGAAATTGCGAATTAATCCCATTAACCTCTCTGATGGAAAGAATAAAAGCATATGTCTTGATGAATGTTTGCTGGGCCCGAATTTAGTGCTATTGAGAGCAGCTTTTCCCAGGCAAAGCCCAGCAGACAGATTGTATGCCGTGTCGCACGGAGCTTATATAGATCCTCGCCGTCTGTGTCTGAGTCTGTGGAGGAATGACAGAAAGCTCAATGGAGGCGTCCGTCTCCCAGCCCGACACCCTGTCCGGTCCCGTCCCTGTACCTCCGAGCCGGTGATGAATGCAGGCAGGGCCCTCTCCCCCACATACATCTGACATTATTAACACAATATAAAATGTGATGGAGCGCTCTGCCACACCGCTGGGGCCCCCCGATGCAGCACAGCGCAGCCACGCCGTGATTTATTCCCACACCCATGAAAAAGTAAGCGTGCCATTAAAAACACAGGTGTTTGGAGGCCGCCCTGCTCGCCCGGCGCGATCGATAATGTCACTCTTTTACATGGCTCATTTTGAGGCCGCTGCAGCATCATACGCCATTAGTGAAGCCCTGATCTACTGAGGAACAAGCCTCTGTCTGGCTGCACATCTATGGGCTTGCATGGATGTATGCACACACACACACACGCACATACTCACTCATGTACGCACAGCCACACACACACACACACACACACACACACACACATAAAGAGGGCCTTGTGTTTACAGTGTCTCAACCTGCACTCACATAATTCAACGGAGCTAATGCAGGAGATAATGCACTGTAAATGGCAATGGCTCTGATTGATACCTGCACTTAGAACAATTACTGGTTTAAAAACTTTGGGAAAAGACAAAAGTTCGCCCAACTTACCTTAGGGTTACCTACTGAGCCCGGGAAGGTGATTTGTTAGTGTTTGTTGAGTGTGTTCCCAAGGCTATAAAGTGCGACACCAGCAGCAAATAAGGACTAATGCTCTGGTTCCAAATGAATACTTAGTACAACCTGTAAAGAATGTGCTGGCTCTGCCCTTTCATGACTACACAGATCAACAAATGATCCGTTCTATTCCAAAGCACTGGATATCCTACTTCATAATTTTATACCTTTTATATATAGAGAACCCACTCAGTATCATTCTGTCAGCCAAGGATTTCAATTTTCCGCTATCATTTAAAAAGCAACTAAATTTGTTTCAATTTTGTGCCATCAATTATGTGGTAGAGTAGGTGTCATTTTTCTTTAAATGTTTTTAAATGGTGGATTTCTCATCTTGGAATGAAACTGCTCAAGATTACTATATTCACAGGAATATTTATATTATTAATTATTGTATTAAAAAAACATGTTCTGAGTTTATAAGTTATTATAGTCTAAAGCTATTGAATACCTATTTTTCCACTGATAAATAATAATAAATAAATAATAATAACTTAAATAAATAAATAAATTGAAGAAAAGATAATGAACCTGTTAACCCCACGTTCTCATGGGTCATTCTGATCCGGGCATAAACATGTTTTTATTTCCATGCTAATTCAGAGATATTCAAGAGAGGTATGCAAAAAGTTTCTGAAAAGGAAGACCTTTGTTTCTGCTGCAATTCCCTGATAAAATAAAAAGGAGATTATGAGGAGAAGAGGGGAGGGGGGAAGGGGGGGGTCCTCCTAAACTTCCTTGTCGCTGAGACTGCATTCCGGATGACATTTTAGTCAAGTTGGAAAAACAAAACCTCTATTCGGAGCAACCCCAGTGGAAATGCAGACTAGTCTTTATCTGAAAGCAAAGCATTTACATACGGTTATACAACAGACAGGGCACGTATAGATTTCAAATGGCGTCGCCAGCCATATTCATAGTTGAGAAAAAATGTTCAGAAAATGAAGCTGACAAGAAGTCCATTTCAGAAAACCATGTTTTTTGAGCTTTTCCTTACTCACTTCTTTCTCTCTCTCTCTCTCTCTCTCTCTCTCACTCTCATTCTCAGTGCAACTGCCATGAAAATGAACTATTAATCTGTTTCCCAAAGGAATTCCTCATGCCAGAGGCAGGCCTGACAGCCGCAATACGATGGTTGTTGTGTGGTCAACAAACAATTTTCCTGGGCTTCACTGCCTTTCAAAGGCACTTTTTCTTCCAGCCCTGATCATGTGAAAAATGTCGTTGTCAAAGGTTCTCTCCTTTTCTTCTCACACAAAGATGTCAGATGGAGAGAGTTAGAATTTCCAAACATGTTAATCCGTGTGAGCGTAAACTCAGCCCCTTCCTCCACAGTGCTTGAGAGTTCATTCAGCACGCTGGAAACTTCCTGTGCTTGAGCAACACAAGTGTGTCTTTGAGTTAGGATGCAATATGGCTAAAAATTGAAAGAATACCGGATTATGAAGTTACTCAATTCAGTCTAACGTTTCATGTGTGCATAATTTGTTCTTTGTTCTTGCCTGTTCCGCAATGCTGTCCATGGTTTCATAAAACAAAAGAACACCTGTTGTGTAAAAATGGAAATACTGAATTGTTATGAAATGATTGTCAGTAATTTGAGGATATGACAATGCAGAACTGGTTCTATTAGAAGCAGTTTTCTTATGTCATGTCAAGTCAAGTTTATTAATATAGCCCTTTATCACAAGCTTGTCTCAAAGGGCTTTACATTCCATATCATATACATGTCATGTAGCATATACATCATATACTACATACTTATATACATATATTACATCATATACCATACTACATGAAACACACTAACGCTCACATTCACCCCTATGGGCAATTTTAGGGTCTCCACCTGACCTTATCAGCTTTCTTTATCTCAAGTGGGGAATCTTTAAGCATGCAAAATCATTCATCATTTTTATCTTTTTAATTTGCAGACCAGTGATTCTATTAGCCGAAAAATAAAGTGATCGCATCAAAAGAGCCTCTGTGGATGGATGCAGTGATGAGAGAGGAGGAGGGGCTGAGCAGACCATGGGAACTGACAGAGGGGGCTGTTCATCCGCTCTCTGCCACGCCCCCAGTGAGCCCACCTCTTACCCCCTCGGCAGGGGTAAGAGGTGGGCTGCCTCATCACAGCCACATACTCCCTGCCTCTTCCTGTCTGCAGTCCCGACACCCCTGCATCCGCCCATCATCCCTTCATTCCGCCCTTCTCCTCCACTCCAGCCTCTCATCACCGCTCTTTCATGTCATCACACACACATCCCCTGTCACAGCGCCGTCTGATTGATGAGGCCACTTTTGATAATGGCATCAGGAACCGGGGCGTCTGCCTTGTCATTAGATACTATCAGAGCTGCCTTATTACAGCTGAGGAGGACCCCAGGCAGACAGACAGGGCCCTCAGTGTGCAGATATGGCCACAGATAATGAAGCTGCGCAACGGCGTACTCTAATATACCTGGCTGGGTTAATCCATCCATCACATGTGTCAAAGTTCAATAAGCTCCCTCAGATCACATGAACTTCCCACTGTCACTGTGATGGCTGCACTTCCTTGTGGGAGGGACAGAAGTGACTGTGTCACCAAGATGATAGTTTTCAGTCAGTCATCATACAGACTGCAATTGCATAGAGGGATTTTATCATATATTATGACATGCGAAGTGATATGTATACTACTAAAGTTCCATTACACTCTACATGAGGCCTTGTTGACCTGTAGCATGTGTATCAGGCGTTCTGTGGCCCTCTGTAAGCTGTCAATATGTCCCTGCACCAATATGGCCAAGACAACTTCCTCTAAGTGTGTTGTATTTGACGATTTAAGTGACTGCCATGCCAGTTTGTGCAGAAAATGCCGCACGCCCCCATCCGGCTCCCGCACCGCACCCGGTGGACAACACTGGATAACATGGCTTCTGAATGCTTTGGCTTTGCTAACATTCGAAACGTGCTTGCACGTCGGAGTTGATATAGCAACCAATGAGAGAGCAAGGCAAATGCAATCAATCTAAGCACTGTGACACTGATCAACCAATCATGAGTCAGGTACAGCCCACAAGGGTTTGACTGTCTCATCCTTACTAGCAAATGCTGATGGAAAAATAAATCCTGAGGCTGAGGGAAAAATAAATCCATGTGTGGCAAAAAATACTAAAATTAATTTATGGATGAAAAATAAAGATCTTTAATTTGTTTTTATAGTTATTTTTTAGTCAAGAATGTATTTATGATTTTATTTATTAATGTATTTATTTTTCGATTTCTTTGTGCATTTCTTTATTGATTGACTGATTGTTTTGTTTATTCATGTGTTTATTTCCCAATTTTCTTGTGCATTTATTTGTGCATTTATTTATGGATTTATTTATTTCTCAATTTCTTTGTGCATTTATGGATTTATTTATTTATTTATCAATACGTCAGGATTGGGATTCCATAGTCCATAGGCTATGAATGACTATTAGTGGTCTGGGTTATCTGTAAGGTTTCTATTAATTCAGGACAAAGGTGAGGTAATGATCAAAAGACAGCGGAGAGTGGGGCCCTGCAAGCCAGGATAAGAACCATACAATACTCACAAAGGCCTGGGCTTTGCTAGTAGAAGAATAACTATGGTTTGAATTATGGATAGGTCTGAATAGTGTCTCTTCTCTACAGATGGCTGCACACATGAGAATCCCAAGGCCTGTATAATTGTATCGCTAATAAGGAGTAAGGCCAATTAGGCATTTAAGTGTGCTGTAATCACTTGGACAGGAGAGATGAAGGGAGGACCATGGAGGGGATAGAAAATCAGGCCAGGGGACAAATGAACACCGCCCCTCTCTCTCCCCCGCACTGACAACCATAATTAGACATATACTGTATGTATACCGCTGAAAAGTCCCCCGTGGGGGAGCAAACCTACATGTATTTTCACCACTCCCGCCCTGTTTCATTCATTCTTTGTTGTCCAAGAGGTTTGTATGACAAGTAACAAGAGAAAGGGGTGGCAGTGAATGCTGCGTAGCAACTATACAACTTGAAAGCTGTGTGAAAAATCACGCATGTGAGATCAATGTGAAAGTAAGGCAGATATAAACAAGGTTCTCACATAAAGTGATAAAGTTGTCAGCACAATGTGATCTCATGGAGTTGATTCTCACTCTCTGACTGAATCACGTTATATGATGCCATTGCCAAAACTGCTGTTTGCTGTTTTATTGGTGGAACCCACGGTGGGATGAGGGCTTCGCTTTATAACTTCATCTCATGAACCATGGAAAACAGACCAGGGGAGTGTCAGGTAATTTTCAAGTAATTACAACATTTCTTAATATGCTGTGAATTCAGTGTTTTTCTCAACATTCAGCACTACATGCCTTTGCCATTAATTTTCTCCTGACATTAGAATTTGGAAAAAGACTAGTCCATTGTAAGGCTATTTTCTCTGCTACTCCTTCTATTGTAATGGTTTGGTTAGTTTGAAGCCAATCAGGTGGTTACCATCAGTAAACTGCACACATTGAAGAAAACAAGAGCAATAGCATACAAAACTAAGTATGCCTAACTTGTTATGTTAGTTTAAACATTTAAAATGTAATGAAACATCATAAACTACATGTGAATTACACTTGCTTTTCCTCTCATTACGATGACTCTGGACAATCTTTCAGAGGTCCACACTGCAGGAATGCAACCAGTAATCCAACAACCTGTTATCCCACGTTCATACTGCGACCAGCTTGTTGATGGATCGCTCTACAGAGGCCGTAAGCATTATGTGTGCCATAGATTAGCATCTCTGCCATTTAGTGTGTCACCCAAAATCCCTGTGGAAAATATGATCGGGCCAAAAATAAGGGCTGTGTTGAAAGAATACACACAAGATATACTACATTTTCTTCCAGGGCTTAAAATACATCCTCTAGCATCAAAATGCTAACTTTACAGCCTACAGAATTACACCGGACGCCGCTCTATTCTGACTGATTGTGGGCAGTGTGAGAGGCTCTGATTGCATCTATGTAGTGGTCTTGAGTAGCTAGAAAGTTTGAACAGTTAAATCATGTTTTTTTCACTGCTTTGGTATTACCTGGGTACATTGTTTTGATGGTTAACATAGCTAGCTAGCAAGCGCTAATTAGGTAGCATTAGTCAAAAATAAACAGAAAAAATACAATAACTAATGAATAATTATTTCAGAGCATACCATCAACACCAACAATGGACACAACTGTTCTCCAAGCATTACTTTTGAGACAGTTATTCCTGTAGTCTTTCAAATAAAAGTTGTAGAGAACTGGGAAGCTTCGAATGGCTGTAATCAACTTCTCGTCCATTTTGCAGTTGCCAGGTGGAACTATTGGTCACGAAACAAAATCAAATCGGTAGGGAAACGATCTAATTGGCTGTTGATGGCTGATGACCATGAAAGGTTCGCGAAGAGTTTCCCTGGTTGCTCAGCTCTACGGGAAATGAATGGACTTCAGTAATTTGTTGATTGTGTTGCTCACAGTGTGAACGCTGGGTTAGTGCTAGGTTGTCATTAGCCTAGTTCTACTCAAATTATGCATTGCTGGATCTTTTATTAGTTGCACAATTACAGAGGCTGGAGAGAAAACTAACCACAATCAGATGACAGATGTAGGCCTGAATTGATCCAAAATACTGATACTCATTCTTTTATGAATTAAAAATCCTATTTCTACTTCTCTGACCCCAAAAAATGTAACTCAAAATATTGAATCAGATTATATGAAAGAGGTCCAAATTACAAATACAAATAAACAAACTAAATAAATGAATACGATAAAATAAAATACGATGTACATTCCCTTGGCATGCAGCATTAACTGTTTGAGGGTGCTGGTGTAACCATGTACCAACAGTGCAGACGGGCCATAAAATCCTCCAGACAAGCTGTCTGTCACAACATTTGTTTGCCAGATTACATTCCTTTCTGCCATTGAGAGTGGCAATAAAATGGTTGAAATTCTCTAAGCGGCATCACTCTGGTCTCTCAAACTGCAATATGTCTCCAGTCAAATATGTTTAGAGGTGGGGTTGTCAGCACAATGCCGTATGCTGAGGCCTTTTTCTCTGTTCTGGAACTTTTTAGAATTCAGCAGGCCAGCAGGACAAAAGACTGGGACGTCTATGAGGACTATCAATACATTTAAACAGGGGCATGCATTTCTCATAAAGTGGCTCCAAAAGCAGAGCGAGCCAATGGGAGGGGGCTGCTTGATCAACCCATAAAGGGGACCTCAGTTATGAAGCAGAGAAAGAAAAAGAGGAAGAAAGAATCGGGAAAAGGGGAGAGAAAAAAATTGAAAGAAAAGGTCATGAGTGGCAGTTGATTTGAGGAGTTTCTGCGACCCCACAAAGGGCCATGACATCATCAGGTATTGAAGTGAGAGACAAGGAGAAGGGGTTCTTTAAAAAGCTGGCCGCTTACCGAGGCCGTAATTACATTTGCGCTAAACATGCCCAAGTGCTCCTGTGCCGTGGGGGGAATCATTTTCAGTGGTGGGGGGTGGAGGGCTGAATTAATCAGCTCTGTTTGCTGTGGGGACTCTTTACAACAAAAATCTTTCTCCCCGCAAGCTTATTTTCCAAAAACACTGTGTTCCCTGTGTCCTCTGTTCTGTGAGGAGTGAATTTCCCTAATGTGCATTTGTCTTTTGGACTAGCTATCCCTGTCAGTTGTGACTATAAACCCACCCAGAAAATGCAAACTGTGTTAATGTCCGGAAAAAAAAAAAAAAAAAAATGTTTTGCCCCCTCTTATACCTCCCCTGCTGACCCCTCCCAACTCTAAGCCTTTCCTTAGCACTGGGAGCATATAAAGCCTTTGCAGTGCATGGTGGGTAGGCATGGCGTGAAGTGTACAAGGAAGGAATGCTATTAAGTAAGTTATGCACATAATGAATCTGAGCAATGCTTGGGAAAACTTCAGCAACGTTTATTCCTCATTCAGTTTAGCCTATTTCTCAGTGAAAAGAGCAGGCCAAGTGGTGAATACAGTAAATCACTCTTTAGTTCTGCCAGAGCTGTTTTCACCCCGGCTCCGTGCCCCCAAAGACTTCATTATCTACTTACAACTGCATGGTGAGTCCACTCTCACGTCTAACTTTTCAATAGGTTCAAAATATACAATGCTTCTACTATTAGATAGTGTGTCAATATTAACACTGCAGTAACAATATTGTAAAGGGCAAAACAAAATCATCATACTGTAGCGGATTGACTCAATCCTAATACGTGGTCGGACTATGTTCTCAAACGTCGGGTAATACAAACCAAGCATTCAGCAAATGCAGTTGTGGTGACTGTGGTGTGATGTCAGGGTGACAAATTCACCAGTCGTATGATATCTGTGGGCAAGGGGCTTTTCCTCGCTGCTACTGACATGCTACAGGCCAGCATGACGTGCCATCACTATCCTGACAGACCCACTGCGGCTGCGGCGCAGCACACTCAGCCAGCAAATCCAATTAGCTTTCCCACGATGACACCGCTCTGCTGTCAGGTTGACATAGTGTAATATGATGAAATTATACAGAAGCACTGTTGATTCAATCTGTGCCCTGCGGGACGCCACTGCCAAGAATCATACGGCTACATGCTAATTCCAGGCAGACAGTGGCTGATTCACTGCGTAGGGTCTTATCCAGCTGCTGCTGGGGGACTTAAGTTAAGACCTTTGTCTACACTATTGAACGTGCCATTTTCAACACAGCTGTGTGCCTAGTTTCGGGTCAAAACACACGTTGCCACATTAAAGCTGCAATATGTAGAGATTAAAATAACAATAAATAAATAGGACTTGTTATACCTTATCAGTCTGTGATCCTGTATGTACTTGCCTAAAATAGGTTGCCTGAAATAGGTTTTCAGTGATGTTCGGGATGTTTTGCGGAGTATACAATTTTCTGTGGGAGTGTATCATATGGGCGTGGCCATCGGTGACTTGGGTTGTGGCTGTCCAGGTGAGAGCGCAGCTACAGTGCAGGGAGGGCATAGCTACAAGGAAAGACAGAGGGTTATGTACAGTTAATACAAACAGTACAGGAAAGCAGTAAGAAAAGAAACTACAGCAAATCTAAAGGTGCGGTAGACAAGGTTAAACACGGGTGAACATCAGATTGTCTGCGTTCGCCTTCTGCTTCTTCAATGCCTGTGGTGGATTAGGTACGCTGGTTACTTCAGCCTCAGGCCAGGTGTCGTTTCAAGCTAGACAACTTATCAAGATGAGTGACAAATGTTGTGGTGCAAACTTGACCATCTGATGGGGAGGAGGGCAGAACGAACACTACACTTTGCTGACTCAAGGCGAAAAGTTGCATTTTGTTGCTTTAACACACCATATGTTGATAATAAATGAAACAATAATAAATATGTATTGTCCCAAACTAGACGCAGACATGTTGAAAAGAGCACTTCCCTTTGTGTATGAGTAACAAGTGTCCCCAAAGACATGCTAACATTTTCCCACACTGACTTTAGCTTAGCAGCCAGCTCTGGCAACGATTCCCTACTCTATGGATTGGATCTTTCTTGCCTCAAGCCCTTATCCGTTTTCTCCTTGCCATGATCTATTTTATGGATGTTCCTCCATGATGGCTGCATGTTGCCATCAATGGTTTCCTTTCTTTATTTCTCCAAGGACTAAGAACACCTGTCTGCTTTAATCGCTAAGTCCTTCCCAGCAGGAATGCCATCACTGAATGGATGCTGGGCTGCTATCTGACATTGATAGGAACAAGATAGTATAGATCCACATTTGGCAATAACAAAGAACCAGCAAAGAGAACAACAAGGGAATCTGCCTGTTCTCCTGATACTGAAGTCATCTCTTCACAGTCTACTCCCACGTGATTCACTATAATCATAAAGGGAAGACCGGGAATTTCAGCAATGACTCACCATGTAAACATGGTTGAATTAAATCATATTTTCACGAGTCACCCCAGTTATGAGGCATAGTTAGGATGACACATCCATAGGATTTCCTGGAAGCTGAACACAGTCATCAACAACATAAAGTACATCATAAAACAGATAGATGTAAACATGAATCCAGGCAGAGCACAATACCTTGCTTTTCCCCTTTTTCCCTAAACAGCTACCGTTAAAGTGCCTTTGAGCAAGGCACTTATCCCCCAACTGCTCCAGTAAATCTGCTCAGTGGCCAGCAGTACAAGACAATGGTGGTACTGGCAGCTCCCTGGTGTGAGTGTTTATATGTGCTGCACATAACCCACTCCTACAACTACTCCACCGGGAAGTTGCTGTAAATAAGAATGTGTTCTGTCAACTTGCCTCGCTAAATAAGAGTTTAAATATTTTTTCATGATCCTCCTCTGCACAATAACTCCTATCTATCGGTATCAAGAATTTCATAATTACCCTTCTGTGGCATGAGATCATCAGAAGTGACCATAGTTATTCTGGGAATTTTGCTCCTAGCGGACCACCGTGTCCTTATTTGTTCCAGTGGGCAACAGCCTTGGTGGCTATGAAATAATCTACCAGTAAGGTTAATAAACTGCTGCCGCTGGGGACAAAGGGATCAACTCTTACCATTAGACTGACGAACTGCCAAATGCCCCGAACAACAGTAGGCTGCCCCTGAAATGGAATTTTTTTCTGAATGCAAATAATGACTAAAGTTTGCTCAGTGATGAACGGATCGTTTATCAGTTTTTCATGGAAAACAATTCGTCCTTGAATGCACAATGTTTGTACCCATGGACTTTTATGAAAGGCCCCATTTAGGACTTCACATGAAACTGTAACACCCCCCCCCCCCCACCCCCCGCACTGGGAGATAAGGACAGGAGATTAATCAATATCTAGACCTACAAAAAAATACTGCTGGATATCATTATACTGAGTTGTTGTCATTACACTGGCTGCAACTGAAAGGCCAGAAATGAGAGATTTTTATATACAACTGCATCAAAATATTTTCATGTACACATAATTGCTATTGCAGAAAAGTTCTTTCTTTCATTTTTTTTTGTTCTTACAAGCAGCAACCTCAACAAAAATTGTGTCAAAGTTCATGTCCCTGTGTGTGAGTAATGTCAGCAGAATATAATCTGCAGTGAATGATAAGGTCCTCAGCCTGTTGCCAGAGGGGGCAGTGGTTGAACAGGCCTGCACAGCAACATCCAACCACTCCTTTTGTTATACACTTTAATTTGTGCTGGAATAACCAAATACAATATTGGTTTATATTATATTATTATATATTTGAACTGCATACCCTCAAAAATAAGAAAAAAACATCATAATGTGATATGATAGATTGGCCATATTGCCCAGCCTTGAGTTCAAGGCATCAGCATGGGTGTTTATTTCTACAAAAGGCAGTGGAGGTAGCCTTCTTAGCAGCAATAAAAGGTAGGATTATCGCCCTGCTTGTAAAGACTGCCAACCTATTTGGGTAAAGTGTAAAAAGCGACAGGAACCACAGCTGATAGTTAAGTCAAGGCAGGTGTTTGGGCAAATTACAGCTCCTGCGCACAGAATGGGTGATCTGTCAGGGGCGTCTGCTTTGTTAGGCACACCGTGCGTCAATGAAGCTCGCTCTACTCACAATGACCCACTGTATATATTGGCTTACCGTGGGGTTGTAATCTTCACACTACAATACACAGGGCAATTCTTTTAAACACACATCTCTGTAATTTTTAGAGTAAAGATAACTAGAAGCTGAAAGCCACAGGAAGATGTTGAACAAATGGTATTTACTGTAGCTTGAAACCACTCCCCAGGCCAACATTTAGCCTACTTTGCTGGCAGTCTATCTAGATGATGTAAATAAGCCGAAGTGAGTACAGTAGCATGATGGCAAATAGGATTCTCCTTGGTTGAAAGGACTTAACCCCTAGAGAGGAAACAGGCCTGTATTTCACTGGGAGGTGGCAGTGGTTGCTGAGGTGCAGGGATAGGACCCCCTCAGAGTTCAAAGATGACAAGTTTCCCACAGGGAAACACTAAGGGACTCAATTCAACTTGTCTTTTTCTGCCTCTTTGGAACAAAATTCAGCTTGTTGTGAAATAAGATTGTGCTTCATTAGGTTTTAAAAAGATTTGCATATCTTACAGCTCTTCTATTTTACATGGCCCGGATATTAAAGAGGCCTCCAATGGGATTATTTCCCAGCTGTGGAGCTTGTGTGCCTGAGCATGTTTGTCCAGCAAACAGGCTCCTGTGCTTACTGACCAGTCACTCTGGCCAGTGGTCACTCCTGCCTCCAAATCTGCTTATAGATTTTCTTTGCTGTGTGGCCTGAGACAGGTCAGGAGGTCAGCCTCTTGCATGGCATTCTGGGAGTGATTGTTCTCCAAGGCCCTGGGTGTGGAATCTATCATCATTAATGCACCAGTCTGCTCTTGTTAGCCTGCTGCCCAAACATGATGGGGAAAGAATGGAGGCCTTTTGTAAGGCTGCTTTTGAAAGGAGATCAAATTCGTCATTTCAGCTAATAATTGGGCCAAATAGGGCAAAGCCAAGGAGGTCACGGGGTCAGCCTCATATGCTGATGGATAAGCCTATATTTGATCGCAGAGATTCTCAAAACGGGTGATTAGCACTATTACATAACACAAAAGTAAATCAATGGAATAATGAGAAAGAACAGTATAATGCATAAAATTGCTTTATATGTTGGATAAAAGCGTAATGCATAAAATTATACTATTCAAATTACACAAGCCCGATCTGACACAGGGCTATATTGCAGAAAGACCACCAGCATGATGACCATACTTTAAGCTAGCTTTTTACAGCTTGCATGACAGCAGCTGCGAATTCTCACATTGATGAATATGGCAAATGTATGCATCCTCGTAAATGTTTACTTAAAGATTGTGAACCTGGGTTAGGTATTGCGACCCAGGACTAACATTAGGGTCCTCCATCACCCGGTCATGCACTTCTTTCAGCTTACTGCTATTAAAACTGTCCACATGATATAGGTGAGAGAAGCCAGCTGCTAATGTTAGCGTGCGCCCTTTCTTCTCCTGTGCACAGGGCGGTCACCCGTCCCTGGTCCAAAGCAAACGATTCCCCCATTTTATCATTGTTTCAGTTTAACCTCTGACCCCACATGGGAAACTAAATAATGAATTCCATATTTCCCTGTGGTGGCCGGCAGGGTTGGCCGTTAGTGACCATCAATCAAAGCCAGCAGAGCAGGATGGCCACAGGACTGACCACTGAGTCACACAGTGTCCACAGCATGGACAAAGAGATGATGAGGAGACTGGGATATTTCATCTATATAACACACACAAATGAAATGCAACAGTACAAAAGTACAAACCCAGCACTTCAAGTGCATGAGCTAACCAAAGGCTACAGTTACACTACAGTTTTTATCACCAAATCACACCAGAATGCACTAACTGGCAGGTCTACATACTGCCAAGTCTGTTTTTTCTTGCACTGCAATCTGATGAACCAGGGAACATCCCCAAGTGGTCATGATCACATTGTGATGAACAAATCTAGTTATTATGGACATATGAGCAATGTAAAGAGCACAGACTGTTAAATAAACATAGCGGACACATATGGGACATTTCAGGCTTAGTGCTCATCCAGAGACGTGGTCTCATAACATCCATTTTTTAAAGGAATAGCTCACCCAAAAATGAAAATTTTGTCAACATCTACTCACCCTCATGAGTGCATATACCCGACACCAGAATTTAACAAATAGTGCAAACCAATGGGGTCTTAATTAGGGGAGATGGGGCACTCTTCTCTATAGCAGCTCCACTTTGTGATTTAGGATGGAAAGACTGGTGCATTATTACATAAAACTCTTACATAGTGCAGCTTTAAATGGCAAGCATAGCCGCAAAGTAACAGAGAGAACACAACAAAAGTGAGTCGTGGAAAGAGAGACCATAGGGGGACTTGAGATGCATAGTGGAGAGAGTGGGAACAGTCGGTGTGTGGATTACATCTGAAATGACACCTCTTTCATTAGTGAAACAAAAAAAAACTTTCTGAAACTATTGCCACAGATAAGAACCGTGTGAAAAATCGATGGGGGAGCTCAGTTGTCAGTATGACGGTGTGCTGACTAACTCTCGGAGGAGCCAGGCAGAGTGGGAAGAGGGTTTTAAGGACGCCCACAGGAGATAAGAGACCATTCACATGGGAACAGCAGTAGTTTTTTTTTTTCTTTCTAAAGTCACCAAATCTTTAGAGGAACAGAGTTGAGTATTTGCCTTCCTCCTGATCGAGACTGGGATGACAGCTCCTGGCCCGACGGAGAGCACCGTCGACAGTGGGAAAAGGAGAACGGGACGAGCAGAGTAATCTCCTCCTAAGCCTTGCCTATTTATCACGGAGGTAATGATAAGAATCAGATTTAAAGGTGAACCCTGAGATGGGTCAGAGCCTCGCACAGGCGGTAACGCGATCTGCAGGAGAGCGCTGATAACCCAGGACAATACAGGGGGAAGCCTGTCAGATAAATAAAACAAACGGTGCAGAGCTATAAAAGAGGGACCACGTGGCGTCCGCTCCACAGAACAAACGCACCACCACCAAGAATAGGAGGAGAGTGATGGCTTGAGAGAGGAAGAGAGGGATGTTAAGGCAGAGATAAAGGGACCAAAGGAGATGACTTATTTCAAAAGAGCCAAGAGACAGAGCCTATTGGAGTGGTGAAACAGATAGACAGTTAGGGATGGTGTGGTGAACATCATTGATGTGCAATGCCAACAATAGTTTGCATTCCAGTGTGCTGCTTTACAGTGGTTAAATAACAAACTAAGAAGAGTTTAGGCTGCATTGATGAATGGAAAATGTAGGTGGAACTTTATTATATTATTATTATTATTATTATTATTAAGTTTATTTGTCAGGGACCATGTGCAAAAGAGAACATTGATCTCAGAAAAGAGAAAAGATGCTTTGCACCAGATTATAGCTATTTGCTAATTTCCATCTGCAGTCCCAGGGCAGGACGACATAAAATACAACACAAACAATACAATAAATTACAAAGTACATGTTGAAGTACAAAAAATCACATCTAGTCACATCACCACGTATATAGATTACTTTACAGCTTTACAGTGGGTCAGCCTAAATCATGCAGTGGGGCTGCAACAGAGAAGAGCGTCCCATCCCCCTAATTGAGATGCCGTAGATTCGCCAATTTCAGGTGTCAAGTATGTACAATGGCGGGAAATCTTCTCCACCCACAGGATATGATAAATTGAAACATTACAGCAAAATATAAAACTGTCTCCTAAACCGCAGCGAGTGAGTGCTCCATCTAAAGAAAGCTGGACTCACCAACATTAGATCTTTGCCTCTCTCGTCTCTCCTCTCTGGTATCATTTGATATAAAGCAATTACAGACAGTCTGGGTCAGTAAACATGAGCACGCTGTGTGCAGTTTTCTGATGTCACATTGCATGATTTTTGTGCCTTGAAGTCCACAAAATTACAGTTATCTCTTGTTGCCATTTGAAGCAGGCAACGTATGTACAGTATGAAATTTCTACATAAAGATTGTCACAAAAATGCTAAATACCTTTTTAATTATTACTCAACTTCAGGTTGATTTTAACACTAATAAACTCCACAAACTGTAATAAAAGTAATCCGAGAAATGTTCCCATTTAACCAAACCAAGTTACATCTCATGTTATTTGCTATCAGTTTCATACAGAGCTAGCTAAAAAGCCAGAATACTGTATACCAGTGGTCTCCAACCATATGACATCATTCCTTCCAAACACAATACCAGCTGATTTCACTGATTAACACACCTTCAACCAGGGGGGAGGAACTAATCAGCGAAATCAGCTGCTGTAGTGATCGGTTGGAATGAAAATCTGCATACACACAGCAGTGGATGGCACATGATTGCAGCCCACTGCCGTATACGTTCCTATTCCCAGCTGCTGCTTTAGCGCTGGGACGCTGGTGGGCGTCTTGAGCGGATTGCCCTCTGCTCGATATGTCGCCTGGTGAGGTCACTCAATGGCCTCCGGGACCCTCGGGCACTTCCCCTCTGAGGAACAACAGTGCTTTGACCTCTGGGAATCTTTCCTCTCTGGAACGCGTGTGAGGTCATGTTTTCCAGACCCACGCGCATGTTCTCATGTTCTTGTCCGCCTCCAGCGCACTGTATCAACACAGCGCTGCAGTGATGAAAATATGCCAAGGCAGACAGAAGCGTATCCTGTTTCATCCAGCCAACAAGGGCAGAAGACACCTCACTGATACAGTACAGGTTGGTCACCTGTAAGATAAAATGTCTGAGAATGTGAATATTTGTCATTCATAAAACTCCATGGACTTATGGAGGTGGACAGTCTCCTCCCACATGGTAAATTAATGGCCAGAGCCGCTGTGCCTGGATGACTGATGACTCCTATAGAGAGCTTGGGAGACCAATTGCCACTGTCACCTCAGTGTCTCCGGTGGGTCTGAGTCACTGGATCATGTCAACCAGCGCTAAGGAATCGTCTCTGTGTTATTGGAGATAAAGTTGACACTATGAAGCCTCACAGACTTCAGGCTTCAATCAGTGTTCTGAATACTAGCCTTGCTCCAAATAAACCACCTGTGAGTTATGCACATAATGCACTGCACTGCAAGATGTGTCATTGTATTAATTCCCCCATAGGTTATATTTTGAAATCTGTTAAAAACAATACAAACAATGTTAAAGATTGAGTTGACAGAAAAGTGTTCATATAATCGTGCAGCAAGCAGTTGGCAGCATGTGTTCATTTTTTGTGTTTTTTTTTTTTTTTTCCTCCTCCCTTCTTTGAAAAAGGGGAATAAAGTTGTTGTGGAAATTTCAGTACAGGAAGTGCATGGTGAAATTACTATTTCCTGCTTTTAACAATGCCCTAAAACATATTTCTTGATTGGGCAAAAGGCCTCTTCCTTTGGGTGGCTTAATAAGACCATATTAGTCCACTGACATGTGAAAGCTTTTAATTTGCAGGAAGTCAAATCCAAACACCACTGTGTGACTGCGATGACTCACTGGATCACACAACTATGAGGCTACGCTGTTTACATCTCCCATGAGATCATGCCTTACTCACATCATCTAAACGCACAATCATCATGCCACCAGTGCCCAATCATGACGTCAAAATCCTGTGTAGCAGTGAATCACGCATCACTAAACATTGCATAAATTCAAAAAGGCTTTCCTGAAATATTTCCTTTTAAAATACACCTTTCCAGAAGGTTCTGTCTCTTTGTGTTCTTGTAGATTAATTTGTATGAATCAAATGTATCCTGCCAAATTTTACACAGAACAAAGCTTCTGTTAAAGCCTGAGACGGCGTTCAGTGTGGAATACCTCACACATTTTCAGTCCATTATGAACAGTAACTTTGCATGCACCAGGTTGACAACTTGCTGTTAGTAGGAATTCAGAAACAACAACAGTAAACAAATTCACACCAACCCCCTCCTCACATTCCACAGGTTTTAGTTCCCATGTGTGTTGGAAATTCAATTATCTCTTTGCCACATAATACTTGCGCACACATACTCATATAAATGTACACATTCGCCCACATTATGCCATTGTTTTTATCTTCGGTCAGTCAAAAGAAGTTATTTCTCCAATTCAGTGAAAGTTCCCTTTTCTAAAACATCAGGGTTTTCCCCTTTGCTCTCTTTCTCACTCTCTCCTTTCTTCTCATTCCCCTTTCTTTGACTCTCTCTCTGCCTCTCGTATGCTAGTGTCTGCAGCTGTATTTTTAATCAAGTGAAGGATCCATAGAGAAATGGGCATTTCTTTCAGAGCATTACATTCTTCCCCCTCCTGTCTGCGCTCATGGATCACTGGTTAGCTTAGAAATACAGCCGGCACAAAAGCAGCAGCTGACATGTGGAGCTTAATGGTAATAATGGCCATTTTTAAGCCCAATCAATCACATTTAGTGGACATCTCCATTTTTTGCCAGTGAAAAGGTATAAATAATAATAATGATAAAAAAAAGAAACAGGAGAAGAAAATGTGGTTGGGGGGAAAAAAGCCCACCTCGGTAAATATTTTAACTGCTTATTAAGATTTGGAGCACGCCACAAAAGGAGCATCTGTGCTCCACAGACCAGAGTGAAAGGAGAGACCCAGATGGTTCTTAGAACTAAACAGTGAAAACTGATCCATGAACTGGGCAAAGTAAGCCCATTTATTTAACTATTTATTTATTGTGTGTGTGTGTGTGTCTCTCTGACTCTGTATGAGTGTATGGATCTAGTTGTGCGTGTACGCAGTTGCTTTTATATGTGGGCGTAAGTGTGCTTTTGATTGCGCAAATTGATCTGCAGTCCTAAAGCCTCAGCACTGCACCAAAAAGTCCTGACAGAGGACAGAATTCTTTGGACAGCCCATAAACTGTGCAATGAATACCTCAGTTTGTTTATCTTTGCAAGGTTCAGATATTTCAATGTCTCTTCGCCTCTCCTTTTATGAGTCTCCATGACTTGTGGTGCGATTCTTAGACACGCAACACAGAGGGCAGAGGGAGGGGGGTGAGTCAGGTTGTCTTTGCACAACAATGTACTTAATTTATGATCAAGCCCATAGCCACTTTCTTGCCATGAGAAAAAGAAATGTATGTCAGCGAAGCTAAGAAAAAAGTGCCCGAATTAGCACTGAGTATGTTGGGGATGACTTGCTGAAAGTTCAAATTACTCCCACTTTAGCTCTGTCCTTCAGAATAATTAAGGTAAATGTAATAAGAGAGAGCAGAGAACATAGCTTTTCACAAGATAATATGGAAAATTTTACAGCTTTCATCCCTTCCTAATCCTCCCTGCTCTTTTATCTTGTTGGCTTTTTATTGGCTGTGCAGCTCCTGGGAACTTTACCCTAATAAAAAACAATCCTGCGGAATTTTCCAGAGAATTTATGCAGTATGCAAAAAGATGGGCATGCACTTTTTTCACTGGACAGTGCACATTACTGTTCTGCTTTTTAATCAGGGTAAATAAGTCTGAGAGAGGCCTGTAGCCTGCACAGATTTAGTAATAATCAGAGAGAATCTGCTTTGTAGACAGCAGTATGTGAAAGCTGATCTGGATTTCGGGCTTACATCACTGTGGCTTGCAGGCTCATTGTACACCACAGAAAACTTAACAAATTGGCTTGTCAAAGAAAATGCTTACAAGGAAACCCTAAAAAAGCAAAATGATTTCTGAGTACGTGGAAACAAGTGAGCTAAAGAGAAATCCGGATTATTGGTGAATTGCATTTAAAAATGTAGATAATTCCACATAAAAATATATTGAATACTATATTGGAAAACAGAATGTAGAAATACAAAGTTGCCCATTTCCAGTGGATAACACCTTGTAACAAAAAACAGACAGGATGACCAAGTGCTGTGTGTGGTAGGACGATTAACATGATTTGTACTTTGTTTGATTTAGCTCTTTGGAGGTCACACTCAAATCTTTGTCCAGGTAATACGTTACATTTCATCCCCAATAGCTCTGTTCATTTTCAAAATCAAACTCATAAAAGCATCATATGAGCAATAACCGAAGAGAGGCCTCGTAGAAATTTACATATTAATCCAATGTTAAAAATCCCCCCGTATTAAAACTTTTACTGGCTAAAATAAAACTGAAAATGCTTCATGACAAAATGAATCTGGCCTCTGCCAAGACTTTGTTCTGGGCAAGCTGCATTTCTGCGAGCGTGGATTCACAGTTGCTACGGTATCCCCTGCTTGGTGAGCTGTAAAGTGGGCGCTGATGTTGTGAAGAACACATCTCCCTGACCACATGAGACATTCCAGCAGTCACTCTCTATCCTGGTGCTGGCCACTGTCGCCAGGGGCCAGAAAGCTATCTACTGCTGCAGATAGTCACTTCAACTTCCTCCACATGAACTATGAGTTACACATCACACACCGGCAGCAGGGTGATGCTGACGTTAGCCTGGAAGATACAGTATGGACACACAGGAGCTGTCTGGGCGCCTTGCGGAGATACTTCTACAAGCCATGCTACCAATGCTACCAGTCTCAACCAGTCTAGCAATGTTACAACACAGTCTCATAAAACTTCATGAAATGATAATGAACTCTGAAAAACTATTTATGTGTTGTGGACACAAATTATGTGAACATTATGTTCCTCTGCCGCGAAAGGATTACGTGACAATAGCATAAATTGGACAGGCCATTTTCACCTGCTTGTCACATAAAAAGGTTAAGTTTAGACAAGTAAAACAACTTTGGTTAAGGTTAGGGTTAAGGTTAGGCAACCAAAATAACTGTAGTAAGTGAAGTAATAATCCACCACTTTTTCATTATATTTGTCCATTTTGCTACTCTCTATGGCCGACTGATACCATATAATAGTGATTCAACCTATGCCCAGCTCATGAAAGCTTTTAGATTTGTTGTTCTAAACTCCTATGCGCGGGTCTCTCTTTTCCAGGAAAAATCCTCTTCCTTACAGGAAGTGATATGTCTTACGTTTCTGGAAGCAGCAACAGCGGTTTGTTTAGAATAAACAGAAGAAGAACTGGGTAGTTAGCATTAGCAGCATTAGGCACCATGGCTGAACAGACAAAGAAAAGAGCGCCACCTACAGAAACTCAAACTTCATTAACAAAAAAATTATTTGATTTTCCCCTGAACCAATCACTAGTGACTGATCTATCCAGCCGCTCTGACGTTATTTTCAGTTACTGATGCTGGGCGTATTTACTAACTTCACCAAGAATGTCGGTTGTTTTTGACAAAAATATCATCTTTGCAAAGACAATATGTTGGTTAAGGGTGATTTCAACAAATATTATTCTGCTGAAACGCCAATGAAAAACCGCACGAACGGGCTAGAAATCGCCGTTGACTACAGCAGCACCAGACTCTCTGAATCGTTCGTCAAAATGGCCGGACTTGATTCAGGAGTCTGGAACCCCTAGTCCTGTCTCCTTCATCTAATCCTTTTGTGGTGGGAAAATGTATTTCTCTCACTTTTCATGCTCAGAGCATGCATTTGCATTTTAAGACATTGTGCTCGTTTCACGAAATTTCGGGAGACCAGGCTCAGTGCAGTCTCTCTTTATAACTAGATACACTGGACCAATTATTCTACTGCTCTCTACTACACTGTCTAATAATCTAGGTAGATTAGGAGTATTACCTATTGCACAAATATATTTTCACTCTCATATGCTCTTATCTTGAAGTATAAAAAATCCCCTCAATCTCTCTCTTTGGCTTTTATTTCTGACTGTTACATGATCATTCTGGGGTCAGAGAATTATTATCAGGCCCCAATGACTCTGGCACTTCTTTACACTTTCTTTCTTGTAATGTTGTTGAAGTACGAAATTAATCTTTACTGTTGCACTCATTGCACGTTGCTCTGGATAAAAGCATCTGCTAAATGCCATATAGTAGTTTGTGCTATAGCTACTAGATATTATCAGTGTTAACTGGTTATCTGGGGATAACCAGCAGAGCAGAGGGATATTGACTGCAGGTCAGAGTCTGTGGCCTGGGACCAGAAGTCCAGTGTCCACCTGGGGTTAGGGTGGCCAGGCCCCATGTGCCTCTGCGCTGTGTAAATAATCCAATTATAGCTGCTCAGCATCAGATTGATGTGAAGCTGATCCATTCATCATGTGAACTGACAGGCAGGGCTCGGCGGCTGCGTCCTCCTACTTCCTAGCTTGCTCTTTCTCTTTCCTTGCAACACACACACACACAGAAACATGTGCATATGTGCACGCACACACACACACACACACACACAAGAGACATGAGGAGAGTCCGAGGGGCCCAGCTGCTGCTCCTGTTTGGTTACTGCTTACTGACCAGGAAGGAAGGTTTGCGGAGGACCACTGATATTAGCCTGGAACCAGTCCCATCAACCACTCATTTTAATCTTCAGTTGTAACCCATTTGCTCGTTAATCACGTCATCATTTGAATTGTGCCATTCTTGGGTCTGGTGCGGCTGTCCGGTCTACTTTCCTGAAGGCTAGAATACCTCAATTCTCAACCTACATCGTTCTTGACCAATCACAGTAATAAAGTTCTGCCCAGCCCACAAATTCACGAGCCCAATCAGAAAGCTCCAAGCCTGTACAGCTCAAACTGCTTCGTCGGATTCAAACAGTCATGCAGTTAACAAACGCATATGAGAATTAAAACTGAGTGATTCATGAGGCTGGGTCACCACCCTTTCATATCCTTTGTATCAGTGACACAGTCTCTGGCACTTACAGGTGATGTAGCAATATCACATGCAGAGTACAGTATATTTTGAATATTCATCCATTTAATAATGAGGTTTTTCTATCCATCACATGGTCCTTTAACCATTACTGACGAATTGAAAATGTGTTCCATTAGCAGATATGTCACTATAACTATAAATAATCTAATCTGTTAGAAGGTATGTTTTGTGTGCTAGCTTTACCTTTCCCAAACACGGAAACATGAGAAACTAGATTTAAACAATTTAGGGGCTAGCGTAACAGAATACCATGGATGTCTCCACTGACGACAGGTGGAGGTTAAGTTTTACTGTTCTACTGTAAGTAACCAGTGAGTAGGTGTCAGGCTGCTGGATCAGACTCCCGTTTGCATGTCAGTTTGCAGACAAAATGTAGCCCACTTGCGTGACTCAGGAAGGATTACTTGTGAATCCCCTGACAGCAAAGCCCGTCTGCTCACAGGGTCTATAAGCAGCCTATGTCATGCTAATGATGGAAAGTGGCAGAAGATACACAGTAGGTTATGGCTTTAGGATAGACTGCTTACAGTTCCTTATTTTTATCCTTGACATTTTCACATAAATAAATGTCCGTTTTGCCACTATCACTGATTGAGATAACGCAATAGTGATTCAACCAACACTATAGTGATTCAACCTATACAATAGTGATTCAACCTATACTATATATGCTATATATATATATATATATATATATATATATATATATATATATATATATATAGTTCACGAAAGCTTTTACATTTGATATTCTAAAATCCTAGGAGCAGGTAACGGTTTCCAGGAAAGAATCATCTGGCACACAGGAAGTGATGCATTTTACGTTTTTGTTTTTTTTTAATAAATAGAAGAAATGGGTAGTTCAAAGCAACCATCTCCGAGACAAAACTACACATTAGTATTAACTATTTTTACTATTTTTGTGCTTATATTTTTCTTTTCTTTTTTCTTGCTAGGTCCTATTACTTTTCAGTTTCATCTTATCTAGTCTTGTCGTATCTTATCTTAGAAAACTCATGTCCTTGGCTGACAAAATAATTACACTTTTACTGATTGCATCCTTTTTATTCTCGAGATACTGAATGATGAACATTAAGTAATGATTTTTTTTCTTCCTGAATGGATATATGGCATTTTAGAAATGAATTATTTATCTGTAAATTGTTACTCTGATTGCCAGAGCTGGCATCAAGCTGGAGAGTTTGTAAGGTCAGTGTAATGTCAGAATACTTGCTTGAATATTCAGAGTGTCGCCCTGCCAGAGCGTCAGAACACATTCTGAACACTCTGGGAGAACTGCAGTCGAACCTTCAAATGTTTAAAAAGCTTGCTGCCACTCCACACACTACAAATAATTCACCAGACATCTTATAAATGATGATTTATGAACATCAATGTGTGATTGGCAGCAATTTGACACTCTAATTTTCCTTATTAATGAATTCCTCTAATATATTTTGCTGTTCCAACAGAACCAGACTGTTCTCTTTTAAAAATGGAGTGTTAGATTGAATTCCCAATTCCCAACCCAATAAGACATAACAAAAATTTTGCTTTATGTGTGTTTCACTGTGGGATAAGCCAGGAGGATTGAATGATGCCATCCAAGGAGTTGACATGCTTGATGAACATGATCCACAATATACAGAATTTGGACTCCAGTTGCTTTCCCAGCGCCTCACAACTTCCTCAGCCAGCCCCCCTTTGGGCTTATTTCATAATGGAGAGTAAAGCATCCAGGAAAAACATGAACACAACGTTTACATAATGGGAGCACAATTTTTTTGTTCCAAAACTTGCTTTGATTTCAATATCTTAATTACAGAATGTCAAGTGGTGCGAGATGGGTTCATCTAGCAACTGAGGTTTGTTAAACATCTACCATTTACCAGAAAAAAATAAGGATGCGAGGCCGTCCTTCCTTCCCACTCTACCACCGCCACTAAAGCAAGTCGCCGTCTCACTCCAGCTCAGTTTTTATTAGCCATCTCCTAACAGAAGCCTGTAGCCTCTCAAACAGCTGTGTCTGCCGTTCTGGCGTATAACACTAATCTGATTAATGCACTCTGCAACAATCAACAACAACAAAAAAGGCTCTGATATACATAATTGTAATCAAGTTTGACAACGATGTCAAATAAAAGAGCCCGCATAAATCAGGACCTGGTGTTCTGCATCCACTGGAGCTCCTGAGACGGAGAGTAATGCAGCAAGACAGGCAAGCTGCAGCACTGCTGAGGGGCTTCGCTGAGCCCGACGGGGCGGGCTGGAAAGTAAAGTTTGGTTAGCAACGCAGGCTTCCTCTGAGAGACTTCTGCATTGCATTCAGGTCCCTCAAACACACACACACATACAACAGTATCTGCTGTGGGATTGGAGCGTGTAATGAGAGCCAAAATAAAGAAGCACTTTAAGTGTGGCCCCAGCACCCACAAAGGCCTCCTCAGTGTGGCGTATAATAGGGCCTGACCGTGTAACCCCTCTACCCCTCCCCCAGCCCCACCCCAACCCCCCACATCTGTGTTATTAATGTACCAGTGCCATGCATGGGCTGTGACTTGGCCTCTCACTGCCAAACACATATTTTAACCTCACCCCCTTCTCCTCAACAAATAAGCTGTTTAGAAAATGATTTCCAGAGCGCTGTCTGTCTCCATAGAGATGACATTAAATGGGGAGGACAAAAAAAAAAAAATCATAGTGGGTGATGAATGGCCTTGGTCTTGGATGACACACGTTCTCCCGACGCTTGTGTTCAAACCCCAGAATACAAGCCAAGTTTTTTTTTTTTCTTTCATACATTTCCCACAAAAGAACCAAATTAAAATGTATCTCGATCATGCCATAAGTGACGCGCCATTGTCCTGTCGCTGTTAGAGCGCTGTTCCGCCTGCTTTTTATTGTTTGTCATCTTTCTGGAGCTGACATCAACCTCATGGTCCCGTAAATCATGTCACTAAAAGTGCCAGTGGAAACGGGGGCTGCTGTTGGAGAGTGGATTGGTGTAGGAAGGGGAGGAGAAGGGAGAGGAGCAATGAGACCTGTGGATTCTCAGAGATATCCCCTCCCAATGCCTCATGGACCATTAACTGCCTATCAAAGACCCAACAGGCTCCCCTCTCTGATCTGCTATCTGTGTAATGGCAACACATTCAATCACACGCAACGCTCCAGACCAGTTGGCCAAGATGTTTGGCCTTGGTATGAACAAGTGGCCATGAGAGAGAAATTTTGATGCTGAAACAGGTTTAAAATACATATATGTTTTATGTTTGTGTACAGCAGTCAGTCAAATCTGCTGGGTTTTTATTTCAAGTTAGTTTCTGTCAATATGTGGATTTTTTTTTTTTACTTAAGTAATTATCATTTTGAAATAGTGTATAAAACCACAAATGGAGAAGGAAAGGTGGTGATCTGTCCTCCATTCTTTTCATTCACTCATTTCATATAGGCCTAATGATTATCTATTGGAGAGGCAGCAGTGTGGCGATCAGCGGGTGCGTGTGGCACAAAACCTCTCATAAATGGTATTTGTCATTCTCAGGCCCAGAACAAGAGGCGAAAGCGGCCCTTCACAGGATCCTGTCAACTATGTCCTGCATTTTATATAATTACCATGTTTATTGGATTTTTATTTTCACGGTGACAAAAGGGCCATCTGCCCAGAGCAGTCCTCCAGCCGAGCTCTAAGATCAGCTGTGAAACAATACCGGGGAGCGGATCAAAGCTCTCTGACTCCCCCCATCAAACACCACTTCAAAAAGATTCCCACATCGCTCGCTCTCCCCCGGCCAAGCTCAGCAACAGACGCTTTACATATTTCAGACAATCACTCCATTTGCTTCTTTTATGCACATGATGGTGAAGTGCATGGTGGAAAATTGTCTCTTAATCGTTGCCCTTTTTCATCATAAAGATGAAGGGAACAATCCGATTACTTTTTTCACCCCCCTGTTCGTTTTATCTCTCGAAGAGGCACTTGTCTGGTATCCTGGTCTGAAGGGAGGGGAAGGGAAGGAGAGTGACATTGCTAAGTGTTTAAGAGGAGGGTATCTGAAGATGCTTTCTGTTGCTGCTGGCAGGTAATAACCTCATAATAATGTTTTTCCTTTTATCTGTATTGACATTTTACATGGTCGTTTATGTGTTCAGTACGTTTTGTGACCTTTGGGGACATGAAAATTTGAAAAACAAACCAAAAAAAACATATGTATGATTACAAATAAATGTTGTCAATGGAAAAATAAGACTCTAACGCTTGATAAACATTATTTTTGGAGATACATGGTTTCAGTCCGGCAACAGCGCTGAGTGGTGGACCACCTCGGCTTCAGAAACTGAAAGCAGCCATTTGGCGCGAGCATAGCTTTGGGTGAGTCAGGAGTGATGACAGAATTTTCCTGATGCGTTGTTTACTCAGTAGGTAGACACCTTGTCAATTGTTCCATTACCTCACATGTAATGATGTGGATAACAGTATTTTAACACTCGTCTCAGCTGGTCTCTGTCTGTCTGGGAGGCACGCTAGACGAGAAACACAAAATCAATGATAAGAACACTTCAAAGTTTGCTTGGGAGCTGTCAGGGAACCTGGGTCAAATTGGAGCTGTAATTCTAAGCGTTTGTTTTATCCCGCTCGGAGCCCCAGATGGGTGGAGTTTACCGCATTAGGGCAATTCAGATGGTGTCAGGTAGGTTACCAACCACAGAGTATACTAATACTTCCTTGTTTAACCTTTCTAGACTTGTGTTGTCCTACAGTACATGGCAAACCTCTTCCATCTGACACTAAAGTAGGCTAAAACAAACCCCAAAAAGCACTTGCTAATACAATTTGACTCCAGTCTCCCGGGAACACAAGCCAGCATGGGGCTTTGTTCTGACAAGGTACATGAATACTGTCTGGGTGTAACAAAGAGTATTCAGTAATCTTCAGTGCCACTTTGTCTCACTATCCATCTGTTTAAAACTACTGCATTTCACCTGACAAGTATTCACTATTACATGGTAGTAAAAGAACATGAATGCTGCTTCCCCTGTCCCCACTGGCTCGTCTGTGTCACTGCGGTGCCCCTCGACACAGAGAGGTGAGAGGCCTGTTAAAAGACGCTCCACTGGGAATGAGGAAAAGGGGAGAGACTGCCTCTCTCGCTCTCTCTCTCTCTGGGATCGTATTTCTGAGGGTTATCAAGCGGCTCATTTAAATGAGGGCTGGTCACAGCAGGAACCAGCTGAACAAAGTTACTATTACCAGGGCCTCTCCTGTGCTGCTCTCACTCTCCCCTAATTGGGTTTGACTGCATTTGTTTAAATCCACAGTGGAAGAAAGAGAAAGGGGGGTGGGGGGATGCAGTGAAACTGAAGTGTGTCAGTTTGTCCAGACACGGTGGCACTTTAGAAAAAAGGGCTACCCCTCCCTGGGCTTATTAAACAAAGGTTGGGGGGTGAGGGTAGGTGGGTCACAGTTACAGGCCTAGTCAGTCACTCTGGTCTCAGTCACTGACTGGAACAAGCCAATCCTGGTCTCTACTTGCACACGCACAATCACCTCTGGTGGTCCCAGCTCATTTCCTCAGTCAGCGGGAGAACTGACACACCATGTACGGTGGTGCACGGACACCCACATGGGCATGGGCAACACATATGCATATGAACACGTACACAAACACCCGAATCCATAGCCGGTCCCACATTTACCAAGCTGCTAAGCTGTATAATGTTGAGCGCTAAGGTACATAGTGTTGCCCTGGGGCTGTCGTGACAATAAAATGGCTTTGATCTGTGGTATAACAACAGTTGACACGAGTCAAGAGAAAGTTAGAGGGCATCAACAGCTCAATATGCTTGAATCAGCACCTTTTTTCCAAGGACAACACTGACCCTTTCACATATACTAAAACTGAGTTCCTACAATTTGACACAATTACCCTCTCTGAAATACAGCAAAGTCAGATGGTTCTGACCATCGACCAATAGTATTTTGAGGTGACCGGGGACAAAGCCGATCAAAATCTGTTGCAACGTCCTCTGTCAGCCGTCCGTAGTGCCCACTCCACATAAACAAAGACAAATGATAATTTTAATGGCCAGATACTTTTTTCAAACATGTTTTCTTCGACTTCTTGACCACACTTTGCCTCGCATCACGCTAAAAAGGGATTCCTTGTAAATTTTATTGCAGCAGTGTCAAAAAGACTCCCATCGAAGAAGCAGTAAATATTCTAACAGGGTCTGGATGCAAGGCCATTCCTGCTGGCTCCAGGCACTGAATTAGGCCGGCCTGTTTCTAGTTAGACAGTCATTAAAGAGATCTTACAGCCACAGCAAATGGTTTCCTGTCCTGAGTGCTTAACTCCTGTAGTAGGAAATGTCCTAGGCCGTAAAGGGTGAACCAAACTTCCTGAACATTTTTTAAAGTTACCACGGAGGGCATGCGGCGTGTTCCGACCATTCGATGTGGCCAATCAAACAGGACCCTGCTTGACCCCAACATGGCACTGACCGTTTAAACAGGTGGTGTCCATTTATTGGACCGGCGTTGTGTTAAATATGGGAATGACAGGCTTATTCAATCGCCAGGGAAATACTTGACCTGGTATGAAAAAAATAACATTGAAGAAAAGGAAAAATAAACAATGGGAGTATCGTTACTGAGAAAAATATCATTTATCATAGCAGGGATGGACAAGGACTATATGGCTTTTTACAAATGGTTACAATGTAAACAACTTTACATTGGAACATGTGTTGGAATGAAATGTCATGATCTAAAGTGGGTCTGTCCATGTAAATGTGGAACCTAGTTTTTTTGTTTTTTTTCTGTAAAAACTTTACACTGTTATGTTAAACGCCAAGAGTCATTTAAGTTTATACTATGGATTTAGGTCACGCTACTTTGGATTAAAGTTGCAAAACGGTGCCGCTGGATCTAGGGCATGAAGCACATTTTCACATTTGCACATCAAGTATCAAAATTCCACAACAAACAACCTATAATTGTCAACCAACTGTTATGAGCATCAAACAGTATCTAGTAAATGGAAGAGTATATTCATCTGTATCTAGAAACACATCTATAAGCACATGTATCTACAAATACATGGATTTTGTGTATGTGTGTGAAACTGTTCAAGTGTGTGTGCTTAAACACATGCTCCACCTCTCCCATCTCTCCTGCCCATCCTGCAGCCAGTTAGCAGGCAGCATAATCGCTCCCAAGACAGTGAAGGTGTTGAGACGTGAGAGGCAGAGCACCTGCTGACTCCACTCTACAGGTGACTCTGTCTTTGTTTGACCTCACAACAGGACCAACCCTGCTTCCCCATTCCCACCGCACACTGTCTGGCTCAGGACGCCCCTCAACCGAGGGAAAACCTGGCCTGGCAGACAGCCTGCATCATCTATTAGTCATGAGGAAACACATTCAGGTTAGCCGGATGTATAATGCAGCACCGAGGCGGAGTTTATGGCGCTGAGGTTTGTCGGGTTTTGCATATGTCTCCATGCCTGGGGCACTGAGTTGAGACAAAGAGTGAAAATATGATATTACGGCATCTGAGGATGGGTGACTAATATCCTGGGAGATGACTACTTACAGGACTGATATGAATCAATGCACTCAAGAGACAATAAAAATACAGTAAATGTCTAGTTAATGGCTGGCTGCTATGGGCATATGACATTTAAAAGGAAAAGATGAACAATGCATGTGTTGTAAAAGAGGTGGGGTTGTTGGCAGGTCAGATTCCTTGAGCATCATTCCAGAGAGTGCATTAGCGATCATTACGCCATTTTACTCTACTTGACTGTAGAGACAGTATGAACTGTATGATGATGACTGTCATAGACCTAGCCCACACTTGGGACAAACAGCCATTGCAAAAAACCCATCTGGTACTGGTATAATTTGCAAATGCTGTTTGAATCAGGGTCTGTAACAGTCCGAAATTAAAATCAGACATGTCTATAATTGAACATGCAAAGTTTACTCGTATTTGCACATACCACACATACAGGTACATACACATAAATACACGTAAGCACACGCACAGTGGGTCAAGTCATCCTTTTTTTAAAGTGCAGCTCAGCTTGTGGCATTGCGTCAATAGAGGCAGATATGTAACTCCAGAGTGGTGCATTGGTAATGATGCTGTCCAGTCATTAATCATGGGCTCTAGAGAAAACAGAGGGTTCACTCATGGCAGAATCAGCCTGGCCCTGGGACGGAGATTAGAGGGCTAATGAAAGCAAAACAAAGCTGGACATGTGAAATTTATTGGCACATTTAGAAAAGCAGCCCCAGAAGGACACTGCCACCAATAATCATTTCAGAATCCAAGTCAAGTGCCGTTTCCTCGGCCAGACGCAATCTGGTGAGGGGATATTTGTGGAGTGGCTGAACAAACACAGATTTGCTGGTATCTCCATCTTTCCCAGCAGCTGAGGGAAGGCAGGCCGCTGGTGTGCTAGCTGACGCCCCGCCTCACTGCAGTTCACTTCTGGGAACAACACTCCTGTCCTCATGGCCCCTCCTATGGCCCTGTGTGCTGTAGTATTTAGCAGCTCACTTTCTGCCCCCTTCCTGCTCCTTCCTCTCTGCACCCTGCATCCTATTGGCCTCCTATAGATACCCACAAAGAGGTGGGGCCGAGCAAAAAAAAAAAAACAAAAGAAATGTGTCTATCTCTGATATCAGCAGACTGTGACTGTGCAAGAATTAATTACATATTAATTATTATTAGCAGGAATAAAGACAGTCAGCATCTTTAGTGAGTTAGCTGTACTCTGCAAGTACATGGATGGCTCATGTGTATCCAGTGCAGGAAAACAGGAAGAGGCCTCCAAACATATTGTACACATTTGTGTATGTGGGTTGCCATGGCAATAGAGTTTTTAAGTCTTAACTTCGTTTTAGCATTGTTGAGTGCCAACAGGTATCTAACAACACTGCTCGCATAGCTACATAAGTAATATTTATCACAATACTGTGTGACTTCAGGCATCTTCATAATACTGGAGACACTAAACTTCAAACAGTATCCCAATGATATGATCTCGCTGTTCTGTTGACAATACTTGATGCTGTACAACTATAATCGCAAAATAAACAGGAACTTTTCTGTTATTTAATGCATAAGTTATTATAAAGCTGGCCAACAAAGAGGGCATGAATCAAGATAGAAATGAAGAGATTTGCTTGCCTAATGGCAAGTTGCCTAATGTGTACCACATGCAGCGGGCTGGGAGGAAGAGGAAATGGTACTTAAAATGGCCATTGTTCTAATTCAGAGCCAATCTGGAGATAATGACACCAGCATCAATAGCAGACAGTCGATTCAAGGATAACTTCTTTTTTCTTTTTTGTGGAGCCGTTATCATGAGTTCAGGGATTAACCATTTTGACACCAAGGTTACGTCCTCGGTATTGCAATTGTTTATGATTTTAGTCTTTGAAGATGGGCCTAAAAAATCAATATGTTTAATTAATGCATGAGAATAACACACAAGACAGCAGGCTCAAACAGGTGGATTTATGTGTGCAGAGCGTACCTTGGCTACATTTGACTCATTAGATGCATGTGGGGCAGTATAATGATGTGACTATGCCTGCACACTAGGGAATTCAATCATACACCTTTTATTGACAACATTTCGATCCGATGTGGATCCCTGTCAGGTCAAAACAAGTGAACGACTGGGGTTCCTAGTGTGCAGGCTTTACTCTTTCTAACTGTGACATAGCCAGCCCAGCAGGAGCGTATAATTACCAGTTATACTGTGTCAAAACAATTCATTATTTCATTGCTGGATGGTGTAATGCATGTGTTGTTTGTGCTTGTCTTCAGCTGATGGTCAGTTGCTATGCCTGACTCTGTTTTACTCCATATACTGAGCCTTTCTCCATGGTAACCACTAATTAGGGATGATTCCTACTGGTGCCCTTTGCCCTTGGTAATTTTCCTTTTTTATCCCCATTCTCCTCATGTCGTAATGCTACACCGCCCTTCTGAGCACAGTTTAAATTATTCACTACTCTAAAACAGGCCTTTGGGTGCACGAAGGCTGACTGACCTCTAACCCGGCCTATTTGGATCCTTTGGAATATAAATCTATACTTTCCAAACCGTGGAATTCCAGACATTCAGGAGAAGGTGCAGCAACAGTGAATGTGAACACAGCTAGGGCCTGGCTGTTGTCCCAGAGATCCCCAAGATGTCTCTCCAAGCCTCACTGGTCCTCTATGGATGGAGACTGACTGACTCAGAGTGTCTGGGAGTCAAGGCGGCAGTATACTTACAATGAAGTCCAACTTGCCCAAAACAGAAACACAGTCCAATACGTTGCCGCACACAAATTTGTGTATATGTATATTGTTCATTTATTTACACTCCACACCAGTGGGAGTGCATGGAAATTAAAGAGGTAGCTGTAACCTTGGGAAACTGGAAATGGTGTTGACAAAAACTCACAGAACAACAACAACGGCAGCACTGAAAGAGCAACAAAGGCAGCTGAGGGAATATGAGGATTCAGAAGCCGCTTGATCGATCATAAAGGTGCAGATATCTTCTAACAAGTTCAGCAAGCTGAGCCTCGAAGCAATTCTTTTTGAAGAGTTGACCATGAGATGTTAGCATGGAGATGTAAACAAAATTGATGACCTGTAAAAGAAAATGGAGATGCTTTGCCACAAGCCAACACAACCAGTCGTATGATATTTAGTATAATAGTTCGGCCAGCAAGCCGGTGCACACTGCGGAGTCAAAGCCAATGCGGGGCTTGTTTTTTCCGCAAATGGCCTTCACAGAGCCAGTGTTGGTCAGAGAAAGCGCAATTCATCAGCAGAAAAAATATGAAGAAAGAATGCATCAACAATACTGATAAGAGAGAAAAAGCAAAGGTCATTGTGGTGTTTATGTACATGTGTGTGGATGTGTTTGTGTGTGCACTTGTGTGTGAACACATACGGGCACGTGTGAGCGCTGCTTGCTGCTTGGCGGTGCAGAGGCTTGGCGATGCAGCAGGGTGCCACCGCTGACACACAGACACTTCACCCCGCAGACTCTAATCCCTTTTGAACCGGCCCAGGCACTAGCATGGGACCATATGTTTGGGAGAGCACAAGCGCTCTCCTGCGCTATTTTAAGGGGGGGAGAGAGAGAGATGAAAACATTTTGCCAGCCTCTCAGCCTCCGCAGTCGGATCAGTCATCAAGTCATCCTGCAAACAGAGATGAGGGATCTCAAAAAAAAAAAAAAAAAAAAAAAAAAAAAACAACACTCGCACTCATAGCACAATCAGTCCCGCTCTCCCCGGGATAGAAGAGAAAAGTAAATTACATAAAGCAGACATATGTCATTCTGATTCCACTCAAATTGTGGATTACTGCTTTGATTAATCACTCTTTAATCTGAGCGCTGAAATTATAGGTCCCCCCATCACAGAGAAATAAGCTTATTCCTCTCTAGCAAAGGGCCATGATTATTTTTTTTTTCTCTTCTCTCTGAGCTATTCTTCATTGCCGGAGGATTGCAACTCAATTATCTTTGTGTCAGACGATTATCCCCGGGTTTAATTTAATCTTCATTATGCCCCAGTCATATTTCAATTAAACATGCTATCATAGCGTTAACACATACTTAAACCTGTTATTCCTTCAGTTAATATTGCGCTGAGAGCTGCTGTGGAGGGTAACAGATGTCATAATTATGCACTTATTAAACATATTTCACACTTGTCTGTGCTGGCGGTGTGTCGAGGCGGGTAACCCTAGCATGCGGCGGTATTAATCTAAGAGCAATATGCTTTAGTTGTGATCTATAATACTGCCACAATCTGCTTGGGCCCTTGTTTAATTGTGACACACCAATATCAGCGAGCCGAGTTAAGGAGGTTAATGCATTACTAGATTACTCAGCACACTCATTCTACCTCACTGCTGTCTCCTCAAAAAGGCTGATCAATGTCACTGTAGGAATCCAAACTGTGAGGCTGGTTCTCACCAATGTGGAGATGGGGCGCAGACTCCCATGCTGCTAGTAGTACCTGCCAGAGGTGTATCACTCTGCACACAAACTACTGACTGCAGAGTGGTTTTACTTGCACCAGGTTAAAACAGACGCCAAGAGTCATTTGCAAGCAGCCTGCAACCAGCAGCCTGGTCTCATTAAATTTTGTGAAATGAGCATGATGTCTTATAATGCAAATAATGTGCTCTGTGCACGAAAAGTGAGACAAATGTTTCCCCACCATGAAAGCATTATGTGGAGGAGATAGGAGTAGAAACAGGCAGTTGTTTGACATTGAAATAGCGCAGTTGAACCCTAACCCAACTAATACAAAGCATTTTTAATTTTCAGCATTTTTTTTTCTTATTTAACCATGACCAAAACCGTACCCTAATCTAAAACAAATTGTTTTAGTTGCCTAAACCTAACTAACCCTAACTTTAACCTTAACCTAAATTATCAAATCTATTCCCTAACCTAACCTTACCTAAAATTGCTTTAGTTGCCTAACCTTAACTGAAATTGTTTTACTTGCCTGAACTTAACCATGGATTTTCACATATTTCTTTCTTGGTGGAGGAAGGCAATGTTCACATCATTCATGTCCACAACATGTAAACTGTGTTTCAGGGTTTGTGTTCATTTCACAAAAAAAGTTTGAGACCGTGTTGGCTGCCAGCTAAGGGGAATCCTAATGGAACTAAAACTAAACTAAGCTGCACATCCTCACTACCTACTACCAGGTCAATAAGTACAGATTGTGTTCAGTCCCATGGTGCATTGATAGATATGGAGGGGAAGGACATGACCGGAAAGAGGGGGGAGGCAGACACCATATAAGGAGACTCCCCAGGCTAATGTTAAAATGTTTTCTGTCTTCCTACCTAAGTGGTCATACGTTCTCCTGTATTCTGACAATAAATAAAGCATTTTTGTCTTGTTCTCTGTAACATGTTTTATTATTTCTGAGAAACAAATGCACAAAAGAGGAGTGAAAATAAGGCCAAGGAGCTGCTTTCAAGTGTGTGTGTGTATGTTGTATGTTGTGAGTACATATTTACTTTACTCATTGCAAAGAACTGCATGGAGTCAGTATTAACTTATAAACATTTATTAGCTTTGTGAGATAAGACTCTGGAAATGTATTGATAACATTCCTGTTTTCAATTTTGTTTATGTCATAATTATTATATTATCATTCCTTGAACTGATTCCATGTCTTGGTTGTTATCCTCGTTCTCAAGGTCTTTTTTATCTTAGGAAAACAACTCTCATCCAAGTTCATGATGTAATGGTATTATTTATAATAAACAATGTTATCACAGTGCAACTGGTTGAATATATAGAACCTCTTATCTGGTCTTATAGGATAAATTCCAGTTTGTATCTCGTCAACATCTGGGCAGAGTAAAGAAAACAAGTAGATGGATTATTGAAAAAATCTGCTTTTTGTGCACTTGATCTCTCAGATTATCCATGTATTTTTCTCCACAGGATAAGTAACACTAATCTCTCAATAGCACTGAATGCAACAGAATATGGATCATTGTTACATACAGCTATGTAATAAGTAACAGTGGCAACATATTTAAATAAATCTGTGGTTGGGGGTGTGATCCTTTACATCTTTACTTCATCTTTTCTTGTTTGTACCAATTCTACATTTTATGGAAACGTACAACTCCAAACTAGTCAAAAAGTTTAGCTATCTTGTCTTTAGCAGCAATCAAGGAAAGCCAGCCAAGTATGTCTCCACATCTAACCCAGCATGATAATGCACTAACCCTGTTGCCAGTTCAATGAATCCTGAGACACTGGCTGCCTGAGTTTCCTCCCGCTAAGAGCAGAGAATAGATTACCAATAGCTCAGCCAGGGAGGCAAACAAACATACAAATAAGCAGCACTCAGACGCAGAACGCCTAGCAATTAAAGCAAAATGCCTGTGATGCCCACCAGATAGGAAATGTGTGGGACATGAACCAAATGTGCAGTGCAGACCTGCCAACCGGCCCACGTTCAGCGGAAGAGCTCCGGGGCAGGCTGTCAGACATGTAGGAAGCATTATGCAAGGAAAAAACATGAAACCTTGAACCGGTTAAATCAAACACAAAGGAGATCGCAGAGGTCCTAATGAAATTATTATAGAAATTCATATTATCAGATGAATCTGTGGATAATAGCTGGATTCAGTATTAGCCATGCTTTAAAAGGGGGAACTATCAAAACCAACGGAAAACCAAGGCACCCCTGTTCTCCTTTGGCTTGTGTAAAACACCATCCGACTGATACCCTGAAACAAAGTTCGCCAACTAACGGATGCTGTGTGGTGTTTTCACCGAATCTGGGAAGTATTTGAAGTTGAGTTTGGTAATCTCTGCAATCTCAAAGGGATATCCTGGCGACTAATTTTTAGAATCAACAGTAATATGAATAATATGCGTGAGAGGCCCCGGGGCCATTGGCTGCTCTGCTCTGAAGACTGTGTACAGGACAACAGTGGGTGGAAGACACACACATACACACACACATGCACATACACATATGCAGGTGTGTGGTTAAGAAAAATAGAGCTATTTGCTTATACAGTTGATATTTTCCAGAATACACTAGAATTGGAGTGAGTGAGGGAATGATGGGAAGGAAAGGGGGGCGGGGGAGAGAGGAGGGAGCAAGCCTAACTAATCTGTCTCATTTTCAGACTTTCAGTACATTTCCTTTCATGCTGAAACAGTGAGATGGACATTCGAAATCTGAAATTCGAAATCACAGTGTGTGTGCAGGTTGTACACGTGTCGATATGTGTGTATCTTCATGTGTACATGTGTTTTAATGTGAGTGCACGAGTAGCGTATGTGTGTTTTTTGTGTATGTGCCTGTTTGTGCGTGTACATATTATGTGCAGTCCCAAAGGAGGGGTTGGTGAGGCGGACAGGGGCGGGTGAGGGGGAAGGCAAGGAGCAGAGGCAATCAGGGATTATTGTCACTGACAGGGCTGCACCTTGATGGGCCAGGCGCTGCATTGTTTGTCACCTAACCAACCTCAATCAATCAATCATCTCCCTCAGCCCACACGACCAATCAATCAGCTCGGCGCTACACCCACAGGAGGCCCTGCTCCGCGTCACCGCCCGGCTCGGGTTGCTCCGGCCAATCAGAAGTGTCATCAGCCCCTCACATCGGAGCAATAATGAAAGAAATCAATATTCAAAGAGCGACTGATGAATTTCATGAGTTCTTCCTTAAACTAATTATACGGACTATATATTTTTTTTTTATTCATGTAATTTTTACATTTAGAAATGAATAGTGTAAAGCCAGGTGCACCATGGCCGGTAATCTTCCACACTGGTGTATAGTGATTAGAATAACGCTCCTCAAACAGTGCTGCGGTAATGCAATGTTTAATGCTTGCGTGCTGTTGTCCAACACGAATGCCTGCTCTTCAGGGTACCGAGCAAATTGTCTTACCTCTTCTGCTGCATCTTACATTCATTTTTGGTGCATATTTGCTTGTTAACTCCTAACACATGTACCGTAGCTCCGAGGCATTATTCAAACACGTCTCTGGAAATTCTTAGGAAATGGCTATAAGTCACGGATATGTGTAACGAACTCCGGTAATTTTCACCTACAATGTTATCAGTGAGGTTCTATCCAAAAAAAAAAAAAAGAACGTTTTCACCACCTCACAATAAAAGAACTATGAAAGTTACACATTTAATGAACAACACGTCTTGGAGGTTTTTTTTCACAGTGATTTGCTTATTGGCAAATGAGCTGTTATATATTTATTTGTTATGAACAATTTGTGGCAGGATCTAAAAAGTGCAAACTGCAACTTTATTTATCAACAATACATATTTTTATTGTTATTATTTTTATTGTTGTTATTGTTCTTGTTGTATTTATTAAACAAACAAAATAATATAAAATACAGCTCATGGCTTTAGCTATGAGAATTAAATAATTACCAAAATATAATCAAATTACAATTTCAAAGTGTAAAATGTGAAATTCACATAAATAATGCATTCAGATAATGCCAAATACAACCTAAATATCATGTACATACAGCAACTGCTATGCTGTAATATTCATTTATCCATATATTCACCATCAACATCATAAATTGTTTTTACATGCTGTAATATAATTATAATATAATTCATAATAATCACAATATTCTGCCGAAATGGATGTAAATGTATTGCATGAACACCTACACTAGCACACTGTATTGATCTCCTGAGTGTTGTGTAGAAGGTGTGTTTCATCCGATGAGGATCGTCTCCCTCCCAGAGCCCCAACTGGGGCTGATGTTTCTTTTTTCAGCACATTAGGCTGCAGCCTTAGGGGTGCTTTGACCAGTGAATCAATGGCTCTCGCTCTCTTGTCACCATTCATTTGGAGTGAGCGAGCGCTGGCTCCAGTCCTCGTCTGCCGCTGGCCCTCCTTTTACCTGGCCTCCTCTCTCTCTCTGAGCTCCCCTGACAGCTGGCTGCCACCAGCAGACAGACGACAAGTCCTTGGGCTCCACAAATGCATACACACCCTCCACAAACACACACACACACACACACACACACACACACACACTACTGTGCCTGTGATGCATTTGGATGCTGACGCCACACACACCCCCTTCTTTCTCTCACTCACACTCCCCCTTGACGGTTTCTCTACCCCCTTCTACCCGTCTGTCTCTCCTTCTCTCTGTCTCTCAGCCGCTCTGTCTCTCTGTCTGGGTTTTTCAGCCTCTGCTCTCTGGTCTCTGGAGTCAGGAAGGAGCAGATCATCCAGTTGGAGGGGAACCAGCTGTGGGCCAGAGTGGCTCGTACGTCAGCTAGCACCCGTGATCCAGCATGTAACCACTACTGCTGCTGCTGCTACACCAGCTAGTTCTGGCACGCTATTCACGTCAGGAAATACAAACCTAACCTCATGTTAGTGTGTCAAATAAAACAGGAAAATATGTTCACTGCCTGTGTCTAAAATCTATTTATAAGTGTTAGATTAGATCAAATATGATGTTAACAAGAGTAAAAAAAAGTAAGTGTAGTTAGAATACAAAATCAAGTTTCCAACTTCTGGTATCCAAAGCCAAGCCTGTTCAAACTGCTTTTACTGCAACATTAAAACTGTTTACTATTCAGGAACAACAAGCGCTCCTAAATATCCCCACTAGTTATTGTGCCCTTGTGCTACAGAACATATTGCACTGTATGTAAAAAATGAACAAACATCGGCTGGGCGTCAGCCATCGACGAGGAGGCTTGTTTTATCGCCTGTACTTTATTACAGTTTGCCATCTGCACGGAGGTATGTTAATAGCTAGCTGCGACTATTTACACATATGAAAAAGTACATCCATCTGCCATGTTCCGCCAATCTCACATGAATCAGTCCCCCCAACGAACAACTGCTGTTTATTCACAAGGTGACAGGCAGCGCCAAAGCCATGGCGACACCTGCACCTTACATCCTGCCGTCTGACATACATGTACCTCACACACACACACACACATGCCATCACCGCACACACCCCGAACCTTGCCATATTGTCACCCCCCATACTCATCCTCCACCACCCCGTCTCTCAAGGTTACAGTACACAATATGTTTTAGTCTCCATGACATTTGTGTTTGCCACTTAGTTTTAATAAGATATGTGCAGGCACATGTCAATTAAGCATGAACCTATCAATTCTAATCAGTCAAAAAGGGATTATGAGGTTAATTAGTTATAGTCATTTAGGTTAATGCCCTGTGCCAGGACCTGGCTTAACAACCTACCAGGTGACAGAGATTCTGGCTGGGCACCCTGGGCCATTCCAGGCAACCAAGTTCCATAACTATTACTATCTCACACAAATACTGTATACACATTCCTTATAAAGTGACAGAGAAAAGCCTTGAGGAAAAACTAAGATGCTTTTAACGGCAGCAATAATCAAATAATATATGGTTATGCATAATGTGTTATGCTCTACATCAAATTACAGCTTCTTTGGGGCGTACATACCAGTAAATATCGGATGAATAATAACAATCCATATAAACTAAATATCAGTATTGAAACTCAAAAATAAATCTTGATTATGTACACAGAAACATCCCTGGCTGCAGTGTGTACAAGCCTAGTGTTATGCCATAAGTGTGGGGTAAATCACCCTCTGTGAGAATGTATGGGCTCGCATCAGTCAACAATAGCAATAATCTCACTAATCGGCGGTTTCTCTAGGCAGCAGCAACAACAACATAAACAGGAAGACTTAGCAAAGGTGGCAGGCTGGTAAACAGGCAGCAGACGAATACAGTATAGAGCAAATTCAGTTGTTTTCTTTGTAGTTTTTCTAAAATGCTTTATATGCATTTTGGAAAAATATATATAACCTGAAATTAATCATTCAATATCAAAATATATCGAATCAATTCTGTAAATGTGTCATCATTTTGTAAACCAAGGACTTAAGTTACCTACTATCCTTGAAAAAGTAGCATACTTAATTTTGTGCTATTGGTCATTTCATTTTTAAGTGGTGAAAATCTCATTATGGAAAAATACTCTTGAAATATTGAAATACTCCCTGACTGTTGTCTAACTGAAGGAATACAGTACGTCATTGACCAAGCCAGGTAAAGTAAAGTACAGTGTGTTATGTCTGAGGTGAGGGAACATTAAGCATTAATCCCCACCTGACACTAATACTTGATGTATGATTGACCCTGAAGCAGGACACTGCACATTACAATCTGGGCCATATGGCAAGACATTAGCCCTTCACCCTCCAGCAGGATAATCTCTCCGTTCTGGCAATGCTTTTTCTTCACAGATTTCTTTGCACAATAATTGCATGACAGTATTAACGTATTGGGACAGATTTAGAATGTCCTACGTCACTGGGCGGAGGAGGGGCTTTGGCCAGAGGAAGTTAGGAAACATAATCTGTAATCAAGGAAGTCGTGCACACACCCTGTAGAAGCCTTATGGTGTTCAATTTCATGTTTGTCAGATTTGTTTACTGACATAGCCCAGTCAGGTTTAAGGGTTATTACTATTATAATATGAAAATAAGAAAATAACTTATTTTAACTTTATTATTTAACTAATTTTTTTTTTTTTTTTAGTTTATATATGACAAAATATACAGTAGGTTGAGAAATAGAGTGCAAAACCTCAGTGAACACAGTAGAATCAATGTAATGACTAGTTTAGAGCAACAGACATACGTTTCATTTCATTCCAGCAGCACCTTCAAAAAATAAACTAATATGCTGAGGATCCCATGACAGAGGTAGGCCCACACAAGCCAAACTGGCCCCTGAGCGTAAAGCTAGTCAACTGTTCCCCAAGATCCTCCAGCCTGCTTCATCTGACCCCCCCCCCCCCAAACAACAACCACCACCATCACCACCCCCCAGGCACATATACGGACACATCACCACCGCCATCACACCCGCTTTCCCCTACCCCAAACATACACACACACGACACATCGCCACTACCAATTCCCCCGACCCCACCCACCCACCCACACAAAAGCACCACAAACACATGCATACACTCAACGCCACCACCATCAAACTGCCCCCCCCCCCCCCTTCCCACCTCACACACACACCCACCCCCAACCCTGAAACCCTAGTCCGACTGCAGTGGAGAGTGGGTGAAACCTCAGCCCTCTCCTCTCCAGCCCCGGCTAGTAATGAACAAATTCACTGCGCATTACTCTGGACTTGATCTCTAGCAAAATAGTGCTGGAACAAACAATTTGGTTTGTCAACACCTTTCTCTGGACTCCTCCATCAATGTCAGGGGTCCAAATTTAAACGGCAAAGTGCATTTGACTGCAGGACCCTGAGCTGATTAGACTTCCCAGCTCAGCGAATTGCTCCAGACAGGACGGCAGCTCTGATTGCTAACCCGGCTTGAAAATAGTCTCCGCTGCCCGGGATTAGCATGAATATTTTGATATAGATCGATAAGCAATCTCCACTCCATAAGAAATGCCAGCAGCCTTCATTTGGCTGATCAAAGGCACATCAGCCGGCGGGCGACAGCTGGCTATTGTTTTTCAGCTGGGCTCCATTGAGGGAGCGAATCCATGGGAGGGATCCACAACCACGGCTCCACTACTCTTCCAACCTAATCGTGGAAACAATCACTGCTTCACAGGATCCCATCTCCCAGGGATGGACTGACTCAAATGAGGGAGGCAGAGGGCCCGACCGCAAGGGGACAGAGTTCATTATTGCTGTGGTCTCACACCGCCCGGCCACCGGGTGCCGCTGACCCGGAAGTAAAGGCCGGGTCAGCTATCTATCTGTTTACCTTTTGTGCACCTAAACGCATTTCATTGGATTTGACACTAGACTGACCAAGGGGTCGAGGTTGACCACACTATGCTGTTGGGCAGTAACAAAGAGTGAGTCACTGAAATTTTTATGAAACCTTTTCACCTTGGTGGCAGCTCAAAAGTGGACAGAAGATTTGGTGCAACATAAAGCTTCATATTATGTTTTTCCCTCAGACTTCATCCTTAATATATTGAAAGCCATGCACACATTTCACAACGGCCACTCTCAAATATTAATGTCTGTGTCTTGGATATCCTTAACGGCAGGACTGGGTGGACTGATGACTCCCTTCACAACACTACCCCCACTGATTTGCCAGACCCCATAAAAGGGCGCAGGTGTGACCCAAGCGTTTAGCAGTTAACTAGTGTGGAGTGAGACCACACGCCACTGACAGACTGGAGGCTCCCACACGGGACCAATATGGGAGGCTGGAAAACCAGTGGAGGGAATAGTGCACCAATTGTAAATTGCAGGTTTAATTCATTAGGAAGTGTCACTTTATTCCAGGGCAGCCTGAGCAGGCCGATTAAAAAGTGGTAATCAGGATTAATTAGGAGAATATATATGTGAGGATTAGCAGGCCTAACCCTTGCATGGCCCAGCGGCTCTCTCTTCCACCATGCATCTCTCTCTCTCCCTCTCTTGCCCTCTCTCTCTCTCTCATTCTCATCTCTCTGTCTTCTTCTATTCAGCTCTCTCTCCGCCTCTCTTTTTCTCTCTCTCGTCACATTTGTGACATCTCTTTCACCCCACCCACTGCAACTTCCTCTCCTCCTACTGGAACTATTGTCCTGAACTGGGCTTTTAGGAACACCTCAGGGCATGCCTTTGGTCCTGAGCCGACACTACAGTAACCCCAGGGCCTCCTGTACAAAAGATTGCTTTGACTTTATGCTTGATTCCATCATACAATTATTTAAAAAAATCTGAATAACAAAAACACCCAAATTATATCTATGGCAGTCATACATTGGATAAATTAATTAAAGTAACACTGATTTTTGCATCACAATTAATTTGACTAACTTTAATAACTTTGTCTTGAATTTGGTCATGAGCTTTTTGTGTAAGAACCGTCCATAAATAAAGCCCAAGCACATGCAGCCTAGTGTGAGGCCCTCAAGTGGAAAAAGGCTAGTGGTGCTTTGCAGAGGAACAATTAAGATATTCTATATTAAGTTCTATACTCATGTTTTGATTATAAAAGAGGGTGAGATCTATTTTAGCTATGGTAAGACATCCACAACTGAAGAAAACCATTCCAAAACTGGTGTCTATTACCACAGAGTAATTACTTTTGTTCAGTCTCACAGATGAAGCCATCAGAGAAATCCCTGTTATTTTAACCACATGCTTGCTCCAATATGGTGAGTTGTTGCTCCGCCCCTAAGAAAACTTGTTTGGAAAATGCAAACCTTAAACGTTTTTTAGCCTCCAGGAACCAAAAGGAACAGTCTGCCAAGGTTGTTTGACAGTCTTGCGTGAAAACTGAAAAATCGTTTACAACTTTTAATCACTTAAAAAAGTTGGTCTCTCTTGATGACTTTAAAATGAAGCAGATTTAATAAGGCGCCGCCGAGGCTTTGTCCAAGGGAGATCTTCAGACTTGGCCCCTCATCCTGCTGGTCAGCTACTGGACTGCTCCATTTTGACCTCTCATACACAGTAATGAATCCTGACTTTGCACTTACCTTAATTTGATTTTGATTGTATTTTTGTGCTTATGTACATTTGTTGCATGTTGTCTGTCTGCAAGTTTTATGTCTGTCAATGATGCCGCTTTCTTGGACTACCTGGTTAAATACAGGTAAAAATATACATATACAGTATATGTATGTATTTGCAACATTTAACTAAGAATATGCTGCCAAAGCTGCTGCAGAACACTGGACAGATGCAGAACAGATGCATGATGGGAGACTTTTACACTGACAACCACTGGATGTCATCACAGATTTCTGTCAGGGCTTCTATGGTCAGATTTATTACTGAAATCTTCCAAGCTGCTGGTTATCACAGTGTTTATATTATTACATCAACATGTTTCAGTTAACATAACCTTGAAACACTACAGTTCAAGTGCGAGGATGGGCTGTTTTGCTTGCGGTGCAGCCCCAGCATTGATGTTAGCAGATGACGCATGCCCTGTTCCCTGGCACAGGCTCAGACTAAATCTTTCATCCTGCTTGCCTCTCAACTGCGGTCGGGGTGGCCCTTAACGTTTGAGCTCGAATATAAATTCAACAACGAGGCTTTATTTTTATTTTGGTTCAATGAGAAAATAATATAGCCAGTGACGGGCTTCAGTGTTTTGGGAAAATCTATGAGCAGGAGATAGGATTATATTTGGTATGAAAAGTTTGACTTTCAGGTGGCCTCGTTTGAGACCAGGAAGGTGGAATATAGACAAGGTCAAAACACACATAAAAAAGCTTCAAGTGTTGTCCTATAGACCTTCACATTCAGGCCCGTGAGAAGAACTTAAGTGTCATTGCAAGAAAGTTATCAGACCACACAAGATGACCAACCACAGCAATAACAAAAATAGAAAAAAGTTGAAATGCATGACAAAACTGTCTCTGTATATCTATAACATTTGGTAAGTGAGATATAAATAACATAAATTGAATCTTACATAACATAGATTGTTTACTGAACCTAGTCTAACAGAAAGACCTAGACAGGCATTAAAGAAATCAGGAAGTGTCTAGTGGATGCAATCAACAGGGATACATTATAAGCAGTTTAGATATTTCCTCCTCATCCAATACTTACAAACACAGTTTACTCCGCTGTGCAATTTAATGATTTTTGTGGATCTGAAAACAGGTTTGGGTGAAGCTGAGGACTTAAATAATAGCAGGAGTGGTATTGAACCTCTTCGGAGAAGATCAAATGCGGCTTTCATTAGTTTAGTACAGCGCCAGGGCTCATTGATGACTTGTCAGACAGTCTTCCCTTCAATACGCAGCGAGAGGCTCTAAAAATCATCCTTTTACTGAGCCCTCTCGGCTGTAAATTCAACCCAGCTCAATACCGCTCTCCCCCCCTCTCTAAACCTCCATTATTTCTTACCATGGATTAACCCCATGCTGCTGATCAAAAGGAAGATTCTCTGTGTATCTGCTCAGGCCTAGGCCCGTCCATCCATTAGCCACTCATAATGAAATCTTCAACTTATTATTATGGAAAAATCCATTGTTTGTCCACAGGTACCATATTTAGTGGGAGAGCATGATCTTCCGGAGGATTAAGGAAATGCTTTAGGGGGTTTCGCTGCTCTTCAGAGGGAAGGAGGAGAGGGTGGTGGGGGTGGGAGGGGGGAGGAGTGAGATTGCCTCACAAAATCAAGGGCCTTATGCACCTTTTGTGGGGTGAGACTGTTTCCAATTAAGACAGCATGAGCCGCACAATATCACATTGTCACGCAGTAAACAGAGCTCTGCTTCCCACAGAAATAGGACTGCATCCCCCTTTAGGGGCTAATGACTGTGTCACTGTCCTGTTTTCCTGCACTGTCTGTACAACTTAATACCACATAACCTGAACGATTATCAAAGTGTGTCGGGCGTGCACGAGATACTGATCATATTTAGGCACTCTATTCAAGAGTTGACCTGTGCATGACTACGATCCTTACTCATTCATGTTGCATTAGCCTGCCCTTTTGTTTGAAGTGTACTTACAGTAAATATGATACATACACCAGGGCTAAAAGCTTTACATAAAACTGTCTTCAAAGAACATATTAACCCATCTTTGTTTACAAGAGACGAGTCAGAGAAAAAGACAATTTGGTGCAATGGTCGTAAAGCACCGCGCTCTCCACCTCGCTGGCATGCGTACACACACTGACACACACTCTGCAGACATAACGCAGACACGGGGCTAAATCACTGGGGACGGGAGCATTTAAGACGGAGTGTCACATTTCTAAGTAATAAATAGCAGAGATTGATTTGACCTCCCAGCCAGGTCCTGCAGTTTACTTATACACAAGTTAAGAAAAATGGAAGCTCTCTGTCTCTGGGGATCCATTGGAAGGAAATCAGATAGCCCGTTGTGGGTTTAAGGGCCGCGGCGGTCCGGCAGTGTCAATATGGCCCTGCCATCAACCAGCCCACTCCTCCACTAGCTTCTACAGCAAGACGAGAGGATCAGAGAGAACCAAGTCCCAAACATCTCCAGCTGTTATCCCAGCTCTGGCTTCAGACATGGGCAACGGAGAGGAGAGGAAGGTCAAAGGGTTTCTGTTACTTCTGGGAAAACAGATCTGTCTTTTGCATTATTCACTAACAGTTGCCCACTCTCCTCAAATTCCAAATTTAGCCATTTTTGCACCACTTGCTTTAGAGGGCAACAAGAGCACAAGACATTAAGACAAGATGATCTGTCATCCAGTTACACAAGCTGACTAAATTAAAAATAAGGGGAAAGAAACGTTATGGGCAGTGAACTTTTCAGTGAATGGTTAAGGCCTGTAGTCGATGGCCAACAACATGTTAGGACATCTGCCCGAAGGGTGGGAAATGAGAGTAGGATACCAGCAGGTGTAGAGTAAGATCGCAAATTTGAGCACATCACCAGAAGGCACATGGCGGTTTCCTCTTCTAAAGCACAGCTCTGCAACCTTAAACAGGGGGCGGTGTCTCTGTGAGCATTTACGGTGACATAAGGGGAGGAAATTGCCTGAGACACAGGGCAAAAATGTATGTACGTCTGGCACCCAGCTGCAGGACAGAGCTCTAGAAACACACCGTCTACCATACTGTATACCAACAACGTCTGGCTAACTTTCTACAGTTTTAACCCACACACCTGTGCCTCTCGTTGCCCCAGAATAGGTAGAGTGAGAGTGAATACAACAGAGACTCAAGACACCAATATATAGGAGAAAGTGATCCTCCTCACCAAGAGCGGAAACAAACAGAAGCTGTTCCCAGAGAACATGTGGTGCCCATACAGCCCACATCCTATTTAGAGTAATTATATTGCTACAGCCACATGAATTATCATTGACGCAACATGTAGTGACAACACCTTCAAAATATGTCAACCACACCAGATAAGAGCTACCAATTCAGATGACTCCAGTTTCCATTAGGTGGTTTGTGAGAAAAGCATGAGCCAACTATAGCTGAGGGTCATGAATGACTAAGATGTGAGAAGATGAAAGAAAGATCTATCTATCTATCTATCTATCTATATATGGTGTTTTGTTTCAGACCATATTTAAAAATGAGTTTAACTGGATTAATTCTCCACTCCAGCCCTGTCAGTAATAAATTATCAATAAACACAAAATCAATTCCAGAGGGGAATATAGAGCCTTTTTAACCCCCATCATTAAAACCTATGCACACTAGACACCCACCACTGTAATTCACTCCCCCCAAAGGTTGTCAAGATATCGGCTAGCATCTTCTGGACACACACACCAGGTGTGTATTGAAACAAAAGCTCCTGGGCCATACAAGAAAACAAGATACTTCAAGTCACTGATTGGCTCTGATCTGTAGAATAATAGTCATTGCTGAACACCCACCAGCTCAAAGGACACTGTGCTCTCACCCCTCTGGCAAAATGCCTACATGTGTTTGTATCTCAGAAGGATATGCAACAAAACACATTCCTAATTACAATAGAAAGGCTCTAAAAATATTAACTTTCTATTATGTGATTCAGCAAGGATATGGCCTCATTATCAGGGAAATAAGTAACTTTCTTGCGTTTAAAAGCAGTTTACACACCGTTAGCGCTGCAGGAAACGTTGGAATGCTGTGAAAACATTGGCTCAGCCTACTATTGACTATCCAGCTTGCTTTCTTCCCAGCTCTGCAGAGCGGAGGGAAACCAGCCAGTGATGAACGATGGCAGCACAGTCAATGAAAAATCAACTGGGAAGCACAAAGCTCTTAATGCTCAGCCATATTGGTTGCTGACGGGAGCAAATAACATCAGCATAGCACTTATAGAGACCAATCATACATTTCCACCAGCAACTACACAGGTTCCGGACCGCAATAAATTCTTTCCCCTGATTAAACAGTAAATTCTGCATGCCTATCAGGGTCCCATTAAGTGGGGGGCCGCTTTCAAAAACATCATTAATCAACTGAGAGATATGGCGCGAAATATCAGTCATCGATTGTAACTGCTTATGACAGTTTACACAGCTTTATATCTGCAGGGAGCGCTCGCTGATCTATCAATTACCAGCAGCCCCTGCCGCATGCTAATTGTGCATTTTCCCCTCTAATGCATTTCCACTGTTATCTTATAGGCTAATGAAACCAAACAAATCAATAAATATAAATTATACATGCAAAGATGTACTGCTGTGAACATAAAGCCTCTAATTAATTGCACTTGATTAATTTATATACTTTAATTATCTCTCCTAGCTGCAGATGGCATAAATATCTGGACAATCTGCTTATTGCTATGTCAGTCATAAAACGGCAGACGCAGTGAAACTATTAGGTCTGGCTAGCTTTGTCACTGGAAAACACACAGTTGCTGACATAAAAAAGCCTTGCCTCTGAATAATTTAAGGAGAGCAAATTGCTAGACAATGCAGGGCTTGGGACTGTTCTAATTTCTTTGCTGGTTTGTTATGGTGAGTAGTATGTCCATTTTACATGCACCGGGCAAAACTCACCACTACATTTTCAGTTGTCATTCTTTATGTCCTTTCCCTAAATGGTTGGGATGAAACATTTGGGCAATTCCTCTGTACAAATTCTACCAAACCATTTGTGGGTAAAGCAAAACAGAGCATCAAAGAATGGATATCCACTCTTAACAAATTGTACAATATGTCGGCAGAATTGACCACAGTGGTCTCTCCAGTTTTTACGCAATTAAGTGTCAATTAAGTGACTACTGAAATAATTAGAACCTTAAAGTGATAACATGACATTCTTAATTTTACCCTTATTTTTCGTTACCAGCCCGCTCACAGTTGTGTGTGTCCATGTTTGGTTGTGTGTGTGTGTGTGTGTGTGTGTGTGTGTGTGTGTGTGTGTGTGTGTGTGTGTGTGTGTGTGTGTGAGAGAGAGAGAGAGAGAAAGTGGTGGTAGGAGGGTGGGTGGTTCATTTCAGTCCTTCAGTTAATTGGAAAACAGCCTGTTAGCATTGTTAGCATTCTTCATTTAAACCAATTGCTACTGATAGCCACAAGCCAATGAGCTGGTGAGAAGCTCATGGCACCCATGAGTTTCATGAGGAACGCTAACAATGCTAACGAGCCATTTTAAGGGTAGCTGTTGGGATTGAAAATTGTTTCCCATAATATCACCAAGTGCCTAGTGAAGAAAAACAGCAGACTAGAATTCAAAATGATAAAGTATGTTTTTAATATAATTACAGCTTGAAGATTAAGTCACGAATACTACGATGTATTGCAGTGACCTGAAAGTTAAATACGAAGCGGAGATGGCCAAATAACTTGCCTTCCTACCAAGGGTGAGGAGGGGAAGGATAGTGAGGCTTCTGGGGGTTTACATCTTGATGCTGCTAATGAGGGTGTTTTTAGTATAATTACCCCAACAGGGTGCTTGGCAGTATAATTACCAGAAAGACATTACAGAGGAACATTAGTGTGTCCAGGTACAGTAAATATGTCGAGATACGAGGTGACGAGTTCTGCTCTTTTTCTGAAGTTGGATCTTTTCTAAACAAGCTGTTATTTCCCCCACATGTGCCAAACTCTGCCCTGGAAAATTACAGTATCAATTTAGCCTTGCAACAATTGCAGGTTCCCTGATAAGGCGTTACGTTTAAAACTTTTTAAATTGTGGAACTGCAGAGTGGGTTGCCTGTGAACGTTTTGGATTGCAGTGTGTTCTGTCCAGTTGCTGGATGTGTCGGGCCACTTTTTTTTTTTAATGCCCTAGTCAACTGGGAGTCTGAACAATCAGGATTTTATGGATGTGACTCAAACTGCAGCAAATCAGCTGCCCACAGTTGAATGTACTTTATGAAGTAAGCGAATACCTGGCAGGGATGTCTAGCACTTTTGTGCAGGCGACTCCAGACATATAGTTTAGACCACATAAATGCCTCAATGTCTATAAAAACACCTGGACTTTTTGGCCCCAACTTCAAACATCGCCTGTGCACTCTATTTACCCTTACAGATCTTTCATGTGGTCAGGTTTCTTAAGAAATAATCATCCCCATCATAACTGAATGTGTGTCATCTGAAACTGGCATGGAGTATGTATGTACACTTCCTGCAGATTATGCACTGAAACACTGGGTGCATGCTGGAAATGGAACAGAAGCCAGCCGGCCCATAGGTCGGGCCCTGCATACTGTCCAGTAGTGACGTCTCACCAGGCAGGATGTAGTGTTTTATTGGGGGAATATGCAGTAAAGTGGGGATGAACTGGAAAAACAGAGCATAGACCACACAGATAGTCTGAAATAACACAAATAGTCACGCCATAGACAGATTATATGGCATTTATTATGAATGAGCCCATTGTAAAATTTTGAAATAATTAGATTTGATATGTAATCTATTCCCATGATGTCTTGCACTGTCCCTTTGCACTACACATTGTCCTTGTACCGAGTGTCCTTGTAAATTGTGTGTCAGTATGTGCTTTAAAACTCAGAAAGTTGTCAAAGTCACCAAGTCAAATTTGTCTACATTTGTGGTATTTGATGATTAAATTGACTCTGATTCTGATATAACTGCAGCCCCCTTATTGTACGATATATTCACAACCACAACTAGAAATACACCACAGCCATATAAAATAGAATTTGGGAGGGAAAAAAACACAATTTCTCAGACATTGTTTCTTTACTTTATCTTCTCTCCCCTCAAAGCCAGGGTTTTTAATCATCCCGATATGATTTAGTCACTTTTAAACAATAATGATCATGGAAGGAGCGTCATTTGGGACGAGGTGATCAATCAGAGGCTCATTCAGCTTTAATTCATGTAGATGCACACCTAATACTCATTACAAAGATGCAATTTCCAGCCAGTCAGCGTAGATTAATGGGGAACCATCTCTCCTAGTGTTTCCTTGCGCAGTGCCATGCCTCCAGCAGGATAGATGACTTTCATACAGACACAACTAGTCCACAGGCTCATTTGTTTAATAGACATGCTTATGACAAACTGGTTAGCTGACAACTTATTCATCAGAGAGCAATCAAAATGACACAGCAGAAAGTGTGCAAAGAGTTTTGCTTTATTTTATTTCTTTATTTTAACATCTTATTCAGTTTTGAGTGTTATCATCCAAAATGTAATCAGAAAATAAAAGTACAGTAATGCACATGAAAATCGAGGCAGACACGAAACAGTTCATTTCCAGAAAAATACAATTTTGGGCTTTTTTTTTAACTGAAGTTCATCATTTATTATCTAAAACATAGCGGATCCAGTTTGTAGAAATGTTATTTTGTCACCCAAAACTTAAGTTACCTACTCTCCTCTAAAAACTAAAATAATTGTTTTAAAATTGTTTTGGTATCCACCAACTTGTAATAGCAAATGCCACTTATTTTCAAATGTGGATATCGCTTTATGGAACAAAATTAAGAATGGAACAAAAATCTATTCTGACCAACCATGTAATAGCAAAGGTATACATTCATGAAAATGCATTTCTTAGTTTTAAGTTTTAGAAAGTAACATTTACAACAAAACATCAGCAACAGAAAGCATTATCTGTTCTGTGAGCTCCTCATTCACACCCCCTTGTCATCCATTATATGCAAAGACTGCAACCTTAGCAGTCTGCTATGATGACACGTGTGGAAGTGGATGTGTGTGTGTGTGTGTGTGTGTGCGCGCGCGTAAGGCAGACACATGTGTGAGAGAGAGGGAGAGAAAAAGAAAGAGTGAAAGAGGGAGAGAGAAGAGTGCAAGTGTATGGGCGTGTGTGTGTGTGTGTGTGTGTGTGTGTGTGTGTGTGTGTGTCTGCTTCTGCTCAACAGAGACTATGAGCAAGGCATCTCCTCTTTGGCAGAGCCGCAGAAGCCCATGGACAGGCACACTTCTGCCTGATTATGACTTACGGGATCCCTGGGTGAGTTTCACATACCGATGGGCTGAAATCACATCTGCCCTACTGATCCCATAACAAAGCAAAGGCCTTGTGTGCTGGCTACTCTTCTTTGTCTGGATGGGATGGAGGAAGACCCTTAATTTAGACAACAATTTAGACTTTAGACTACAGTGCATCATTAGGTTGAAGTTGAACTTCAACGCCTCTGTTGCTGTGGTTTTCAACCAGCATCAGAGAGTAATTGCAAATGATCCTTGAAGTTTGTTTTGAACCTTTTGGAATACCAGATGGGTCAGATTCACAATGCCACTAAGAGACATTAAGTGTTAGGTGAATTGCATTCACAAACAACTATACTGAAGTGACTTACAAATATTTTTCTGTGATCGTCTAAACTTTCTGGTACTGATTATTTTGTCCTATGTGACAAACTCAAACCCATCTGGCACTCAAGTAGGCTAAAATATACCATAAAGGAAACCATATATAATGAAATGAGAACATTACTTTGAAACAAGTTGAGAGGTGGCCAGTATCAAGACAATTTAGCTAGTGCCATGTATATCCTATAAAGTTTGGATCATGGTTTTATTGTGTTTGTGTTGTATGTCAAGTTATTTTGTGAAAGGACCACAATGGAAATACAAATTTTCAGTAACACTTTCTCTAGGTACAAATATATACGAATCATTTTATCATCATGCATTTTTCTCTTTCCCAAATCAAATCAAATCATACATAATTTTAATCAAGCATTTGCAAATATCATCTGATTAAAGTTTCACCAGTGAGGTTTTCCTCAAATGCCAATAAAATCAATGTTTAACAAAAATACACTATCATATTAACTGAATTAAAATGTAGTTCATCAAGCTGAAAATCACACTTTTCTTCTCTTTTTTTTTTTTAAATATGGTTTCCATTATCCATGAGGGTCAGAGAGAGAAAGAGAAGAGGGCAGAGCAAGAACCGGTGCAGAATGAACTGTGCAGAGAGAACCTGGTCTCTAGCAGCCCGGAGAAAATCTATAAGCTGTGCATTTTAATAGAGACACTTGCAGTCCCTAATAGTCATTTTCCTGGTGATGTGCAGCTTTGATTTCCCTCTTATCAGCCGGAGCTGGTGGCGTGGCTGAGAGGGGGATTATGGCGTGGGGAGAGCCTGTCCTGAGGAGCTCCAGGTGGCTGGAGTCGAGTGCGCTGCCCTGGGCTATATATCGCTGGCTGTGGGTTGGACCAGCATGGCTGCCCACGGCCCTCCCCTTCCCCTTCTCTATATCCTCCCTTCCCCTCAGCAGGCCCAGCCATCCATCCTGCATTAATTGGGTTTGGTGCTGGAATCCCCCTCTCACGGCACACGCTCACGCCCAACCGCCAGCCGTAAAGACAAGCGTGTTTAGCACAACAATTATGATAATTGCTGGAGAGCACTCAGCTGAGGGAATAAGCAAATCTGATTAAGGGCCCTTCTGCATGATCAAATATTAATCTGATGTGTCTTCACCCTGACCTGGCTTGGAACATAAGAAGCTCTTATGGTCTTATGCATTAACAGATTTGCACAGGCTGAACTCATAGCATCTAATAATATTGGACATGCAAGTCAGAACACTGAAGAGATCTTCCAGGAGCAAAATCCACTTACAATAAAACTAAATAAAAATAGCTAGGGATAATAATCAGGCTAAGCTTTATGACGACTCAATTATTTCAAATTAGTAATGACAGTAAATACCTATTAAGACAAATTCCAAGAACCACCTGTTGGATTGGACTGCGTACACTGAGTTGGTGTAAACCTTTTACCGAGCTTTGTATCCCCACACACACACACGCACGCACAAACGCACAAACACACGCACACACACACACGCACACACATACACACTTCCACTAGTGTCATGAAAGGATGATCTTAAATCTTCCACAGTGTTTATAACATATGAAAGAAAAGATGAAAAATGCACTTACTCTTCTTTCAAAAAATAAATATTGTTGTCTCACCAACCGGTTTTGACTAAACCTTCATGCAGGTACAATGATACATATAGTCTAACAGAACATTAAATTCCATTCAGTATCACACCGTTAGATTACACACATACAGTCACGTTACAAACTGTTTTAACATGTCATGAAAACAAACAGAATAAATAAATAAAAATGACATCAATTAAAGTTATATGGAGAATTTAAATGATTAAACTGCACTTTTTTCCAGTGTGTGTGTGTGTGTGTGTTTTTTGTTTTTTTGTGCATACTGTGCACACTGGTGGTGTCTTATGTCAGAATTGACATAAAAATCTTAAAAAACATCATTCTTTTTTCCTTAGGTTCATATGAACTCCTTAAAATGAATAATGTTGAGCATAAAGTACTCGGTATGAAAATGAGATGTGAAATCCAAATGAATTAAATGTGCAAAACCACAAAGACCACCATAGTATTTTTATGTTTTGTAGTTGTAAGATTTTAAGAATTGCAATAAATTTAGAGAAATCAAAATATTTCTGAAATATCAAAAAACATCAAACACTGCTTTTCCCAGACACATCGCTTTGCAAAATACGGTGTCTGGTTGTAGCAAACACCAGTAAAAATGCAGCTTGAAGTTTGTAAATGTTTCTGCCAAAGGTTTGGAGTTAATCGCTATCATGAAACTTGTTTGTAACTTCGTAATTTTGCCAGAAGATGATCAGTAGGTAGCTTGCAGCAATGTTGGAGAAATTTCCAAACCAAGGTTCATCAGAGGTGCTTTGCTAAAGATTTACAAACTGTGTCTTTAAAACATTAGAAAATAATTCCAAAAAATCTCAAACATTTATTTGAAACTTAATTTAGTCCAAATAATCCAAAAAATAACTAAGAAAAGATTTAGATTGCCCAAAATATACATCAATAGTTCAACACCTTCCTTGAAGATAACTGGGCTAGTCAGATTTAAGGACACAGCCTTCTGTACAGCAAAAAGTAGAAAGCAAACAATAAACAAGACAGCCATGAACCAGACAGCAACTGGCAGTTTAAAGGAGATTAGAATAATATTAAATCAACACAAATGCCTAGTAGTATTTAACAACGCAAAACAGCTTGTAAGAATCATTGGATTATGAATCTGGATTACATCTCTGCCCCCTCAGTGCTGAGAGACAGTATAGGGGAGACTCCAGATGACCTAATCTACTTACAAAGCATATTTAGCTCACTATTATTTATAAATAAGATAAGGCTTATTCCAGGGTCAAATCTTAATTCAAAACATATTGTTTGTTCTGCTGGGCATTAGTGCAACAGATGTCCCTGACCCCCCCATGGGCCGCTGAATATATTTCAATATGAGATTTAACTGTACAACTGTGCTATAGTAGAGTATGTGTAATGGGCGAGGAATGTACTAGAATTGAGCACATGCAAACCACGGGACACGCTGAATAACATTAACACATGGATGCACTGTAGAGTTGTGCGTTAGATAGGTGACAGGCCATCTTTTAGAAGACAAAATGGGTCCTGTAAAATCAAAATGTTCTACTTAATAGCATAAACTGGCTTCTGGGAATTTCCAATTTAACTATACAAACTTATATGACTAAGAACGTAAAGGCTGACACAACGCTTAATCAAATTTTTTTGAAGTAATTTGTGGATTTCTAGGAATTTAGCATGCTCTGACAAGTGAGATGTTCAGAGAGTTTATTTTGTGGGTAAAGATTTGAGCATGTTAATCTTTGCATAACAAAATTGAAATTAATTTTTACCTCCTTTTTGTTACAGAGTCTCTACATTCTAAGTGATACACAATGATACATCGAAAACACACATTTAATTTAGAGCACAGTCCTGTGAAACAAATCTAAGGCTGTTTGTGAGAATGATCCTTCCTGACTAATATGAGATTAACCCAGATGCTTTGCGTAGGAATACAAACTCACCACTCACTCACTCACTCACTCACCGCTAGCTTCATCAGTAAAGCTTGACAGGCAAATGTACAGAAATACTGTACAATATGACCACAGCGAGAGACCGTATGCAAAAAACAATCATAAACAAGACTGGAATAGCAATGGGCCATGGATTGTGTTTGTGTTCCCCTAATCTAATTCAATAATAACGTCATTTGCTCCACAATTTTCCAAATATAAAACTGAAGGAATGGAAAGAAATGGAACAAATTCTGTCTCAAATGAAACAACATAAAAAGCAACAGCATCCACATCCGATCCAATCAGTGTTTTCCCCAGTCAACTCAGCACAGGGAGTGAGTGAGCATGGGATTTACAGTAGGTGTGCAGGTGAGGAGTGCTGGCCATAGGACAGGTTTCCTATGTACCTGCTCTCTGCTCTGGCAGCAGTAGACAGTGACAGCAGTGGCTGGCTCAGCTTGATCTGCTCAGCTACCACAACATTGGCCAACACACAGTCAGAGCAACCAGCACAGCAGGACTAAACAACTTGCAAAACACCTCAAAACACATGCCGATAAAGTAGCTATTGCGAAAGTCACAGCATTTATTTTTTTTCACTTCCACGCTACCCTGAGATTTACACATTATTTCAGATTGTAGAGGATTTTTAAAATATCATATATGTAGCATAGGCCTATATATATATATGGTCAAACAATCATTCAGCATCAATATTACTTGATCTTGATGATGCCCCAATTCTCTGTACATAATCAATATAGGAAGCTCATATGACTGTACTGGTGAATGCAACTTAAGGCAACTTAAAGTAAAATGATATTTAAGAAATACCATCTGCTCATGACTTTCTGTTCAGTTCCTGTGCATTTCTTTGCTCAAGATTGAATACTCGTCCCTGAAAACCAACACAGTGACATGAAATCAGGAGTGAGATCATGTATTTGGCCAGAGAAAAACAGAATGTTATTCTTCTTCTCTGGGCAGAGCAGGCCCTACTACTGTCAGCCTGCGGTCATTTCACAGCCCAATCTAAACAGTGAAATGGGAGAGGAGATTGAGTATTTTCACGGCACGCTGCGTTGCACCCTGACGCCACAGACTGACCAGCGTTAGAGTGGCCACAGCTCATCTGCCTGCATGGGAGAAGGTCAGTAATCCCTCCCGGATGCTCTAGCAAGAGTGACGGCACCAAGGCGGAGGACACTGTCTGAACCACGCATGACCGTTCGCGAACAGAAGACTACCTCTCCGCTATCTATGCCTCTTGTTCTGTCCTGTTACACAATTGGATTATTGCACTCCCCTCCAATTCTAAACTGTTCCGAAAGATTTAATATGCCAACGGAATTTGATATATGACTTAATTTAGATGGAAACCTCATGACATGTGGCTTGTGACCTCCTGTTGAAACAGAGTCATTAACTCTTTGGGCGCATATTAATGCTCTTGGACTTGTAGGTGGAGGAAGATCTTATATAACAGCCACTGTCATATGTCATATCATATTTATCAATTAATACTGACTCAAAATCAAATGCAAATAATAATTTAGTATTGTAAATAAACAGAGAAAATTAAATTAATAAAAGTCCAAAAATAAAGAAAAAGAAACTCATAAAATGTACAGGCTGCTACGTTTTGATGTAAACTAGATGTGAATAAAAAAAAGCTGTTGTTGGAATTTGAAAGATAATCACGCAATCACATTTAATTCAATGACAGAATAATTTTAAAGTTTTGTAGTGCTTTCGTGTCAAAAGAACGAAAATCTTAAAAACCAACTGAGCAACATCAATACTTAAACCAAGAATTAGGTGAATTAACCTTTTTTTTTTAAAATAAGACTTAGGCTATTTGATTACAGATCAGAAATTCAAATTCACACTGATATCACTAAATGTGTTAGTTATAGTCTGAAATGTATAGTTTCATAATGTAAAAAGCTTTTCAATAACTTTTACATTGTGACATTATTCAAGACCCTTTTTTCATGAATTAAGAATAAGCAACTTATGTTAGCAATATACAAAATATAATACTTAAGTAAAACATCACTGCACAGCACATTCCATGTTCCTTCCATAAGCAACATCCTTGCACTATGCACCTCTAAACATATAGACACTATTAGTTATCTAAGCTTTCTGATGACACTATCTCAGCCTGAGAACCATGTGCTTACAATTATATGGCTTCATATCCCTTTTTATGCAGTGCCCTAATTCCTGCCATCCCTCCATCTATTTTGTCCTGTTTTTTTTCACAGTAATGTAACTTTTAGGGGAAAACAACAAACAAAAAAAAAACAAAAAAAAAGGACTAACCAAAAATAACTTGAGGGTGGTCCTCCTACTCTTTGTTTGAAAAGCAAAAAGGACAGACGTAAGACTGAAATAATACAATATATGCAATGTATGAACTATTCCTAATATTTTCTAATAGTCTTATCGCCATTATTAATAACTAATTATGTTATCAATAACATGGAAGGGCACTGGTATTAGTGGTTGTGGTTTATTTCCACTTTGGTGCACATGGAGCCCGGGCAGGTGCACACAGCCCACCGTGGGGTATCAGGTATCCCCTTGGCCTAGGCCTCTCCCATTTGTCATGGTGAATGAGTGGTCTGCCTGACTGCACTTTCTCATTCCATTTCCTCCCAGGCTGCGCTGAGGCCCTACCACCCACTGTACGCTGTCATTTCTTCAACCCCTTTTCCATTCACATGAAGTGTGAGCAATAATGCTCTCTCACATTCCTCCTTTCAATAGCTTACACGCCATGACCCCCCACACCCACCTCTCTCACACACACACACACACACACACACACTCACACACACCTCCCCTCTACTGATCAGCCTACCCCACCCCTCATAGTGTAAAAAGTATATTACTCTTTTATCCTTTTAACATGTCACAAGTATTTTACAAAAAACGTTTTGACTCAAATTGACTTAATAATGATAATAATAATAACAATAATAACAATAATAAAAATATGCTTTAAAATACTTTAAATTCATTTACAGTAGCTCTTAAAACAATATCACCTATTTTCCAACTATAAACGATGCCTGTCAGATGTAAGCTTAATTATTAACCTCTTCAAACCAGCATGCTCTCTCCTCACGCTCTCTTCTCAGTCCACTTATGAAGAAAGATGTCAGTGCTGCTCTTACTTACATCCATAATGCCCCTCATCATCCGTTCTAGCTGATATTTGGCCCCGCAATCCTACCCGCTATGTTCCACCACAGTGAAAGCCCCAACACCGAGCCCACCGGCACCCTCTCTGCAACTGTAACAGGCAACTGTAACGGAAAACATTGTCTGTTCCTACTCAAAGGGGAAAAAAGAGCTAGAGCGAAAGTAGGGGTAATTGCAGAACACCCCGAGCTCATCCAATAAAGAAACTTTTTCTCTTTTTTTCCTCCCTTTTTCCTGCAAAAAAGAAAACCAGGAAATCTCCACTTATTTCAACAAACATTTGCCTCAACTCAGGAACTAAGCCGGACCTTTTTTTTTTTTTTCTCAAAGCGTGTGGTGCATGTCTGTGGGAGACCAGGAGGGCATATGCATATGTTGTCTAGGTCCACTTAAGAGACATTGTTAAGAGACTGCAGCACCATCTGCTGGTTAAGTGGGGGTCAAAGAAAGAAGAAATGGAAGAGAAGACTTGGAAAGAGAGGCAGGGAGGAAGGGTGAGAGAGAAGTTGCCAGAAAGACGGGTCCAGTGTCAGGGTCATGGGTTCAATTCCCACTGGGGTCACTCATGTTATAAATGCATGTACTCATGGTGTTGTAAGGTGTTTTGGATAAAAGCATCCACTAAACGGCATATATAAGAAGACAGTGGGAGCACGCAAGTCAGCTCCATGACTTCAAATCCCAAATCCCTTTCTTGCAGAGGTCAAAGTTCCTGGAGGCCACTTCCTCATGTCACATTCATAACTGTGACCAGAGCAGCAAAGTCCCACATACCCAGCTGGCAACGAGTACGAGACACATAAACAATCTTTTTCGTTCTTGCCCTCATTTCCTTCAGTGGATCCCTTGGACAACTAATAACGAGTTAATCAGCCTGATTGCACATTCATCACTGTGATCTGTTTCTTTTTTTTCAGCTCAAGAGGGGAAGCGTGTTTTACTTGGGAAATGAAATATTTAGTGACCTGTTCCTTTTGCCCTTGCACTGGAGACAGAGACCCTACAGCTGAGTAAACAGCAGGGCTGCGTAGTGGACAGGTAACCACTGTAGCACCCACTCTGCGCAGCACTGCCCAATAAAACCTTGGAGACAGGGTTCATGGGCTTTCTGCTTTTCTCTCAATCAAACAGACAAATTGCTGTGTGCAATTCAGAAGTCCCTTTCCTCATTCTACATTAATTAATAAAGTATGCAATTAAGATTAAATGCAATGTCAGGTGCATAATTGGACTAATTATGCTATTAATGTGCAATCATTCCATTGTGCATAATGTATGTACAATGTGCCATAAAAATACATCAGCTGTCTACGTTTTGGCACAACTGAGCAATATAAATTATCTACAATTTAACAATCTACATTTTATATGACATTTTACAGTTTAGTCTTCAAATGACACTCTTATCCAGTGAGTGACAATATGTGCAATTTTAGAATAAGCTCAGTTCCTGAATCGCCAACTTTATAGCCAGCCTGTAAAAGGAGTGCAATGGCCAAAACAACGGAGCCTAGATGATAAAAGTTAAAAAAAAAAAATTCCTAATACTTGGATGTTAGCTGTAAAGTTATAAAGATGAGAAAATTCTTTCTTTGATAAAAGCATGGCCATTCACAGTCTCTAAGCTGCTGCCAGCTATGATTTTCATTTAAGCTTCAGCCCTTCAGCCTATATCTCTCTTACCAATGGACTTTCAGCTTTGCCAGATAATGCCCAGTTTTTTGTTGCTGTAAGCCATGGAGTTGGCTATAATACTCCTGATGTGGTCATTAAGTGGAGACATTTGGTGTACCAGTGTGCTAAGTCTCTCAGCGATGAGAGACTTACAGAACGATGAAGAGATTCTACTGTAGTCCTCCTCAGTAAACCCACAACTCGCACACACACCGCAGCCTGAATTAAGATCTTTTGTGGGGGTCTATACAGATAACTTCAAAGACTGATATGAAAACCACTAACAAGACTAGAGGGCTGGAGAGATGTTGGGAAAATGAAGAGAATCAATATCTTTGAGAGGAAATGGGGGAATTATGTAAATACATTATTCGCAGTTGGGGAGATGTCTAAATAGTTGGTTTTAATTTTCCCTCAGTAATGTATAAACAGAACCAGATCACATCACCTCAGACATTTGGAAAGATTCTTATGTACTGATCAAACAATATTAGTATTACTGACTCAGTACGGATGGGTAATTTATGAAGCTGTAAATAGGAAAAGGCATCAGAGGCACTGAAACATTTTAATCCTGAGGTGACTGAATCCTAACATACTTCTGCAAGACATACCCTCTCAAACAGGAGGGCAGATGGCCGTATACTGAGCCACAGAGCTCCAACAAACCAAAGTTTTACCAGATTCATCTTAAGTTTAATCACAACCTTTAAAAGGTAACGCTGCTAAATGCTTTCAGGATTAAAAAAAGGAAGTGCATAACTCAGATCTCTTGTGTATGTGTAATGAGAAAACACGTTTTCTCAGCCATATGTTCACAGTCTCAGCCTCACTAAACATACCTAAATCATTTATGCACATTAATAAGGTGTAAAATACACCTGAGGACAGAGGGCCTGCTGTATAGCATGGAAGTGTTAACATGGCATACTAAATATCTTAGTTTCTTTATAGAGCACCTGTTAAAAAACAGTTCACCAGTTCTTGCTCTTTTGTTTGGTACATACAAACTCTACCTAAAAATAAACTACCCTCAAAGTGACGGTAAACTTAGATTGCTGAAACACTAAGAAAATGAAATTCAGTATGATTGGCATCTTTAGACTCTGTGTACCATTAGAAGTTAAGGATTGATGAAGATGGATCGGTTGTGCCTAATCAAGGTCTATTGAAGTCTGAACCCATATTGTGTCTATAAGTGTGAATTGATTTATATTGCTGCAAAGCATCCCAAAGACATTGAAAGAGCACCATTGGAACCCAATACCAATTATATATGTTTGTTTCTGGGGAAATGGCCTCTCAGTACATTGGATCAATGTGGACATCAAAGGTCAGAGCAATACATTTCTGCTGAAAAGTTAGCGTGCCATCAAGCTGCTCGTCTGCCAGCCACCAGCCTTCTCCTGACTCAAAGTGAGGCGTTTGATCATCCAACTGCTTTTCAGTTGTGGAACATAGATGGTGTGCACAAGTCTGCCTCAGAGCCGATGAGGGACGTTTCCTTGCGTGCATGATGCGTATCTGCTCTTTCGCCAGTCGCCAAATGGGAGCGGTGCAACAAATCCGTCTACTAAAAGCTATCCACCACCACCCACACTGTAAATACAGTAAATAAACATAATATTAGAGGTATGTGGGAATAAAGCATGCCGTGTCTGAGCTTGGCTTGAATGGGAGGCTTTGATAATGAGACGGTAGTCGTGGGCTGTCTCAGTAGTCTTGCCCCCACACCTCTACTCCGAGTACTGTAACCCTCCCCATAGGGACAGGGGCCATCGATATTCATATGCAAATCTAATTAGAGACCATATTAATTACCTGGGCCTGAATACCCTTGCTGAAACCAACACCTGGCAAGCCTGCAGAGAGGATATCCTTATGCAAGCATGCCTTATAGATTGTTGCTTTTTTCCCTTTTACTGCCCATGTCTCTGAGGACCTTTTGAATCCATATTAATTTCCTCTCTGGCAGTTATGTGGGCTGGGTATGAACTGTGCTATTTCACTTTTAATCTGTCAGTAATTTAGTAATGTGTAAACTAATTATGCGCCAATATTAATGTAATTGGTTCTGGGAGCTGTACGAAAAAAATCAATGTGTTTGCAGAGAATGCATTAAATTGCATTGGGATATTATAATCATGTGTCAAGTGCTGATTATGTTATGAAACTAAAAAGTAGATGTCAGCCACAGGTCAATACACAGGCCCCGTAGCTCCATAAAATCTATGCTTCTCCATTCAATAATGTGAAGGGAGTCAGCAAGTCCCTTACCGGCTCTCTCCCTCACCTACCGCCTGACTGACCACTTCCTGTGTTTCTGATAGAAGGAGCTTTGACAAATATCCTCAGAAGATCAGTTATAACCCTCTGTCTGCAAAGGGTGCGCAATATTGTTTCACATAAACGAGTGAGTACCTCAAAATGTCAGCAAGACTCATGGCATCAGTAAAATTAGTCCTTAGACAGATGAAGGAATAGAATAGACTTGAAACATCACTACAGTCTTATTATTGTTTCTCACTGTCTGCAGATCATGTGCCACAACAAAAGCAAACTATAATTGGCAATGCAAAAAGTGAAATTATAAGCCTTGAATGACTACAGATGGCATGAAATACTGTCCACCACTTAATCAATACAGAATATTAAAGCAATCTGGTAGCTCAAAGCCTTCAGCCCCAAGGGATATGGGAGAGAGAGGTAGATGGGCCATTAGAGACAACAAGATGATACTGAAACACAGAGAATATAGGTGGTACTCTAGGAATATGAGACTCTGTTGTACAAAGAAGTTATCAAATTGAGGGCATCTGGATGAGATAACCAAAGAGACTGGTTGTCGTCATGTCATTTTCGTCCTTTAGCTGACACTCTTATCCAGAGAAAATTACAATGAGTGAAAAGGCCAAGAGAAAGAACCACTTTTTGCTAGTGGGAATGCCAACTTCACTGCAATAGAAAGTCCTGGACACCACTCAAGTTACCCATGATACAAACTGCTAACATAATTAGGAAATCAGTTGCTATAAACAGATAAAAACATAACAGTTTAAAAGTTTACACAAATGAAAATGGCTTCCCATTCATTTATACATGATACTTAGTTGTTTGATGAGACTGGCACAGAACACAGTGGGACTGAGCGGTGGCTTAATGCAAGAGTAAGTGAGCTGACTAGCCATCTCTGGTAGCAATTACAGCTGTCAAGGGTTATGATTGATAGCCTTTGTTTACAGTGTTTAAAAAGGGAGACAGATTTCAAAACATCATTTTGTTGCATATATAAATAATTGGGTTGAAACTGAACGCTAATCCGGAGTAAAGCATTTTGCAGTTGCCCCAAAAGGTTCAATAATCAAACAACAATAACAGTTCCCATCTTTACCATGAAATTATGTCCGTTTTATATACCCACTCATACATCTTAACTTGACAGGTTTCAGCCAGCTGTGACGATTACGGGGGTAAATACAGTACTTATGTCGAACTGTACATACTCATCAAGGGAGTGGTTTGGACTTTCCTCTTCTGAAAATGATTAAAATGAAACATCTTGAAAACAAAGTGTATGCCCTTTTAATTGCTACCAATACATGATCTCAGGAAAAAATAAAATGATTTCCAAATTGGCGGATGATTTCAAATGGGGAAAAAATGGGGAGAATTTAATTTACCATGAAAACAAAATTGATGCAAATCTGCTTTGATTCTGATTAAAAAGCTTTCATATGCCAGCAATCCTACTTTGAAAAATATCAGAAGGCAACCTTTTTTCTTGGCCTCTACTCTTTACGAAAACAAACCAACTGTTTGTAAAATGTCTGCCTCCCTGTCTGATACCTCTCAGACATGTCTGGCCGACACCAGAGTCAATGAGTCGATTGAAGCTTGTATTCCACAGAGGAGGCATTAAGATGAGACTCAGTTCCATACTGTGAACGAGGAGCGCATCTTTTCGTGGCTCCAGCAATGGATTTTTGTTGTGCTATAGCTGGCAAAGAGCCGTCGGACCCCCACCCCCGCCATCACCCTGTCTCTTTGTCTTTTCTTTTCCCTACTTTTACTCATTCTCTCACACACTATCTCAAAGAGATTCTTTGTTCTTTAGCTTATGTGTCTGGCTGCCAAACCCACCACTTATGTGACTTTTCATTAATTATGGATGCATTTCCCTCCTTGTTCAACCTTTGTTCATTTTAAAGAAGACAGAGCAAGGGACTCCTGAAAGAGAAAGTGCTTCTTCTTTGCATCTTATGGAAATTCATACACTGATATCATTATTTAGCCAAACATGACATATAGCTAATGCACCAGACACATCGGCTTTGATGAATGGCTATAATGAACTTGTCTTCCCTGGGAGAGAACAATGGCTGCTTTCTGATCCAAGCAGCTTAGCAGTAGTGACTGGGTTGGGTATTTTTTGACAGTGGTTGTAGATACCCCATGCTCCTCTCAAGTCCTGCTGAGTGGCTGAGCTCTGGGTTAGCCAGGACTACTGAGAAACATCCTCTTACTCCCAAATCACACTAAACCTCTCTCCTGTTTAACAAATTGCCTCTACCACAGATTCCTTGTCTGGGGAAGGCTTGATCAAGCTTTGAAGTCTGCAGGTCAGTGCAAGGCCAGCATTTGAAGTCACTGCTGAGGTTGGACTGAGTTGATTTTCTTTGGAGAAGGCACAAGCCTACGGTACAAGACACCAACACAGTACTGTATGTTTTTCATTTTCAACACACTGCTTTTTTGGTTCTGATTTGAACTGAACCTATTTTTAATTTCATGTTCAAATTAAATTAGTAGACCAGAAGGGAGTAATGGTCACAGATAAAGAGTGCAGGATTGTCGGGGTGGTTTTCTAATGGTTAGATCAGTAAATCTGAGACCAGCAAGTTGATGTTCAAATACTTGGATCATATGGGAAAACTGGAACTAACTAGTTTGAAAACCAACTAGTTTGACACTTGTTTACCATGATAATAATGGGCACAGCAAAAATGTTGTGGACCTACGTTGATTTTTGAAGACGCTCTCCCATCCCTCTTCAGTTGTCAGAAGGGAAGTGCCAGTTCTTCAACATGGCAAGAACTGAGCAGACTTTGGAGCAGCAGGATGGCCTAGTGCTCAACCACAGCACCCAGGTTAGAATCCCCTTGAAGCCAAATTGAAGTATCCTTCATACTTAACCCCTACCTGCTCCAGGGTAGCTGGCTGATCCTGTGCCCTAACAGGGGGCTAAAAGAGAATTTCTCATTTGTGGGATGAATAAAGTATATGAAATAAAAAAATTAATGGCTTTTAAAGTGACATTGGAAAGGCTCTTGATCACTCTCGCAGAACTACAATCACCACCAATACTGCAGTTGTACTGGGCAGCTCTCAGGTGTGTGTATGTGTGTAGCCCTTCTTCCTCTTGCCACTACTCCTTTGTCATTAATAAGAAGATGTTCTTATCTTTCCCGGTCAATCATTTAAGAAGTCAGACCTAATGCACTGGAAATTTGGATCTGCTAAATACTGTGAACCGTGTTGATTATTCTCAAGTTCTGCAGCCCACACACAAGGAGTGTTTTCATATCTTACAATGACACATCTGCTCTGGCCACCCAGCTAACATGGCCTACAGGGAAGGGTCGCCTCAGCCACTTACTCTCTCACTGGTTGCTGGGCAGGGAGCGCTCAGTCCCCGGGTGAATGATTCGCTTATGGCAAAGCTGGTCAAGCAGGGAATGATTCGCGAGAGCTAAGGTCACAGGCGGATGATGAGGCTAATTAATCTTGCTTTGCACTCTGCTCGTAAATGATTTGCTTCCGTAATTATGCCCCAACACCACCCCACCCTCCTGAACCCACACCCCCATCGCAACACTTTCAACCTCCCGCCTGTAGCTAACGCCGCGGCCCATAAACTTGAATTGTATTCAAAGGGAGCGAGGTGACAAAAAAATGTTTGGGAACACATAGCTTTATCTGTGACAGCTGTTTACGACATGGTGAAATAGCGATGGCATACGGCTGCTCCTTGCCTTCGCACCAGCCTGACCCCACAACCTCCCGCCATCACTGGCTATGGAGAAGTGCACAAAAATGCTGTTCCTCGCACCACATCCATTACAGCAGGAAGTCGGAGGGAAAGATGGAAGGAGGGAAGGGATGGAGGGAGGGGAATCATTAAGTGACTCATTAATTCTACATAATCACTCTTTCTGACACTTTTCTGACACTTCCTCTCTGTGTGCTTCATACCGTTACCAAGCCTGCCTGCATGGGCCTGGGAGAGACTGCAGGAGCATCGCAAGCTAGTAGCAGCCTCAGATGGGGGTAGGGGGTCGAGTAGGGGGGTCAGGTGGGGGGCGGAGGGCGGGGGGTGATGCTCAGCATAAGGGAAACGAGACAGAGACAGAGGATAAAGAAAGCTGGAGTAGCTAGAGAAGGCAGGCTGAAGACCCCAGGGCTCAAACAGAGCTAGATTTACCCTTATGTGCTAGCCTGGAGGAGCCATAGTCATTGATCGAGGCTGGAGAGTCATGGAAGCCGCCATTAAGGCTGGAGCAATAGAACTGTACTGGTATTGATTGATGGGGCTGGTCCTGTTAATATTATTTATGGTAGGGGGCTACACAGCTCTCTGGCAGAGTAAGCCCCCCATAATAAGTGGTAATTGATGGCAAGGGAGGCCAAGGTTTCCCCACCCCGCCTTCCCCCCTCTCGCTGACCCCAGCCCCGTGAAAGTCAGATGGATTGCCTCTAACACAGTTATGATTGATATTATCAGATTACATAACCTGCTACAGAGGCCATGTGGGTCTACTCAAGTGGGCGCATTGATTTTTGATTAGGACGCCACTCAACACATCTCAGAAAGGGCCGGGAAAATATATCCTGCGGATCAGGCAACTCTTCAAGGTTTCTGAAGGGATTTTTTTCCATTATATTTGCTGGCTTTAGCTGATAAATACAAGCAGTACATGTTGATATGACTGGTGGAGGATGCAGAATGATTCCCTGATAATCAGTACAACCATTACGTTGTTCCCCTCTGGTTTGCAATTGCTGGATTCTCAATTAGATAATAAGCAAAGCAAAACGACCTTGATCCTTTCAAAAATTCACACTGGGTCAAGATATTGTTTGGATCAAGATAAATATTTATTCCTAGGGTGCTAGCTTTCTTTTCTATTGTGACTCACCCATCCCAGCACATCACCTTGACATGAAAATAATTACCAAAGAAATGACCCTACCTAACCTTAATTTTTGGTTGTTCCTTTTGTTTGACCAATGAAATTTACTGACATACTATCCCCTGGCCTGTATTACAATTTAGTTTACTCTCAGGTTATCTTTCCTGATGACATCCAATCTTTCTTTCTCTGTCTTACCCACCTCATCACCCTCTTGTGACCTGAGCAGCCACCAGCTGTATGGTTGTGAATAGCAGACCACCATGATGGGAACTTGCCATTAGCGTGTCATTTCCTCTTCCTTTTATCTCAATGAAAAGTGACCCTGAATTTGACCTTCTAATCAAAACATCCTTTGTTTGAGCATGAAGGCTATTCGGCACAGAATAGCAGTTATCAAAACACCTTAAGGCCAAATTGATCATTTACACCAGTGAAACGTTTATTTTTTCACTATGAAAATTTATGTGAGTTATCATTTACCATTTTCTCTCACCTCCTTATGTGACCATCTTGGGAACATGCATGGGAAACACTGACCCAAAGTGATGGAAAGAGGAAGTCTTAATCTGTGGACAATAACCACTATACAACTATAGTTGAGCATACTTCGCTTAACAATATACCCTTGGCTCCAGAACAGGGAGGGCTTTCTAAAAGTACCTGCGCAGTAAATGGCTCAACTGTTGCGTGACTGAGTTCAGAGTGCCCCCTCCTAAAGACTTGCTCAATTACTGCGGACAGATGGACGACATCCAGCAGATCTCAATGGCTTTCTGTGAGTCAGACGCAATTTTCATTCGCGGTGCGCAGTAGGATGAAATCAAAATGTGTATGAAAAACATATTAGTGTTTCCCTGGGGGCTCGCCACAGTTTGTACATGCACAAGGTGTTAAGGTGAGGGTCGGGAGGAGCATATGTGTACCCGAGAATGTGTGATGTAGGCTGTGATTAATGCCTCTTCATGACTTTTTTGACACCTCTGGCGTAATGGCTCCTTATTTTAGAAATGCCTAATTATCATTTCATTTAAGAATTTTGTCGTTGCCATATTTTTTTTTCCTTACTGGCGTCATATTGAGTCTGCACGACAGCTGCCTGGTATATGGAAAATGGTTGAGGATGGAAGAGAACTGCAAGCTCGTTATGTGCCCTAAGAGATTTTTAATTTGGCCAGTTCATGATGGTAATTGAATACAAATAGCAGGAAGGTATCAGTGTGACTGCTGTATGAAGTGACCCCTGGCTGACCAGAAGCAGAGGGAACAAGGCTAGAGTTATGTAGCTAGGGAATACACCTGAACGTAGGGGCTACAGTATGAACAGGACTGCTTATTCATAACCACAATATTTCCAAATTCCACTGCGGTGACGTCAAATGAAAACAACACAAAGCTAAAGAAAACCAAGGGAGTTATTTTAGTGAAACGCCTGAACTCAGCTGAGGGGGTGACGAGGACAACGCACATTTACTTTTTACAGTGACTCAATATGAAATGAAAAGACACTTTTCTTTACAAATGATTGTTACAAAGTTACTAACAGAATGTTGAGGATGTCTCCAGCTGTGAAGAGTGCCTCCATTTTATTTTTATTTTTTTCAGATTCAGAAGTACCAAATGCTCAACAATATCACAAACTTTGTGTATTCCAGGTACTACAAGGTGCTCTTGAATATTGAAATTGTCAAAATATGATGATGGTAGACAGACCAGTTTCAACCATGCAGGGTCTTCCTCAGGGCGTGTTTTCTCACCATGGTATTATATCCGTTTTATATGTTTTGATATGAAATAAAGGCTTTTTAGCTCTCTCCCTATTTTGATATTTCAAATTCACTTTCATTGCAGGACTATAGCTGAGGGGTGAGAACAACTGGCTGTACTTTTATGCAGTGGGTCAATATGAAATTAAAAGATAAATTAGAATAGACTTGCTAATATGGTAATAACAAATTGTTATCCATTTGCATTCCTTCATTGTTTTATTGCATGTGTGGGCAATCTTCCAGATTGCGTTGAATTGATTTGTTTAATGATCTTCAACCCCTCCAACACTTGCTCCTCATCCCTTCACTGCCTCCCTCTAACCTCTCGGCTTCTAACGCCCTAACCTCCTGCCTCTTTATCCCACCCTCGCCCTCATCAGCATGGGGTAGAGCTGTGAATATGAACATTATGAGCTTTGGGTTCAAAACTTAATGGTTCACAAATCAGCCACTATGGATTTTCTGCTACTAGAATCAATAGCAGCTGGAAGGGGGTCATGATTTCCAGCTTTCAGATATACTCCTGTTGTTAATTCATATCACTGAGTTAAAGCTCCATTTGGTGAGTTGGAATAATTTCACGCCATGGGTGAACATGGAAGTAGGAGGATTATTACTGTGGGAGGGCAGTGTTTAAGGTTCAAACCTCTGTGTTATAATACCTTTAACAATGTGAAATATGGCAATGCATTTAACATACACACCCACACACATAAAATGAGGCTTTGGGATGAAAACAGTGCAGCTGTACCCGACCCATCCTCTTGGTTTGGCTTGCCAGTAGCATAGGCACTGACTTATCTATTGTAAGTTCTGTATGTTGCCCATGGAGTCTATTCTGTCTGAGTGAGCAGTGTCGTGATCATTCTTTGTTCTGTGTACTGTACTGTATATGACCCTTGCATTCACAGAATCACTTGTGATGTTTGAATGTTTGTGAATGCAAGGGTCAACAACTAATACTACTAGTACAACTACTACTATTACTACCACTCCTGGTACAACTAATATAACAGCTACTACAAAGCCACACACTGCAAGCACAGGAATCCCAGTCGTGAGTGCGTGAGCAGGACTGAGCTGTGCCCGGCATGACTTGGAGTCCTCGTCTGCAGACCTCTACACGGTGGCCAAACGGCAAAGAGAAACACAGGGCTGTTCACTGCAGGACAGCCTCACATGATTAATGACCTCCAATTAGGGCCTGGATGGCAGGTTTCATGGGTTCTTACTGCCCACGCCACCCCCTCCCAAAGATAATCTCTCTCAGGCATGCCTGGACAGCTCAACTCCCCTACATCAACAACATCCCAAACTCTCCTCTCTGGGACAAGACGCTCTGCTGTCCAGATAGGAGAGGGCCCAGTGTTACTCTCAACACCTCGTCATCAGGAGGGAGATGTCAGTTAGCTTCACTGGGTTATGAGCCAAGCATGATTGGAGCGGTTTATTCAAACACCAGAGCGTTTTCTCCTTCAGTTCATTTGGGCAGGTGAGAATAATGCCATTCAAACTCGGGTGCACACCAAATAACCCCACTGAGAAGCCTGAAAATGCAGGTCTCAGTCCTCTTCTAGGCAAACTGAGGTGCAGTTCATTAGGAGTGGAAAAGCAATCCGAACCAACTACAGGAAACAACCCCAAAACACAAGGTTTTATGGGTATAAGGAGACAGATGTTGACATCTGATAGCAGTTACTCATGCTTGGAAAGCCTAGTATAACAAAATGAACCGAGGGCAAACTTGGAGTCAAGATGAGGTGTAATGCCTCCTCAACATATGAGCTGAGGAGCACATTGCCTAGCTCCTTCAAAGAATATTGAACTATCATCATGCTGAGCTAAAGTTACAGGGAGTGAAGTCGGATTTGTTTTGACTCCCCCCCTGCCACCAAAATCTCTAACCTCGCGGGTTGCCAGGTTGCCAAAACCCTGTCCAATAAACGAGCTACTTGGGGGTCTATGTGACTTTTGTTTACAAGCCCTGGTTTGCTTGTAATTGGGCAGTGTGAACCTAAATGAACCAAATACAAAAATGCAACAAAGTAAACTTTTCCACAATGGTTCAGACCAAAGAGAAGGAACGGCAGGTGTGATCGCACCCTCAATGATCTTAATAATGAATTTTGGCACATCTAGGCTTCTCGTTGGTGACTATGAATGCCATTAGGTGTCTGATACACCTGGATTAGAAAAAAATGCCAAAATGCCAACAAACTGAATTATAGTTTATTTAGCAATGCTATGGCTATATATACTACTCATTGTCAGACATATAAAGTTTTCCCGTTTGCCAATTTCATTGCCTTGCCTTTGGCATGAAGCAGCTAATCGGGATTTTGGGCGTGTTCCTTTTGATCTACTTGTAGTTCAGATGGGGTTACCCCATCAAGACATTTCAGATTAAGTTGTAAGTCACACAACATATGCAAAATTGTATAAACTTTCTAGCACTCATGGTACACTGGCCCAGTGTGCTATTGCTGCGCACATACTGCATGAATGCTCAATGTATATTTGTAGAGTGTGATACGTATGTCTCCTGTCTGCACGTCATCCAACTTACTCCTTGCACTGTATGTATGGGCCTCCCTCCTGTATGTACTTATGTTACTACATTAGTTGTCAATATGTCTCTGCATCAATGCCACCAACACAAATTCCTGTGCATTTACTGTACTTGGTGAATAAGGTTATTCTGATTCTGCCTAATGTGGCTAATGTGACCTTTTCAATAACAAGGTCCTATAGTATTAAGAACGTCATGTTTTGTTGTTGTTTTTTTTCTTTTTCTACATTATCAGTTGATACAATTTATGATGACTAGTAAATACATGTAAACTGAAGTGGAGCTGTTCAAAAAAACACTGTGACCATCAACAACTCTGGGCAGGAAAAGTGAATGAGTGCAGTTCTTATTTCCATCAACAACTACTATCACCATGCCCTCTTTGGCCAAGGCACTTAATCCCCAACTGCTCCATGGTTAACAGTAGAAGACTGTGGTTGTACTGAACAGCTCCAAGGTGTGAAATGTGTGTAAATCTATGAATGTGAAGGAGGGTGTTGCTGGAAAAACAGCAAAGAGCATGTGTGCTCAGCACAGGCTGGATTAAAAAAAAACCTGGCTAAAAAAAAAAAAAATCTTTATCTCCTCCAAGTCTATCTCAATGATTATTTTATTCTGTTCCACAAGGATCTTCGATTTGGGCAACATGCTGCCTGCTGGAATCAGCACTGGTCTGGAAGAACCACTTCTGTTCATGGAGTTTTGACTCTGCCTTTGCTCTCCAAAACCACTCTGTTATTAAGGCCTGGAAAGTGCTTCAATGGGTGGGGGAAAGGAAAAAAAAATCTGACAACAATTAAACACAAACCGCGTTTGTACTTGGGAAGGAGTAGCTGTTGTATTCCAAGCCCAGACGACCTATGGGATGCCGCGGAAGTGCCATTAAAAAGAGAAAGGATGCGTGAACAGCTGTTTTCTGTGACGGCTTACACTGCTTGCCATGATTTCCCTCTGTAGGCCTGGGTTAGGATTACCACAAAACCCCGGCACGCCTGCTAAACTCGCTTCACATGGTGCACATATGACAATGTAGATGTACAGTACTCCTTGTGTGTGTCTGTCTCTGTGTGTGTGTGTGTGTGTGTTTGTGTGTGTGTGTGTGTGTGTGTGTGTGTGTGTATGGTGTGTGTGTGTGCACTATGTATCTGAGGCAAGGAAAGGGACATGCAGCCATGAATAAATGGGTAAATAAATGTGTGTATGAGTGTTATTGTAGGAAGTGGTACCTCAAAATTCCACTTATCGAGTAGGCCTTTTCCAGGTCCAATGCCTCTGGACGAGGGAAGTTGGAAGACACAAGGGCTGAGAAAAAGTGCTTGGTTGATCTTGCGCCTTACTTAACTTAATGAAACACAAATCTACACAAAAACCATGTCATCTGGACTTCGACACATTGCTCCATTGCTCCAAGGCAAAGGCACAGTGAAACTATAAAAGCCCAGTTCATAAAGAGCAGGGAAGTAGGTTTTTGCATAGTCTGTGCAGCATGCAGGCAGATGGTACCTGTCTGAAAGAGTGGTAGGAGGAGAGAAAGAGAGAGGGAGAGAGAGAGAGAGAGAGAGAGAGAGAGAGAGATCTGTTGCAATGTATAGGGCAAGAGAGAATGAAAGTGGGAGGGGGAGAGAGTTAGAGAGAAATAGAATGTCAAGGAAGAGACAGAGAGTGACCGAGAGCGAGAGAGAGAGAGAGAGAGAGAGAGAGAGAGAGAGAGAGAGAGAGAGAGAGAGAGAGAGAGAGAGAGATACTGAGACTGCTGGAGGAATGTGATTAAGTCTGTTTATGGAGCCCCATCACTGCCACACAAGAGCAGGACCACCTGCAGCCTGGAAATCATTACGCCAGGGTCACGGGATATCCTACATGTAAACTCTGAGTCACTTCACCTCAAATTGGGTGTAAAGATCCCATTTCCTCCCATCGACAAACTGAACCACCTGCAGGGCGATAGGATATGATGTCGCTGAGTTCTACAGCATCCATTACCTTTCTATCACACTGCTACAATAGAGAGGAGGCCTGTCAGCGATCAGTGGAGTCTGACAGATAGGAGACTTTGCTTGATCACATAATTCATCTTTTGGGGTCAAATACCATTCACCATGTAACATCCAGAGACTCTATAAGCATACGTCCAACCATAAAATGTGTGTGATGTTCTGTTGTCCTTGTACCATGTATCACTATGTACAGTGTTACTATGTACATGTAAGTTGTCAATATGCCTCTGCACCAATGCCGCCAAGACAAATTCCTCTGCTTCTGATTTTAAAATATGGTTAGTGTATTCACTGGTATATGATTAATGCTCTCTCTTTGTCAATAAGGTCCAAACAAAAGGAATTCAAATCCAACATGACATGCGAGAAGCCTGATAAGACCTTTAAGTCTTTAAAGAAAAAGAAAAGATGCGTTAATAGCCATAGCCACTGTAACAGTTTAATAATTTGTTACATGTCATCCCAGTCTCTCTCCACTATGAACTGTCCAATAAAGCAGAAACGCCAAAAAATAATCCAAAAAGTACTAATGCACTATACTACTTCACTCTACTGTAAGTCACGCTACTAAAACACACAGAGCTGTATAATATTGCATGTGTATATGAGTGATTTGTAAGAATGTGTATATGAATGATATACTGTACATGTATAGTCCTTATATATCCTTTGCACTGTATGGCAGTTCATTTTACAAATTTCTGTAAATATTTTGTACTGAATTAAGTTATTGATGCAACTAATGTTGTATACATTTTCATCAACAAGGTCCTATAGTCCCATATTTTATACATTTGTGTATCAGGTTAGTGGACTTTATGTTCAGGAGTGTATTTGTTCCCCTCAGATAATGATGCAGCACCTGCTAAGGGCTTGTTGTTGGAGAGACAGACCCCCACTCTCCTCTCCAGATTAGATAGTGTATCCTTATCACTGCTACACACCAAGATGTCCCTAACTCTGGGGATTCACTGATCATTCAAGACAGATTTAGACCTGCAGAGACTGGGCATATAATACACAAGACCTGAGTTTTAAGTGTATTCACAAGACTGCAGACAAGACATGACATTAGATCATATTATTGTAGATTATCAATATACTCATAAGTGAGAACAGTTGTGGAGCGAAAATTAGAATTACTGAATATTGTGAATTAGTTTGGTAATCACTTAACATCTTAACAATAATGGGCCTGATGCAAGAACCCTATGTACAAACAGATTTGTGCTTAGATTGAACATAAGAGCAAATTTAAACATTCACAGCACTCTTGGTATAGATTTTTTCTCAATACCAGCCATAGATACTTTAGAAAAATAAATATGACTCTCCATCACCTTCTCTTAAAGCACAACTTTTATGTTTCTGTTGTCATGAAAGTAGATACCTTCTAAAGTTGAAGACTTTTTGGACTTGATTTCAGAAATCTATGGTGCCAAAGTGTCCGCCAATGAAGGAACCCGTGTCGTGGTGTCAGCATGTTTATACAGCGTTTGTATTATGCTGATATTTTAGTTGAATACAATTAATGAAAACAAAGTAAAAGTTTTATTATTAAACCTTAGTTATGAAATTTCACACACAATTGGTCTATCGGTTGTTGGTGTAGAGTTGTTCGTGGTGACGATGTTACAACACAGAAGTCCTTTTGGTGAGCCATCCCGGGCCTTTCAACATTCCAAGGTAAATGGGAGAGGGGGGCATTTTACTGTTGTTATAGTTGATAATGTTACTGTCAGTTATTTACGTTGCAGTTGCTAGTGAGACATAGACATACTTCTATGGCTAGTTCCGAGGTAAATAAATGAGGAAGGGGGGGTAGGGGTGTTTTGTTTTTGTCGACTTGATAACTTTACTCTGGATTCAAATTGACAGTATTTGCCATTGAGGTCAATGTCAACCTCAGACTGTCAACCCATTGTTTGTCTTAACTCAAAGTCATAGCCTAGTTGATGTTACCATGGCAAAAGGCAAACTCCAACCAATAGACATAACTTTATAGCAGGAGCTAGGTTTATCATGCTTGGATTTCGCTAAACAATTACACATTGGCTAAGTTTACATGCAAACAAATAATGTGATTGCGGCAACTACAATTATGAGAATAATTTGATTAAGCTGCTTACATGCACAATACAAGTAGATACCCCCATGTATATGCCATGTCACGTTACCCCGACTATTCAAAGCAGTGTTTCCTCTGTAATTTTACGCAGCTATGGTGCTTGGGGAGATAATTCTAGTATTGTCCCATATCTGTGGCTGTTTGAGTCAAAGTTTCAAGTTGAGGTTGTAGTGCTAAAATGTTTTTTAAATCATAATATAAATATTGTTTCTGAAACATTTAGACTACACTTATTTTAGTTTTAGATGATAAGACTAAATTACAATGCTAATTTTAATTTCACATTTTCTCTAGCAGTGGTGTTAATTTCCTTGCTGCGGTGGCACACCACTGCTAAATGAATACAGAGGAAACATTGCAATGTAAGGCTGTGTCTGCAGCCATATTATGCTATAATGTATTATACATAGGCTACAGGCTGATATAAATTATATGACATCTCCATGTAAGCATTTCCTTCCTTCCATTCAAACTTCAGCCGTGACTCTACTGTGCAATGCCCTGGCTGACTTGTGTTAGACTAGTGATTACATGAGTGTTAGACTCATGAAGCAACTAGCTGTAGTAAAAAAAAAAAAGGGAATCTATGTACAAACTCCACACCTGAAAAATCTGGGTATGATGTTATGTGAATGAGTGTGCATCCCTGATGAGAACATATATTCACCAAACCTGAACTAGTATCAGATCTAAATACAAGCTGTACCCACATTTCATGAATCCCAATGACTTTTTTTCCAGAAGTCATTGCACCTCTCATTCTCATTCTACCCTTTTCAAAAATAAATTTAAGAGAAGAGGAATTGAAGAGGAAAAACTGATTGTGGATTGAGGCCTAATGCTGGCAAATGAGACTAGCCACAGTTGGACAGACTGTCAGGCTAAGTAAGCCAGAATTGCCAATTATTCCACATATCAAAATGAAAGTATCATTTCAGACACTGACAATTACTGTGGCTCAATTATGCCAGACAGGTAAATTAGTCTCCAATTAACTCAACAATTAACTCTCATCTCATTGAGCTCTACTGTAACAACTTATAACAGGTGACTATGAAAACAAGGGACCAACATGAGGCCTAAATTACCTCCGCTTGAAAAGGGGAAAAGAAAAGTGACACTTAGCCAGAGTTCTGACAATAAACAAAAGAGTACCAAACAGAAACACAGCCTTATATTCCTTGTGTACACGTTTCACCCATCTCGTGACTGGAAGGCAGATGAGCTGACGGTGTGTTGAATTAGATTGATGCATCCTCTCTTGCTGACAGCTCTGAATCATGGCTCTAGCCACACACACCACCAGCAGCTCTGGAATGTCTGATAAAATGATATTAATTCTACACATTAATGAGATTAATGAATCAACGCAGCTCAAAGCAGAGGAACCAGCTTTTCCTTTTTGTCTGGCCCTGAAATAATAACACAAAGGTAATTATAGTGCATCCATCAATCTGCTGCCGGACAGTCTAATTATCTGGGCATTTCTGAAGTGCTCTCACTTCTTCGCCACTCATTTGTATTGTGTGATATGTTATTTTTTCATTAATGGAGAAGTCGTCTGTGGCTCCTCCTGCATGTTACAGTGGCTGCCTGTCAGTGGCTGGGGGAGCTATGATTGAGAGCTGAGGGCCTGGAGATTGAGAGATCCAAAATTTCCATGATGGATGAAGATGTCATACCGCTAAGAGGTACACATCATCGACTCATCGTGCAGCTTGACAAAGTGCTCTTATCCTCCAATGGGAATAATGAAGGCGCTGACAGCACATCGAGTATAATCAATGGCTTTCAAATGAATAATCAACTCCACTAATTGAACAAAGCATTTCTTCCTCTTGGATTTGGTCGGTTAGTAAAACATCCCAACCTATGGTCAAGTAAGTTCTAGTCCTAAGTTTGTCCTCTACTGCAATGCCATGTTTTGTCTGCAAATATACAACAGGTACTTTTAGCCAGGCATTTTGTTCAGCCAAACACATATTTCAACTGTGCTTATGACTCCCATAAAGCATGACTGGCTGTACTTTATCAACAATGTAACTGGCTGCCACGTTAGCTGCTTTGGTAATCAGAGAGAAAGTTAGAGATCTCTCTTGCTTTCTAGTGTTGGTATTATTCTACTGCTGTTATATTTCTATGTATGTATGTACAGTACTTGTATAACTGTGCAGCTCTCAGTTCTTATCACTGCTGTCAGGTGAAAACCTTGCATCCCAAAATGTTTTAGAAATGAGGAAAAACAGCCTCATCTTTAGATAGATAACCATTTGAAATTACATAATGAATTTGAGAGGGTTTCATACACCCAGAAGTCATAAAACATTCTCACCCAATAAAATACGATGCATTTCTTCAAGCAAAAACATGAAAGTCACCAAAGTTGTAGTCCAAAGGTTTTCAGTTGACAAAAGCATTATGCTATGTTTTTTTCATGTCACAGCTCATAAATTGAGCAATTTGAACAAGCTCAGGGATATTTGGGTTAACATTTTTCCTAATAATATTTACTAATATTCCTTACTGAAATTAGGCACCAATGCCAGGCACATCCTGATACTACCCCCCCCCCCCCCCCCCCCCCCCCACCCCCCAAACTCATCCTCCCCTCTGCCAATATGCCAGAGCAGCTGCATAAACCACTACCAAAACTCTGCCTTCCTCAAACAAACTCTTGAGCTCCATCATCTGGACTGTAATGGATTTCCAAAACAATAATAATTAAGTGTGCTGACCGAGGCGGAACAAGCTTTGGCTCGGCCTGCCCTCCATCCCGGCTAATTGTGAAGAGTACAGGGAGGCGCTTCCTGGAGCTTCCTCACTAATGGTTACAGAGGATGGACATTTCAGAGCAAATATAATGTCCCACAGCTGTCTAAATAACCGGGTTTCGAATCCCTCCTCCCTCCCTCTTTAAATGACTACAGCCAGAAACCGAGAACCCGTCCTGCAATAGTTGTCAACATGATGGGACACCGAGACTCAAACAGTTAACCTACAGTTTACATCCGTTTCTCTGAGGAACCAGGTTCCACTACACCTGAACAAACTATTACACAGAGTGCGGCTGTTAAATTTCTTTAACCCACTGTACACGGAGGATGGAGCCATCCCAGTTTCCATTAGCTAAAAAATGAATTGAGAAATGCCTTTAAAAGCCTTTATACAGCAAGCATGCCACAAATCATTTGACAGACAATGTTATGATGTGTCTCCTGTCTCAGTGCAGGGGTTGGCTCGAGGGCACAGTCACCCCCGTCTGATAAACACTCCCTTAGCTCTCTGTCATAGCCTAGGGGGGAGTGAATGGGAAAACGTACAATCTGCGCTTGGGTTACAGCTGTGGAGCCAGGCGCAGACAGGTTAATGGTAATATCATGAAGTGGTTTCAACTTTAATTTCAATAAACTCATTAAAATTTGAGACAAGTCATTCCGCTTGTTTCAAGTGTCTTGTAAATGGCTCATAAATGTCCATTTCTTTTTATAAACATTGAGGTAAGTTACTTATCAGGCCTGGCAGAAAGACACTTATTCAAAAGTGCTTCTCTTCTTTGTTTTTGCATAGAGGCAGCGTAGTTGACGGTCAAATAAACAAATGTAGCAGGATATAAAACAAGAGCAGACGGACTATGGCGGTTCACAGAGCTCTTCCTGTCAGAGAGGCCCTTTGCATGGACACACCCACACAAGACAATGACTTCCAGATACATCACCTCTCATCTCTGGCCCCTTGTCCTGGCGCTCTGCTGTTGGACTACTACCTTGTGAGCACATGTACTGTATAGTGAATTATGACTTTACTCTTACCTTGTGTGATTTTGTTGTACTTTGTTGTATACTGTTTGTCTGCAGCTTTTATGGTTGAAACTGATACTGTTTTCTTGGCCAGGCCTCTCTTGAAATTGAGATGTTTAAATAATTTTCTTTTTCTAGGTAATTCTAAGTAACCAAACCATAAAAGTAGGCATTTATCATCCATGTGCCTATGACACCATATTTCAAGCTATTAGTGCTGTCTCCTTGGGGGCTTGGCAGTCTTGGCTCTGTGACTTTCTATCCATCTATGCGTCCACCCACCCATCCACTGTGGTCAAGTCTGAAGCACCCTGACCCCTGATACAGAAAACAGACCATACGTAAAGACTAAGTCCCATCTGTACTGTGACAAGGGACTTGCTTCCTTTACTCTCACATGAGGAATGTAGCCCATCTAAGACTATAGCATCTTTAAGTTGAGTTATTCGCTCGAGCCTCTGATATATCACCTTGCCAGCTCGACTTGTGTGGTTTGAGGCGATTTCATTTTCCAACCCCTCTCAGAAGTTATCTAAATGGATTGTACAATAATCTGTTGTGCCCTGGAACCACACAGCAAATAATTATTCTGTGTTCAAATCTTTGACAGGAAAAATTAGTAACAATCACCAAGAGAGCAGGTGTTTTTCTTTTTCCTTCTCTTTTTTTCCCCCCTCCCTGAGTGCCCGCAGCAGAAAAGGTTGTGTACAAGGCTAGTATTGATTTTGAAACCATTTGACAAAGGATAAATAAGACGGGAGAGGAGGGAGGCCTTAGCCATGAGCTTTTTGATCAATCAACATGTCACAGCTGGAACTAAATTCAATTCTTATTTATCAAAATCCCCTGCTTGGTTAGGATGCTATGCAATGATGCTTTGCCGAGCCCCTTAACAATCCTTTCAGCCACAAGCATCACTGCCTTTGGCATAGATTTCATGACTGAAATACTTAGTTGTGAAATCCTCATCATGTGATGAGAATAAATGTATCTGAATTGTATGAGACCATGTATTCACAGAGAGATGTGAGGCACATTACATTTTATATTCATAAAAAAATTGCCCTATGACAGAGATCATACAAACCACTGACTGAAATTATATGCTATAGAGAAAGATATGTAGACGGTGATGTGTAGGTTCAGCGCACAATTGCATATATGTCCACATGCTAGCAGCAATTACTTTTTATCCCCATGGATTTTTCCCAAACCCTATAATTTCTGACTACCATCATGTCTGTTCATAAAATAGAGATCAGAGGTCAGGATCAAACCAGTTATTTCACAACAATACAGTCTGATGAAAGCTGAAGACCCAGAGCACCTTGAATTCAAACATGTCTGATTAAGAAATCAATTTTCTGTCATCTACCCATGAAGTCAGATAAAACCTTTCTTGACTTGCATTATTATTGAACGAAAATAGAAAAAAAGGTGACACTGTTACAACTGTTCAAGCAATTTTAAACAACCTGCTCACTCAAACACCTTTGCCCCACCCCCCCACCCCCCACCACCACCACCACCACCTCTACCTCAACTCAACCCATTCCCCCTCCTATTCTCTCCTATTAGCACTATGACATCTTGTACGGGGTGGAGGAGTGGGGAGAGGGACCAAAGACAAACATTTGAAGGCAAACTCCTAAACCTTAAAAATGCAATGCTGAATTTATTTGAATAACGCAATTACAGATTGGACCTTTTAAATGAACACAAGCATGCTACAAATGACAACACTATGCTTATTTACATATCAAACACTGACATTAGTTGCTTGTATAAGAGATATATTATTATTAATATTGAACACAAATGCATGTCTGATTGTATTAGCTGGTTATTATTGTGAATTCCTGTGGATAATTCCCCTGTTCCCTCCTGTCTCTCCTAGATGGTTCCCTTACCCTTTTGCCCAATGACTGTTTAAGCTAATCACAGTTTGCAAAATAAAAACCTCATGAATATCTGACTTGATCCTGTCTTGCCTTCTATATTACTAAACAGAATCCTCACATAACAGAATTGACATCAGTCACATTTACACTGTCATCTACCAAGCTGTTACAGATTAAATTGTATGAGGCAGAGACAAGCACAGGTCACACTGGAATGTATTCTGTCGATTTCCTCATCCCACTGTTCCTTTGTGAACTCAACACCCGTTTCCTGTTCCCATGCAGGTTTAGCTTTGATGATAAATTGATTATCAAATAACATAAGAGTGGAGTAGATCTGTGAGATTAATGCCCGCTGGTGAGGGCTTAAGATGAGCAAACTCTCCCATGGTTCACTTAGATGAGGTGACTAGAACCCAAGGAAATAATTGGGGAAACAATTTTTGTAGAGTGGGTGGGACAGTGGGCATCCCAAATAAGATAAAAGCAGTGATTCTAGCATTACATTCATTACAGAAATATAATGATTTTGTAACATTTCTCCCTCTTACAAAAAGGGTAGATGCAGATAAGAACTTAAAATGGCAAATACACTGATACTATAACTTTCACAACACTACTAGCACTCCTCCCTGTACAGTAAGGTGGCACAACCAGTAGGGCTGAACGATACTGACAAAAAATCGAATTGCGATTACTTGAGAGAATATTGCAATTGTGATATAAACTGCGATTATCATCACAAGTTTTTCTTGTCTGAAATTTTTAGAACTTTTTAATTAATTTTGCTAAAAAAAACAAATAGATGTCAGTGTGCAGGATTTACTGAGTTTGGGTATGATGAAAGGTTTTCACCAATATTGCACTTGATTCATGGACCAAAGATTACCCAGTGCTCTAAAACACCTTGTTCAGAAATCCATTTTGGACGCAACTCTCTTAAGCAATTAACTGCCGTCTCTGCGATTTGGAAATTGCAGAAGTTCACATTCCGATCTCGATTTTTTTTTCAGATTAATTGTTCAGTTCTAACAACCACTACCATGGAGTAGAGTAAATTAGGGAGAAAAGCGGAGACCAGAAGATCATCGGTTCAAATCCCCAAAGTGGTTGGGAAAATCTGTGTGGGGAAAGCGACTGATCAACACTCTTCCATTCCATTTACTGGACCCTTGAGCAAGGCACTTAACCCCCAACTGCTCCAGTGAAGCTGCTCAGTAGAGGATTGTGGCAGTGCTGTGCAACTCCCAGGTGTAAATGTGTTAAACTGTATGAATGTGAAGAAAGTCTTGGGCTTAACAGCAGCATAATCATCATGAAATTCAAACACACATGGTTGAGCTATCAGGTGCAGGGTGAAGCCTGAAGCACACACTACACAAATCCAAATTATGAGAAATAGTGCAATAGGTAAATATCAATACATTCCCTACTTGTTTAGTAGAGCTAGTAGTTATAGTAGTTTCTAGATATTTCATTTGATTTACCATGTTACACATTATACCATTATGAATGCAATGTCAGTGATTGGCTATATTATGGCCTTCCACTGCAGCAACACAGAAGATTCAGACAAAGAAAAGGATTTGAGTGCACTGGAAAGTCACTATAATAGAGAGAGGCAGACAGAGACAGAGAGGAGGAAAGAGAGATTAAGCTGATATTTCTGATGAATTTCATACTATGGAAATATTTATCTTGAAAATTGATTCTGCTAATATGCCCCCTTAGCTATGTGAGCATAAAGAATTATTTCAGGGAAGGTATTCCAATACCCATGGAAAAAAAAAGTGACATACCTATTTTAGAAGAGCGGAAATTATGAATGAAAGCCCACATCTAAAATGTACAAATAATCAATCTAAAATGCTTATGACAATTAACAGAGCGAGATGGAATAAGAACCGGGTGTTTTGACAGCTTAGATTTGGATTAAACCTGGCTTAATAGGATCATTTTTCTCACAAAAGGTACTCCTTTAAACCAGGGCAATCAATTATTATGAATTATGCATGCATTGAATTAAGGGTCTAATGTCATTAATATGTCTCATTAGTTTGCATTGAGTGAGGGAGATTTTCCCCTCTGCGACTCTTCCATCAAAAGGAGGCTGGAGAGGGGGGGCTGGTTGAACGGGGGAGAATAACAGTATTTGCATTGAGCAGAGGCGCCATTGTGTCAATGTCAAATGGAGTGTTTGTAATGTCTCTCTCTCTCTTTCTCCCAGGAAGGCATGGGCTTTATTCATTTCAAATATTTTCGGTGATGCATTAGTGTCAGGATGTGTCGGTTCCATTTCTCAGAGACGAGCAGAAGCCTGACAGCCCAGGCGGATGTGTAAATACAACGGAAAACACTTAACTATGAGATCATCTGCGCTGGGTTATTAATCTTGCTTTTTAAGGGCCTGTGTGGCCTGACTGTCTACAATCCTCCTAGCCTGGTGTTGCTTGATTCTGAACCATGTTATCCCCCCAAAAAAATATCCATTAGGGAGATGGATGCATTGTGGGGATGGCTGGAAAACAAAGGGAACACAGAAGAGCTGATTGGGTGGGTTATGGGTTAAGGGCACATTTACAATGGGATTCTTTGTTTGAACGGACTGCTAGATACCACACAGGGCATAATGGCCGCTGCTGGTAAAACCACACATCTCGCTGGCTGATGAGTGAGTCCTCTGCCCAACGCAGGAGCAGGGAGGGAGAAGTGTGCTGTAGGATTTTGTCTAATATACTGTATACTGGGGGCCTACAAAAGACAAACCTTGGTTTAGTGTCTATATATCAAATTTCTTAAACATTACTTTATTATGGGAAAGTTTGCTGAACACTCATGCTTCTTTTCAGCAGCATCCTGCTTCACAAACAGTCAGTCAGACACATTCACACTTGGGAGTTGGCACGCATAACCGCAGTTGTATACTGTCAGCCACTGAGCAGCTCCACTGGAGCAACTGAGGGTGAAGTGCCTTGCTTGAGGGCACCTCAGCGGTAGATAGACTGATAGAGTTTACATTGTAATTGTTCCAATACTCTAAACCCCAATGTGCTTTTACTAATCCATGATTTTTGTGTAAACTGACCATATTCAGGACACACCTATGGGTGACAATGTGGCCATTACTCAAAGAGACAGTCACTCAGTTACAGTAAGAGTCCATGATATACAGTATATATGAAACTTATTTGGGTGGAATATATAATACGGTGAGAAAAGTGAGTCTGTCAGTGCCTGTGCTCGCCTGAAACACAGGCTGATATTGGTAATGCTGGTAGCCCAATAATTACACTTACGAAGGCAGAAAGGGTGGGCGAGTGCTGATATGGTTCTCAGGGTGCAGGGGCCATGCACGGCAGTCGCAGGAACAGTATTGGTATTCCCAGTCATGTCCCTCGCACTGAATGGTACTCAGTCCTACTTATTCTAGGCACACCCTCAAAACTGCAAACAACCACTAAGCATGAATTGCAATGCATAAAATACCCATACCTCACATGAAAAATGAATCACTATACCTAACATTGCAGACTGCTTGAAAAAGATAATCTACAATTGTTTTATCCTGAATTTATTCATAAACAACTGAGGTCATTCCCAACCATTCCAATGCAAGCCACTACATATATTCTACTCACTTAATTCACAGCACTGACTTGTAGAAATGCAATGGCCCATGTATCATCTTTGGTGGTGCTGAATCAAGGGTGATGACATGCCCCTATTGCAGGGCCACAAGCACTAAACCACAGGCCAATGATGTGCTGTCACTCCACAATTACAGCAATCCATTTCCACAGCTTCAATATCTCTATGTAAAGACTGTGAATGCCCTCATTATGCAACCCAAGAGAGACCCGAGCCTAATGACCAGCAGAGAATAAACCAGCCAGAACTATGAATACAATAAAGACATGTACTTCTCTCCATTGGTACTTAATGCTTTTCTATTCAATACTGGCAGGCTGTAAAAAGATGGATAGGGGACGGTCATGCAGTCTTTGCATGGGGCGAGAGGCTTCTTTTAAGGAGGCATAGCAACCTTAGCCTCGTTGAATTCAATCCAAGTTCACTTCAATTAATTAGAACTAAATAAATAATGTGCATGTGCAAGGGGCCTATTTAGAGGTTTTATTCTCAAGACATAAAAGCCATTAATTATCAGGGTCAACGTGAGAGAAGGAGATTAGGGGGAGCGTGGGTGCATTGAAATAAGTGCAAAACAGGTAGGATTCTGAATGTCAATTAAGCTAACAAACTGTAGATCACTACATAGGAGAAACAACCTCAAAGATATTCATGATTTTTGTGCTTATGGTTGGCTGAAAGATGCCACAATTCTGAAATGGAAATAGTGTACAAATGAAACATTTGAAAGACTACAAAATTCCCCTGAAATTACTCTTACTTGTTTTTGAGTGTCCAGGGAGGCAGGTGAAGTCTGCCCTTATTACCAATGTCAGAGATTCGATTAAGCACAAGGAAAGCAAATGATCCCAATGAACTAATGATTAATCCGGCAGGTCTATTTACTAATGTACCAGAATGCATTAGAGGCATAAGTTAATGGGGACAGGACATCAATTCAAATACAAATGAACCACATTTGCATTGGACGCTTATTGACTGGTGTAACAAAACGAATTACAAAAGGTAATCTACTTATAAACCTTAGAGACGGATGAAACATGATTCCCAACATATCTACGATTTAACTTGGACCCATTCTTGCCTCCAGAAATGACAGCATCAATACAAACAGATTGACTGGTCTGACGTCAAAATAAATCTGTTCAGATTAAGAGAGAAACTAGAAATGATTAAGGGGATTTCCTGTCAATGCAGGAAAGACAAGAGTTCATTCCAATAGGGCAAGGCAACATGCATGCTATTTAAGACTCCTCTGTTAACTATAACCTGTGAGTATGACCTCAAGCAGATTTGGATTCATAAAACAAATGCAAAGCAACGTTTTTGTGTGTAGTGTAATGTAGTAACTAACTGCCATTAGTGGTAGAAATTTTCCCACACTCTCCTATGCCAGGCAAATGACAGTGTGGAGGATTGTCAGGCGGGCCAGAGGTGACAGTGCTGTGGCACTCCTGAAATGGTTCCAACGAAGCGCAGGGCCCTCCCCAGAGGTGCTTAAATAAAAAAAAAAACGGAAAAATACTCCTCCCGCTTGGTGGATGAAAGGCCCAGACTTAATCCTCGCTTTGTTCTGGTACATAGATGAACATGAAAGCCCACTTCTGTGGATTGCTTCCCTCTGGGCCCTTGGGCACAGCGCTGGACCCTGAGCACAGTCTTATCAATAATGCTGTGCTCGTAACTGTAGGCTTAAATTGGGGGAAAATATTCCACAATTTGACGGAAATCTATCCATCCTCCCTTCCCAGCGGTAATGACGCTTTTGCTAGCTTGTCTAATACCATCTAGTAAGTGATTTTTGTTAGGGGAGGAGGGGGGTTTAAAAAGAGAAAAGCAGCAGTTCTATTTGATGTTTCGATCTGGGATTGATCTCAGAGGAAAGACTCGCATTCTGAAAGTAGGATTATTGGCTTCACTGGCTCTCCTCAGATGTCAAAGATCTTTGAACAGCCTTGTAAAGTGCACTACTTCCAGGCTGCTGGTGAACTGCTTATGAACTCATCAAAAGAGCACCTGTCTCCATATTAATGAGGCACCATGCACTTGACAAGGGCCCTCTTCCCACACATACCTGTCCCTGTGAGAACCTCACCGGCTTTCCTGGAAACCGCAGAACAAAGGGTGCTTCTCAGTCCCAAGCTGGTGTCTCCTCACATCCACACTCCAGAACAAACTCGCCAGATCATCTGAGGTACCAACGGCCACACTGAAAGTTAGAAGGCAGAATCAGAACCACATAAATCGCTAAGTATGTTTCAATGTACAGGATGCCATTGGTGCAGAAATATACTGACAATTTATGCAGTTTCATAGTAGGTACTGACACATGGAACAACAACATGGCCTCACATTCAGTGCTCGGGGACAGTGCACAGCATATTATAGATAACTGACTATACATTTCACACTACATGCATACATTCAACAACTATCACTGATTAAAAAGGAAATTGCAAACTGCATTTTTGGGATTTTGGTGACATCGTTAGAACTAAGTAATGATTGCTGTGGTGTTATTGCACTGCACTTTCCAGAAATTAATTGGCAATCAAACAGTGTGGCCAGTGCTGTGACGTCTCTTTCCTTGGATTTTATGTTGATGAAGTTGAATGCCAACTACCCAGTTCTTCTTCTGTTTATTCCAAACAAATCGCTGTTACCAGAAATGTAAAACGCATCACTTCATCACTTCCTGTGTGACAGAGTTTTTTTCCTGGTACATGTTTAGAACATGTAAACGCTTTTGTGAACTGTGTATAGGTTGAATTACTATTGTGTTATATCAATCGGCAGTAGTCACAAATTGAACATTTACTTATACTAAATGTCACAGATTATTACTTTAAGGCATATCTTAAACTTCTTTGGTTAGATGTAGCCTATCTCACACCATAAAATTGTATAGGGTACAAACACAGCTATGTGAAACAAACACTAGGGTGTCAGGATAGGCAAAGCAGGTAACAAGGACATCTGCTTTCAGATAAACGTGTTCTACTTTTGGTGAGAAGCAGGGAAGTGGAGGGCTTGGTGTTGTGTGTTGGAGTGGGGGTGTAGTGTTTCCAGGAGGTTGCAGGGTGTTGCTGAAGTTGTGATAGTGCCAGTCGTACAGAGGGGGAGGGTAGTGGCTGGGTGTGTGGTGGTGGTGGCGGCGGGGTGGAGAGGGGTGGGGTGTTGGGGGGGGTAGTGGCATGGCTGAACTGTAATTGATAATGTAAAGGCAGATGGGGGTCTCCAGGGAGACGGAAAGAATCCAAGCAGATGGCCAAATTGCCGCTTATTTATGTGGAGCAGAGGACTCAGCCCCCTCGTCCACATGGTATGATGGATCATTATAGCTCTCTGTGCATAAACACCAATATGCTTTTAAATCTGGATGGCAAAGCTCAAGAAAGCCAACAAGCAAAAGTGCCATATTTCAAAGGTGCTGTCAGGCAGGAGGGTGGGGGGGAGGGGGGTACGGTGAACAACCCATGCTAATACGAAGAATCTAATTAAAGACCATCCGCTCGCAACCTCCACCACCTACCTCCCCTTGCCACCACAAAACGGAAAGAGGAGGTTTGCCAAGTGGAACATACAGGGTTTTGCTCCATCTGTAATGAATGCTCACATGTTAGCAGATTCACCAGACAAGGACCTGACAACAGCAACAGACACCTTTCCCATGGGCCAAGTCGCTCTGTTTATTTAGTCACAACACATGGAGCATCCATGCATGCATGTATAGTATGTTGCCAAGGGCGTAGAATTGGGTAGGGACGTGTCCCTACCAATATCAAGCGACTCTGAAATGTCCCTAGCAATTATTTTGATTGACAATAAACGTTGTTTTGTCCGTCAGTGTCTAGTCAATGTTAACAGATCGCGTTCTCTACTACGAGTCCCGCTGCATTGGTGTAGTGCATTGGTGTCCCGTGTCGGCATAGCAACGGACGCTGTAACAAAACTTTAGTATAACAGCTGTTTTAGAATGTTATTGCGTCACCCGGATAAAAATTGGCGTGACACCGCCTCCCTAACCCCCCCAAAAAAATCGCTGATTGGCTTTGCCATTTCTTGCTAACGTATGAAATGCTGTGGGCAAGAAGAGCCAAAGCTTCGCCTACCGGCGAGCATGCGAGTGAAGACTCCATCCTATTTTATATTAGTAACAGTTGTGTTTAGCCATTAAAGTTAGTTTATTTAAGTACCGTGTCGCGTGCGTCTGTGCTGAGTGACGACCGTAAGTAGCCTACATGTCACAAGTGAGATTGAACAATGCTGATGTGTGCCACACTGGACAACACTGATGTAAAACAAATATGCCAACAGTTCATCTCTGTTAATGACAGGCGTAGGCATGTGTTTGACTCAGCTGTTTGTATGTAGGGTTTGGATATAGTTTACAATATCTTATTATTATTATTATTATTATTATTTCAAATGTAAATACAGATCGTTGGTTTGAATAGGCAACAGTACTACAGTACCTGCCTTAAAACAAAATGTGCTCTTCAAAGTCCAATTCAGCTGGCAAATTTGAGTAAAGGATTCATTAATGTGCTACACCCCTGTGTCTGTGTGTCTGTTAATGAGTGTATTGGCTACCATAACTATCTAGATCAGTGGTTCTCAACGTGGGGTCCGGGGACCACCAGTGGTCCTAGAGGGGGTTCCAGGGGGTCCCCAGCAAATTGATGAATTGTTAAACTTCAGCATTATTTAATTTACAAATAGTTAACACAATTACAGAATGTAGAAGAATGACTGTTTTGATCTTAGTTTCACTGTTATCTCTCTACCTACAATACAGACAGTCATGGGATTCTGGATCAAAATCATATCTAACAATAAAAGTATTCTCAGATTTGGGTCCGAGAGACAAAATCTCATCAAATGGGGGTCCGTGGCTCTAATGTGGACTAAACTAGGGGTCCTCGATATGAAAAAGGTTGAGAATCACTGATCTAGATGATATGAAATGGCGGTCAGAAGTCTATCATAAATGTAAAATGCCTCAGCTTCCAGTGGGGGTTACATCCCCTCCGGACCTCCCCCATTTGTGTCCCTACCAATGTCAAAATCAAACCTACGCCCTTGTATGTTGCTATTTCTTTAGCAGCAAACATCAATGTTTAGAGATCAGGAGGAGTCAAAGTAAAGTGTGCATGTTCACTCACACACACATACAGTACACACACACTTGTGTTAGTGGTCAGTGTGTCTTGATGTTAGGGTTAACTGTGCAGCTGTTGTGTGCGTAGACACAGACAAATTGGTTGATATGGCCGTGGCCCCTTTGATCCCACCCTGTTCCTGGGTTAACTCTATTAATGTCACCCAGGACGATCTCTTTCATATTTACTAAGACACTTTCATCTCCCCACGCAGTAATTGGTCTCCAAATGTGAAAGCACTGAAGTGAAGGCCATCCATCGGTCTGAAATTACAGAGCATTCTGCTCTCTTCTTCTCATAAAGATACTTCAATACTAACCCACTTTTCAGGGTTGGGGATTGTAGCTTTAAGCAACTGCTGTTTATCATTTGTACAAAGTCGTCCATCTTTGGTCCAAAAATTGCATTAATAGAGCAAAAGCATCACAGAGAACTTATAGCTAGCACCTGGGACAAACTATTGTGTTTCTCTTGCGTGTTCAACAGAAGCTTTGAGGCAAATTGTTCATCACTGAGTACGTTTACATGCACACCAATATCCTATCAATATTCTGGAAAGTCAAGTTTTCTGTTTTATTTTGATAAATAAAAATAAAATGTCCTGTTTTCAATAACTCACACAAGCTCTTATTCTGGTTCCAAGAAACCCGAGTAAGATCACCTGGCTTATGCTGATATTAGCAGGCAAATGAGGCATAGGCCTATGTTATTTACTGTTTTTGTAGCATCTGTAAGCACTGCAGTATTTGGAGTTACTGTTTCTTTGTGTATACAGTGGCATTTGAGAGAAAGATATAAAGAGTCATTTTTTTAGGTTAATTTCAAAGTGTGTTACTTTCACCTGTACCATTTAAATCATCTGCTTAACTAAACCAAATGACTACTGGGAGGGATGCATCAATTAAAAGCAAAGGATTGAATGTATATTCATGTTGCAATGCATTCTAATGTCATTACTGTATGAAACTGTTGACTAAAGGTCAAATGAATTTGATTTTATTTGTTTAATTAATAGGGACAGTGAATATTAATGAACATTTAAAACCAAATGTAAATTTGCCAGATTAAGTTAACTTATTTTTGTTATGCTTCTATTAAAAAGAGAATTTGCATTCTGGACGCTTCCGTTAAAATAAACACAATGGGTTGCCTGAAAGCTATTGTACAAAGAAGCTGTTATATGTAAGATGATATCACTAACTGAAAAAAGTGGCTCAGAGAACAGAGAAGTGAATATGTGTCATTAAAAGTGGAATGTATAACAGACACCTCCCTGGGCCTCCCATATTCAACATTCCAGAGGAACGCCAGTGATTATTAATATTTGCTTTTCATTTCAAGCAGCAGTGGCACACTGTTCAGGAGGAGTGAAAAAGGAGGAGAGCCTCAGTGTGGCGAATGTGACCTCTAGACAGGATATTACAGAAAGTCACTGTAAGGCTGCTTGCCCTGGCAATGATATAGAAGCCAATTGTGATTATGGAATTTTCTTTTCATCCTATTTTTTTCCTAAAATAAAATAAATCTGCATGAAAAGAAGCGCATTGTGGGGCCTCATTAGAATTGGTTGTGAAGTAAAGGCTTTCTTTGTTGTATAAGACGAATGATTGACAGAAGACAAGAACATCACCCTGTCACATCAACTGCCACCATGTGTCTTTCTCAAACACACTGAAAGCACTGGCACTACTGTTGGGGAGGGCTTACTTAACACCCCACATTACACTCCCAGTCACAAAGAGAACAATCACAACGTGAAAGAGCTATCACACAGTGGAAGCACTTTGGGTCCTAAACGGAGAAGTTAAGCCTGAGTAATAGGCGCTGTTTGGAGAGCTGATATCGAAAGTACCAAACACTGTGAAACATCACAAGGAGACTAATCAGTCAGTGATTCACAGCAGCAGGAGCCCCTCCGCCCCTTAAAGGAGGAGAGGCTTATGGGAAAGAAGCAGCCAAGGCCCCCCTCAAGAAAGCAGAAGATCATTATGACCCATGACATATACCATGGCATCCATTATAAGACTGATAATATACAATGAAGAAGGGTATCAGCCAGTGCTAGATGATACTGTACCGGAAATCACTAAAATGGTGATTTGTGGCATAGAACAGGCTTCTACATTATATCAAGCACAGCATTGGTCATAAAGACACATATAGTAACCACAGAGCCAGTACAAAGAAAAACCTAGGCCAGTTTGAAATATTGGGCAATTTTCCGTCAATCAAAAAATCATTTCTGAACCTCATCTGCAATAAAGTCCCAGAGGAGAACTGATTTCACACATGAACCAAATAGGAAGTGGATCACTGGACAAGAAAGGAGGCCATGTTTCGGATTTAGAAGAGCGCCCGCTCATTCTACACTTCAAAGTGAAATGTATGATTCTGATAAAATGGTGTCAGTGTCTGCACTCAATTTTGGTAATAACTTGCTCGGAGAGAGAGAAAGAATCTGGAAGCAATTTGTGATAGCACAGCCAAGTTTTCTTTTTCCTCTGAAGAAAGTTATTCTAACTATTGACCTTTCCAGTGCTTGAATGGCATTTCCAAGCATTCTGGGATGCCACTGCTGCTCTCAAACGGAACTTTTTAATCCAGTGCGTCAGTGTTGTTTTAGGCCCCATCTCCTGGGTAAAGCACTTAAACTATTACTGTATGCTCACACTTTTACCACACTATTTGAACAGGGGGCCTTTCTGCTATTTCTGAACTCATGGCGATGCATTATAAAATTTGTTCCAAAGCACTTTAAGACAGAAGAGCATTTTTATTCCAAGTCTCAGTTTAATGAAAGGACCTGCAAACTTCTATACTTGTCTTGGAGAACTTGTTAATTTTCACTGATAATTGTATCAATTTTTGCCACTTCCTTAACATTTGTCTCACTGCCCTTTCATCACTCCAGAAAGTATTACTTTTAAGTCTTGGTAAACAGAGTTGTCCTCCACTGGTCTATGATGCATTTAACCAATATGCTGAGCTCTCTTCCTTTTACACTGCTGCTCCCTTGTGGTGTATCCAGATATGATTGGCTGGTTTGACAGTGTGTAAATCAAATGGTCCCGGGTGATTAATTAGCAATAAAAAGGCAAACAAGCCTCTAGGAAACTGAATTGAACAATAAGAATTGCAGTAGTTTTGTTTAATTTTAGCTAGAAAAAGTGTAAATTGCACACTAAATCCCAGAGCTATAAAAAAAAGTGCTTTGTTTTGTTCTGTTTAATATTTGCTTCTTCCAGTTATTCTTGACTTGAGCCTGCCCATGTGACCACCGACAATGATTTGGCCAGTAAATTTACATTTATGTGTTTTACTTGATGTATTTTAGGAATCTGATTACTTGACCATCTGAGAGCCAACATCACACCAAGTATGAACATCAGACACCTTAACATCACCCTGATGCCCCCTCCTCTCTCCAGGCATCATCACATCCCAGTCATATCCCTGTCCTGCTAACCCCCACCCCAACCTCCATCCCTCACCAAAGCAATCAGGTAAATCCCACATTAACTCCTGGGAAACAGCCCATTAATATTTCACTTGTTTCCAGGCCTGTTTGCGCTATACATCAATGCCCGGCCGATCCTTTCAAAGCCATGCATTAGAACTATTTTCAAAATACTTCATTGTCAGCCCGTGGCAGCCTCATTACTTATTAAGATAAGAGGAAAGATGTGCAGGAGCAGTTGGTGGCTCAGCTTGCTTTAAAAGCTCCCTTCTACTGTTCCCTCCTCCTCTGCCTGCCTCCTTCTCCACCTCCTTCTCCTCCTCCTCTGTGTTCCTTTGTGTGCTAAGGCTGTCAGAAAACCTTTAAGAAGTTGCTTGGCTGAAAATAAGTGGGATGTTAGTTTAGTTAAGGAAAAAAGAAAAACATGCCTGCCGTGCTGCGTAAAGTGTATTGAAGTAACTGCTTAGCTAGCACAGCCAGGCTGCTTCAAAGAGCGTCAGTATTTACAAAGCAACTGTTTTGACCTCAAACCTGTAAGAGGGATGAAAAAGCAAGACATTAGGCTTAAGTACTAAACACTTCATTCAATACAATTTGAATATCTTTGCATCATATAAGCCTGCAGTACAGTATAGCTGCCAATGTAGTAATTAGCAGTTATAATATGTGTACAATTTAGTACACAGAATGATGGCAAAAATTGCAGACCCACAGATGAAAAGTTCAAAATGTGTTATTATTGCATAATAATCTCTCCTTAAGAGCTGTCCCATTCTCATTTCCAGCATGGAGGGATAAAGGTATACATGTTCTAGCAGATATCTATTATATTACTGGTCTCCGTTCTTTTAATGAATTACGTAGTACATTCAATTTACCTGCTTCATCATTTTTCCAGTATCTCCAACTACAATCATCAATGAAGGCTTATGGTGTTCCATGGAATACGTCACTTACTACACATACCATGCACAAAGTGCTATATAAACGTCAGAGAACGTCAGATCATAAAGGTCAGACAAAGAACTTTACTCTCTGCTTAATGTGTACCAACTTATTCTTTAAAATAAAAAAAAAAGTTGATCACAAAAAAAAATCTCTCCTTTAAAAAAAACAAGGTGCAAGTGGTTCTCATGTTGGCTTGAAAAGTATGATAATGTTAGAGAAGAACATAACATCTGGCTACTACAAAATAGAAAATAACCCCAACTGAGTGTTTTGTGTGGGAGGAGGAATTGTGTTGCAGACAGTGTTTTTCCATTACCATAACAACTTTGATAAAGGTGTTAAGCCACAACAAGTGACAAAACAGCTTTATTGTGCCACAACATCAAATGCAAATTCTAAAAAGAAAAAAAAAAAAAAAAAAGAAAAAAAAAGAGGCGAAAGCAAATGATTTACAGTTGTTTGGTTGATGGAAGAAGTAAATAAGGCATAATTTTGTAATCTCAAAAAATCTATTGGTTGCAGAGGTTATTAAGGATTATGAGGGACACAGCACCATACTGGAGGAGTCACAACCAAACAAAGATTGTAATGTTACATACACAATGCCTAATTGCTATGCAGTAGTAGGGTGTTCAAATTCTACTACACATGGAGGATCAGAGAAGACGACGAGAGAATGTTACAATTTTGACAGCGGAAGGATTTTATGTGTTTTTGTTTTGATTGTGTTTTTGATGGTGTTTTCGACAAATTCTAAGTATGCTGTGTAGCCTATTACATAATAAATATTTAATTTAGAAAACTTGAAAACAGTTGTAAACCTGAAGGTCCAAGTTGCTGAAGTAAATTTGTCTTTGTCTCCACAACCCATATCTAATGACTTGATATATGGAAAGCATGCAAAGTAGTGGAAACTATCCAGGCGATACTCCGAAACACAACTCTGGGGGGTCAAGACGAGGTCAGAGGAAAACGTGTCTGGCATCCATTTCCTCCAGTGTCACAAACTGTGCTCTTGTCCTCATGACAAGTCAGGCTGAGGAAATGTGCTACCCATAGTGGGCAGTTAGATGTTATCTGGTTAAAAGCAATGGATATGGCTGAGATACCCGACTGCTCACGTATGTCTGAAACCTCAGGGCCTGTTCTTACCATCCTGTGACCAGGACATTGGTAGCAGTTTCACCTCAGTACGATCTAGTATTTATTTATGTTAATGTACTGGCACACTGTGTATGTTCATTGGATGGTAGTTGCATTGCGTCACATCAAAATCAATGTAGTATGCTAAAAACTAAACAGACTGAGGTGAAACCACTGATTGAAGAGGTTCACGAGGGGCCAGGGTGCATGAATTGCTATGGGACCCTCCTACCCCAGCACGCACCCTTACCCCAACCTGTCTATGTCACAAAATAGACTGAATGCAACTCAATTCTAATAATATAAATGAAATGAATAAATGAATTACACTTTCCAGTAAATGTAAAATTGAAAGTTGTAAGGATAATTTTAACATAAGCACCAGCAAAAATAATCTTAAAACCCCTTTACATGTACAAACACAAGAGATCTACTTGCTATACACACCTTTACCATGATAAAAATGGCCACCATCTATTAATTAATTTATTGTAAGAGAGCATCAAAAATATGTCTGAATACACCCGTATAGTATGGATGGACGAGGGAGAAAAGTAACATCAGCTAACGTTAGCTAGCATTAAGCTAGCCAAGACACAACTAGCTAGACAGCAAATTGTCTGGCAGTAGCACTAATATTAACTTCACTGTAATTTATTGCTAGTTTATTAAAACAGTGTCTGTATACTATCATACATAATTATTATGGGCCAGGCAAACTGGTTAGTAACTTTCTACCTCATGTCAGGCTGAGGGCTGGCAGTCAGCACAGCAGGAGGTGATGCTAGCTCCCACACAGCTAGGGTTGTTAGCATCAACTTCAAAATGTCCGTCTGTCTCGCTGCTCCTCCCCGGCGACAGGTGTGCTGACAAAGACTTCTGCATGCATTTCTCCAACTTGGGTAGTTATGTAAACTCCCTCTCTTCCTCGCGTTTTCTTTTATTTATTTATTTGTTGGCGTTTTTGTACACTACTTTTGTGATAAGGCATCTTAGCTAACGTTATTTTCTCAAAACTAAGCTAAGAGACGTTTTTTTCACGAGTGTAGCGAACACTCACCTACCACATCTGCCTGATTTCCCATCATTCTCGCTGCTACATCATGGTGAAAAGAAATGATCACCAGAGAAGAAAAGAAGACAATTCAAGAAAAGAAGAAAAACTAAATCTGAAAAGAAGAATCTCCAGGCCTGCTGAAATGTTAAGTTAAATTCAGTGCATTTCAATAAAATTAAATAAATTACAATAAATTACATTTATTCAATGTAATTCTGCAGTAAAGTTGGATGATAAAAACTGTATGTTGATGCAATGACAAAAATGAAATTGGCTAATAACATGCCCATGATACATAGCTTAAGATTGGTATAGACAATTTCCTTTCCAAAAATGCATCGTGAACACCATGAACTACACTTGTCAGTAATTCACATCTGAATGCCAGGGGGTCTGTTTTGTATTTAGAGGGCCTGCGATGCCTCATCTACTCTTGTGTTCATCGTCAAGTTACAGTAATTATCAGTCTATCTACAGCATAACGGATACAAGAGGCATGTCACTGAAGCATTCAACACGTCAAAATGCAACACTTTTGATAGAGTGGACTTCAGTTAGCTTGACTGATATGTTTTTAGAACCAGGCCAAGAACCCATCTGCTACATTAAAAAAAGTGGGTGGCCCAAATAATTTTAATGACATATAAAGTACTTGTCCCCTTAGAAGGGTTTGTTTCTTCAATCAGCAAAGCACTTACATATTTGTTTTAGAGAGGGAATCAGTCACTCCAACTTGAACCAAACATTAGTGGGGGGAAATCTTAAATATTGGGTACATTAAAGCACTTTCAACATGTTATTTTTTCAGAGGCTAGACTAAAGCTAATTCCGCCTTGGCCCACTTTTAATCACATGCCCTTATGCAATTTGATTACCACGTCATACACCCCTTAATGTCTCCAGCATGTCTCTGGCACGGGCCTGGGCTCAATTAAAAGCAAGCCCAAACCTTGTCCCCACTTCACAGCCTTGCCTTTCTGGAAACTGGAGAACGTGCCATCTCCTCAGCTCTCAGCTCAGCAGTTGTTTACTAAGTCTAACACATCATGGAGTCATTTAGGCCGGGTGTGTGTTTTTATGAAGCGGCATTGACTTCGGCATCATAGCGTCCCCTGGTGTATTTCTCCTTCTGTAACAGCAAGGTGGTGCGGTGAAATTGACACTTTCAGTTAGGGCAGCAATAGGGCAACTGATCTGATAGCAATAGTTGGCCTCAGCATTGCTGTTTTAACCACATAGGAACATCATTGAAATAAAGTTTTGGCATCCTTACTGTCACTCTAGTTCTGTTTACTGGTACTGGGAGGTCAAACAAGAAAAATCTCCCAGTGGTATGATCATTTGTTTAGTAAAAAATCACTCCAAACCATTGGTACATACTGATTGAAAGCACTAAATTCTACGCCAACATTTGATGAGCCTCATCACAAGTTAAGTTTTGTTTTGAAGGCAAAAGCTCCATTTTCCAGCCTCTTTTTGTACTGCAGCTATCACTAATGTGGACCGCATTACATTCATGGCACATACCTGAAAAGAAATTATTTGACAATATTCACTAAACTAAGGAACTAAGGAAAAGAGTGCATTCTTCACAACCAAACACACAGCCAACCTTAATAAAGGCAAAGCTATAAAGCCCAACATGGGACAGCAGGGGTGAGTTGATTAATGGCTGGAGGAGGGCAATATTCTTCAACCCACTCTCCAAGTGGGAACTTCCATGCACCTTTCCTAATGGTTTACAAAAGCTGCTAGAGGGGCCAGGCAGGTACAGTACAGGGAGCATCCTCTGTTCCCAAGCAGATTATTTACACAACGCCCTTATCAGCCATCCAAACTCAGGCTATTAGTCATCACTGAGCAGACGACAAGCCCAGAAACCCAGCATTTACTATTACATGGTGATGAATGGAGAGGCATTTCACTGGTCATACATCAAGCAGGCATCCCCTAAACACGATCCCCCACCCATCGCTCTCGGGAGGATAGAGTTAATATCCCATCAGCATCCATCCAGGCATCATACTCAAACTTATGGTTACATTAAACTGGGAAACAACAAGGAAACTTAAACCTTGACATAAGCAGTTATGTTTTATCTTAATCAGATAATAAATGACTGCAACTTAAAAATTGAAAAAGTACACTACATACCATTACCTGTTTTATAATTACATAAAATATATACATTTAAGGGTTCACCCTGTGTATAATTTTGGAAAAGAAAACTCACTCCCTTCAGGTGCTTCACTTACAATATAGGGGATGTAAATTACAGAGGTTCCGGTTCGCAAAAGTGGCCTCATTTGTCAACCAAGGACTGAAGTTACCTACTATCCTTTATAAGATGCCATAATATGTTTTAATTTGGTGCTATCAATCATGGGATGGAGTAGGTGTCACTTTTTTCAAATGGTGGATATCTCATTTTGGAGTAAAACACTTCCAACGCGAAAACTCAAATTTAATTACATGGCGCAGTTAAAGTGATGTCATCCTTGCAAGTTTTGGAGCACACCCCTCTATAGGGGTCTATCACAGAATTTGGCTGCACTGGGAAGTCAACACCACTTTCTTACTTTCATTTTGAAAATCTCTTCTAAACATCATACTTCTAACACATTTATAAACAAGCAACATTAGACACAGGTAATATTATTTCAGTTTGTGCACTAGATCAACTTTCAAGAAGCAAAGAGAGCAGTCAGTGATGTAGTGTTGAATAAAAAGCGGTAAAATGTTGGCTTTTGCTATCACTCTCTCAACTTAGCACCCAGCATGGAAGTCTTGCTCCCTCAATCAATGGGCATGAACTCAGTATGCAGTGACTCTGCCTGGGTGTGCTAATTTCTCTCTCCCCCTACTGAAACAAAATGAACAGTGTGTCTGTGGGTAATTCTACTGGAGCGAATCCCTGGCAACGAGCCGGCAACTCTCTCAGCACACACAGCGGGAGTGTTTGGACTGTTCTGTTATCCCCCTGTCGCGCGCTCTCTCTCTCTCTCTCTCTCTCTCTCTCTCTCTCTCTCTCTCTCATGCAAAAACACACATGCCACCATTCTCTCTCACCCACACATACACAGCCATGCCACCAATCTTTCTCGCTTTCTTACCACTCTCTCTCTCTATCTCTCTCTCTCTCTTTCACACACACACACACACACACATACATACATAACCATGCCAACAACTCTCTCTCGCTCATACACACACATACATACTGTACAGATGCACACACATCATACAACAACACACACACAACACCCACCGCCACCTACATGCAAAGGAAAAAGCAGGAAAACAGAGGACTCTGGTGTGATGGAGAGGTAATAGTGTTAGGTTTGGCAGTGGTGGCACAATGCAAGGGTGTGTGTGTGCGTGCATGTCTGTGTGTGTGTGTGTGTGTGTGTGCCTGTGTGTATGTGTGTATGTGTGGGTATCAGAGAGCTAGGCAGGGCCGTCGCTGTAGTTTAGTCTGTGGCTCCCACGACAGCCTGGGGTGCCACATCCATCTATGTCTTTTTGCCAAATTTGATTTTAAATATTTATCACACCATACATCTTGGCTGAAACAAATTGCTGGCAAAGTGCTATTGTCTGTGAAACCTGTAGTAAGAAGGATGGAGGCTTTAGAGGGAACATCAATGTTTCATTTGGTAAAATATATGACTAGGAGGTGTATGTGCAACTACAGCATTTTTTAAAACAGGATGATGATACAGAAGTGAAACTTTCCGAACTTTCAGATGCCAAGTTCTGCCCATGTTACCTATGGAGTAAAGGTGGATAAAGGCAAGGCTTTACGACAGCACAAGTAGTTTGATATCATATGCTCCTAAATATAGATTCATGCTATCTGGGAGCTGTCAGCATGTCTCTACACCAATGTCAGCAAGACAAATTCCTGTACATTATTGTACTGAGTGATTAAAGTCTCATTCTAACCCAAAGAAGTGAAAAAGGAGCATATGTGCAACTTGCGATTCAAGGTAGGGAAGGACATTTTCATTTCTTGCACTGATATTGTCCTGTGCTTCTACATTTTCAGTTTAGGACAGCACGAGCTCCTTGGTAAAATGTTGCCATAGAGACGTCCAAGACCAATATTCTTATACAATTTAAAACTAAGAATTATAATAACACACGAAGAGTCCTACAAAGGTGGACATCTGCAGCAGTACACCATAAATAGGCAATTTTTTGTGAAAGTATCATTCTTAGTGCATGGAAAAAAGATTTCCATGTGCAGTAAAATTGTAAACAAAACTAGGAATGGCTTCTCAAAACAAAACAACCCGTTAATTAACAATAAAATAAATCTATTGTATCGTATAGATAGATATCACCTGGCTATTGTGTCCAAAATATTATGCATTGTAGGTCATTTGTCAGACTTTTGTTTATGGGAAAATATTTATGGGCATCGACACATTCATGGGTAGAGCTACCATTCTTCGTGCAATAGACTCAGCAAGCCAGCAGCGCTCCAGCTCTCCTGCTGTGCCCGCCTCGCATTTCTTTAACCTTTATTCATCCAAGGAAAGTTTGCCGCATACTCTTCTTCAACAACACTCTTCACATTCATACAGTTACATATATTTAGACCTGAGACCATACTCAACAGCAGTTGTTGAGGGAGAGGAAAGTAATACTCCATCGCTTTCGCATTCCTCTGTGCAGAGAAACCAATATACTGGGCCGACTGCTGCTAACTGCTAACATTGGACCAAATTCAGAGTAATGGCAGCTTTCTCAGCTGACAGAAGATGATCTACAGCTTACCTGGGGACAGACTCTCAGTAACAGTGAAGCCAACTCCAACACAGCCTTCCTCTGCTGGGTGACGTCAGAACAACACCCCGGCCAAGTGACTGTCAGATATTTGCTCCACTTTTGTTTCATTGCTGTGCTTAAGGGAAGCCACTGCCATAAATTTGATTTACTCCGTTGGTTTCAGCTGTTTGAGCAACACACAGTTCTGTTCATATGAAACCAAACTGTAATACCAGAACTACATTCTATTCCTATCAAATAGCAGTGCATAAAAGATATAGTACATCCAGATAGACAACTACTAGACAAGGAACTAATGAATAAAAAATCACTGCACTTATTTTAAGAATAATAATCCACATGCTCTGTACCCTTGACACAAGTAAAACTCATTCATCCAACATAATGCCTCCCCAATGGAAGAAACTGATTGCTCACTTGAGGACTATTGTCTGTTTTGAATAATGAGTTATGTAAATCAGTACTTGCTTGACAGTGCCTCAGTATGATTCATATTGTGAAGAACATCATACAGTATATGCTTGAACGACATCTGTCTTTGTTTATCCTCATTTGATTGATAACTCTATTTGATCTATTGCCCAACTCTCAAGAATATAGGCAATATAATTTTGAATTTGTCTCATAGCCGATTCAGTATTTTATTTTTCAGGGGTAAAATTTTATCTGCATGGGGCTACACAATGAATATTCAGTTTAGTATTCTCAACATAGGCATTGAATACTTTCCCCTGGCTTTGTGCTTTACCCTGTGACGACCACAGGATGGTGCTCTTGTCTTGTACAAGATCAAACATTTTCATTCACAAAAAGGAAGGAGAGAAAACAGGTTCAACTGGCAGTGGACAACATCTGAAAGTTTACATTGAGGGTTATATACAGTAGACAACAATACCAATAACCATGATCTTATACCTGCCAAGTTGATGTGTTTGTATCATGCAACATAACTTTTTTTGCCTTTATCCACAGGAGGATATATATACAGAGTGTGCATACTCTTTTTAAGCAACACCCTGCTTCACATACATACTTTACTTTCACATCTGTGAGATGCCCAGAAAAAACACAATCTTCCACTACTGGCCACTGATTGTTTCCAGTGAAGCACCTGAGAATTTGGTGCCTCGCTCAGAGGGAACCTCAGTGTAGTTACTGAGGGATGGGATAGTGTTATTCATGCACTTTTTGCACCCAGATTTCCCCAACCAGCCTGGAGAGTCAAACCGGCTTCATGGTGCATGTACTAATACTAACTGATGCAACATGCCTGTTGGTGCGCCCTGGTAACAGGAATATCCCTTACATATTGCACTAGATGGCACTAGTGTAGCACCACAGCTAGACTGGGGCCGGGCCAAAGTGCTGTTGCCATTGTTTAAGTCAACACCATTCCACTTACCAAAGGACTGGGTAGAAAATGCAGCAATGATTAATAACTAATTCCTTTTCAGCACACATCTGATTACCCAACATTGCAAACGAAGCACACAAATGATGCCATGGTACCAAACAGCGCATGAAAACAAAATGCATCAGGAGCTACAAGGCCACAGCCTTTTGGAAACGCATCCCACAAAGCTTCTCATAAATATGCATTATATCTGCAACTCAATTAGGCAGGTTGAAATCTGGGCTTTGGGGTTGAAGCCTGTGAACTTGCACAGATTTTCCCTAACCACACCTCCGTATAGCTCAACAGCTTTTGCTATTGCTGATAATCATCCCTGCTGACCTGATGCACTTGGTATAAACTTCATACGGAGGTTGTAATCTAATATACACTTTTGATCCGGTGCACCGCAGGACTAAGGTTGCTTATCTACACCTGCCTCATGTCACAAAAGTGGATCAAGGCCTGCAGAATAGCTTCATTACAGTCAGCCGTGTGGAGCTGGCATATGCAAATATCCCAGAAATCCAAATGGAAAACTGGAGCTTCATTAAATTTGGCAATAAAATATTTGCAATACCTCATTGGCTTCTAATGGCCATAATGAGGAGTATGACTGAATCCAATCGGCGTGCGTTAGATTTAATTTGTTTGGCATTTCACAGATGGGAATGCATTCAGAACTGTGAATAGACTTGAGAAGTCATTACAAAACCAGGACATAGACGCAAGCTTGCCTTGTGGTGAGTTCAGTGTCACCGCAGAGCCACAAAGGCCTCAGCTCTTTCCAATGGGGATGATTCCCAGAATGCTTTTATGGAATATGCAGAGCCCTGAACCTCAGCCACATACTGGAAATGCCAATGGTTGATTTCACCATATTGCGTTTCAACATATTAGGTTACCGGAACTTAATTAACGCAATTCCATTCCCTATAACTATCTGCAGCTGGCCTTTGTCCAAGTCCAGATAAGATTGGCCGGCAGACTAAGCATGCCAACAAAAAGATAGCAGAGGAATAAACAATGGAGCTGCTTGTCAACCAAGAAAAAAGGTAAACGCAGATAGAAAATGCCAATGCAGTCCTGTTTTCAGACTAAAGAATTTGCATTATATGATTGGAACAGCACATTGCAAATTAGAGCAGAGCAAATCAAATAAAGATACAGCATGAGTCTTGGTCGAACAAACAGCTGATAAGCAATGGCAAGAGGGAATGGGGAGTGATAGGTCTCACTACAGCAGCATGCAAGTGTACCATCATTTAGAGGGAGCAAATAGCTTCTTCACAAAATGATGCCTCGCTCCCTGAGTCAGATTGTAAACAGACACTTGTATCTTTTTTTAATTCAATAAACAGCAAAACGACACGCATGGGTAAAAAGAATTTCCTCATTCGAGGGTCGTTTGTTTAGCTTTTTATAGCACAAGTCAAATATGCCCCTCCATATGTCTGCCAACAAGCAACCAAATGTTGTGTGTACAGTAACAGCTCACTAGACACAGGATTAAATGCGGTATGTGCAGGACTGCAGTAAACAGGAAAGTATATGGCGCATCATGAATTATAAAACAGGAGATGGGAACCAAATTCCAATGAGTAGATAATTGGGGGTCAAAACACAGTGAATTGATTGGTTTCAAGACATTTCATCTATCTATCTATCTATCTATCTATCTATCTATCTATCTATCTATCTATCTATCTATTTATTTATTAGTACATCAATCCATCTATCTTTTAATTTGCCACAGGTTCAGGCAATGTGTTATGCTGTAGATAACAGCAAGCAGAATAATTAAGAGTCATTGCTTGTGTATTACGGTATGCTTGCAAATAACAGGAAAGCAAATAATGAAGACTATAGGTTAGGCACAATGCACAGCACAGAGCAAATGATTATATCCTATCAAGAGAATGTGACTCAATTTGATCACATCCTCCCCTGTTCAGAGTACCACTGCAATCTATTCTATATACACAAACTAGCTAATCAATTACAACCCCCAGCTAATGTAAAGATGCTTTTCATAGACAGCCCCCTCAATGCGCCTTGCTAAGATAAATTGGCTGTGACCCAAGCATGACCCTGGCTGATGTTCATGAGACCATTAAATTTCCTGCAAAGGAGGTGCTGTGGGGTTGTGTGTGTGTGTGTGTGTGTGTGTGTGTGTGTGTGTGTAAGGGAGAGAGAGAGAGAGAGAGAGAGAGAGAGAGAGAGAGATACAGTGAGAGAAGGGGGGCAGAGAAACAAAAAAAGAGAAAGAGACACAAAGAGGGAGAGAGACAGACACAGAGAGAGATGCATGTGTATATATATTTGAATTTGAAATTAGTTTTGTCAGTCTTCCAGGCTGCTGGTTGCTGTCTTGGTCTAAATCATAGCAGTGTATGGGCTGTAGCGAGGAGGTAATTTATATATGTATCCAAAGCACTAGCCAGGTGCTTGATACAAAAGGCGAGGCAAATGAACTCAAACAAAGATGCCCACGCACTTGATTGATGCTCCCTCTCTGGTTTATTCAGCAATGTTTCAACTGCTATGCCTGACAAAGACCAGCTGAGGTCAGAGAGCCTGTTTTGTCACAGAACATTATCAGGAACCGTCATTATGCTTATTTCCTGTTTGGTAAGTGATGTTCAGTGTATCGGTGAAGTTTTCTCGTCTGCCCGCCTGCCAAACGATTTAAGGACTACAAGAGATTATGCGGCTATATAGTGTCATCCTGATGGCAGTTGGCATACTGTATTTTGATTTGAATTGAGACAAAAACAGCATTCCAATATTGTTCGACAAGAATCTCAAGCAACTAGTCGACAAGTTGTAGATGTGTGTACCTCCCAGTTAGAGTGATTGATTGACTTTATCTGTCAAATACATCATGCTTCACCAGAGACCATATCACACACATTAAGCTTTAAAAATGATAAAAGGATAATACAAGAAAGCTATCAAGCATGTATCCATTGTGGCCGTGTGACTCAATACAGATCTCAATAAATAGTCTGTGAGACAATACCATGAGAGACACACCTAAAACTGATTAGCTATTCATATACAATATAAAGCTACATGCACTCATGGTACTGAGGGCACTTTGGATAAAAGCATCCACCAAATGTTATAATGTATGTAATGATACAATACTTTTGATCCAAATTCAGTCATTTTAACGTTTTTATTTGTTTGCTTGTAATTTGTAGTTCTAGCTTTAATTTAAAAGAATTAGAAATTAAATTCATGACAACAAAACATTTTCTCTTATAGCATCCTGGTGGCTACAATAGAGCTGACTTTACTGTATTTTAGACTTAAAACAAAGCCAAAGGAAAGAAGAGTCAGCTATTTCTCAGGTTCAAATGGATGTCAAAGATGACATTGGAGGACACAAGGAGTTTGTAGTTGGACATGGAAGGTTGGAAAAGGAAAAGCTGAGCGGTGGCAGGTGTAACTGCAGTGTGTGTTCAGGCAAATACTCAGCCTGAGTATAGAAGCCAACAGAGAGAAATTTACAACCAAGTGCAGAGTTAAATAAAGTCAATTCTAGTCTAAGGAAAGTCTTGCTGAACCACAACCCCTGTGATTTCTGTTTTACATATCCCAACAGCCTTAATAATTTATTTCCGCTCTGAGACAAACAGATACGTGGCTCATGCATCTGCCGGCCTGTGTGATCTGTATTCAGGCAGACAGCAAAATAAGAGATGAACAGTAATGTGAGGTCACCATGTAAGGTCACCAGCTAAAACTGCATGGACGTGGAGTTGTCTTGTATTAAAAATCAGTCAAAAAACTCTTTTTTATCTTGCTGTAATGGGTTTTGCTCTCATGCGAGTAGCCATGGATTGGTCTTTCAGTTTTCCTCAGTTTCTCTTTTTTAAAGCCCACAGGGTTTTTCCCTGTAACCCACCACACTGCAAACAATTGTCCCAATTTGCCAATTCAAATCAGGGAATCATTTCACCCTCATAAATCCATTCACTTTACATAATGTCAGCAAATGAGACGTCTCTAGTATATTGCAAATAAAAGTTGGCCACAGTTGAACTTAGCATACAGCGCCCATCAACAGCAAATGACACTCTAACATTGTAGTACATTCTGCCAATCAGTGTAACACCATTGGCACTGCAGATATCAACTGTAAAATCGTTAGCTTACATTAGCCAGCAGACATTGAGTGGATGATGTCACTGGGGTGGTATGAACCTTTATACATGTTGCTAGCAAAATGAAGACAATTATTTTCATCGCATTGCTCCTAATGGTGTGCAGTCTGCCGTGCGCTGTGTGTCCCTGATGCCTCTAATGGTTTGGATTACCACGATGTCCATGGATTCCAGGGTCAGCTAATATGAAGCTCCGGCACCTCTGGGCCATGACCCCGGTGTACTGTACTCATCCCACGGTGCTAAACACTTCCACGCTGCTTCGCTCGCTCCTGCAGAGGCATGCGGACACAGCCAGGCCCCACCGCAGCAGTTTGTCATGTTAACATAATCCAGAGTGATGTCTGGTTAATTTGTTTCCCTATTCTAATAACCTTGCATATAAATAGTCACCGCTGGCATGTGTTTCATGCATTTTCACCTCTTGAGCCTCAGAGGAAATTAGCATTCAAATTTGTAATCATGTCCCTTTTAAGTTGCATCACATGCAGAGACTGAAAAGAGGAGACAATTAACCTGCACAGCAAAGTGGACAAGAGGATCTGACAAAAATAGCTCAGGAAAACCAAGTCAAGTTACATATTTCGTACGCTGTTGCAATCGGGTTGGGTGTGGGCAAAGACTTCATGATACAATCCAATCTCAGCACCATGGGTCATGATATAATACAACTGCAATGCATTGCTATATATTGTAATATTGCATGTATATACATTACACTTGAGAATTAGTAGAAACTATGCAGCATACATACATACATACATACATACATCTAGATACTATATATACATCTGTGTAATGATATGATTACGTGTATAATGGGTATGTTTAGGGAACAAATTAAACCCAAAATATATTGGTAATATTTCCAGTCCTTCTTCATTAGGCAAGAGGATATAACACTGTTGTGTGCCATGGGGCATTGAACTTGCAATAAAATGTAAAACAGAATACAAATACATAATAGAAATCCACATTTCATGAGATAACATGAGATATGCGACACATCAGGTAGTCTGGAGCTGCTCCACAGACAATGAATGGAAGACTGATTTTGTGGACATACAGAGAGTTTAAGGTTTAATGCATAAATTAACTTTATTCTATAGTAGTTCTCTTAATTCTGAACCAGAAAATGTAACTAGGTAAAAGTCAAGCATGACCTCTGCTGTGGTTAAAAAAACATTTAACTATCACCATTAGGATTTGTAGAATCAAAAAAATAAAACTGTGACATACTGAAGTATCGATTTTTATTTTAATGTATTTCATTTTATTTCTTTTACCTATAGCTCCACTTGGAATACAGGTCAGGTTGGTGTCAGGAATGTCATGTTGTACACAGTAAAGCATCATGAAGAGTGGCTTAGAGGGACAGAAAGTCAGGGTTATTATTAATAAGTGGAAGAAAAAGAACATTATGCTGGCCAGCTGGCTCATGAGCCAGCAAATTGAGCTTGCAAGTACTAAAGCACCACAGAGATAGGTCATTAAGATATCCAGAATGGAGCTAAGGAGCATACACTCATAACAAAAAGAACTGGAAACGGTTTCTTTTGGTTTGCAGAACAGCAGCCCTGTTGGTGCTATCAGGAACCCTTTAGAAATGTTTCTACGCAGAACCATTATGGTGTCTTGAGAATGTATTAAACTACACAGGCTTCAAACCAAGGTCTTCAATGGCTAACATCCTCCAAAGGCAGAGGCTGAAACCGCTTCACCTCCAAACTGTGGGATTTATTTTGGTCTGTTGCAGTTAAGAACTATCAAACCACCAGGTGCAATATGGAACCACTACTGGCTCTGCAAATATCAGCAAAAGACCATTGAGGGTTCAAGGAGTCCTTAAAATGGTGAAATTTGTACAGCTAAATTAGTTGCCAGTAAAAGCCGGAGCTTGTCAACTACTACTTAACATGGTACACAAGATCAGAAATGGCAGATCCCCCAAATGCCATGCAAATTATTTTGTGAGGGTGAGTGACGTACACAGACACAGCAGAAGAGAAAGCATTGGTAGCTTTAGCCTTTTTAGATACTCATCCATGATAGGTAAGGTTTCATTCTTCTATACTGGAGGGATGGAATGGAATAAATTGCCACTTACCCTTAAAGATATCTAAAATCCAGCGATTATTAAGGGTAGAATTGAAAAGAGATTACTGGAAAGCTTCACCTTGTAAGGGACTGGCTTATGTTGCCCATCTGTTCCCTGCTCAAGGATGACTCGTTAATTGTTTGTAAATGAAGCCTAAGGAAGAATATACTGTATGAGTATAAATAACGATTTGACTCGTATGCTGTCTTGCATTTGACACCTGTCATAACGCCTGTTATCCTTGAATTTTTTTTTTCTTCACATGCATACATGCTATGTGTTTTTAAATTGGACATAGAAGGAAAGAAAGAAAGAAAGAAAGAAAGAAAGAAAGAAAGAAAGAAAGAAAACCATCATTTATCCCACAAAAACCCTCTGGAGAGCATTTTTTTAGGGTGTCAGCACTTGCCTTCTCTCTTTCCCCTCCTCCCTGGAGAAAGCATCAGTGATCTGGTGCACTGACCCAGTGACCAAAGGGTCACTGACCTAAACGCTGACCTCTGGTTTCCTGAGCCAAATAATTGTGTCAGTGTCGCATTTATTCATTTTTTTTTTTCCTTTTTACCCATCTCAAGCTCTTGGTTATCCATTCTGAGGAAAATATGGATGTAAACATGGAGGCTGGATGTTTAAACAGGAATAACAGGTAACTGGGTGGCTTTGGGGGGTAAATAGTCAAATGTTCAGTATTTGTATAATTTGGATTCTCAAAAGAATTAAAACAATAAACAAATTTAAAACTCACCGTATAGTGTAAACTATGCGGGAGTGTGCACGTGCATACTGTGTGTGTGTGTGTGTATGTATGTGTGTGTGTGTGTGTGTGTGTGTGTGTGTGTATATGAGCCTGCACATGTTTTTCTGACACTTACCTTTGATAAACCAGAATGTTATTTCTTCTGTTTCTGACCAGAGAGACCTAACAAAACAAATCCAACACAAACCATGCATGAATACAAAACATATCGTTGAGATTCGCCAGTGTTACTTTTTTAGCACAGTAAAACTCAGAAAAGTATGGAGCCATTAAGGTTGCAACAGAGATTAGAATGTGAAAAAGCAATTTCCGAAAGCAAGATCTAACTAATCAACAGCTCTCGTTTCCAGCCCATCTGATATACAAATTGTGCCTAATGAACCTCGCAAAATCAATTACCTAGGTAATACTTTGCATGCAAGGGAAACCAAACACTGAATACATGATGCATACGTAAACAGACATTACTCACTGCAGATTATTTTGCTCCATTTACATTACATTAGCACTAGAAACAGCGAACTGGCTGGTGCCCATTCCTCAATCATGTCCATTACATTAAGATGCAACTAGGCCAGATACATAAAGTATACCTACCTAATGACAAGTTACATACACTATAACACACACTGTAACAAACATTGTCACATGATTAATCTCACAACATGGACTGAATGTAGTGGTAATACCAACATTTCCAGTTTAAAAAAATGCATCTTGGAAAAGCTAGGACACAGCAGCACAAAATAATACACTATAAAAATATTTAGGTGACTCCTGAATGACAGATGGTGTTATTCCATTCTGCTGATATAGTACTTTTTTGTATACGTGTTTAGCATCGGGCATAAATACTAAACACTCTGGTCCAGCTTCTTGCAGTCTGTAATGTATTTGTGCTTTCTCTTATTTTTATCTATTTTGTGTAAAGCTCTTTGTGACAAACCTGTTTATTAAAGTGCCCTATAAATACCTTGACTTGACAGATAGTGTTTTGCTGACATGTTTTTTTTTTTGCATACGTGCTTAGCATTAACACTTTGGCATAATATACTGTAGGCTATCGTACATGGTGCAGGTAGCATTCTTAATGTATTGTTTGACCATAAGGGAGCTTATGTTTGGGGACACTGTCAAAATCTAAAGTGAAGACTCTTATTTTCGGTATCTTGGGACTCTAATTAAGCATAGACTTAGACATTATCAGGCTCCTTGTTAAGTCAAACTATAGGAAGCTATTTCCAGAATAAACAGACTTTTATAAATGTTCTGGGGCATAAGCCTAATAATGGAAAGAAGCTCAGTGCATACACTGGAAGTCATTCGTCTTTGGCAGTCATTCAATTCTCGCTCCATTCCATTTACAGTAAAATGGTATGTGACCAACAATACGTCATGCCTGTTAAAAAGTTGTTGAACTGTACATCAAACTTAAAAAGCAGATCCACGGCTATTACGCAAAGTAACATAGTGGAGAATTTTTTAGTTTCTGAGCAGTGGAGCACAAATCTAAATCTGGTGTCATGAATTATTAAAGCCCACTTTATGGAGCTTTCTTCAGAGGAGAATATCCAGCATAGTACAGTACAAGCTTAAGATCAAACAGAGCAGAGAAAAAGAGCCAAATTTAATGCCAAAAGTACTTCCACCAAAGAGTTCAGTGATGCTCTGCACTCAAACATAACTTCAGTCAGATGAAATGTGAGAAACAGCTCTAAGGTATCAAGTGAAAATGAAGAGAGAGAGAGAGAGAGAGAGAGAGAGAGAGAGAGAGAGAGAGAGAGAGGCTAGTCTCTGGAGATGGTCACTGTTGGTCACTTCCATGGCAACCCTCATTTGAATGCATACTGGGGAAAATGAGAAAAACTTGGCACACCTTACTAGATGACAAGATGATGACAAGAGACTGGATTTGCCGCTGCTGAATATCACTAGACAATAAATAACTATGGTTTGGAGGCTAGTGTCAATTGTGGATGAATCACCCCTCGCTGTGTCATCAAGTCTGCATGCAGTTGCGAAATTGCTTTTTGAGTCTGGGCCGCATTTACAAAGCATTTTATCTTATCTGTAAAAAGCAATTCCTAATGGCATTTTAGTTGACTTTCATACAAAGTTCCTCAGACCAGCATTTAGGGCACTTTCACCCATCCCAATTTAATTTGGACCCTGGTGTGTTTGGGTCGCTCACTTGTTTCATAGCACATGTAGTATAACAGTAACGTCAAAAGGTGTCTTTAGTTTCTCACAGCAATGTGTCAGCTGTGTATATTGAATGGGATATACACATTAAAATGGGATTCTGGCTGTTTTTTTTATTTTAGGCTTATCTACTGTTCCTCATGATACAAGTGTGCCCTAAATACCTAAAATGAAGGTGTAAATAGGTATTTGAGTATGATTATATGTGCAATCCTGGTTTTGACACTGTGATCCCCACACGCTATGCAGCCTAAAACTTGTTCACCAGACAGATCAACAATATCCCCTCTGTAAGAAGCTAATTTAATGGGAACCTCTAAATTACAGCTATGACATATTGTTTATATCATCAATAGTTTGGTCTGTTTTTATGAATATTCACTACTGTCTGTGTCTCCTATTGCCAGAGAAACTGAGTCACACTGATGTGCAAGATGGAAAAGATGACTGTATCCAAGATGATGTTCTGGGGTAAATAAGGTCAGTTTCTGGTTTATCACTCACAGTGCTACTAGAATATAAAGCTCATTTACATGTAAAAGACAAACATTGTGACTCATTCTCCAATTTATTGTCACTTGAGATGCGTCGGGGTGCACATTGGTGTATCAATTACCAGTTCTAAAGTAATAATCTGCAAAATTTCATAGAAATATATGTCTGTTATTCTGCTCTCTATCACCAACTGATATAGCACAATAGTGATTATAGGCATTAGATTTCCAAACACCTGGTGGCGGGTGGTAGCCTGGTAAGACCATCCTGATCACATGACCTCACATTCTGTTTCGCTCCACGGATCAGTCTGGACTTCTAGCCGCCCACGTCGATTTCCTGAAATTACAGTGTAACCGGGCCAATCAGGGACTGCGTCTAGTTGATGACATGAAATACAGGCCGCCGCTGGCAAAACAGTAATGCCATCTCCCGAAGCAACGAGCGGTAACGTTAACGTTAGTAGAGTAAACACAGCCATAAGTGCAGTTATTGCAGAAATAGACTCAATAACAACAATTAAACAAGAACAAGAGTATGCACTAGCGGAGTTTCTCAACAGAAAAGACGTTTTCGCCGTTCTTCCGAGTGGATTTGAATTTGGATTCGCTGATTGGCTGAAGGAGTTTGTCTGTCAAGGCAAGTACTCCCGCCCACTGAAATCGATGTGGGCGGCTAGAAGTCCAGGCTGATCCGTGGAGCGAAACAGAATGTGAGGTCACGTGATCAGGATGGTCTTACCAGGCTAGGCGGGTGGGTCTTTCCTGGGAAAAATCCACACAGAACAGTGATGTGTTTCAACAGCAGGTTTGTTTGGAATAAATAGAAGAAGAAGTGGGTAGTTAGTATGAGCAGTGATAGCAACCATGGCTGAACAGACAGTGAAAAGAGCGCCACCTACAGAAACTCAAACTGCATCAACAGAAAATCCAAGGAAAAAGACTGGACATACTGTCTGATTGACAGATGATCTCTGGGAAGAGCAGTGCAGAAACACCACAGCAATGAGCGCTGAGCAAAGGTGTCGCCAAATTAAAGAAACTGAGGATCTTGCTGATTGCTACTTTAACAGAGTAGATTATGCCAACAAATACATATTGGACCGTTCTGTCCATCAGAGTAACCATAACTTAAATTGAGTTGTTGTGGTATCCACTTTATCTAAAAATCAAGCATTCCAAATAATCCAAAGTAATTTGACACATTTCACATCTTTACAAGCTAAACAAATCTCACAGAATTCGTACAAATGCTCCAGGAAAGTGCCATGATCATGTGAAAGTGCCTGTACAAGAAAGTCCCAGCTAGAAGAAACCGTCTAGTTGAAGGACAAGTATGGATTACATTGTTGCTAAGGAATTTGTGGATGAAGGTTCTAGAGAAAGGGATCAGGGTTACCTAGCAGCAACGCTTCACTAATTGACACCTTTTCAAAACAAAATGAAAATAGTCTAAATAAAAAACCTATCAAACTGAGAATAATAATTTCAAATGCCAATAAATCTGTTACATATACGCAGTGTTTCTGTGCTGCTTAATAACATGCAAAATCTGTGGGGGTGGGGGGGGTGGGGTTCTCCTGACTTTGTAGTTAATGGGGATTTCCACACTTCCCTTTTTTGGGCCTGACTGTTCCTCCCCAGCTCTCTCTTAATGTTGACAATTCACAGGCATGTAGGGCTTCAGCAATGTAAGATAAGCTCCAACTTTGATGGACAGGACTCGAGGCTCTAAAGCAAGTTCTATAGCAAATGGATTTCCTGTCAGTCTTTCCTTAACCTGATGTTTTCTTTCAGCAGATGTATTATAACATAGTTGTACTGCTTGTTGTATGTCTTCAGTACTTTCTATTTGTCTTATTCTTATCTATATTTTATTCTTTGCTGTTGCGACAACCCAGTTTCCCCACAGCGATCATTAAAGTTTAATCCAATATAATCTATATACACAAGGAATTACAGTACCATGCAAACTCTACTACTTCAAATACAAAGAGCATTTCATTACACTGTAAATTAATAATATGTGCTAGACTGTAAGCTATCTTTGGTGCTCTATGTTTTAATGCAAAAATAATGCAATAATGCAATAATGCATGTCTTTATAGAATGTAAAATTGATATGTTTATATGAACTTTGATGTTACGTAATGTAGCGTCTTTTGAAAGTAATGCTTCCTGAACACTGGTCCCTGGCATTTAAAATGGGAATCCAGTCAGGTTACAACATTCAGGCAGATCACAGTGAGACTGAATGCACTTTATGCAGCTTCATGGAATAAAATGCCTCAGTTTGACAACATATATACTATAGAACAATGTTTTGCACTGCTCTTTTCCCCTTTTTGCATCATCAAGGTGGTTTGTCATAGCATAACAGATTTAATGTTTGTCACTTTAAAGGTTTACATGTTATTATAGCAATATAATGGATTACTGAGACATATACAGTATATTATACATATGCATTCTCACAAACACATATATAAACATATATATTCTCACAATATTCCTTTTCATGTTCCATCACCGCAGTTTAAACTTGGCAAGATGTAAGTGAGTGGCAATCTCTGTGACTCCTTAACTTGTAATGAGAATCAAGACAGAAAGGTGAAGTGCTCGCCTCTCCAGACAGATAAACTCAGCTCCCTGAGTTAACAGCTTTCTCTGGGGAGAAAATGATTTTCCACTGTTTATACCGTTTAAAACCGCTATAAATTAGAAAAAGAAAGAAAAGCTGATATAATTTAGTTTCAGCAGAATCTCTCCACTAGACTGAATGTGTCTATAAAATTCTCAGAGAAAAGTAGGTTGCTAAAATGCACTTAATTTGGCATGATAGATTGAGTCCATGCTTCAGTGACTGTAATTGAATCTGTGACCTATTTCTTCAGAAGAAAATTGTCTCTTGGGTTATTTGTCACCATACATTTTAATGGAATTCAATAGACTGTCACTGAATTTATACATTTTCATCTAATTATTAGTATTGCTCCCTCCATCTGTAGGTTGTTTCATATTTAGTTCTTTATACAGTAATATCTCTGCCTTAAACAAAATAGTCATGCTTGTCATGGTGTAGATTTGTCCTTAGAATCCTCTCCATTTATTGCAGCTTCTACTCTAAAAAGCACAATGGAAATCGGCAATAATGTTTAACACAAACGCAGCAGTGAATGAAGCAACACTGCAGCTGGCTGGACTATTTATCTCGTGCGATGCCTCACTCTAAATCCCACTAGAGATCAGCTGCTAAGCCTGAAATCACAACACAAGCCAGCCATCTCCAGTTGCTCCTGGACTTTAAACAGAATGTCTCTATTAATAGGGAACACTGTTGGTTGTTCTGGTCTGTTATGAATAATATATAGTTCTGCCTAACAACCGTCACTCAAATGGCCTGACAGCACACTGGAAATATTGTAACGCACAAAGAGATTACTGAAAACAGATAAGCTAAAAGAAGACCAATATTACGCAGAGCCATCTTGGAAGTCTTCAATCCACTCGTCAATCAGATAGCGATGGAAATGGAAAAGAAATTTAAAAGCAGGTGTTCCTCGGAGCTGCAGGTGTCTAGCAATAACAGAAGAAGAAAGAAAAGATATAATTTATCTTTTGGTGCTGCCTGTGACTTCACCATCTCCCTTTTCAACACTTAGAATAACTTTTGCTTATTTCACAAATGCAACACACTTTTAAAAAAGCATAAGGCAAGCAACCAAAAACAGTGACAGTCTTTCATGAACACTTGCAGGTTCATTTTCCTGTGCTGCATGCATCACCATCAACTCATTTGTAGCGCGATCTTCCGCGAATAAAAACTGAAATAGGACATGATGGTACGACTTGATATGTAAGAGGCTGCCATCCTCCCAGACATGATGGTTGGACCTGATATGTGAAGGGCTGCTACCCTGGAAGGAAGATGCTAACCGGGGGAGACAGGTCTTGTCAAACATTTAAAAATAAAGTGGAGAGAAAAGTCCCGCTCTTTGGGTACGCCTCGGGCCAGAGAGCATCTCCTTCAGCAGCCTCTCCAGGACCAACTGGACCAGTCTAATCACAGTCATCTGCTTCGCATGTTCACTAGTCTTAACCACTGACTTAGCATTTTACACTGCTATATTTTTATATACACACATGGAAATAATTTGATGAAGCTGTTTATATGAATAGCAGAAGGAGACTTTGTTAACATTGCCACTGTCATGCAGTCTTGTATACTGCAATTACTGACTGAATGTGTCTGCTGCCCTATGGGCTACAAGCAACGTCAATCATTTCCCTCCTGTCATAAACTGCAGCCATGTTGCTCCCATTTTTTGGCTGCCATGTAACTTTCCCACAATTTATTGAGTCACACCTCCTAAAAACTCTGATGGACAGGCTCTCTTTGGATATTGTATTTGCATGTTCAAACAACCCTTCAAGTAATGCAGTATCCACATGTATTGATCCTAGTAATAACACTCCAAATATGACTTTAAGTTTACATGTTTACAAGACCCATGTTTGAACCGTAGTATTCTCATAATCACATAGGTATGAGTGTTCATTGTAAGTGTAGCCTGTATGTAAATCACAGTGCTTTAAATGGCAAAATGCAATTATTAAGGGCACCAAGCAATGTACCATGGTTGATGGTTACATTTATGTGAATTATTAAATGGCTAACTGACAAGACTCAACTGATAAAAGGCACTTTAGTAATTATGGATTGTTTCAGTGACTGAAGCAGGTCCTCAGCTCGCTCAATTAAGTCAAAATGAGAATGTTTTCTTCATTCTCTCACAGCAAACCACTGTTTATCATTAAAAGTTCAATTGGTTGGCTCTCTGTGGAAATGTTATCCATATCGCACTAATGAGTTCCTAGACGTTTTTGTTCTAATTAATGCTTCTAATTCCTGTTAATTAATTGTAGCCGAAGCTCACTCCATCTGCTGAGTTGTGAGGAAAGTAGAATTAGGTCATTGTAAAAAGCAACTTGGTGGTATAGCCATATAGGCCAAGTTGTGCCCCCTAATTTGTTAAGCAAAGTGGCTCAGCAGTCTGTTAAGAAGCAGAGGAGAGCTAATGTTTGCACTGCCATCCATTTTGCATGAAAAAATCATGTTGCAAAATGGTTTATCATATTTTATGGAGATGTAATGTTTACAGAATGTAAAACAGTCAAGAATGCCGCCGGCTGTCGAAAAATATGTTGAGAGTATTACAGTATTAAGCTCAGACATACTAATGAACATGTAACATGTCACTTCACCACAGCAGCAAAGATCAGGACCTTTTTAAAGCTAACAGTTGCTTGAAGAAGTGCTAGATGTGCTTCCCACTGTTGTGAATCTGGTTTGTGAGATGCACTAAACACTGAGGCTTGATTCAGACTGCATGAACCCATCACCCAATTTGAGCTGTTCCTACAGTATTCCGACTTGCACACAAATTTATTCAAAACCTTTGTCCTTCTCATCGGTACGGTGGAAAATTGGGCCATGGCCTTTTAGCTTTTCATGTCCTTCTGCCAAGGCATTGCCTTTAAATGCCGTGCACCTTTAATACAGTTTTGTTTAGGACAGACTGGACTGGAAAGTTGCCCTTGGGATATCCAATGGATGAAAATATAATAAAAAGTAATTTAATAAATTTGAAATCATTATTTTTGTTTATAAGAAATCACTAAAAGAACTTTTTATATCAAATAAGTTTTATATCAAAAGATGGATTTCTTAAAGACAACTGCTTTCTACTAAATTCACCAAGCCACTCTCCAACTGCATTACTCATTGCATTGTAACTTTGTTCAGTGATATGACCATTGGTATTACCATGTCTGCATGCCAGTTGAACGTTGGTGGAATGTTGTCTTTTCCTATTCCTATAAATTTGTATTTGTGTTCTCGCCGCCCTGGTGATGCGGTACAACAGCCAATGGCACATGTGATGTTTGGAAAGCTCTGAACATGATAGAATCTGTCTTTGATCATGCCTATTTGCCTGTCAGTGTGTGATAAGACATTGAATATATTCATTAGTGTGTCACCTTGTTGGGAACTAGTGCCCGGCAGCGAGAGACAAAGGCCTGAGATACTCCCACAACACCCTGGGAAACCCTGCCCAGCTGATGGTCAGACGTTTAAGGCCCTATACGGGAGTGCCTTTTGTCAGTTGAGTCTTATACATATATACAACAGAAATGGTGGATGCACAGGGCATGCATTGACCCCAGCGCATTTCAACTGATTTCTTGGCACCCTCCATGCATCCTGGTAGTCCTGTCCCCTTGATGCCCTTAAAGATTCAATTAAAGAAAATAGTACATAAATGACAGGGTGCATCGTCATTGCTTAGTTGTGGGGAGTCCTTAAATTGCTTTAAATACCATTTGAATTCCTTAGACACCTCCGCATTAACAGTGTTGCACAGCTTAAAGATGGAGTGCAATTAAAATCACATTTCCCAATCTCATGGTATTGTTCAACAAAGGGCCTGTTAATGTAAAGTTACACGAACTATTCAAACTGTCAGCGCTGTGGGATTTTGACTAACGCCCTTGGAGAAGTGAAGTAGTCTGTCAGACAGCAGCCAGCTAGCTGCTTGCCTAACTAGCCAAAATCAAGATGCTTTGGTTATATATTGTATGAGTGCCGAAGTTCCAACATATGGATAGTTATTCCCCAAAGATAAAAAGATTGGTATCCAGTGCATGGGATAATTAGAGGGAAAGATTAGGCACTCACTCTGTCCTACAGGTATTATCTTCACCGCCCGTATTTGGAAGGAAGACTCCTGTAACGAGAAACAAAAAACACTTGGATTTACAAGTGAGTTGATGATGAAGAAAGAAGCATTGCTTTTTATGCACCAAGAAGTCCCAAACTTAGAGGTAAGTAATGCTAATGCTAGGTACTATTGTAGGCCAGGCATTCAGCACTGGACTTCTTTAGCAAAGCCCGGCTAACAGATAACCAGCTAGCCAGCTTGTCAGTTATAGGCATCACGCAAGCTGTGAATGCGAGTACAGCAGCATTGCTTGCTCCAGCACCACCAACATTAACTAGAGGCTTACACTTCATTTATGATGGCCAACAAGAAATTAGTGGTCCTAAAGATGTGGACAGAGACACGCTAACTCAAACTTACTAGCATAGCGCAAGGGGCACTAAACAGTTATAATAAATTAGACGAACCATAAAAAACTGGGGGAAAAAATGACACACATTACATTGGAAACCCACAGCAAGCTTTCCCCAACTGAATTAAAACCGTTGTACTATGTTTAATTAATTTCCCTCAAGTTTTTGTGACTCAACAATACTGCACATATAGGCTACTATTTGATGTATTTGACTATATTAGTAGATTCAGGAAACAAAGTGGAGCGCTAGATGTATTGTAGGAGGAAGGAAGGGAGAGTACGTATTGAGTCAGAAACCATGGATCATAATGTGAACGTGGACACTCCTTGATTTACACATGTATCACCTGAAGTATGCATCTTGCAGGCCACACATCATTCCTGGTTTGGAATCATTAAGTGAAGGTCTGCATCGGGTCCTGAAAGCACGGTCAGCTCTCAGCATCCTTAACATTGTAAACCGCGAGAATTCTCCTCTGGAAGGGACTGGAAATAATCTCAGATGAGTAAACTGGTCCTCGGGGTTTTAACTCAATTTTTATGAGCTGTTCCATGAAGTATGCGAAAGAACTATTTCACAAGACGAAAAAAGCTCATCAAGATGCAGAGCTACATTTACACCAGTAACACGTCCCTAAGGGAGCAAAAAGAAGAGGCCTAGAGTCAAAATCCAATCATGTCTACATTTACAGTATAAGTATTATTATTGTTCTATAAGCATTATTTATTAAATTAACCCTGCTCTGTTATGTTGTTTCTTTGTTTGCTTGATTGAATCTATGCAGTAAACCTGTCAGTGACACACAGGGAGGGATACAGTGAAACAAATTTCAGGAGCAACACAGAGTATGTTGATTTAAATGCCAACAATTTCCTTGATCTATGTCTGCTGCAAGGCCTTTTCATGCAATTTCCCCTTCTAGATTTGAGTGAGTCTGTTTGATAGAGAGCAAAGCAGAGCCAAGGAAAATGGAAGTGAGAGAAGTCCTGCCTGCAGGAATCAAACAGAGCAGCTACACACAGCATTCACTCTCCTGCCTGTGCCTGGAGAACAAAAATGCAATATGGATATAATCTTCCACTTGACTGGTACTTTACAAGGAAATTATTGTCCTCCTCTTAATACAAGGCTCAGAGCCATGGCATAAAAATGTATTTATTTCTTTCCCTGAAATGAGCAGATTGTCACTACGATTAGCATCAGGGAAGAACAATGATGCACACTGTTGCCTCGGTATGATCTGGACTCCCTCTGAAGGGGCAGCAAAGCAGGGGAAAGGCCCCATAATTATTCAACTGTTACTGTGGCAGATCTTTAAAAGCATCCACATCTACACCTGCCACAGCACACAAAGGCTACCCTTGTTCAACAAAGCATTATATCACCCAAAGTAGTATTTTAGAAGAACTAGAGGTGAATAAAACCACACACTGTACACGCCATGCAAGCCTATTATTGAGGTCCAGGCAGGAGGCCGCACAACGAGAGAGATTGGAACCACAAAGCCTCCAGCTGTTTCCTCTGGATGTTCAGGCCCAAGATATTCATTTGTGTGAAAGCTTCAGTGGGAGAGCCAGGACTAATGGCTAGCCACATAATGCTTCACTCTCAGGTAAGCATATCGTACATGATTGCATGTTTCATAATCAAAAGAATAGGGAATCTTTTTCTTCCTATAATCTCGACATTTGTTGCAGTATCAGCGGGCAATTTCAGGCTACGGAAAACAATGTTGCCTCCAGCATAACCTCTAAATATTTCAAGGTGACAGTACATTCCCCAGTAGTGAAATTGGTAAGGACCTTTCATCTTTGAGATGTCAGCCATCATCATTGTGGATTTACTTGGGACTTGCGGAGGTAAAGGAGACTCCACACAGAACACATAGGGGTTATCACCAAGATATTGCCACTAGATAGCAGGTCAGGACAATTAGTGAAGGTATAATTTGGTGAATTGATGATGTACTGCAGTGAAAATGCATGATATCACAATCTGTTACAACTGAGGGGCAGGATAGTGCACTTAACTGTGTATTTATGTGTATTGATATGATATACTGTGTTTACTGTGACAATAAAATATAATTTAAACTGATCTAATAATCAGTTCAATAATAATCCTGCACCTCCATCAATACATTCTAATGGGGTAAAATATGTCCTGAAAAACAGTGACACCAGTTTTAAGTAACTTAATTTTCAAAGGCTGTATGCTTTGTTCCTTGAAATAATACAAATTGTGAGCATGAAACATCATTTGCATAGGTTAATTAAAAGCAGTGTCCTACTTCTCTATTCCATTGGCTGTGTTGATCGGAATACTAATTAAACCACAACAAGTAATGTACATGCAACTAATAATGTTTTCAGCCTTTTCATTGCTGTTTCCTTCTTGTATGCGTTAAAGAATAATTCAGGTTATTTTCAACCTGGACCTTATTTACCTAGTTTTTTCCCATCCTGACAATTGATTGTATTCAAAATTGCATCACTTCACTGTAGAGCTTTACATACCTCCAGTTCGCACAGTGCTGCTGTGCAATACGAACCCACAGGGCCAATGCAATCTCCAACAGTCAAACCCAAAAAGTGTCCTTTTAGTACAATAACATCCAAACTGCAATGGGACCTGCCTACATCTGATTTTCCAATTATCCATGGCCTGAAACATGAGTATATAGCTGTATTAGATATGCTTTAACTATATTTTAACTAGCATGAGTTACTTGGCTAGTAGACCACTGAAGTACTCTGCATAAATGTTACTTTGGATTTACCATAAATACTATCTGCTGACTGGGAAAAAATTACAATTTACGTAAGTGTGTCAACACAAAGGTAAACATAGCAGGGAATACACCGATGTTGGCAGTTGGCACAATTATCAGCTATTTTCACACTAATACGATCAACCCTACTTAAAAAGCGAGGAATTTCTGCTGTTGTTCGTTTATGGTTGATTTTAAATTCATGATGATTTTGGATGTGGGTGTTCTAACAAGTTAAACACGTAAAGAATCCTTTCAAGCTGAAGCAGTGAAATCCCGCTGTTTCGCTTAGCTTCCAAATTAAAGTGGAAGACTGCATTGACTGAAGTGTGCGGATGTCTTCTCTTGTTTCCTATAAGACTCTGTTATTATCCAGCACCATAACAAAAATTGTCTGGCTGCTTTACTGCTGAGGCATTTTTTACATTCTTTATACAGCTACTCATTGGCCTTTCAGACAGCAGTGGTGTAAAAGTTAGAGGTAGGTGGGCTTGCATAGTAAGTGAAAAGTTGCCAGTTAGAATCCCTCAACTGGCTTGGGAAATGTGGGCAGAGGAAGTGAATAAGTAGCGCCTGCCCCTCCCTTAACAGCTTCCATTGAGGTGCCCTTGAGCAAGGCACTTCACCTCCAAACTGCTGCAGTGAGGCTATTCTGTGGCCAGCAGTGGACTGTGGGCGCACTGGGCGGCTCCCAGGTGTGCATGTGTTGAACTGTGTGAATGTAAAGCAGGGCAGTGCTAAAAAACAGAACACGAATACCCAGCAAAACACTTCCCTGGATAAATAGAAGGGAAAAAAATCGAGTCTGATTTTTGCTTGTAGGTGTATATTGATGACTTGGAGGGGAAACGTCTGCAGGTAAAGATCAAAGAGAGAGTAGGCATGATCCATCATAATGGATCACAGGCCCGAACTTCTGCACAGCTAAAAGCCTCCCTTCCATCTCCGCCCTCTGAAAGTGCATGTATAATGTTTAAGTCCTGTGGTTGCTGTTTATTAAGTGGAGTAGCAATTATAATCATGCAGCTGCTCGGCCAGATGCCAATGCCCTCTGCTCTGAAGTCATGTTGGCAAATTAAACCAGACAAACATTAAGGATGTTGTGGAGAGCCTGTCTAATAGCAGGAACTGTATCCGGTTTAATAAGGGCATGGGTAATTTTTTGCCTGTGAGGCGCACCTGCAGCATGGCGAGGAAAGATTAAATTTAGGAACACCATTATTTGACAATATTTACATATCTGTTGTTTCATCAAGGTCTGATAATTGACTAAGATAAGATGAATCACATTTGGCCAGTGAAATTACAAACAAAAGAAGGATGCTATTTAACATACTGTCAGATTTAGTACTAATCGATTATGGCTCATCACACATCAATGTAATTTGTGATGCTAGGACAAATTGTACATTATAAGCTTCTAAAAAAGGTGTGACATGGAATCAATAGTAGCTCTTTAGAGCGATGCCAAAAGGGAACCGATGCTAAGAAAGAATTTTAAGGCTGTTAATAGAAACAGCTTTACATGGAACCGACAGAAAGGGTTATAGCAAGAAACAATTATGGTTCCTCTCAGCAGTTTGATTTCAATGGCCCTTTTCATTATTTATAATGGCGCCCTGATAATATGAGGCAATAAACTGCGTTTGAGGCAACACTGAGAGTAGGTAGCATCTGACAAATAAGTCCATTATTCAAGCCTCTGATAAAGTCAGGGAGATTTGGATCTATAGAGTACGAGTGGGTAGGGTTTCGAAAGTCCACATGAGCAAACAGATCCTCACTAGAAGTAACACATACACACCAAATCAAAGTTGTCATTTACTAGACAGCAGTAAAAGCCCTCATTTTTTTAACACTTTCATCAGTCTCAGTCTGCTGCTTGCGGTTTCCCCGCTCATCTTCTCCAGTGAAAGCTGCACAGCTCCAGTGCCAACAAATTGTGATGTGCTGCAATGCAGATGGATTTTTCATTGCCCTGCTTGGAGGAGGGCAAAGAGGTAACATTGCCTCCATTCTCGCCAGGGTCTCTCTTGTCTCTGCAGCCTCCAGTCAAAACGCATGATCATCATTCCTTCTCCCTTTATCACCACAATGTACCGCGTCCTTACCGCCTGACAATTTCATATACTCTGAAATTCATGACCTCATCACAATGTAGAAATTGATTTAGCATGCTGTGATTTCCTTTTGCCTCAGAAGCCTATTCTGATTTTTATTTTGATGGCAGTGAGAATATGATGTGTTGAATTTTTGCACTGTTCAATTACATTTGATGTCATGAAGTCAGATTTGATGGCGCTCCCACAACACAGGCAGCTGCTCCAATATATGACAATAAACAGTAGAATACAGGAATATTACAGAGCCTACGTTTGCAATTTAAAAAATAGAACAAGATATGCAAATTACTGCACAAGAAGGTCTTTAGTGTCTTTATGAAGTCTTTAGTCCATAGGATTTATATACATCTGGGAGGAGCCAGAAGAACAAATGGCATTGCAATGATTTGGAATAAGAAACTCAATTGAATTAATAACATGTTGCATTAATAGACGATCTGTTGTTCTCGATGTATTTGATAGGTAGCATTTGTAAATCCCATTGAAAGGCATCATTAATCTTCTCATCTGGATGCCGTGGGACATAAAATGAAAGAGTCGGAAATTACTTGTCACCCTCACAGCGGTGCACTGAAACATTTTAAATGGGGGTGTAATTGTTTTCCTGATTAGTTCAGCGTGGGTATGTGTCTATTTATTTACATGTTCTGTTAACAAGGACAGCGTTTGTTGTGACCTACTTTTTCCCCCATACCCAATTGAGGATGAAAAATCCCTTTGAGCTCTGTGAACAACCTCAGAACTGCCTCCACTGGAGAAAGGCACATTATAGTATTATAAGTATGCAGTTCAAAGATCACTCTGCACCAATGAAACGAGTGGATCCTCCTCCTCATGAACAACCCGATGAGCATATCTTAAGCTGTTAACTATCTCCAAGGATCCTGCTGTGAGACTACAGTAATGGTACTGTAACTAGGATGAAAAGACAGGATTAGTGCTTTAATAGTAAGCCATATATTTTGGGTTTGTAATTATGCAATTATTCATAAGTCAGTAAATACACAAATGAATACTTAAAGTGTGCTATTATTGGACTATGTACTTGGGGTGGGAATTGTCAGAGATCTGCCAGTACAATATTAAAGTACTTGGGTCTAATGCATTATTACAGTGACTGAATAATGAGTTACACTATTCTTTCATAAGATTGCAGAAATAATATTACTTAAGGCAATTCAATGTAAATAAATTATACTTATGAGTAAAAAGTCATGAGTCAATTGCTATATGAAATTAAAGAACTCTTTCAAGGACCTTTATTATTTAAGTTTTAAGAAGATAATTTGATAGAATGATAGAATTTGTGATCATGTGGTATCTTCCATGAAGAGAAATGTGAATAAAAATACACCTCGCATTATGTTATATAATTGGGGGGTAGGTGGGGCAATATTGCAGTATTCCTCTGTAGTAATCCTGATCCACTCCTAGTGGACACTGCAACAATAAGTCATGTAATACCGGTGTCCTGATGATAAGTAAACAATGGCGCTTTTAGAGACAGAGACGTCTGTACTCTGCAGAGGATTTTCACTTGTATACAACAAAATAGCAGAGCGGAGGGTGCAGAACCTTGGTTTAGGTATGTGCAGTTGAAATTCCCTTTCCAAACCTATAATTAAACTACCTGCCCTAGTTTCAAAGGTTCAAAAATAACTTCTGAATGAGCAGATGTTTGCATTTTAACAGCAGCTGTCATGGCTGGGCGCTGGCAGGCTCGTAACATGCATACTTGTTGTAATTGAGAGGTAGTTCTGCTTGTCAAGTGAAGAAATACATCTGTCATAACAAACTGCTGCTGCAACTGGTAGTATTTATTGATAAGGGGTGTAGGATTTCTCAGCAATCTGGAAATAATTTGAACTTTGTCATGGAGCCCTGAGCCGCACTTTGCTATCGGCCAGGCTAGCCATCCTTCATCAGACCGTATCTGAACTCTTCTGTCATGGCCCTGCTCAGGCTGCAGGGTAAGAGTGAGGTGGTGAGGATATACACTTCCATCAAAAATATGAATGATTAAATAATTTTTTATTTGTTTGTTTGTACTGTACTGATACAGACCAAATGTTGGAGTTTTCTGAAGAAAAAAATCCCAAACACTTTTATTGGCAAACAATCAAAATGAGATGGCCACCATTTGGAAAAAACTCTCTCCTCTGGCATAGTGGTTGTTGGTATAAAAGTAAAACACTATTGAATTTTATTAAAGTTATTCCCTATGTAGTGGCCTTTCCTTACAAAATAGTAACATTTTGGCTGTAATAATCCGTATAATCCTTTTTTTTAATGGAGCAAAAACAAGACAGACAACTTATTTTTTTCAAAAATGGACATATTGCAAAGCAGGTTTTATTCTAGAATGAATGAAATCCAATTGTGTTGTTGTTGCGTACCCTCGAGTAACTTGTACTGTGAAGTTTCGGTCACAGACATGCACACCCCAATTGCATGATGCAACTAGATCTAAACACAGAAAGCTGAACCTGATCACTCAAGTCTCCTGGGAATCTGTTGATGTGCCAGAAAGGCTCAAGTTCACAAGCAACAAAAACCCAAGGACGCAAGCCACCTGCTGCTGTGCGAACAAAACAACAGCCAGCCACTACAGGTCACACGGCTACTACTCAGAGGCACTGCTGACCAGCCACTGCAACATTAGCATTGATCTAGACAAAGCGAGCCCTGCACACCATCAATAATTGATAATGACTCATAATCACAAGCTTTTTATTAAATGACTGGGGTGTATTTCGGTCAGTGGTCTTTTCAGGGGCAACCAGCTGTGCTGTAGGAGAAAGTCAAGTCAAACCAGGGCTTTGTCTGACCTCGCTGTTTTCTGGTGGACTCCTTTCTAATCTGTTTATAGTTACTTTCCTTCATATATAGAGACACTGCTGTAGAAGGAAAGATTGAAAATAAAAATGGCAGAAATGACTGCATATACTGAACACAACACATCCATTTGTCTTGTATGGGAACAAACAAAATTTGTGACAAGACAACATAGTGATGTGATTAGCAACAACACATATTGACACAGCATGTCGTTAACATATGCTATTTTGAAAAGTAAAACATGTCGTCTCACTACTAGACACACAGTCTACAGATGTGTTGAAAATGACACATCCTTTTTAAAAATGTACAATGTCTATATACAAAAGAAGATTGCAGCCGAAGAACTGGTGAGCATCATTTGTTTTGATCATTCAGATTCAATGCAACACTCACGCTGCAGTAGTGGGGCTGGGAAGTAGTCGGCTATACGCTGACGTTAGATGTGCTCTGTGCTGCTGTCATACCAAAGCTTTACATAATGCCTGCTATTTCAGTCTGCGGTGACAGGAAACACCATCTCAAATATCAATGCTCCATTCAATGTACATTCCTCAGCTGCTCTGAACCCAGATTGATGAAGGTGCACAGACTTAGAATCAGCATCGCCGAGTGACCGGCAAAAAATAATCTGCTGCCAAATATCACATATCACCAAGTAGCACAAAAAAACATTAAAAGGTCATTGATTTCATTACAGAAGCTTGTAGGATTAGTTGTAAAAGCAAAAATGAACCTAAAACCAATTTAAAACCTAGATTTCTCACCAGAATACAGCACTACTGTATGTGAAAAGCATGTTGTAGCAATTTCCATAGCAGCTGGCTTTGACATTGGTTCCAGTGGTAGAGTGTAGGGATAGGGGGGGTTGGGATTTCACCCAAGTGAGACTGAGATATCACCCGACCTGGAACCTAACAAAACAGAGGTAGAATACATGCAGAGACGTTTCTGCTACTGTGCCAGATGTTTTTTCTTGTCAGCAGCACTCACCAGGTGCTTCAAGACCAGGTGCGTTAAGATGGAAACCTCCCAGACTGACAGCCCATCCCACACTGCAGCACACAGCCATTATTTCTGATGCCTTCTGAACTGGCAAAAGTGGATGCTTTATGCTGCGCAACCGATTACAGGGTCAAAGGTCAAACTACTGTTACTACTATTTGTATTCAGCGGTATTTGTGGTGTTGTTTACATAGTTGTGACAAACCCAGAATGAATCAACCTTTCATCTTTACCATGCCCGCTGCTTTAATGTCAGCTTAATCAACATTGTTCTTCGCTGCCTTCATATCAATTCAGGAGAACTCCACCTTTATGCCTCTGGTCAGTTCTAAAACATATAAAGCCTGAGTACTACTTCAGCATTAATCACAAAGTGCAGCTTCAACAGAGAAGAGCTTCTCTCGTCTCTTTGGGTTCATTTGGTATAAAGCATCACAGAGCGGCTGGGTTGGTGAACATGAGCGAGCTGTGTGCAGTTTACTGACATCACCTTACAGGATTTCTGGGTTCTGAAGTCAGCAAAATCAAAACAGTTACCTCCGGCTGCCATTTGGGGCCGCCAAGGTGCGAAGTTGCCTAGCAGCTTTGAAACAACTGCCTCGCATCAAGCGTGGTTCCATTAGACGGCTGCATTCAGGAGAGCTTTGTTTGCGAAATCGAGCTCTGTTACCCTCGCTACACAGCCGCAGACTGATGGAGCACATGCTGGCCCCCTGTTGCGTGTATTAGAGCTCATATATTTGTGGCTGGCAAAGTGTCAGTTTTACATTGGAGTGAATGAGAGAAGGAAGTCGCACCTGCCTCTTTGTTCCCCACCCTGAGGGGGATCTTTGTGTTTGTCCCAAAGCACTCCAGAGCACAGTGAGAAGTTTTACTCTATAGGCCACACAACTACTGAAAGTGACTGAAGAGTTTATTCCTCTTCCCATTTACGGTTACAGTAAGATGTATGTTAAATTACTTGAATTAACCAGCAGGCTGCAAATGTGGCCGGGCCATCGAGAAACGTTTTAATAGAACAAGCTCCACTCCTGGCTTTCTTCTTTCTGCCTTTCTTTAATACAAACACACACCCATGCGCTCACAGATACACACGCACGCACGCACGCACGCACGCACGCACAAACACGCGCACACACTCACACACAAACACAAAAGAGATGAAGAATTAGGCATTCCGCCAAGCCCATTACCATTTTTTACAAAGCCATCTTCTGATTTAAAGGGGCAAAATACTAAAAAAGAAATCAATTAAAGTGAATTGGATACAGTATAAGGGATAAAGTGGGCATGTTGTTAAAATGCAAACAGCATCTCAGACACCTCTCCTGAAAAAAAACAAAAAAACAACCCTCCTCCTTCCCATCTCTTCAGCTGCTTTGGCCCCGTCCTGAGAGATTGGAGCTGCAGAATAAAGAAGGCATCTGTACTCTTCCAGGTCAGTCATGCCCTGTTTGGGAAGGTTGGAATTTGAGATCCAAGGATAAACATCAGCTCCCCAGAGAGCTCTGTTACTCATGTTTGAATACTGCACGGGGAAAATGAATCTCTCCAAAAGCAAAACAACCATGAAGAACACTTTCATAGGCTCATTTGGGAGAGTTAATTCTTAACCTGCGGCTTTAGGCAACACAATAACTCTGTTCGGCTCTTCCTCAGCCGCTTGTTTCATGCAGACGGAAAATGCCCCATTGTGTTGAAGATGAAGATAAATGACAAAGCAAAATAAACAGAAAGCGTTCCATTTTCCAATGGAAATTACATTTTGCAAAATCCTACAAAACAATCAGTGGGACTAAACTTGAATAATCAATTTCTCAGCAAAAGTCTAAAATACAATTTTCTTATGCGGCACGCAGCATGTTCTAAACCTAAACATTAGCTATTCATTTTGAACCCAAAAAACCCATTGCACCCATCTCTTTTCCTGGTTCTAACGGGTGGAACCAAGAGTAAACAGCTGTGCCTTTGTGTTATGAGTGGTTACAGGTAATCAACAATGCATCCACTTACCCAAGACTCTTCACAGAAGGGATTGTTTTCAGCTGCACTCAATGATTGAAAGCATTAGCGATGAATGGCAAACTGCTAAGGTGGTTCGCAGACGTTCACATGTGACCACGGCCCTTCTGCGATCGTGGAAAAAAATGCTGTTTAGTATTTACTTATCTTTTGCATTCAAGTAGAGCGTCGGTGAAATCACATGCATACAAGAGTGTGTTGTTTATATTATCATCTGCAGCAGCACTATCTTTTTTGGCTAATATAGTTGCAGGCTGTGCAAACAGAATGAGAAATGTGTTTCAGTGAGCTCCAGGTGCGTTTCTGGTGAGTGGCTTCGTTGTATCTGGAGAGTAGCAACTGTTTTAGGCTTATGATAAGAGACAAGGACAGAGGCTCATGGCTGCCCATCAGAGTATGCAGATGCCGGGCCAGTCAACATGAAGACTGGGAGGGGAGATGTAGGGGCGTTAGAAAGGTCACGCTCTTATTTCCCAGCTCATTTTACTTAAGAGAGATCTAAGTCTTTCTCGGCCTGTCTGACCCTCTCTCTCTCTCTCTCTCTCTCTCTCTCTCTCTCTCTCACACACACACACACAAACACTCAATCACACCTGTTTTCAGAGCAAATGTTATCAGACCAGAGGCAAACTCATCCAACCATATCAAACAGACAAAAGCTCAGCTGTTGTGAGTTGGTAACATTTCTTGTTCCGAATAGCCACTCTATTCAAGTAAATCACACACTGCAGCGCTGACATTAAATCGCCTCACTGCGGCCTCAAGGCATCACATCTAATGAGCCTCATCTTTGTAAAAAATATGTGCTTGAATACTTTTCCAGATAAAATGAATGCATGGGGAAAATAATGCTTTGTGTGATGTATATCCACAAATGTCCAAATGCGGTTTGCCTGTGGAAATTATTTGCATTTTACTGCTAATGAGCAATTTGGCACGAAAACAATGCTTTATTGTTACTGTCAGTCCACTGAGAGGATGCACAGAGACATAACACTGCAGTGAAAACACACAGAAGATAAACCAGGTCAGTCAGAAGTGCAAATATAACACTACTGCTGTGGGACAAAACAAGTAACTGCAATTTTGGTGTTTTTGTTTTTCTTACTTGAATTGAAAGTTTACCTGGCCATTTATAATGGAACAAAAGTGCAGCATGCAGCCAAAAGTGGGACATCTACTATGACTAAATCTGTATGTGTTAATGAGGGTTTTGTGATCCTTGGGCTTTGAAAGTTATTAAAAACCCACTGTATGTTTCCAAGAATACATGGTCATGAATGAGAAAATAAGCATTATTTTCTTAATTCCTGAAAAATGTACTTCTGGAGATACATGTTTTCATCTGACAAAAACAAGAAGCTCAAGCATGTTGCATCTGGATGTTTCATCCTGATTATCAGCTCTCAAGTGTTTTTTATGAGTGCAGATGGGGTGGTGCGAAGAAAAATGAATAAATTAATTGCTTGCAATAACATGTGTCCAAAGGCACCAAGGATTAGGGAGTTAAAAACTGTGCAGTAACTCAGCCTTCATCAAGAGCTGATAATGAACCATAAGAGTTTTTATCTGTCTCTTCAATAAATAACATAGTGGAAAGAGTTTTTTAACCTTATTATGAAGATTTCCTTGAAAACTCTTTTTCAATTACGCAGCTGTGTTGTCAGTGTTATAGAGTTATTTTATTTATTATGAACTGTACAACACAAGGTTCTCCAAGAGCCACAGTATGTCCTAATTTGTATGATCATGACCCACACTCTCTGTAGGCAGACAAGTTAAAAGGCCTCGTCGAAATTCCCAGCTTACATTTTCATGTCAGGTTTGACTTTTAGTCAGACTGAAAGATGCAGTGCTGTGCACTTGTGCTGAAAACACACACACACACACACACACAGACACACACACACACACACACAGTAAAGAACTTCTGAATCACCACTGCCTCCCTGTCTCCAGGGTATGGAGCACGGTTATGGAAGTGACCTTCTCTTGTTCAGACTCAACTGTCATCAAGACAACTCATAAACCAGACACAGGCAGATGAACATCAATCAAATTTTGACTCCTTATCACCAGGCATTTTATGCATGTACAAGGCATGGCGTCTGTTAAACCACTCCGGGGCAGATGAAAGGATGACCGAACAAAACAAAACTTCTTTTACAAAGGCTCTTACATTTTGTCTTTCCAAATGTAAGTTCGTCTCTCACATTTACATGGAATAATTACTGCCACATAGAAGCTGCAAGGAACGGGCATATGCCAGTGCAGGAACTAATTTGAGTGTAAGCAAGCTAATTATAACCTAATTACCCAGCTTACCTTGCCTGCATTAGAGCACAGTGGGTTTGCAGTGGGTGAACTGCTCATGCTTAACTGGGTTTTAGTCAAGGCAAGTGTTTATTAACGCAAATGAGCTGAGGGCTATTTTTATAAAAGTTATAAAGGGAAGGGCCTTGCTGTTTCGCCGGAATAACCAGCTCATATGAATTTGTTTCTGCATTCATCCCATCACCTAATGAAATCTGCTCCGTTGGTGTTACAGCCGCAGTGAATCTATCAGTTGATAGCACAGCCTTTACAAACTCTCCCACTCCTTAACCTGCTTTGTTTAACTTCGCCTATTAATTTCAATAGCTTTTAGGAAGGCTAGAATAGAATAGAATCGAAACTTTACTGTACACATGTAGAAATTTGCCTTTGGCTTCACTGCGGTACAATTAGAAACAGACAAGATATATTAAATGCACAAACAAACACCACAAGTAACAGGGACAACATTTTTCTTTTAGTAATGTGGCAAATGTGCCTCTTCCCCCAGCGCTGTCTCTCCTAAGTAGTTTGTAACTCTGACCGCTAAGCAGTGCACAGCCCGCAGCAGTGTCCCGGCGCTGGCTGCAGTTGTGTTGTGTTATGCTGAATTAGAATTAGAGATGACAGCCTGGACAAGTTTGAGGCAGATGGTTCTTAACGTGGCATCAGTTACAGGTCTTACAGGGAAAACCTTTCATCCTTTTGTTTGCCCTCTGCGCGACGCTCACAGACATCGCATCATTAGAATCCCATTCTTCACAGACGCCATTAGTGAACTGCAAGGCAGATGTCAAGCTGGGTGTGGGTGTCACCTCTTTTGATGGTTTGTTTAGTGGTGCACTGGTTAACTGGCCTGATCCTTTCTTAATAGACTGTTCAAGGTCAAGTGGCTAACGCTAATGCTCCAAATGGAGAGTTCTGTTTTAAAATGCTTAATTAGTTTGTAAGACAAATTATTTATTTCAGTACCTCTAAAACATAAGAGAGTCAAATCAAATGTTTGTTTTGATTTTGAGCTGTAAAAGTAAATGTTACTTTTATCAGATTGTGGACCACCATTTTAAAGTGAAACTCTTCATAATAAATATTGGGTCCATCATGTTTGGTGTACAGAAGTCTAAAATCACAGTGTTTGTTTCTAAAAGCGGAGACACAAAACAGAGAGAAGCCTGTTTGTGTCACTGAACCAAGCTGCTGGTTCACAAGCAGCTGCCTAAATATTGTTGAAAAAATACCCCAAGAGTGCAGCTGCAGCCTCGAGCTGAGACTGTTCCTCATCAGACGAGTGAGGGTGCGGTCTCCTGTTTCTGTTCACTCTAGATGCCGAGAAACAAATGTCAATTTAACTCGGTAAATTAAAGGGGAGCTAAGTATGATCTTTACTGCTCCATAGCACAAAACGATCAAAATGATAGGGTTGTTGATCAAGGTGCTGAGACTTCTGGCTTTCAGAACTCACTCATCTCCGGCCTGTACTTTGTTTTGGAACAAAAACTCCCCACCTAATGGAATTTCAAGACACTTCCTTTGCCCCCCCACCCACCAACTCGCATTTTCAACTGCTCAGTGATGGTGCTATGAGCGCTGCAAGACATTTAAGCTACGAAGGCTAAAAAGCCTCATTCACAAGCCAAAAAAGCACATGACAAAGCTATATTATTATTACAGTCTTGTGATATATTCACATTTTGCATCGTGATATATTACCTCTTTACTAAAGTCTCTGTTTGATCTCTGCTCTAATTAGCTGGCTTACTTTTCTCTATTGTGACTTTACTGTTTGTGTCAATTGCAGGCCACCGTAGTCAAGGGGATGAGAGGGGAGGGTTGGACGGCTGTGGCAGAGACTTGTGTAGGAGGAGCGAAGTTCTTTCAATGTTGTTGCAATTCCTGCTGGTTGTTAGAGTTCAACAGAGGTCATAAATTACTTAATGCTCCTTTAATTTAAAAAGTGCAAAAAATAGTTCTAGCAAGAACACTAGCACAAATAATGTGCAAAGAAGGCCAAAGATTTAACTACGATTGCCATCTTGATTTCACAAGTTTCTGTTTTCATGGCAACTAGAATATCACCTTCTATGAAAAATGTGGTGAACAAGTGTCCAAAATACAGACGCTTGGTATTTTCATTATCATCGTGTATCATAACACTGTAGGTACAGAAAAGGAAATTTCAGCAAATGTGGTTGGACAGAGAGAAGCACTTACATCTGATCAATTACACCTAATTGTCTAAATCTCAAGAATGGCTACACAGAACTTTCTGGAATACTTGCCAAGTCTCCACAATGTATATTCACATTACTCTTGAAGTGGCTTGTAAAAAATCAGATTTGTGTGAATTGCCATTGGAATTAAATTTCATTTCATACCGGATGGCCCAATCCATACCTTCACACAGTGACCACAAAACAAAACTAGCCTCAACAGGACATTGTGCAGAACCTGGGGTCAAACTGGGGCACTGCATGAGTGAAATAACGATGGAAAATGGAAATCTAGAACATTGATTCAGTTCAAATAAAACAGACAGGTCCAAACAAAGTCTTTCTTTTCTGGCCACAGGTGTCAAACAATGACAAACCTACTTGCTCTCCTCTCCAAATCTCATATAAATTGCATTGGACTGGAAAAGATATTGTCTGGCAGCATCTTAAATACAAACACCATGTTGTAAAATAAGAACCACAGAAATGTTCTCTGCCTTTGATCGAATCGTCCTAATAAACCAGTGTTGCCTCCTAGATGCCATCCGATGAGATGTTGACATAACAATATAGTGAATTGTAATTTAAAATTTAATGATGAGACCCTTTGTGCACATTCAAGCCAGAAGGCATAGACAACATATTTACATCATTCTTTGTGGACCAAATGTTAATTAGAGAAACCCGTTGAGCGGAGCGCCATAGAAATAAAACAATGGAACCTTTCTAACAGAATGTAACCAAGCCAGTTGAGGTTCTTTTTACTACTCCACTTTGCTCAGAACACAAGTACGACCAAGTGGGGGTTTAAAAGATGGCAAATAGTGTTTTAGTTACACAAGAGGTTCAGATAAGAAAATGGTGCCGGGTAATTATGCCCATGCTGAGTCAGTATGAAGAGAGAAAATTCAGCAGCTGCTGCCTTCTGCTGCCTTCATGAATAAACCTTAGTTGCTGCTAGTTGAAAATATTTAGCATAGAGAACCACATCACAGGTGTATCATTTCACCACGGGTAGAAGGAAATTCAAAAGAAACATTGGATCGTGATGAAATTAGTCCTTCATATTCTGCATTCATAAGTGATGAGAAATTAAGTATCACTAGAATTTTTCAAAACATCCGACGCAAAAACAAAATCCGCCTGTTTTCGAAAAGCAGATTTAATGGTGTCCTCAACAGTATTACTCGGTTAGCGGTTGGTCTTCCCTTCCATGAAATACTCTATTCTTTGACATAATCCTACTGCACACCTCCACACTGCGTGCTGCAGCACAGTTCAAATAAAACAGACAGGTTCAAACGATCTTAAATCCTCCTTTTCAGGCCATTGGTGTCAAACAATGACAGACCACTCTCCCACTCTCCGAATCTCATATAAATTGCTTTGGACTGGAAAAGATATTGTCTGGCAGCACCTTAAACAAGCCACATGGCAATATCATGAAGGGAGCAGAGCAGACATTTCTCTAATTGGCATGCTGTTGTATAAGAAATAATGGGCTCATTTTAGTCAGTTGAGTGATGACTGGAAAACGCACCCTGAAAGAGTAGCCAGTCTGTTCTTTGGGGACTAATCTGGGAAGCATTCATATTTATTGTCTGTGCTCAGATAAACATAGATTTCCTTGTCTCATGCGTCAAGGGTATGAAAGGAAGGGATGATTAATGATGCAAGTTTCTCTTTTAAGTGCCATTATGGGTCGTCATTCACTACCTTTATAACCTCGAGCACTGCAGATCTCTATTCAAACCAGGCTGCCTCCAAAAAAAGAAAACAAATCATTTGTTTTCCCCTCACTGGTAGAGGAGAGGGGCTTGAAACGAAATGATTGTGTTTTGAAAGTAAGTAAAGTAGAGCAGCTAAGCTGAATACGGGTGTTTGAAAGGGATTAAAGCCACTAAACACTATATGTAATCCAAAACACTGTTGAGGTTCTCTGAAACATTCAGTGGATTTATCAGTTCTGAATTTTGGCGTTTGTAATGAGAATTTAGGTTAGTTTTTGATGTATTTGAAAGACAATGTCAAATGCTAATCAATGTTTGCTTTGCAAGATTCCACATTATCCCATTTCCATTTGATAAATTATAATTACTATGCTGTTAACATAATCTATATTGTCCTCAGAGCATACAGTCGTGGCTTCATACTGGGAGTATGATGGTGTGTAATGAAGTTCCTGGATCATTGGACCAATTTGACAACTGATGAGATTCCTTGATGACTGGATCAATGCACTCAGACTGCATGGTTTTGAATCTAATCAAGTCATTTCTTAATTGTTAATTGTTGTCACACATCTCCCTCCTGTCTAACATGTTCTACAGTAACATCTTACGCAATACTTTACTGAATAATGGTGCAAGTTCTGTTATAAAAAAAAACCTGTGTTACAGCAAATGCATTATAGGTACAATCGCTTTTGTCCCACTCCCAAGACGTCATTCTGGATTTTGTTTCATGGCTCTATTCTGAACAGTTGCAGAAACGGCATGGTCGGCTGACACATGGAAACACACGTACACAAACAGTGTGACAAATACAACATATGCCTGTGTAGGATAGAATTACCAGAAACCACCATCTAGGTTGGGGGTTGAATCCCCAGCTGAGTCATATAGTCTCTCTGCTTGGCACTAAACGTCATGAAACTGCTCTTGTGGTCAGTCCATGGTAACAGCATTGCGGTGCTTGAACTTACTCTGTGATGACTGTGATGGAGCCACATTACCACTGATTTATTGTCAGCAACAGCCCAGGTGAAGAGTAGAAACGCACACCAATATTGATGGGTGCTGGCTTGGAACAAAGACTCAAAAAGGTGACAATTGTAGGCACATATCCATAGCTGCGACGTGAAAATCTTTAATCTATACAAAAGGCTATAATTTTCACCTTTTTGAGCAATAGCCCACGTAACAGACAGTGAAAATGAACATGCTGTTTAAGTGTTACAGCTTTAACAACCTCCCTGTTTATCCAGTGTGAGCCGCCTCAAGCCAGCTAGAGTGAGCAAGAATAAGAAAAACTAAGTAAGGCAATGTAATCAAGTAAGGGATACATTTTATCACTCCTGGAAAATAAAGAACAATTTTTTATTAGGGTGTACAGAACAGCAAAATTCTAATCAAAGTACTCAGTGGAATCATTACAATGATTAAATATTAAGTCAATCTCTAGCTGTTAGGTGTTTTTTGCAAAATGGCCTTTAATATGGCATCTTGCATAGGCCTATATTGGCGTATCCTACTGCACTGGTTAAAGGAAAAATACACATTTGGATACTCTTGCACTGTTAGATATTAATTTGTGATGATCAGTACATTCCAAGAGTTATTTGTGATGAAGTAATTTACTTTTTTGATATACCCACTTCCCCTCAACCTGCCTCGTCTACTTCTGCTTCAGTTAGTGATTTCCTGTTTCCCAGAATGCCTATTGACAACCTCCAGAGAACCGGCGTCAACTTGACACTTTCAATCAAAGGTGGATGCACGGGCATATAAGTATAGCTAGCTAGCCAACTAGTTTGTAAAACAGTGGGGCGTGCCTATGATCGTAGCTGTGCCCCTTATTCAAAACACAACATGTCTTGTGGCTGCATTGCATTATATGCAATTTGTATCTCTAACTCTTCTACGATGGATTTCTCCCTGTGTGATTGTTGACTTGTCAATGTAAAATACCGTTGATGTTTCAGATAGTACATTTTTTTTCTGATATTAAACTCCATTCTAGCTTGACTGGAAATATCTCAACATGACGTCATTGGCCAAACAACAAAACCAAAATGCAAGGTACATTTAAAGTGTTTTATGGTTTATTTTTCCTTTGATATATGCTGTGAAAAGGACATTTTGCTAAAAACTGCAGTCTTTTCATTTACTACTAATTCCTTCTTAAATGCATTCTTTAATTACAGTTTTGTACTTTGTATTACTCAACAAGACTCGGTGTGCATAGTGATGGTGTGCTGGCAATAATTCTATAATGAATAGACTATGCTTATAATTCTATCTGGTGCATGTGCATTTCAATATGTTGAAGATTTTTCAACATGTCAAACAAATCATCTTCTTGGGCTGGAGCGAACAAAACGTTTCGCATCCCTGCTTCATCAAGTTCGCTTTAATGAGCAAATCGGTCTATGAGTTTTAAGTGTGTGGCAAACCTAACCTTCTATGGACTGCACTTCTCCTGTATTGTGCCAGCACCTAGAAAAAGCCCAAGCTGTGCAGAGGTCACTTCACTTTCTTCTACTTTAGTACAGAACTACTCTCATTTGTAGGAAACAATTCCTGCTGTGTGAATGCCTGCACGCATTATTCAACTTTATTAGGCTACAACTGCAGCTGCTACATAACTGTGACAGAAATTGCATAAAAAAGACATGCTTGGAATAGTGATGTCAGGTTAAAACGTAGGATAACTAACGTATTCTTACAAGAACAAATGTAAGGATATTGTTCTCTTTGATATTTTGAGTTTCAGGATGTAAATTTGTATATCATTTGCCAAACCAGTTCTGTCATGTCATCTTTAAATCTTGACCACTCCAGTAGTTGACCTCACCTAATGTCAGGACTGCACAGTCACTCCACTCTAGAAACTATCTTCTATCCAATATCGTCAAGTAGGAAATGAAAACTCATCTTCTTGAGAAACACTTGAAGTCATTTAGGTTTAGGAAATGTCTCCCACCCCTCACCTACCTCTTCTTCTTGCACCTGACACATGAGAACCAGTTACTTTCATGGCCTGGGTGCCGTGGCTTTGACCCTTGCAGCTTATTGCTGTTAGTTGCTTAATCTGTTTGTTTAGTTTTTTCAACTGTTGCATGTTTTGTAAGTTTCTCTTGAAGAGCGTTGGCTAAATGCCTTAAAAAAAAAACTCCAAATGAAATCATGGTCTGTGTTGCCTGGCAACAGACAATGTATTGATGGATCTGAGCACACCCAGACCGAATATCATAAACACTTTTTTGCCTTGACATCAGCTCATGGTCATGATGGTTTCCAATGTTATACCCTTAAGTTCCTCAACAGTATAGCAGGCATGGCAAAATATATTGTAAATGGAGTGTTATGTAGTGTGCTCATCTCTCTGTTTACACCTCAGGCAACAAAACATTTGCTTTTACTGTCTGACTGCTGCAGAAATGTGCACTCACTCAGGTTTTGCAATCCAATCCAACATAAATAGATACATACAGCGGCATAAACACAAATCAAACATGTATTGAAAACATTTAAAAGAATTTAACAGAGCCAAGAACAAGTCCAGGTTTATCACTAGCAACTGAGGGACCTCAGTGGAAGAACAGTGAGACAAGTGCTTTCTCCTCTAAAGTTATGAGCCATGCATGGTTTCATTCTGGGTTTCTATTCTTCTCTGCATTGGCATCAATTATTTGCTGTATATTAATTTTAAATAAATCTAATTTGACCTAGCATGATTGCTACAGAGACTCCTGAAAAAGTCAGTGACAGGGCCAGGCCCTAATGAAAGTGATTACCTTCATATCCCACTTCACTGGTAATTTAACATCCTAAAACAGCCTTCATATGCTGAGCAAAGAAGCAGAGGACTACTTTGCAAAAGAGTGTCGAAGCTCAACTGCTATTCATCCAGCGTATAGTAAGTGAACATTCAATAAGAGATCTAAAGTAGAGCTTTGACCAAGAGACTTCAATATGATCATAGAAAAAAAAAAACAGGCCCACAGAATTTAGTTTTATATTGTCACCATTAAATCACGAGGTGCTGAGATTTTGTAGCACAACATAAAATGCTAGAAGTAGAAATAAAAACACTTTTATTGGCTCGATGATATCAAACACTGGGATTGATATCTCCAATATCACCCTTGCAATAAATACCTTCGGGATTAAAGACAGTACCAGAGGAATTGTGTTTAAGGACACTTTCTAAAGTATAGGCCGCCTTGCACATTTGATTGGAATCTAACATTACACTGCTTTATGCTCCATTTAACTGAGGAACATTTAGAACACAGACATCCGATAGTTAGCCTACATAATGCTGCTATATTCAGTGCTTTTGTTGTTAGATGAGATCTAAGTCATATTTTGCCAACATTTCACATAGTTGCATAGCAACTGCAGCGCAAAATAACCCCAAGCCAGTGGAAAGCGGCTGTTTCACTGTGCAATTCATGCTCTAGGATAAAATGCCATTGACATCCACACAGGGGGAAAGGTGGGTAAAACCATGAGTAATGATCTACATCGTTACACCAAGTATGGTTTCAAGTAGATCTCAAGTACAGGAGGCTACCTGGTACACATCGGATGGCAAATTCAGTCTCAAAGATGAATAAAGGGATTGTAAACGCAAAGCTATCATCATGTGGAACGGGTGTAATGTAAGTGAAATGTAAGTACACATTAAATACATTCTTTCCAATTTCTTTCCAAATGATGCTTCCATCACTGAAAGTTCAACAGAAGCGACTGTTATATTCTTAACATTGCAGTCATATGAATTTAGAGCGGATCAAAAAAAAAAAAGCAATAACATTTAATGTGAATGCAATTTAACTGTGTGTTTGCCAACAATAATGCAAAATCAACTTTACATAAAAGAAAGATTTTCTAATCAGCGCTGTGCTTTGAAGTCACACGCATACAGCGCATTTCTCTCGGGATAAAGTACCAATTACTGACAGTGAAGAGAAAAAGCATGGGCCATTGGAAATAATGTGCGTTATAAATATTGGTTGAAGTTAGTTGTGTAAAGTAGCTGAGGAGGTAGGAGGTGGGTACAAAGCGGATGTTCAGAGATGTATGCTGTGACCCCACAGTCCTACATACTTCAGTGGTAAATATGCTGAAAGGTCGGTATACTCCATATCTGTATCCCCTTGGAGAAACAACACAAGATTAAATATGGACACGACAAACATTTCATTAAAGCATAAAGTAAGTGTGTTTTAAGAAGTTAAAGGTAGTGTAGTGTAGTGTAGTGTACAGTGATAATGTAATAACTGTCAAAAAAGGTAATAACTTGTCAAAATGCAATAAAATATCCCTCGAAAAGTGTGGAAAAAGTAATAAAACATGTTAATGTAATAAACTGCCAGATAATGTAATAATATCCTCAGACTGATATTGTAATAATTTTATAAAGTTACACCCCTTATAATGTAATAATGCATTGCTTTATCAGGAAAACTTATAATATCAGGTTTCATAACATTTTAGACAAGTTATTACATTATCTGGCAGTTACTACATTATCAGTTGCTACAACCCTCAACTACACTACAGTACACAATATGACACGTTTACTTATGTGAGTGGGTAAAGACAAATTAATATTATATTTATTTCTATTATATACTAAATGGGCTTGTGCACTGTAGTCATACATTCTTTCATCTCATAAATGGATCATTGGAAATAACGTGAGTAGTGCATTCTAAGAGGCTGTAGTACAGAGAAGGGTTTGATCCTGACTCACACTGTTTGTCACTTTCTAGTGTCACGGCAGCACCCGCCCCCCCTCCCTCCCCCCCAAAAAAAAGCTACAGTAACCTCTCCTCTCTCCTCAGTTCTGCCTTTTCCCCACAGCAGATGGACAGTGAGCCCAGAGAGAGCCAGTGAAGCATGCAGGCAGGCCTCATGATACAGAAGAATATGCTGGTGTGGGAGCAGAGAGCCATGGAGACCAGCAGAGAGAGAGAGAGAGAGAGAGAGAGAGAGAGAGAGAGAGAGGGGGAGAGAGAGAGCTCAGGTTCAGCACGTGTTCTGCTATTCATCGCTCCAGATGTGCAGTCTTGCTCTTTCAGCATTTTACCTAAAGCCTCTGTGTCAGAACAGCGAGGCTTCAGTTTGCTCTCAACACAAACAGCGGCTGTTTGTCATCACTTGAGTTCAGATCATAATGCAGCTCGGCTCAAGAAGCAACTTTTCATCCCTTCACTATTTTCATTTTGTCCGGTCTCAGTCCTTTTAGTCTGGTTTCAGGGCCACTTTTGTGATATCTTGGACTTGTCTCGGTCTCCTGCCTATTTTGACTTGGACTAGTCTTGGTTACTAGCCGATTTTGACTTTGATTTTTTCGCAATTAGTCAAAATCCTATACTTTGGTTTGTTGTGTGTTGAAGAGTATAGTACAGAGCTCCTACAGATAGATCTACATCTCTGTTGATCCTTAGAAAAAACTCTCTGAGCATTATTTTTTACATTTAGAAACGCATGTAGACAGTTTATTGTGTATTGTGGTCTTGGTCTACTCGCTTTGCTCTAGTCTCAACCTTGGCCTGGTCTCGACCCCCTTTGGACCTGGTCTTGACATGAATATGACTGGACCTGAATTGACTAGGACTCAACCGAGGTGGTCTTGATTTCTGCTCTGCTTGGTACCTCACTAAAACTCTGACTCAAAAACAGTCCTTACTATTGGTTATAGTTTGTATTGCCCTTAAATGGGTTTGCTTATTGGTTCTTTCCTGACTGTGAATGCCATACAGCCACTGCAACAAAAAGGTAAGTTAAACTCAGACACCGGTACCTCTGCATCAGACTAGTCTTAGAAATGTACATTATTTTCATCATACATCTGTGTTTCAACTGATGTCAGATAAGCTACTTCATGCTCCCACTAGAACAATCTAGGTTGTGGTTTGATGTCATATGATGTTTCCATACTTGTTCTACAGTGCAAAGCACTAAAATGTCAACACCCTTGCCTGTTGTTACAGAGAGGAAGAGGAGGATCAAATGTTGGTTGCACTGACGTCAATCCAGTCTGCTTTCATGCATTTTTTTTGCAATTAATTCATCTTTTTTCAATGGCACTAGGAGATGCAAGCTCTTGTACTGCAAAATATCATGTTCTCTCCCAGGTATCAAAATAATTTAAATTAAGTTTAAGATCACATTGCTCAAACCAAAGATCAGATGGACATTTTTAAAGCTATTTCATGTGAGGATACGCAGTAAATGAACCTCATCAGGTAGAGTTATCTTGCTCTGCAAACTGGGCATGATATCCCTGGAAATCAACATGCCTGGACGTCCCATGCACTGTCTATGTGTATATCTTGGCATCGTGTATTTCTCTGTGTTAATTGAATGCCTCTCTACAGGCCCGCAGAGCCATGCTTAGCTTTCATCAAACTAACCAGATCACAGCAGGCCGTCCTCGCAGGAACACAGGATCAAATGAGTGATGCAAAATGACAATAAACATGTTGTCCACCCTTTGTTTTGCTTGGTGCCCTACTTTTGTCAAATGGTACCGAGGGAGACTGAAGGTAGGTTGCAGTCATTTTAAGCTCTTATCCATATACAGGAGGAAGAAAGGAACCACTTTGAACTCTACGGGAACAGCAAACAGATGCTAATGAGCATGATGTTCTAGCACAGGCCTGTAGCAGCAGGATTAAAACAATTTGGAGGGAAATAAGGAGCAGACATTATCTACATGAGCAAGCATAAGCATGGAATATATTGATCCTGATTCATACTGAACCTGGTAAGTTATTACTAAAACATGATTTTCCTTATTATTCGGTTTGGTAAGATAACTCTAATTTCAATATTACCATGATATAATTACATTGTTAGTTTTAAGGGTTTGCAATACACTAAGCCTTGTAATTCAGCACAATAACCAACTGCATTTATTTCTCTGTTTTACTTTAATTTGGTTAATTTTCAAGACTAAATAAAATTTAAGGCCTTTCCAACTTTTGAGCATTCTGTCAATGACCTTTTTTCTATTTTCAAGAACATAATTTAATGGGACATTCTTACATGGACTTTTATCTCTAGCCTTGAGATATGAAATAAATAAAAATACTGATACGTAGCATCATATCAATTGTGGGGGCGAAGACAAAGAATAGCTTTTTATCATTACACACAGGGAAAGATAATAGTGTTTCTTATTCCCCCACCTTGTTGTCCTGATATGATGTCAAGTGTCAGTATTTTTATACAGTATTATACTGAATTGATATCCCCCCACTCCATCCCCACCCCCCACCCCAATCCTTGTAAGATGAGAACCAGGTGTAATTGGTTATTTGGCTGTCATAGTTTATCTGAGCTGGACTGTGATGGATGGAAAACTGAAAGATGAGACTAAAAATTACACTTACTGGCACAGCCAGCCAGCTAATTCTGATACAAAAGGTTGGAAAATGTCACAAGTTGCATCTTGGTGTAGCAATAACAAGCAGTAGCACGGCACAAACAGAAGCATGAATAATATACATGCGCGCACAAGTGGACACGCACACATACACACACAGACACACACAGACACACACACGCACGCACATGTGCACATACACGTGCACACACACAAAAAAACAAATCACTTCAAATAAATGCTTGATTATAATGTATGAAATGTTTCTGATCAGTCAGCTGAAAAACTAATTTCATTTTCTCATTAGAAGTCTCTGCCTGAGGCTCATTCTCATGTCAATGTTTATTACTCTGAAAACGGAAAATTAAAATCATCAGCTTGGTCAGAATCAGAGCTGTGAATCACTATTTACGACAGAGAGAAAGAGAGAGAGAGGGAGAGAGAGAGAGAGAGAGAGAGAGAGAAAATATTAAAGAATGGACTACAATGGAAGGAATCCATCTCATTTTTACTGAAGCAATGGATTTATAGCCCACATGACCTTTCCTTCCCCGGAGATTTGTTGCTATGCAGTCTTCCATCATGTTTTTAAATTGGCATAGAGTACAGTAGGTTACTGAATAGATTTCAGTAGGGTTGTGAATGCAGAGTTTCATCGCTGCATCCATCCATTTCATTAGAAGAAACAATGTTAGAACAAAATACAGTAATAGCTTTCAAAGCACTCTTACTAATATTATGGCAAAAATGACAGTAGCAAAAATAAGGCTCATCAATTTGAGCATTTATTTTATCAGCTAATATATTCGTGTAACATATTCTCATCATGTTCTTGAAGAGTTCAACCTGTAGATGGAAAATAAGCTCTTTTAGAACCTTTTTAATTCATTCATTCAACACAAACACATCGTTTTACTCCAGCCTTTAATGCCTTGTACCTCTGTTTGGCTGTCACATACTGTCAGCCCTTTTATCAGAGGATCAGACAACATATTTCACAAAAACCTGTTTTCAATAAAAAAAAAAACACTTTATCATTGTGCAATACTAGATACGCTTTGGGCCTTTAAGACTATTTTATATAACAGCCACAAAAAACAGTAAGTGACTAGTACATAGCTCATTATATGAAGAGTACATTTCCAAAATTCTATATGTATTCATTTTGAGGAAAAGAATAATCTGGAGTTCATCACTGAGTATTTCTAAAATATAGGACTTAGGTTATTCTTTAAAAAGGTACTATGGCTTGTTTTAATTGTTTTAATGTGGCATCAATCATTGTGTAAAGGTGTCACCCTTTTTAAAAAGGTAGATAAATCATTTTGGAACAAAACTCTTCCTATATGATCAACATGATGACTATTTTGACTTTTCCCCCTGGATCTCAGTACATGAGACAAGCTCCAGCTTCTATTCAAGATCAACCACAAGCCACAATGGTGTAAACTACTGCAACAGTTACAACATGGACCCCTCTGAGTAAAACCCAAGGCATCAGGCAGGCATTCAGCGTCTTCTCTCCAAGATCACAGGTCTTTTTGGACATAAATAACCCATGTGCAATTTAAAGGGACATTGCTAAGTTTTCCTCCTGACAGTTCAGGCCTTTCTAATCCGCTTGAGTGTGATCTAATTTTGATATGATTAAATTAAATGAAATTCAAAGGATTGAAAGGGATGAAACCACGAGTTCATCGGGACTTGGTCAGTTTATTTGCCACACTGCAAGCACTGCAGCTGCTCTTTTGGAACCTTTGAAACAATCTTGGCACCCTGCGCAATAATCCCACCCTCACCTCTTCCAGCCTACTGACCCCTGAATGCACCCAGTGATCTTGCTAAGGAAAGAAAGATGCCTCGCACACCCCTAATGTTTCCACAGATTTTAGGGTTTTACTGGGGAGCTGGTAGCCTAAAGTGGGCTTGTGACCAGAGGTTGTAGGTTTGACTCCCTGGAATGGCTCAGAAAATCTTAGTGCGGAAAGTAACAGAGTAACGCTCTCCACTGTCGCTGTGAGTAAGGCACAGAACCCCTTATTGCTCAAGTGAAGCTGCTTAATGGCTGACAGTAGAAAACTGTGGTTGTACTGGGCAACTCCCAGGTGTAAATGTGTGTAATTATATGAATGTCAAACAGGGCAGTGTTAAAAAAGACAGCAAGCATGCAAAGCAAAAGCTTCCCTCGATAAATAAAGGTTGATTAAAAAAAGATTTTAAAGCCATGAAACGTGGGCAGCATTATGAAAAAAATGGAGATGGGCACTTTTTGGAAAGTGGTGGGAACACAACATGGCGGGGGCTGGGTTTTTATTTTCAATCATGTCCTGCAGTTCTACACAATGTTCTATGATTATGTAGCGCTCTTGAACCCATACTTTTGGACACAATTAAAGCTACACTAAGCGGTTTTTTCTGACCACTAGAGGGTGACAGAAACCGCAACACATTTTGTAAACACACACAGCAAAGCTACTGGCGACGGAAGCCCTTAAGGACAAACCGTGCATAAAGGCTAATGGCTAAAATAAACGTACCTACGGAGAAATATTGCCAGTTACCAGTCTCGCTTTGCCAGATTTTTCTCCCACTGAAGGTTACATGTCCCACAATGACAAGTGAAGGGGTAGGTAGCAAGTTTACTAGTTGAAAACGTTTACTCGCTCGCTTCATCGATTCGCCTTTTCTCGGGCCGACTTTGACAACACGCTTTAGGAAAGAGGTGACAACAACAACACAGCTGGCCCGCGTGTGTGGATATTTGTTTATATTATTACGTCTCACGGAAATCTCCACGTAGCACACGTTAGTTTCAGGATTGGTTACAGGGTCTGAAATTGCTTATTGCAGGTTTAAGTTTATATTATAAACTTGTCTAACCCTAACCCTTTAAAGGAGAACCTGAAGCGATTCAATCAGACCTAGCATTGGTTTGGATCCCGCAAATGCTTTGACGGTGAGATTATAAGATTGATTCTTTATTTTGGAACAGTTCTACATCTCACACATAAAAAAAACTTCAGTGACAGTCCTGCAACTGCAGGTGAAATGGTGCCTGACATATTGGCATTTGAGTGCAACCAAATCTTTAGGCCTTTCGCAAACATTTATATGAAGTTTGTTTACACAAACATTTAGGCATTAAGGGATTATGTATACAACCACATTTGATTGCTCTAGGACTAGGTACTCCAGGTGCAGACCGTTTTAAGTTATATAGCTAAACTAGGCTCTTGGCTTGATCTGCAGGCATGTCACAACATTTTCAATTAAACCTATGCAACTATCACAGGCTGTGCTGTACAGTCTGCCTGGCTTCCCTCTCCTACAGCAGCTAACTTCAGACAGTCGAGCCACTCAGCCAATCACATCAGCGGACAAGGGAGGCAGGAGCAAAGTGAACACGAATCAATAGACATTAATTTTTTGTTCCTACATAAGTTTGAATGAAACCAAGCCTAACGTTACTTGGAACAGCAAAGAAATGATAAGTTAGCCTAGTTTCAGTTAAGCTTTTATTTGACTATCAGCTATTTTTCTTGTGCTTGTAAGGTTGTGTTCTTATATTTTAGATTGGTTTAGAGTGTAAGGCATTTGTCTTGTTTTGTGATGACATTGCTCTTAGTTCGTTATTGTTATTGTATTATAGTGGACTATTAAATTGTCATTTTTACAAAGATGAATCAAATGGAGCAGTCCTGAATCGATTTACTACTGTCTTAGAGCCTGAAAGAATCGAGTTAGTTGAAAAAGAATCTGTCTTCCCACCGTTAAGAGACATGACTCCACCGTCCCCATCTGAATTTACACCCATGCTCACAGATTCTTTTTCATGGTATATGGTTTGTTTTTCCCATGCAAATTCAGCTTAGTCAGTGAGGGGTGAGACACTTTACCCTATCAAACATAATTTTTTTTTTTAGAAATCATTTCTGTTGTTTATTCAACAGTATTTCCCTTAATAAAAGGGATCAAAATATCTCTTATTGTTAAAATTTGACCGTAAATATGAATCTTCACACCTTAGCTGTCAATTTTCACATATCTTTGACTCACTCATCAACATCTAAGGAAAAATCTCCTTTTTTTAACTGTATACTATTCGCAATACATACGTATGTCTTAAAAGGTATAGGACCTTTTAGTCACAATTTACAACCCTGTCTTAAAATGGATTATGGCTGATTCACTCTTTTACAATCTCTTTTGAAATCGTTTTTAGCTCGCTAGTTGTAGTTTGCAGAACTCTGACTGTACTGTGGGACTGTACAGAATCCACACTTAATCCGTATTTATCCTGTCCTTACTGCACCCAGATATCCATACTGACTTAGTCTCAGTATCCCTTTTGCAGGCATTTTTGCCCACCTGCATTGCCTCAAAACGTTCCCTCTGTATTACAGCCTTAATGGAGCAAAGCACAAGTTCTCCTCACATTAGTCTAACATCTGGTCTGAGATGGTCTGCTCTGTGGTCTTTGGGGATATTTCCAAGCCCAAACACTTTTTTCATCTTCTCAACCTATAAGGGAATGGCAAGTGAAATGTAAGACCACAGTAAAGTTCAATACAAGTGCACATATCACAGCCCTCCTGCCAACTTCCATTACTATGAATCAATTGAAGTTGGTCATATCTGACAAAACATATAATAAACTTGAGAGGCAATGCTTGAAACATTTCAATTATGTAGGTCAATCAGTTCAGCCTTAACCTGTCAACCGTTTGATGTTTCGCAACTTCTGAAGACATAATCATACTGTATATGCTGATATTTTTTCATTGAAATTCAACCAGACCACAGATTTGTTTAGGATTCTTTGTATCGGCATGCAGTCAGTCAAACCTCGCTATAAACATAGACTTCATTCCACATCGCAGAAACATGTGTCCTGACCTTTCCACCAAGACCTTCCATTTATTTTCTAATACAGTTCCCCTTGTGAGTTACTCTGTTCTCATAGTCATAGAAAAGGTCAAGGCAAGCACTCATGTCTGATGTCTGCCTGCTGAATTAACTATGTCACCTTTAATGTTTCCAGAATCAGGCTTCACCACTCTGTCTAGATTCATTTGACTGTATGTGTCCAGTGCTCCGAAGTACCATATTAACCATGGTGCTTATGCTATACATATGAATAAGAGCAACAGTAACCTAAAATATCTTATTTGAAAACTACAGAGGCACTCCCTGCTTCCTGAATTCAGCTGCTCCATAAAAAAAGTGTTTCACATCGGTATTTAGCTGACATTTTGCTTCATAAGAAATAAAAAGCTGTGGCCCTAATCACACTGTGAATCAAGCTCACAAATATTATTAGGTGTACACACACACAAACCCTTCAGTGAGTGTGCGCCGATGCCCAGATAATCATTCTGTGCTACTCTCCACTCTCTCGGATGTAAAAGGAAGGAGGAAAACAGACATAATAGTATTGCAGAGTGCTGCATCTCTTGTATAAAGCCCATTCATCCTAAACGCAGACATTCATTTAATAACCAAAAAAGAACAAGAGTCTGTGATTTTCCATTAATCAGCAATGGCAGAGCAAGCTCATTTGTATTGTTATGGAGTGAAATTCTGAATTTAGGACATTGTGAAGAAATGACCCCCTTATGCATGTGGACAGCCACTGAGAGAGGAGGTGGGGGTAGGGCCTGTCAAACCGACGTTGATCGATGATGCTGCCTCAGATTATGAACACAGAATTAGCACATTAGGACTTGTATGATAAATAGACCCACCGCTACCCAGTCCCCAAATCACCTCAAAGAGCAGCTAGACAAATTGACTACACCCACAGCTTAAGCTGATTTCAGTAAGCTTGCATGTGTTTGCATCGAACCCCTAGCCCAGATTGTCAGGCTTGCCCACTGTCCACAGCGTCCAATTAGGCAAAGAGTGAGGATAGACCTAAGTACAATGTCACTTGAAGGTGATTGGCCATGGGACCCAAATATACTGTGTTGATTCTTGAGGTGGTTAGAGGCCTGAGCAAGTTACATAGTTACAAGTTGATTTAGCGTAACTTAATTCAAACAGCTTAAATCATTGGAGCACAGAGGGAGTTTATGATATAATGTGGTAAACTAGACTACTTTCCCTGAAAAAGCTTGAAATTGCATACAGTTACAGAAGTATTAGCTGGGTAATCACACTTTATACCTACAGATAGCGTACACACTGTGTCCCTCAGTGGTTCAGCCTGTGAATGTCTCCTCTACACATCTCTAAATACCATTAGCGAGTTAACATTTATTTTGGTCAACACAATCTGACAAAGCTACATGGCAATGTGACTTTTCAGCTTGCAGAAAAACTGTAGGCTCGACTTCTGTAATTAACTCCGTCTGTCAATCAGCTGAAGAAGTCCACAACAATTTCAGTCTGTCTGTCTGACGGGATAAGATGAACTTCAGTAGCGCTATAAGTCTGTCTGATTTGTTGTCATCAATATGGCTTGAAATAAACTTGCCTGAGACACACAGTTCTTTGAAAACAAGCACAGAAAATGTCTTATGAGAGGAGATAGAGGTACTTCAGTGCGAGGAGGATAATTGGCTGCACACCCACATCTGACGCTGACACTGACACTGGCTGAGATAAGGCTGGAGATGGGGGAACTTTTCAAATCCCTGACTGGATGAGATGAGCTATTTGTCAGATGTTTGTTTTTAATTAATGATAAACTGTAGGTGCTAATTAATGTGGAAATAAAAAACAGGTCAACAATTATACTGCTGACAAAGCGCAGAGGTCCCGCCTCCACAAAGGTTCAATGTAGTGTTATTACTGTACCTCTTCCAATTATAATAGGGATTTCAAAAAAGCTGGTCCCAAGTTCTTCCAAAAAGTTACCGGCATACCAAAAACACCTTACAATTTATAACTGTAGAAAAACAATGTGGAAAAGTTTATTTAACAGTACAGGGTACAAACTTTTTTCTAGATGCTAGGTGGCACAATTGTAAAAATACTTGGAACCATAACAAGGTAACAATTTAAGTTTTCAATTTTGTAATTTTGCAGTTATTCCACAGTTGCATCTCGGCTATAGTATATTTTGCAGAATTCTTATTTATCATTAATTTATTTATATATGTAGATAGGCCTACTCAAGTGTAATTTGTAGGTCTAATGCAAATGCCAACCAATCATTTGCTTTTAAATTCTATATTTAAAGCTGCTGTTGGTAGAATTTGAAACTTGACTTGAGCGACCACCTGAGTCCTTTAGCGGCAGTGTTTTACAACACTGGCGCAAAGACTCGCCACTTGTAAGGTATGGAATTTATTACGTTTGGCCAATGCTAATGGCGCTCTCTCACCTCTTATTGAGTGATGCTCACTTGCCCAGTGTTATAGTCTCGCAATATGTGTTTGCACTTAAACTACATTGAGCTAGCAAAGCAGTTTTGCATAACAAGTGTGGAATTTATTACGTTTAGTCAATGCTAATGAAACATTTTGGCTAACAGGCTAGTATCTTATGTTACTGAAAGCTAACCTACCAGAGTGTAGCAATATAGTAAAGTGAATCTCTTCTTCTTGACAATACATTGGTGAATGATGCGTTATCCTGATTATTCAGGACTTAACAGTACAGCAACAGTTGATGCTACACACCAAGCTAGGCGCTGTGGGACTGTACAGCATCTGTACTTTATGTATTGGTTCACCTACAAACAAGTAGAGAGAGGCAGTCCTCTTTCTCTGTCTCTTACTGTTTACATTGCTTACATAAAAAACTAGCTAGCTAACTAGTACAGGTACAAGTGATGGCTCGGTGCAGGCAAATGATAGCTAGAGACTTGCCACGTCTGTCAAACGAAGCTGAAAGTAATGCCTCACCTGATTATATGCTCTTTCATGTGGAATTACTGACTGGGAATTTAATCGAGTTAGCTGCTACAATGATTACAGTGACCCTCTAGTTTGGAGCAATTTAAAAGAAGAGTTCACACCACAGAGCAGCTGAAAAACTGACCACCTCTCTGCCACCATTTTCTCCCTCTGGCTGCAGGAGACAATCTTCCAAAGTGGCCGTAAGTGGTGGAATCTTCACAGTGCTAGTGTGATTATTACTCCTGAATCGTACGACACCACACCCACTGACTCCCATTGTTAGCATATGCTGAAGGGAAAATAAGAGTGACACTAAATGACTAAATAAATATATGAATGAAAAATAAATATATTTAATGTGTAACAGTGAATACAAAAATGTCCTTTAGTTATTCTTTCATTTATTTATTTCTTGATTTATTTATTTACTTTAATTGATTTAAGAATTTACTTATTCATTTATTTCCCTTTTTCTGCGTGCATTTATTTACTTATTTATTTTCTCCTTTCTCTGTGCATTTACCAATTGATTGACAGATTGATATGGCAGACTTAGCCCTCCATAGATGTCAGGTAGGTCTTTCCTTGGAAAAATCCTCTGGCACACATGAAGTGATGCGTTTCACGTTTCTGGCAGCAGCAACAGCAGTTTGTTTGGAATAAACAGAAGAAGAACTGGGTAGTTAGTATGAGCAGTGATAGCCACCATGGCTGAACAGACAGAGAAAAGAGCGCCACCTACAGAAACTCAAACAGAAACTCAAACAATGAAAGACGTCACAGTACTGGACACACTGTTTGATTGACAGGTAATCTCTGGGAAGTGCAGTGCAGAAACACCACAGCAACGAGTGCTGAGCACCAATGCCACCAAAATAAATAAATAATTTCCCCAATGCCCGAAAACATCCTATGATTTTGGGCATGGGGAAATGCCAGATTCACTGTATTGGTTATTGAGAAGACATCTTTTGCATCCTTCCATACTGCTTACCCAAACCTGAATAGGTTTGGTCTGGATCTGTGTAGTCTACAGCCAAAAGTACAGACCTCCCCCACTTTCCCCCACAACCCCATGTCATTATGTCACTGCACTTCATTTGCAAAGCACATACTTAACTGCATAGCCTTAACCTTTCATCTTTTTGCATAAAGCTTTTGCAACAGTGTGGTTAGTTAACTTTTCAGAACCTTTTCGTACTGCTTAAGCAGTCTCACGGAAAAAATAACACAGCTCTTATCTCATGTTCTTGCCTGCTTGAATCCTCAAAAAGTGTATCAGTATTTTGAGTATTTTGATTTCAGTCACACAAAAAATACTGATGTGTAGTATCTTACGTGTGTGTCTGAAGTGCAGTGTCTTAAATGTGTGTGTTTATGTGTGTGTGTGCAGGTACACTAATATCCATTAGGCTGTAGGCCGTTGTAGGACTGAATGCACTGTAGGCGAGAATGTGTTTAGGAAGAGTGCAGACCTCTGGCACCCAGCGAGACCCCAGCTCTCCTCCTTCCCTCCCCCTATTCTGGCCCCTTCTCTCTCTGTAAAGACTGAACAAAGAGAGGACCCAAACAATGGATCACTCTGAGAGCTGAATGGCTTTGCGGGTCAAGCACTAACCCCCCTCCCTCTTTGACAGAAACACAACCCACACTTGTTCTGCTGAAGAGAGGCTGACCCTCCCGGCAAAGAAATAATGAAGGCTGCCTGGGCATTAAACTGATAAAACTACTGGGACTGGAATCAGTACGGCAGACAAATCACCTCTAATGGCAAGAGGCTGGAGCCTGTCTTCTGTCCTGTCTTTCCCCCCTTCATTACATCTCTACTGTACACTGTCCAGGCATCCATGCAGCCATATAAGCCGTTCAACCCAGTTCATAGCTCAGGACATAAGCTTGAAGAGCAAGAGATAGTCATGGGTCTGGTCTTGCTGCAGTCATTCTGTATTGCTGATTTTTTAGGTTTATTTAATTTTGGTCTAGGTTCTAGGTTGCTTAACTTGTTTCAGGCTAAGAGGCCCAAGCATGCAGCCAACTGTTGAAAATGTGTTGGAGAGCTATTTGTTAGGCAAATCGACTGATCAACTGCCACTGGAGCGTCTGTTTAGAAATCAAGCTCCACCAATAGACAGCTTTCACAACACCAAGGTCCAACTCGGAGATTTGCATGTGTCATAGTCAAATTGGGTCAAAATGCATTTGCAAATAATCCTTAGCGTTTGTTTTACTCCTTCCTGGTGTTTTACAGTATCAGGAAAATTCAGATCGTGTCAGGCAGGTTGTTAATCGCATCACAGAAACGCACACTAAATATATTTTCAGCCACTTTCCTGTGATTGTTTTAATTTTCTGGTACGCCATGTGTTGTTTAACATGTGAAAGAAGAAACCCACTCATCTGGTACTCTGAGGTTAAGGAATTATTTTCCATTTGAAGAATTATTTGAAAATGCAATCTGACCCAGGTCTGTTCATAGTCAACATACGGTAAGATAAGATGAAACCTCATTATCCCTGTGGGGAAGTTGGCTAAGATGCATCATTTACTGATACCTCCCTCCCTCCTCCTCCTCCCCCAGTCCAACTCTGCTCCTTCCTAGAGGACCACAGCCTCAGTCTTGGCTAACCGCAGTTTTGTGTATCGGGTGCGTGCGCCATCTTTGCGAGTTCCTGTCAGCTTTGTATATGGTTGCCCTGCGAGTCCGCTGACAGTTCTATGTGGCTCAAACAGTGGTTTTACAGCTTGCAGTCTGCATGGGCAGCTGAGGTCTGGAGGCATGCAAGCTGTTCGGTCTTTCACCTTCCCTCACGGCTCCTCCCCCGGGTCAGCGGCCATACATTAGATCAAGCTAGGCCTCACAGGGTCGAGGAACCGGTGCCAATCACACCACAATGCAGAGTGTAGCCGGGGAGGGAGGAGGCCGAGCCTCGGTGAAGCAGCGGCACACGCACTCTTTATTCAGTCCATGTTTGGTTACCTCATCCACTTTACTGATTTTTCATGGACTGTTTAGGAGGTATTAATGACAACCCAAAATTATCTTAAATGATTTTCATGGAGGCTTTCCTGTTTCTGTATTAGTATTATACAGTGCTGTCTGGCTGAATTTAGTCACTTTAAACACCATTGATACACATCTAGAGGCGGGACTAAGTTAAAAAAAACAGGTAAAACATGCATTTCCCAGCTCATAGAATCCAGTCCAAACCGTGTATTTTTAGATGGAGAACCAAAACTTAACATGTACTTTTACATTTTTAACTGTCTCTGCTGTCAACAGACTAGAACATAGTAAAAAATGAATAACTTTGTAATGCTAACAGGCATATAGAGGGACTGGTAGCATTGCAAGTGTTTTCGCTGTTCTTCACAAATCCCTGGGCAGGCCCATGTGTATTTATCTACACCAGGATCTACATGCACTTCATATGCTAGGGCAGCAATCATACACTGTGAGGAAACTCCATGGCTCATTTGTCTCCGCTCCAGAGCCCAGAGAATTGACTGTGTGAAAGAATAATCCTCAGCTTGAATCTATTATCACCTGATCCGGTGCTGTTTCAAGTCCGCCAGACCCGCAGACTGACTGCCTCACGTTTAACCCTTTCCCCATCGCTCCGCTGGATGGCATCCCTTTTTCCTGACTATTCCGGAGAGTAAATGTTTTCCTTCAGCCTCTCCAATGAGTAATTTTTGGTGTCGAACTTGTCTCTAACCTTTTCCTACCCCCTTTGTTTGGCTTTTGTTTGGCAACAGCTGTTATCGTGGATTTTTTTTTTTTCCTTTTTTTTTTTTTGGTCAGCTGTGATTGCTCCGGGCAAAACAGGAGCAGATGGTGTTTTGCTATGCATGAATGGAGCGTTAGAGGAGTTTGGACTGAATAGGCCAAGTTTTGAATGGTGTCTACACAGCACCTGCCTCTTGTAGCGGCAGGGACATCCTAGTGGCATGATCTGTCTTGGCTTCGCTGCCATCGTAAGGGATGAAAGAAAGAAACAGAGGGGGAACCTTGTTGGGCACCGTCCATATTTATTGATTTTCCTCCGAGTCGTGGCATAATGTGGTGTACAGTCAGTTTGAGTTAATTGGATGTGACACAGCGTGCACGTGTAATCTATCACTCTGGTCTCCTGGTACACTTTATCAGTTTTGTTGCCATAGAAACATGTTGGCTCTGTAATAGCCTATATTAACAGGCTAAGTAAGTTGCAATAAAAGGCAATTTCAGAGTTGGGATCCTCTGCTGAACACAAAGCCTATAAAATACTGATGAAATAAATCGGAAAGTGGCAATAGGGGAGAGCAAGCTGGATTTTACATTCTGAAACCAAACAAGTCCAAATAAAAAAACAAACTGCTATCGTTTCCATGCAATGCTGGGACATCTGTCAACCTCTGGGGCATGATGATCTGTCACAATAAAGCAAGCTTTCTCAAATCACTGACAGCTTGCCCTGCAATTTCTTTTAGAGTCACTGTATAACTCAACACAAAATAAATGCTCCAGATGCATTTGGTCTGCTAAATACTGACAATGCATACAATAACAATAACTGAGCTAGCCATAATAATCTGAAACAAACCAGAACCTTATATGCTTGCTGATGTTATTGTTACAAGTCGACAGCTGTTTTTTTTTTTCTTTAAAAAACGGTTTTCTGGCTTAAGATGTTTGTTCCATGACCTTTCTGAAGTTGACAGTAAGGGAGTAGTGCTGCATGATGTTTATACATGTTCTTGGTCTTGCTTGTGCTCAGCCCCTACAGTATATATCAGAGGATATTTTAAAATCCATTAGAATTAACATGAACAATCACTTGAATTTCTGATTACTGACTCATCAAAGCTTTCACAATCATATAGCTGCATGTACTGTATTAGATGTAAGGCAGTTAGGTCTGTCTGACCGACTATTTCAGTCCTGCACAGTGTAGTAAGCATCTACTGCAGAGTCCATTCTTCATCAAGTGGGTTGCAAGCTTCTGCGGTACTGCTTACAGCATCATCATCATGCACTTCCATCCTCTGTTGATTATGATTGCTCATGATTGGCTCTATTTATCAGTCACTATTTCAAGAAAGAGGATTAATCACAGCCATTAACAGCAGGACCACTTCCCCTGGCAAAGTTAAGCGTGTAACCGCAGTGTAGATCATTGGTATATATGGCCACGGATCGCTGATATATTATATATCAGGAAGGTGGTGTTCATCCAGTGGCTGTATCAGAATTGTGATAGTGAGCAGTGCACAGGCTGACAGAGGTCAAAAGACTGGCAGATCAGGCTTACTTTCACAGAATTCAACAAAAGAGGGGGGATAAGCCTAAAGGCTGAATCACTGTGTCACCAAGGCAACATCATTGCACTGAAATCCAAGGATGGAGAATGTGTGTGTATGTGTGAGTTTGCATGTTGTTTGTGTGCGTGCATGCGTGAGTGTGTGTGTGTGTGTGCATGCGTGCGTGCAAGTGGTTGTGAAAGAGAGATAAAGAGAGAGAGAGGAAGGGGGAACAAGAGAGTGCATGCACATGTGTACATGTGATTATGTGCTTGTGCTCATTTTTTCCTGGGCATAGCAAATAAACATTTCTATTGTAGCTCTTTTAGCAATGGCATTTCCTGATAATATCAAATTCATATAAATTGAGATGTAGTTTCACTGTTGGTGGACTTGTGCTTAACATGCTAAATCAAGCGGTTAAATCAATGTTGAAAAGAAAGTTATCACACCCAATACAAAGATTTTTTTTACCAACGAGATTATCACAAGGGTTGTACAAGGGCATCATAATCTTTATACTTGCCCCACTAAATCACTATTAACTGCTCTGAGACATCTTATCATTGTAACTGTGGCACTCCTTCAGTCTGGCAGGTCAAAAGTTTTCTAAACAGAGGTTACTATTGGTCAGCGACGTCCGCAGTCCCTTTTCTCGAGTCTAGCCAGCCAGCAGGGCCGCCAACAGTCCCCTAAACAAAGTTCACTATTCAGCTCAGAGGTCAATAGTTCTCTCAACAAAGCTCACCATTGGATTGCAAGGTCAAGAATTCCTTAAACATGGTCGGCCATTCGACTCGGGGCCTCATGGCTCCCTGTAAACAAAGCTTGCCATTGGACTTGTAGGGTCAACTGTCTCTGCTCTCCCCTGGACCAGGTGTTATCAGTCAAAGGGTGATTTTTTTTTCTTCTTTTTTTTTTTTAGGAGACACATTTTTGGGTGTCAAAGTGGCAGGTCCTGCATCTGTGACTTAAGTCCAGACTCTGAGATTGGCTGCAGCGTGGGTCTGATGGTCAGACGGTCAGTGTCAGCAGGGCTTTTGTTATGCCCACATTGTATCTGTGCATTGAACGGGAAAACAACAAAAGGACCAAATAAATCATTAAAATACAGGATCCCTCAGCTTCCACATCTGACTCAGTCATCCTCGACATACTGCCGAGCAACTGACCTCAGTGGGGAGGAGGAAGACAATTAGGTCACCTCATGATTGCATTACTCATATGACATATTACTGTCATTGTGCCCTTTAATGCGTTTCATCAGCGTTACTTAATGATGAGGACAGATAGTATTGAAGAATAGCGTGCATGCTATTGATTATTTCATGCTTGCATCATAATACCAAAGCACACAGTGCCACTGAGAAGAAATTGTTTATCAAGCAGATGCCACAGAGAAAAAGCCCATTGTGTAAAGCAGGTGAAATATATTTATTCAACTATTCAAATTAATCCAATCCCCATTATAGGAGGAGCAGTGTATTATCCTTGGAAATTATGTGTTGTGTGTAGAGCAGTGTTTTGAAAATATCTGTAACCTTTTTATTGCGGAGTCCCATAACTCCAACCCTGGATGTGAGATATTTGTACACATAGTGACCGCAGTACTGAGGGGTTATGGAATAACAAGGAGCTGCATGCATTATTAATGGGCTCTGCTGTGAATCTGTTCAGAATAATAACAGCTATTTCCCAGAGCCTCATTACTGTGTGTTTTTAAACCATGTGTTTGGTATCCATGGACACCCGGCTCTTACATTCTCTTCTTCTCCCCCTGTATTGAGATTCAGGTCATGCACGGCACTTGCTGTTTTTAATTTTCATTTCATCATAAGCACTTTAAGACTGTTGCCAGCGCTTATTTGCAGTTTTCCTGTAGACCTCTTCACTCGGGCTTCTGACAGGACAGATGCTGCAATTAATCACGGCAGAGAAACGGGCATCGTTTCCATACCGAGCTGAAGAGCCAATCAGCACAGCAGCAGGCCTCCGCCCAAATTACAAATGCTTTCCTCAAACTAACTAATTGAAAACAAACCACAATTTGAAAATTCTATCAAGCCACTATCACATATGCACAGGAGCAGACTCTCTCTCCTAATTTGTAACTAACATTAACCCATGTTTAAATGTCTCAGCTGCCTTGGAAAAAAGGACCTTCTCTGGGCCAGTGGATTCACAGCCTATTGTGGAGATATGATAATTATTGTTTGCCTGCCTTCCCTCCCCCACTCACCATATTATTCAAGGGAGCTCAGAAAACCCCTGGGGATGTCTTGGAAATGAAGCGATTTTGAAAGGAGTAAGAAAGAGGCAGAATCCAAAGCACTGGTGTGTGAGAAGGGGACTGTTATTGAGACAAGTACCAGTTACATGCTGACCTTGTCCAGTCTCAACACTGTATTTACACACAGTTACAATGGACTTCCATTCAAATCACTGAGAAACAGTACATACTATAATAATGCCAACATGAATGGTCATATATCCCTGCAGAGTTTTTTTCTTTAATAGAATTACTCCATAGAAAACATACAAATTTATTTTTTTTAATATCTTGTAAAGAACTGAGGGCTATGAATATTTATCAATGTATTTATCTTTATTTTCAATAGCTAACAAGGAGACATGAAGAAATACTTCATAGAAATGATGGATAATATAATCTTTGAAATGAACCAATTCCTTCAAATAAATATTTGTGATTGTTATTTTAATTTTGAACAAAGAGACACAAAGAAATATATAATACTTCATACAAAATTATGGCTACTATCATATTAGTGATGGAATGTCTCTGGATTCGTCTTCATGGCCGAGCAAAACTCAAACATTAAATTACTGTTCCTATTAAGAGCTGAAAACAAGTTTTCAAGAATTTCATACCGATATGCATTTATTCTATGGACAGTTTTCAAAAGCAGTTGGTTTGTAAGCAAAATACAAACAAAATTAATTGCTGCTATTGTAACTCATAAAAAAGTATAAAAGAGCAGAAATGCACTATGTGATATAGCAATCCACAGGTCGTTTACCAATGTTTTAATTAAAGCCTCACATATTAAAACTTTACAACAGGTGATATGAAAAATGTACAACATTTTCTTTTTTCAGGGATTTCTGTACAGCTGGCAAAAATACCTCCAATGCCTTTTCAATTGGCTTTGACAGTGCAACAAACTGGCTCTACTAGTTTTCCTTTTCATTTTTTTGAAACAATTACGGTATCAAGGAGCAGTGTAAAAATACATCAATCACGAAACCATCTGCCTTGATCCAGAAATTTGTATTTACCATAAAATATCCCCTTTGTTACACAAAATAAAAACATAATTTAATCGTTAAACATCTGAAGTAAAAACAAATACATAAAAGGAGGATTTTTTGGGGTGCCAGTTACACGCTTTTCAGCAAATGATCTCGAGGGTATATTACTGGATAAAGGAGGTCTGATCTCTTCCCACTCTACAAAACATGTACAGCAGATTACAGCTACAGTTGGATGACGTGATGACATAAATGATTTATGGCAGTTTATGTCTCAGTCTGTTCAGTCCTTCATCCAGAGATCTACATCCCAAGACCTTTTTTTTCAGTTCCCCTTTATTCCTCAAGACATTGTCTGCCTTTATGACATGGTTTGAATGCGTTCAAATATCACTTGGCCTTAAACGTGTGATGATTTGATCAACGATTTCCCCCAGGCCATTGTTGCACAGTTACATCCGCAGGAATGATGGGTGAAAGAGAAATGTTGAAGTAAAGAAAGTCTCACAATATACTGGCCAGTGTGGGAACAAAGATTGATGTGTGGGTTACTGGTTTCCAGCATGGTACCTGTGAGTCATTCAGCTCGGGCGCTCTCTGCAAGAGGCGAGAGCTGATAAAAATCCTTTTGTTGAAATGCATTCAAAATGTCCATTCGCTGGGCTGAACTGACAACTCTGACCTCATAAATAAAGCTTTATTGTTAAATAAAACAGTGAAAGACACACGTCTTTCAACATATTGTGTGCCCAGAGTCAGTTTTAAATCGACAATTGAAAGACCCAACAAACAAACAAATAAACAATCACTGGGCACTCGCCCACACAGACTTCTCTCAAAGCTCAGCCTATTTCATAGACAAAAATCCAGCTAACATGTTTGCCTCCTGTACACACGTGTGCATATCCGTCTATAACAATGGACAAGTTCTTTGTATAACATTCTAAATCTTACACACTTCTTAAGTGCAACTTAGAAAAGCAACGTGGAATGATGCTTTTATTCTATTCCTGTTCTTTGAGATAGGATTTCCATTTGGCTCAGTAGATGCTGACCTGGGACAGGACCTGGGCGTGGGCCTGGATTTGGGAGGGGTGGGGTTGCTGCTGTGGGGCAGGCTGGGGGCTGCCGAGGGATGCGGAGCCCCCCACTGAATGGGGTGTACCAGGGGAGTGCTGGGGTGGGGAACACTGGGACTGGTGCTGCTGTTGCTGCTGCTGCTGCTGCTGCTGCTGTTGTTGTTGTTGCTGCTGCTGTTGCTGCTGGAGATGCTGAATTTGCTGCTGATGCAGCTGATGCATCTGCATGTGCTGGAGCTGCATTTGCTGCTGTTGCTGCTGCTGTTGCTGTTGCTGCTGTTGCTGCTGCTGCTGCATGTGGTGCTGCTGCAGCTGTTGCTGGAGGTGGTGTTGGAAATGCTGATGCTGCATCTGCTGCTGGATCTGCTGGTGATGCATCTGCTGCTGCTGCATCTGGTGGTGCTGAAGGTGCTGTTGCATCTGCTGCTGTTGCTGCTGCTGTTGCTGGAGCTGTTGAATCGCGTGCTGCTGCACCGGTTGCATGGGCGGACTCATCTGAGACACCGCCGTGGACTGGGCTCCCGCCACCATGGCCCCTCCGGCACCCATCTGGCCGAGCAGCTGCGGCGGCATGCCGGAGGACATGTTCTGGTGGGCCACTGTAACCGAGGTCACGATCTGATTGCCCCCCAGTCTCATTTGCAGAGGTTTCGGGGCGATGGCCCGTGGCAGGGCTTGTTGGAGGGCCTGGGCAGCGGAGGGCATGGAGGGGTGCTGGTTGAGGGGCGACGGCAGCACCAGGCCTGGGGACAGGCTGGTGGACGCCAGGGTCTGTTGCACTGAGCGGATGGTCTGGGCCTCGGCCGACTCTGCTGCAGCCTGGGTGAACAAAACAGCAACAGGTAGTCTACAACCCACTGAATGCCATTTCCAATAAAGCAATAACTTTGTAGAGTTCAAATTTGAAGTTGTTTTGTCATTGAAGTTGTCATTACAAAAAAACCTTTTACAACTTCACAAGAAGTGGATAATACAATACAAGGAATTCTGAATAGTTTAATTCATTTCTGTCAAATTCACACAGTTGTCAGGTGAAAAGGAGAAACAGTTTCTCACCTTGGAAACCAGGCTAGCGCGATATGCAGCAAGGGCTTTTAAGTATTCCTTTTTGGCAGCTTCTGTTTTGCTTTTGTAAACCTGTGGTGACAAAAAGCTATGTGTGAATGGCAAGTGACACACAAAGGCTCTTTCTAAATAAAGATAATTCCTATTACCTGAGGCAAAATACAGACACACACATACACACACACACACAAACACACATACATATAATTGTTTCCTGAGTATATTAATCATCAACAATAGTTATTTGTCTTTACAGCTGCAGTAAAACATGTCTTAATGTTTACTGAACGATACAAAATGCACAATCTAATTTAGCAATATTCCTGTATAATACTTCAGATGACATATGTGATCAGTCTGAATGATCAAGTCTTCCAGTACCTGTTTCTGCTCCTCTCCCAGACCATCCCACATGGAAGCCACAATCTTGGACACCTCTCCAAAGGTGGCATTGGGATTCTGACCCTTGATAGCGGCCTGGGTGTCTCTGAAGAACAGGGCGTAAGCTGAAACAGGCTTCTGAGGCTCGTTGGGATCCTTCTTCTTCTTCTTCTTGGGGGTCTTGGGCTTCTTTGTGGGATCTATGGGGGCTGGTCGCTTTTCTCCAATGACCTGCAATCAAACATGATCTCATTCAGACACAAAACACATGACAACAAAGCCTATCATAGCGTTTTCTGCTCAGCTAAGCAGGTGAATGTACACATGCACCATGCAGTTGATCAGTATATACATTTTCTTGTTAATGTGCGCGTTCACCATTCAGTTGGTCAACATTGACCGTGACATATGGAACTCTATTTTCGTGAAGGCGCACATTTTTTTTCCTCGCCTGCACCTGTTTGGTATTTCGGTGACTTGCCTTGAACTTGACTGCTTCAAAATGGGAGTAGGTTTGTCAGTAACGATCAAGCAGTGCAGTGCAATTATTGTGTCAAGGATTACCAGGATTTGCGCTTGTGACCAGGTCAACGGCGCATGGTGCAGTCATGTTCTTTGCTATTTTTGTGGCTTTACCAAATGATGCACGCATGAACAGATCCTATTCAAACCTATTTAAACATTTTTCATTCTAACTATATGTGGCTGTGGTGTGAATGGTTGCATGTAGTGGAGATTGTGGAGGCGGCCGCATTCTCTATTGATATCAGGGACTGGCTGGTGGATGTACCCCCCCCCCCCTCCTGTAGCCAAACTGTCCCTGCGGTTCACCGCCAACTTCTGTTTGGCTCTTCGCCTAATATCGTTGAACCATTTCCTATATTGGGCAGCAGTTCTCCTAGGACCAGCGCAACACATGTTATCCAAATGTATTATCTCCTACCAAGCTAGTTTAACATCATCTGTCCTCAGCGGCTTATTTAAGGTGCCGTATATTCACTTGTGGCGATTCTGCACCTCCTGCAAGGACATCAGTGCACTGGTTTTAAAGGGAAGGAAAAGAGGTGATCTGATTGGTCACGATGACGTCAGCCTTAACCACAACTACTGATAAGGTATTCCTTCTAATCCCACCAATTTACCAAAAATCAGTCGACACACTGTGCGGCTGCACTGTGTGCCTGTGACTGTAGAGCTATACTGTAGAGCCCATGCACTCATGGCACTATAAAGTGCTTCTGATAAAAGTGACCAAATGACATGTATTGCATTATCTCCAATTAATGTCTAACTCTTTTCTCACCCTGTTGCCATCGTCTTGGTCGTCCTCATTGATGGAGCTGGAGGGAGATGGTGTGGCAGACTTGCTGGCAGGCGGTGATGGGGAAGTATGGGTGATGTTGGGACCTGTCATGTTTAGGCCCAACTGCGCGTTGAGTTGGGATTGGTTGATGGTGGTCAGCTGATTCCGTGACATCATCCCATTGGGGTTGTTCATGCTGATGATGGACCTCATCACCATGGCTGGGTTGGGCGGGTACTGGCGTAGATGACCTGGTCCAACATTCTGGATAAACATTGGTGCAAAAGAGGGAGGAAAAACATAATAAGGTAAATATAGTGACAATGTGCTGATCTCTATAGGGGAATTCTCTTTTTGCTCGCTCTGCACAGGTTCACCTACAGAAAAACATCTTTGAAGCTAGTTGTAAGGATTGAGTGTCTTGCTCAAGGACATTTTAGCAGAGCGGTTACTCTTTGACACACAAGCTTGAACCCGGCTCCTCCGATTGAAAGATGGTCTCCCTACTCACTATGCCACCCTGCTTCCCAATGTGTGAAGCCTAGGAAGCTGAATCCTTAAACCAGAGAGGAAATCAGGTCATTGGATTCTGCGGATTGTTATATGGCAGATCACATGTCACTATGTCCCGGGTCTTAAACGTCTCTATTACCGGCCATGATAAATTATCTTGACACCCGAGGAGCCTACTTTATAAGCCAGTAATAGATGGCTACACAGCTCAATTGATTCATTTCAAAACTCTATTGTATGGAAATCTGTGACACAGCTTTTGACTGCCCAGTCCCTGGAGGGTATCAGTGGAGTGACTAACAGTGAACTCAGCTCCTCGCAGTTTTGTACATAACTTCAAATGCCGCAATAAAAAGACTGGTCAAGTCAAGATTTGTATGCATGTACCACTATCCACAAGTCAGTTTGGACTGAGGTGCCCAGCAGCATAAGAAGCCCTATACATTTCAGTGAAATGTGACTTTTTAAGGTTATAACTTTCCCTTGCTTCTGTGAATGATACCTCCAGTGCAGTTTGGAATGAGATAAAATTCTATCTGTTGGCAGCTTTCATAGATCATACTTTGACTGCCAAAGAGTGGAAAATATACTTCTATACAATCAACTCCATAAATCAACTGGCTGAGGGGATAAAGTTTAAGTGTCTTGGACAGGTCCCCTCCCTTCTCCCATCCTGGGTATAATATAATAACATCTTCAAAATGGCTTCACAATGTACGTTTTTCCTGGTAAAACATTTGGTTCTTGAAAGAGTCTTAGAGAAGGCGCAGGTGAAGTGTTTGCATTGATTGCGGTGAGGATGAAATTACAAGGACTGCCAGCTCCCCAGAGGGGAGACTGATCAGAGAGCCAGTAGAGCTGACATGGAACAGAGAAGGGGAAGTGAACACAACAGAAAAGGTGATTTGTTCTCCCTAGGTACATCCATCTGGTATTCAGCAGCACAAACTCAATCTCTCCCAACATCAACACATCATAAACCCACGCACCTGGCTTTATTGAAAGAACCTTATGAGCGCCCGTCTTCAAAAACAATATTGTAACACCATTTCAGACAGAAACATATTGGATCTACAATCCATTTCTTTCTCATATGCCATGTCTACTGCTTATCATAAATGCAATCTATGAAGTGAGAACGCATTTCATATTTACATGTGCGAGGAGGATTCTGCAAAGGTGAGACAAAGGTGGGGGAAGAATTTGAAGACATATTGTTATGATTTTCAAAATATGGAACCTTTCAATTCTCTCGCGAATAAAAGCTGCAATAAACAAGTCTGTGACCGAATGACTGTGATTTACATATCTGCGGCCCAAAATGTTCCAAGTGTTATTGTCATCTTCATTACTGAGCACACGATGGCTCTCAGTTTGCTCTCTGCTCGCTGAGAACATCAAAGACGCACACACTGAGCTCATTAGTCGTGGCCATCTGTATAATAACACTTCTGCCCAATCCCAATGATGCAATTTTGACTTAGAGCAATGGCCCATTCTGCCATTTGTTTGGAAAATGGTGATTTCTTCAAAATGGCCTTTAGGTGCTGTGCATTTTAAAGACATGCACTGATGACCACAGATAAATATCCAACACTTAATCATATCACACTCAACAGCTTGCTAAATGCATTCTTTTGCCACATATTATAGCAATAACTGAAGTGGCAGCAATTTTCCTTTTCATTTTCTGATACAAAAGAGCCATGACAGTTACGTCAGTAAAATAACAGCTTAAGCACATGCCCGATTTGAATGGATGTGATCCTACATGAAAAGATAACAGCTAATAACACACTAGTGAAAGGAATCATCTTAAGTAACAGTGGCCTTGATTGTGAATATGAATCTAGAACAAGGATGTTTATTTATGTCCCTCTGCCATCTCATTTGCATTTTGATTGCAGTATTGTCGGCAGTCACAGCAGACATCTAACTAGATATTTTGATAGTCATCGTAAATCTGCAAATAAGTCCTTATCTCGAGTGCACAGTGGCCAGATGTGCCCTCCTTTGTCAGGTTTGTGCCTGTGTGTGTGTCGTCTGTGTGTACGTGTATGCGTGTGTGTGTATGTGTGGGTGTGTGTGTGTGTATGTCAACATGGACGCATGCGCACGTGTCAAACACTAGTAAGCTGAAATCTAATCAATAAAGCTTTTTGATGGAAATTCAGATTGCAACTTTCCCCATTGTGTGCCTTTGAATGCAAAAGCAGCAGCATCATACTACCAGGAATATGTTGGCAAAAAAATAAAAAACAACAAATAACTTCTTCGGTAGATTATTGTTGGCCTCATCCACATTTAACATAGCAAACACTCTGCCGCATAAAGCATTCTAAAAACTAGGAGATGCAAAAAAACACTATCGACAATGGATGAAACCCTTTCCACAATACACAGGCCAATAAACACAGCAGCCGGACTCAAAATGCAATATTACTCATTCACAAGTGCAGGGATAACAATCTCACCAGTGATGTCAATGAAAGCAGGCTCGGGTCTGTTCTTGAAGATATTGGAAATCAGAATTTGGGGAGGTGGAGAATTTATGAACAGTGGCACCATGTAAGCTGTAACAGGCTGAAAAGAATGTTAACAAGTTCAATTTCCATTCAATCAACGCCAGAGCTCTTGGAAATGTTCCATGGCAGGAGAGGGGTAAAATCATCTATATGGTAATTATAAGGATGAATCCCCCAGTAACTTTCGCCAGCATGAAAGGTCAGTCCTATTAAAGATAGTTTATCAGTGCTCTGCACATATTCCTTTACTCGGCTTCTAAACGGGTACATCATTTTATTTTTTTTTCCTCCATTTTCAGCAACCTGCTGAAGTCTGTGCTTAAGCCAAATGAGAAAAATGGAATTTTGAATGCCGGTAAAGGCTATAATAGCATGAAGATAAATTGTTTTTCTTTCCTCTCCCCTGTCTCAGTCAAACACACCTCTCTCTCTCCCTCTCTCTCTCTCTCTCCCTCTCTCTCTCTGCTGTGCAAACTCAGTCTATCTATCTTGCCAACCTCTAACCCCCACTTAAAAACAAATCTCTCTTACCCCCCTTTCTCCTCCACCCCTTGCCCAGACCGTGAGGCCAGTAGGCTCCCTCCCCTCGGTCCAGTACACCCACTGACCCATACCCCTTTAACCATTTCTCGTGATGCACTATGGGTATTTAAAACTTGTTCAACATGACATCATTTCATTTTGAGCGCTGCCTGAGAAAAGTAAATTACAGAATCAATCATGCAGAAGGTCAAGCCGAGACTTCATTACAAGTATTGCATGCCTGCATGAATATCTTTCATTTCTGACTGACCCAATATGTCACAATAGCTGTCTGTCGAAAGAGAAAAAAGTGAAAAGAAAAAAGGAACGGAGCAAAAAAAAAAAAAATCCACTCTCTGAAATTGATGTACAACTGATGTCAGTGCTACTTGGCTTGGAAGGAGAGATAAGAGAGAAGTGTAAAAAACATGCTTTCTGCAACAGTGGTCACATTTTCCATTTGATTCAGGATATAGTGGTTTTTGACCAGTCAAAACCGAGGGTATTATATTCACTGGCAATTCTACACAATGTCAAGGCGTATCGAATCATGCGAACAACAAACTACAAATGGCTTATTCAGCCTCAGTTTCATATTGCATGTAGCTGTTGAATGATGCATGCGCTCCATATTATCTTTGTAATTCGTATGCTGCTGTACGGCTGACTGTATCAGAAACAGCAAGTTGGTAATAAAAAATATATAATACATCACCACATAGTGGTAAACTTAATAAGACAGCAGGGCCGATATCTCCTAAATATTGATTTCAACATCTACTACAACTAGCAGACTACTGTAGATTTCAAATCCAATCATGGCGGACACAGAGCCCATTTCGGTACATGCTTACATCTGTCAAGAAAAAACTAAAAAATGGTGAAGGCACCAGGTGTTTTTTGAAATAGTACCCATAGACCCTTGCTGTGCAGTGGGGAGAGAATCGAGAAGAAATTGTGAATAAAGCAATACTGGCAGCTCTAACTCCAGTACTATTTGGCACTATTGAGACTCAATCACAAATCAGGAGGACACATGCTAGGAGACAAAAATGAGAGTCAGAAGCTTGTTAGGAGAGCAGATTAAATAAATAATGACTTCAGATTCAGGGCTTGCCAGGCATTTCTGCAGCTGAGAAAATGTATTTCTCTTTGTAGAACCCCGGCATCTGTGGCCAATTTGCAAGACATACGCTGAACATTAGGGGAGAGGAATTAGCAGAACACTTGGCAATGCAATGACATGGAAGGAGGTTTTGAAAATAGCCCAGGTATACTCACTGGTTGGGTTTCTCATTAAGTTCTGATAAGAGACAGGCTTTCACAGACACTAAATATTCACCACCAGCAAGCTACTGTAGAAGAAGAAAACCAAGACAAGTGTTTGGGAAATGTGAGCATGGTGGCTTGATGAAAAATGTAATTGCAATATTGCACGGTTTATTTGTTTGCCCCTGCAGCCATAACAAATAACAGAGAATATAATCATGTATATAAGGTTGTCATTCCATTATCAGTACGCTGACAAAATGACAAAACATCCTTCTTAGGGCCATCATAAAGCATTGTTCCTGAATATAGAATACATCAAGAGCGGCACTGTTACTTATCTCATCTAAAAGTTGTGTTCCCTGTTCAGATAAAAACATAGATGAATGGAATTTCTATAGGCACTGTCTCTAGACTTTTGGGGATCAATCCCATTTGCAGAAAAAATGAAGGGCCACCGTAAGCCTTCCTGCGGTACAATGTGCGATGACTGATAAGGAGTGAGCAGTGTGCCAGCGACAATGCCACAAGGCAAGGAGCAGAAACCCACATTCTCTCCTCAGTTTTTAATAGAGTCTCCACACAATCAGAGACATGAGCCATGCAAATGGTGTTAAAGAGGAATAATGTTTGAGAATCAAATCTAATCCTCCAGCAAGTCGTGAGAACAGTCAGGAATGTAATTGTGTCAAGGTTCCGTTTCTTCCAGATGTAGAAAGCTTAACTGACCATGAAATGAAAATTCTTTAGGCAAATGCCTTCTGGGGCTCACTTACTGTATGCGGCAGAGATATTTTAAAAGCTGCAATTATTTTACATGCCAGGAGCATGGAAGCAGGAAAAAGAGCTGTAAAATTTTATAGCCCCTTCCCATATGGAATGTAAATAAATATCTGTAATATCAGTGTGATTCGCCAAATGTGTTGGGGAGGAAGTGGGGGGTCTAAAACACATTTCATTTATTCACACAGTTAAAATGATCATGGCACCTCTCCTCGATGTAATGTGTTCTGTGGTTCACAAAGCAAATTCAGCATCAATATCATCATCTCTCTGCTCATGCCTTTGTCCTTTCATTTCTTTTCTCCTAAATGAATCTTCCGTTTTTGTAATAGGTCTGTAAGACAACTAGTCAGCCAGTGACATTTCCATTTTTCCTCCTCAATGCTTCTATGATTGTGGCATTTGAAAATGCCTTTCCACCCCCAGACAACAATCTTAAAATCTATAGCACATAACATTATCACCATAAAGAGAGTGATTACTCCGTCTACTGTTCCATGTTTGACCATCCATATCAGTGGAAAGCAGCATGAAGCCAAGGATCTATTCATCAAGTCCTTACTAAGAAAGGCTTTCTGTGAGGTTAATTCTCTAACACGGTGCTTTTCCATGCATGCAAAAAGCTGAACCTGAACTCCAAACAAAGCGGCGTGGCCTATTCAGAACATTCAGGCTCTGAGCATCAGATAAAGGCTTGTGAAGACCTCATGTGACATTGGACAGAAGCGTGCATCAGCATTTACAGTAGAAAGGCTTCTGGAAGCAGCATGAATTATATATGAGCCCGTGAAACAGTGGCACTTTTGGGTCCCGTTTTCACTGTCCTTCTGGGGCTGAATGCGCTTTGTACTCTAACACCTGTGATCTATTCACATCTGCTCACCTTACAGAGAGGATCATTCACGGTCTGTGTGCTTTTTAAAATCCGCACAGTAAGTAACATAATATCATGACATTTACTCAATGTGATCATATACCGCCTGTGTTGTAAACAAGGCCAGATGCTGTGCCAGATGCATTGACAACAGGAGGCATACAAAAACTGTGAAGGTGACACTATGGCTCAGTAAAAGGGCTCATTTAAGAGATTCAGCTCTTGTGGTACTACTTCACACTGCACTGTCCTCACAGGGGTCTCCAGTAGCGTTCATTTAGCATCAGCCCTATCTCTTACTGTGTTCACACCACATCTCTGTCCTACTGGAGGGTTTGAGCTAGCTATGACAACTAGCTGTAGCACCACTGGTGTTGCAGCTATGAGCAGGACACAGAGTAATGCTAGTGCGGGAAGAGTCGACTACGATCAGAACATCACGTGTCTCTGGTCGTAGAAAATGAATGGAAATAAATAACGTGTTGCTTGGATCACAATTGTGCAAGCTTTTAAACTTATAAACCTATAGTCTACTAGTGGTAGGTGGTAGGATAGTAAAAAAAATAAATCTTTTTTACTTCAAGTGGGTTCCCTTTTCCACAATCAGCCCATTTTCCTGGAAATAGCAGGAATGAGCAAATTGCACCAAATGGCCATTGTTCCCTCCAATGCTTGAATAGTAAGATCAAATTTATTTTAGAAATTTGATGTAATTTGGAACAAATAAAATACCCACCGCCATAATATACCCATCACCGATATTTTGGCGGGACAGTATCGTGACATAAAATTTGGGATATCACCCAAGCCTACTTCCAGCGACTGGTTTCTTGATTTGGTGGTGCCATGTACGCATAGTTCTACGCACCACAGGCAGGCCGTTGTTGACGGACACCCCTTCCTGGTCCATCATGTTGCGTGAGATGGTGATGGAGGGCAGCTCCAGGCTCTGCGGGGGGAACTGGGGGGTTAAGTGACCCCGGTGGTGGGCCGGCGGCTCCGGGATTCCCGGGAAGGGTGAGTCCACTTCCGATAAGCCCAGGCCAGACTCCGTCTCAGGTGGAGGCGTAATGGGAGGAATCTCGAACTCCTCGTCTCCCAAACTGGGCGTGTGGAAAGTCTACGAAGAAGCAGAGTGGGGAAAAATCGTGAAAACCAGTAACACAAAACAACCGAAGACAAGGAGCATTCGCCGAGGTAGGCCTTATCTAAAATGCAGGCAGGAAGCCTTCAGGGATTAAATCAAACAACTTTGTTTAAGAGAGGGGGTGTTTTAGTGGAGTGGTAATACACTTGTCTATAAGTGCACTGAGATGTAACATTTCCTAAACCTATTAAAGTCCACTTTGAGCAAAGAAGGAAAAAGGCAAGTGCAGAAGGAAGACGTCAAACGCAAAAATATCAAGCGGCAATCACGGGAGAGAGAGGATACATGATAAAAGCCCTTAATCTTGGGGATGGAAGATGTTGGGTTGAAGTGCAGAGAAAATACACGTCACAGGGAGATGGGTTAAAAGAACATTTTCAAAGATTATTACGCTTGGCCAGAAGTGTTTCTTTTTGTTCCCCTTGCCTGCACCCTTAAATCTGCTCATCAAACAGCCTAATCCTTCTGCCTTTCGAATTAAAGCTTTTGGTCACACTTAATTTGCTTATTTGCCTTCTTGGAGATGGGACTGTTCACCTACTTGGGTCTTGTCTTCATCTTCACATTGCATTAAGCTACTCTCCAAAAGGCCAGTATATTCATATACCCACAATGACCACACTGCAGCTCCACATAAATGTAGCTGAACGCAGGGCCGAACAGCATGGTATCTAAGGTCCTGCGTTCACCCGGAACCTCTTTTTTTAAGCTAGCAGTGCTAAACAGATGCTTGGGGAAGTGCTGGGCTTGGTTGTTGCTGTTAAGCGACTACTGAAAACCCTGTTCGAAGCATGGGGCTCTTTTGCTAAAAGTGGAAATATTTTAACTTCTAGCGCTTGGCACCCTGAGTGCTAAAAACATGTTAAGCTCCCAGCACTGTTGGGAATGTGGAACAGCGTGTCCTTTGTGTTGGAAATAAAAAGAAAAAGAAGCCCGCTCTGTGAAGAGAGGTTACTGGTGGACACATAACTTAAAGGATAACACCGGTGTGATTTTAGTTTTTTTCCTATCGCCATTATTGTCCATGAAAAGTCTAAACCCTCCAATGTATTTGCCTCAGTCAGAAGCTGCTACTATCTGTTCTGCTGCAGGTTTGCCCGACCTCCCAGAAGTCATAAGGTCCTATTTTTTTCCAAAATGCATTAAAAACAGCTTGCAGAGGCATACTGCTACACTGACTGACGTAATACATCATGTTGAACAACACTTGTATTGCACTTTTTCCTAACATGACTTTATCACACAGCTAATTGTCGAGTTTAATGGAGACAATTTTCATTTTTTCCATTACTGCACACTGTACGTACTTCTGATGGCAGTGAAGAGGCAAAATGAAACTTAAGGCACAGTGGGAGCCAAATATGTGCAATGATCTCTTCACATTTAATTCTGGCAGAATGGAACTATTTTTGATGCGATTGCAACTGCAATCACTGTGGCCCTATAAAGTCATGTTAGGAAGAAATACAATACACGTGTTCAACATGATGGATTACATTAGTCAGTGCAGCAGTATGTCTCTGCTAGCTGTTTTTAATGGATTTTTGAAAAAAAATGGGACCCTATGACTTCTGGGAGATCTATTGCAAACCTGCAGCAGAACAGACAGTAGTAGCTTCTGACTGTGGCAAATACATCGGACGGTTTAGAGTTTTCATGGACAATAATGACAATAGGAAAAAACTAAAATTGCACCAGTGTTATCCTTTAAGTGCTTTAAGTTGATTTCAAACGCATCTTTCTTGGCCTTGGGTCACTGTTACAGCACTGCTGAAGCTCTGCCTCCAGTGACCTCATCAACCATTTTACATTTTTCAAATAGGCCTGGCATGCAAATTATCGGTTTGCAGGGTAAAATGGGAGTAACAATGCATTTCTACCAACTGCAGTTGGGTCCTCCCCACCCTGATTCACCTTTTCACACACCTGCATTTCATTTGGAGTGGGATTTTGAGTCTTGGAGATAATCACGCATTGCTTTTTGAGACAAATCCTTTTCAAAGGAGCTGATGAATCTGAATGGACTGATGAGGCTGTGGAAGGAGGGTTTTAATGCATGGTTCCTCGACAAATCAACCAGCTTGTACCTCTCCCGCTCTTTGTCCCCTCACTCTTTAACACGATAACATAACAGCCTTTTAGTGACATGTAGATCTTACCGTACCATGGGCGCACACGATTTTAGTATGGGTGGCCCCAGTGGGTCCCAAACCCCTTACCCTGCCAGTGGGGATAGTATGATTAATAACCCCTTTGAGCTCCACAAGACCACAACCTGTACTCCAAACATGGGACTCGAACCTACAAACCTGATATTAAGAGTCACATGTTCTACCAACAGAGCTAACTACACTCACCGTCAGAGCTAACCAGCCTTGTCTTTTCCGTCTTGCTCCACTCTGTCTCTCTGTCTCCAGAAGGGGATGGAATAACAGAAGGGAGACAGCGGAGGGAATATGCCAACACAGCCCTTGATTAGGGAGTATTAATGTTCCCCTTGCTTGCTTTAGCACACAGACACTTGAAACTAATTCATTGCCTACTCAGGGCAGCTGTCTTGACAAGCACTGATGAATTCCAGTGGCAGAGGCAGCTAATAGAGTTCTCATTCCCCCTTTCTTTCTCTCTTCCTGTTCCCGACCACTGTTTCACTTTTCAATGCTTGTTTCACAGCTATTGAATCAGTTCTCCTTTCTGAAGGAGCTAAGGTCATATTCATCACAGCGCTGGCCTCTGGCTCATAGAGAGAAGAATAAATCACACGCAGCTTCAGTAGAAACCATTTACTATGAGTCCTCTACTGTCATATTATGCTCCAGTCCACTAGGAAACCTCGGGAACTTAGTTCACATTTATGCCTGTTCAGCAGCATGTGAATCAAAATACAAAGTGTTCATAAAATAAATAAAACAAAAGTGTCATGAGTCATTGGCGAGGGGTTCCAGTAACACATGGAAGGGATCACAGATTCTCCATCATCACAGGCTTCGTTCGCCTTTTTCACTTCCCCCTGTAGCTACAGCAATGTATGATCAATTTCCAGACCAGCCTTGAGACCTAAAACTTGTGGTCTAAGTCTCATCTCAGACCAAGTATATCTTCATATTTTTAGTATATAATATAGCAATTTTAAAACATTGGTGCACTATTCCAATCTCTGTCTCAGAAAAGACTCGTCCCTGTCTTGGTCTTGCCCTGTTGTCAAGTAGGATCATCTTGACTACAACCCTGATGTAGAGAAGAAATATGGGGAGCAAAAGCTGTATTCGTTTAGCCAGATTTACCCACAAAAACCCTCAAAAAGGATGGTTTTGGGGAGGGAAATCTATCACTTCCACTTTTATTGCCCTTGCTCTCATATGGATACTATTTGCTGATGTAAGTAGGTTTCTTGCGGTATTACATTGTGTAAGTTAAATCAGGGCAGAAGTATATAGGCCACAGGATCCTATAGGCTGGTGCATTGTGGCCTGAATTACAGAGCCAACCAAGAGATTTGAGACAACCTTCAAGGTGGAAGGTGAGCTGAGGTGAGCTCCATTTTTAAAAGGAAATCAGCACAAACATGACCGTGACCTTTAAGATAAACACAGACATGTACTTGGAGGGGAGGAATGCTAGCGTTTAGTTTCTGCTAAAGAGAATGGAGGTGGAGGATACAAGGAGAAAATGACTGAGAGGGGGAGGGGAGGAGGCCCAAGATCAGTATCAAAGACCGTGTTTGTGTGCGTCACCTCCCTTTGTTAATGATGATCCAAATTAACATCTGCACAAGCGGAGCTGATAATGGAGACATGGAGTTTGTTTCTCATCTGGGGCTATGGAAGGTGTCAGCTGTCAGTGAAGGAAGGCCCTCTCCCTCGGGGAGAGGTGCCAGACTCAGAGAGTCTACTGGAACCCACAGAGTGTTACAGTGTTGCACACTGTCTGGTGTCACTTCACATAAAGCCAGTCTAATTCTGCACCGGGAGCAGCTTAGGGGGCTCTGATCTGAGATTAAGAGATGCACAATCCACTTTCTTCGCATCAGCAGCCTGATTATCCATTTAAATTGTTCTGAAAGGCTCAGCAGAGCCAAGTGCCAAGCCAGATGCTGGCTCGGGATGTGCGGGCATGTACATGTAGAGGGGGGGCAAGGGAGAGAGAGAGACAGGGAGAGAGAGCATATGTGTGTGTAGATATTGTGTGAGAGTGTGCATGTCTTTCCATTGGCAGCCACAGGGTCCAGCGGCATGAGGGCAGAGCAGGGCTTGTAACAGAGAGGCTTGATATATCCAGCATGAGCATCCTGAGCAGATGTATGGGGAATCGCCAAGCCTCAGTGCCTAATGGAGGAGGTAGACCTGGGTCAAGCTAGATTTACAAATTATTCTTAGCAGTTGTTATAATTTACTTGGAGAACCACACGGGTGGTGTTTATCCACTTCAGGACAATTCAGATAGTGTCAGGTATGTTGTCAATCACAGAAAAAAAGATACTATAATGATACTATAATGACTTGTGGTTAGTACACTACACTAGTTTGTTGCCTTGTGCAGTAAACCCCACCCATAACACCCATGGACTGCAGTTTGGACCTGACAAAAAGGCCATCTGGTTTAAGAGAATCAGAATCATTTGATTCTGTACAATACTATGGAAAGTACAGTGAATGTACGGGAATGTGTCTTGGTGGTATTGGTGCAGTGACATACTGACAACTTACACAGTAACAAAATATTGATATACTGATATAGAAGGACAACAGGACTTCACATATAGTGCAAAGGGACTGCGCAAAGACATATGACAGACAGTGAACGATACATATAATTTAATATGTATTGTTTTAACTCGAAATATTAAACCATTATACCAATGGAACCATTATACCAATGGAAACATACAAGAAAGCGACTAGCAGATGAAGAAGAGACATTCATGATGTATATGAGCGAATGATCCCATGGTTCCAGTTTCATATCGCTGTACCACCATGGTGCTCCTCCAATATAAGGAGACAAGAGCAAGAAAAAGCTTTTCAGGCAATATCTCCAGTCTTTCAATAAACTTTGTAATCCAATTCACAGATGCAATAACCAAGACTTGTTAAAGGCAGCACCATGCAATTACTGCATATAATAGGCCTCAGAATCAATAGAGCCAGGATTGAGGCTCCAGTTTCCAATATCTAGACAGGCAGAGTGCACAGCTACTCAAATGACAACATCAACCATGGCACCCCCAATCAACATTATTTCAAATTTGGATCATTTGTAGTCCATTTCTACATATTTATAGTTCATTACACCTCTCTAATTTGATTGAGAAGGTAAAGTGATACTTCTGAGAGGAACTCAATCTCAGTGTACAGTATCCCTTTCCCTGAGGGAAGCAGTCAAGCTTTCCCTGCTAGGATGTATGCTTTACCAAGCACACCAAGGTCATCTTATCTCATCCTCTAAGTGCATAAGGTAAATGATACGGCCAGCCATCTAAACAGCAAATACAGGTCTGCTGCTCTGATGTAGAAGCATTTTGCTCTTGCACAATGCATCGGAAATTTGGATGACATGGGTTGTGTAAACCAATAGTGGCTGGATGGAGATGATTTCGTATTTAAAATGGAAGCATTTGCCTGTACAGCAAAAGAATGAGGTTAAATGCGTATAAAGGTTAAATGTCTATATCACCATTATGAGCAACCAATTACTTTGAGTGCAAGGGTCAAAGCCCAGACAACAACAGATATAACAAATGTTTCTGTCCTTAGAATATTTAATAGAGAAAAGCTAGGTAAAGTGATGTGAGCCAGACAGAAAGTGTTTTTTCCCTTACAAGACAGGATCAGGTGCAAGTTAAGGAGGAAGGCAGGGGACAGGGAGACGTGAAGTGGTTCTTTATAACATGCCTGTGTGCAGGACTGGATTGTTGCGCAGTACTATAGGAGGGCTGCATCTTTTTTTAAACAATTACCCTCTGGTTTGAGTTGAAAACAATCTGTAGGCGAATGCGGCTGCATAAATTTAGCCTACTGTCAAAGTTAGCCGTTCATCACAGAGCCCAGATCCGTTTTGGCTGGCGCTCGTACAGGAGGTTTCCCCTCCACTGTACCGAGCCCAAGGCTGACACATTAAGTAGATTAATATAGCGTTACAGTGGAGAGAAAACTCATTTTGGTGTGAAACTTCGGAACTCAAAGTGGAAAGTCACTTTAATCTTTCTTCAGCTCAGGTTGCAAGAAACAATACTTTGTACACTCCATCATTTGCAAAGAAAAAAAATCTATGCTGTGCACTTAAGACTTTGTGTGTTTCTCTCTCTCTCTCTCTCTCTCTCTCTCTAAGCACAATGCCATCTGTGCCCTAACACTGGAAACAGTTGTTCCTTTTGATAAAATGCAAATGAGCTGAGCTGTTTTATCAAGTGGTCCCCCCGGCCCATCCCCCCACCCTGGCTGCCACACTGGGCCCTCACAGCTGGGGGCTGAACGCTCTCCAAACAGCTTGTGCCGGCGTGGCCCCCGCTGCAGTGGGCCTCCGCGGCCCACGGACACAGAGGATGCACCCACTCAGAGCAAATGTGGGGGAAAATTAAACTTCTCCCGTAGTACTCTCCGGCTTTGTGGAGCGGTCACTTTATGAACATGAGGTCACACACTCCAAACACTCCTGCTGTAACCGCCTGTGCTTAAATGCCACGGCAGCATCCCCACTGCCGAACTAATGAGAATGGAAACAATAACTCTTTTCCCTGAATAGTGAAAAATGTGAGGCGCTAACAATGGCATCTATCTTACTCTTTGGGAGCTGTGTAATGATGCTTTGCTGTGGGTTTTGAAGCCGGATCAATCTCCCCTGCTAAACTGGATGAGATTGGCCCGTTTGAACCACAGAGGATGATGGGTATTTTTGGTGCACTTGTCTCTAATGACAGGGCAGTGGAGAGGGCGGAGGGGGAGTAAAACGGATATATTTAGCACACTGTTAGGCCTACTATAGCTCAGAGAGGCAGTTCTATACCTCCAAAGAAACAGAACTATTCCCTTCTTTCTTTTAATGTGATTTACAGTAACACGTAGAATTATTCAGGCAGCTCTACAGCCTAAGACGGTTGGTGACATTTCAGGTTTCATAAGTGCCAGCAAAGAGAGTGGCTGTGTGAGTGACAGAACTGCGGAATCTCCTTGGGCTCCTTGATTATGTCTTTGAAAAGAGGGAGAAAACAGGTGTTTACATCCTCAACTTTCCGGGACGTCACTTAAGCTTACCGAGTGCTGTCAAGACAGTCACATCACACGGCTCTCAGAATACCCATTGTTACTATGACAAGGCTTTAGGGTGAGCATAGCTGATCTCTCTGTATGCTTCAGAGTCTTAGGGTAATGACAAGCAGGCAACATTTTGAGGCAATGAAGATGAGCAATATTGCCTGTGGCAGAAAGACTTGCAAATTGGAATAAATCATCGTGGATAACGTGGAGGGCTTTAAGACATATGGGTAATGTTTACACTATTAGTTGTCACTGTTGGCAAATTTGCCCATCTACATTGCCTTAAATAGTTGCTCCTGTATCAGCAGCACAGATTAATATATAGATATAATATATAGATTATTATATTAGGAAAAAGCAATATCATTTATATACATCTGTGAAAAAGCCTTACGCAGTAGCAGCTTGTTAAGCTTGTTAAGCAACTTCTTGTAGTCATTTAAAATGCCCAAGGTATGATGCAATGCATTTGCATGCAGTCTACTGACTGATAATGCATCAGGCTTTATTGCCTTTCTAAGAAACAAGTACGAAACTTGTCTGGCACATTCAGCAACATCTGCTCCACTGTACTTTATCACTTTAATTGGCTGCATCTGTATTGGGTAGTACGTCTTTAACAGTTGCCTTTCCCATGATCAAATGGGAATTGGAATATGGAAAAGGATGTATACTCACATCACCAGCAGCAAGTAGGGCACCGTTGGCCTCCGCCATATTCATGTAGTTGTTGTTGTTCTGGAACTGCAAATGAAGACAAGAAAACACGATCAACCTTATGGTGTCAAGATAACATCCGGTGTACAACAGGCTCTCCCCTCAAAAAAACAGACGCCCATCATTCAAATGGCATGTCACACTTGGCTTTGAATGTTTACACATTGAGTTAACCCCTCACTCTCCTTGCGCGGGTGAATTCTGCCACTTTGCTATTATTGTGACATGAAGAGAGGCCTGTGAGAGGCCCAAGCCAATTCAAACCAAGGTAATGAGAATCTGGCCTGGCTATTCAGCTCTTATGGGATGGCAATTAAGGATACGTTTGCATCACAAAGCCAAGTATCAAGATGCAGTGGCAGGTTATTAACTTCAAATAACCTATGGGGGACGAGTGTTGCTGAGGGGAAAAAGGGAAGTGGAGAGCATTTTTTGAATACGGGTGGTATAGATGTGTCTTGGTTCATGAGAGGTGGGTTAAAGATACAATCAACAATTTATTTGACCAACTTCATTTTATGTTTATTTACCTATGCTCACGAAGAATTTAACTCGAAGATAAAATAATGTTTTGGATCTTTCTCATCCCACTGCAACTTCAAATAAAACTGTATTTGACTCAAGCGGTTACAAATGTAAACAAACCTTTTACAGCCTCAAACACATATAAAATGAATCTTCAGCTGTCCTTTTATTAAAGGGACAGACAAATATCAGAGTGCAAAAAATCGGAATAATCTCTACGTAAACAAAGCCAGTGGTGGGGAAATTGTGTTGCGACAGAGGGCGCCACACTGCAATTACAGCTAGGGGGTTTAAACTGTAGGCGAGCTATTAAAAACCTGCACTTTGGTAAGAAATAACATAGTGTTTTCACACCAACCCCCCCACCCCCCCACCCCCCAACCCACACATAGCCTGCTGGCAAAATGGCAGCCACTTCCTTTCTTCTGAGACACAAGCGTGCTGACAGGTAGGAACAATGGGACATAGAATGAAGAATTATGGGCTAGCAGCTGGGCCCTGGAGCACAATGCACCTCTCTGTGAGTGAGGAGTGCAAACCCTGCCTACACGGCTTGAAGGAGAAAGAATCACAGCGAGTTGCGTCTTCATGAAGTTCCACTGAGAACATTCTCCCTTATTTTCAACAAAGCACCGGAGTAATCTCTTTTGTGTGTTTATTACAAAGTCACTCTCTTTAAACATTATGAATGACGAACAACTCCAGTAGATGGAGAGGAGAAAAAAAAATGGTTTCTTATCTTAGCAGAGGCCAAACAATAGTGGAAACAAATTAAGATCAGAGAGAACTGAGAAGTGCATTAATATATTTTCCAGTCCTTTGTTTTTTTTTCCTCTTCTCCTTTTCTTCTGAGTGGTTAGTATGCGAATGTAATTACCGAAAGAACTGCTGCTAATCAACTGCGAATGGTATCCATTAATTAGTCTATGCCCTGGAGAGAGAGTGGAGAATCAGCAGCAATGTTAACAGCGTTACGCACCAATGAGAAGGGAGCCACAAGCTCTGCTAGCAGTTGCTGAAGCAGGTGGTTTGGGCTCTCTAGTCCTCCAGTGCAATCTTACCTGGAGCTGCCCCACTAAACTATATCTGAGTTGAGCTCTGGGGTCTACAAGATTGCACAAGTGCATGCACAGACATGCGCACACACGAACGCACACACACACTCATGCATACACACACACACCTCAATTGTGAAACATCTGTCAATAAGTAGCACTCCCTCACTTCCCAGCTGCGTGTAACTTTGAGACCTGACATGGCTGGGTTACGTCAGCCACTCGGCTGGTAATTAACCTTATGCTGGGCTTATCTGGGAAGTGTTACCCTGTCCCCCTTCTTCTTTTAGATAACAAATTGAAGTCTCAGAGATATCCCTCTCTATTCAAACACTAGGAACATTGTGCTGATTGTGGGCAGAGATAGGGCTTCGTGCAGTGCTGTCTCTGTTTCCTCCATCCCTGTGTCTCTCTGGATGTGAATAAGACTTTAAGGGGCGAGCATACAATAGCGCTTCGTTGTAAAGAGCTCCCTGAGAATTCTGGGAAGGCCCAGGGGAATATATTCGGATCTGAACACTTTATGCTGCTTTTAATATGGATTCAGCCTGTTGCAGAAACAAGCTGACGAAGGAGATTGGCAGAGTGGAGTGGGTCCGTCTTAGGCTCCTTAGTGTCATCAGTATTCACAAATTTTTAACTCAATTGCCTGCCCATTACACCTCTCTGGTTAGTCTTCCCAAAACATGATGAGCCACGTTAAGTATGTACGAATCAGGGAGCGACGTGTCATTAAAACAAACACAACGCCAAAAGGTGCAATGGAATTAAATATACTGTAACCACAGACATTGATCTGAATCACATTAGCTTCATTAGAGGAAACACAATCAAGTAAAGTCCAAGTGCTAATTGGTGGTGTGAAACTCTCTGGGCTCCGTCTCTGTGAGCCATGTTTCATTGTGTTTCCTGGGCCCTTTAAGAGCAGTTCCAACTCTCCTCAGAGAACTGTGACTAACATCCCAAGAAACGTCCCCAGCCACCGGTATCAATCTTCACCATTAAAAGCTGCACCATGTCACGGTACAGGCTGGGCCAGGGGCCTCGGCGGACAACCAGAGCAGGGAGTGGATCTTGTTATTGTTATTCCCAATTCATTTCGGGGGGAAGGCGTTCAAATGCTCATGTTCACGGCTGTGCCGATTGAGTCAAACGCCAGATGAAATTAAGTGTGATTGGAGGGACCGCGCGGCTGACGGTGAGGGCCCGCACTAAAATGGGTCAGCACAGACAATGAACGCTCTGTAATTAAAATGATGTGACGAGCTGGACAAGCGCTGCAGCAAATCCTTGTAAGGGGCCAAAAAACACTGGAAAAGCATTTTGGGGACGGACACTTGACATGAATGGAAAGATGGAAAATGGAATCAGTTGATCGTGGCAAGACACATGTCCCTGAGACAGTATCCAGAAGGGGTTCTGAATGCTGAATGTATATTTGCAGTGTGACATGTATAGTCTGCTGTCTGCAGTATGTCTTGTACTGTCACTTTACACTTTGGGTGAGGTCCTGTTGTCCTTGTGCCATGTGTGTCAGTATGTAAGCCGAACCTCTGTGAGTTGTCATTATGCCTGTGCATCAATGTCGCCAAAACAAATTCCCGTGCATTCAGTTTACCTGGCAAATTTAGCTGTTTTAATTCTGTACCTAACCGAGGGACTGAATGAAAATGTCTATTGCAGCACAGTAGCAACAGCCCAGGCAGCGCTGTGACTACACATTCAAGAGCTCAGCAGATCTAAGTTCTACATGTTTCCAAAAACCAGTCATCTACTTCTCCCCCTCCTTTGCCTTTTCTGCTAGAGGGCTCTGGCAGAAGGGAACAAGCAGTAGAAAAGGGCGCTTTAAAATAGCTGTGGGATAGGAGGCTTTTATTAACAGAGTGAATTCATGGCTAAAGGTGCTCTGTAATATGAGTAGCACTGAGAGCCAGACATGGCTACACGGCAGAGCAAACACTGGGCATCCAGTGTTTTTATTCCTCCTTCTGCACCACCAGCACATTTCTTCAATAACTGTTTAACAGAAGAGAATTAAGAGCTTACATGGATCCTGATCCTAACGTGAAAAGACTCCACTGTCTGAATGATCACAGGCAGACAGAAAACCAAGCAACCTCACACTGAATAAGTTGAACAGATGAATATGAATTCCTCTATTTTTTTGTGTAAATGCACAGTGTTATGATTTTTTTCCACTCGTTTTCCTCTCTCTTAGTCTTTATAATACTTCCAGTACAGTCGTCAAGTCTTAGTGAGAGCTGGGAAGGTGGATATGGGGCAGACATCTTAATTCAAAATGTTACATTTTTATGCTTTATTTGTGAGTAGTTCAGTAGTTTTATTAGACCAAGCAGTTCTTGGCAACAGTCAATTAATCAGGATTTAAATATAAACATTAGCATGCAACATGGACAGTACAATATAGTACAGTATATCTATGTATTCTGGGTGCTAATTTTATTCCTTCTGACAGAAACCAGTGTAATTTTCATGGTAGATTTTTCAACCCCTTAAATCCCAGTCCAGGAATATTTGTATGAAAGAATGTCCAGTGGGAAATAAGGTGTTTTACAGCTATTATAGCAAACAAAATTATTTCAACCTCAGGGCGAACACAATATTGCACCAACATGACCCCATCTCACCCCCAATATGATGGAGTAACCACACAGATCCTATCAGTAAACATGAACTGGACAACCCAAATCCACAGAATACATGACTGAAGAGCCTCTGATAGCACAGCTGCCATGTCTATGCACATACAAATGGAAAAATATACAGTACTACTTGTTAGCCTATACCTCCTCATCTGAAAATCAAATACGGCTCGGTCAGCGGCCATCAAATGATCAGGAATGACTGAAAAAGATGCAGGATGATAAAGCATTTTTCCATAAGAAACACCTAGTAAAAAAAGAAGAGGTATCTGAGTGTGCATTCTGTACATCTGCATTTTGCTAGCTACACTTGAACCAATTTGATTCAGAAGATAAATCTCATGAATAAATCTAGCAGAATACCCCGAGGTAACAGTGCAGAGGAAATTTCTGAGATTGCACGTGTAAAATATTACAAAGGCAACATCAATTTATTCCATCGATAAAAACAGCTTCAGCAGGCTGTTCCTTGGTTCCACAGTAACATCACAAAGTCACAATATCAATGCTGTCTGTCAGCAGGTAAGCAAATTGGACACATTCGTCCTCCCCACAGAAAACCCCCAAACTAATTCAATCAAGAGCACAGGCTTTTCCAGAAACACATCAACTGCTGACAAGCGATTTTACAGTTCAGCTTGAGCTCAGTAATCACAGCCTAGCCTCTGTTCTCTGGAACATGACACTTGTGCTAATATGTTCTCCAGTGGTCGCTATAAAAGACAGCAAAAACACCACAGTTAAAACTCAACCTCCAATCCAGAGAAACCCAGGGTAATTTGCTTTGTATTATTTTATGCAATTTCCTTTTAGGCTTGGCATGACGCCAGGTTAGAGACTTTCATTTAGTGCAGGGGGAGGAGACACGAGAAAGCAGCACCCTTTCCTCTCCTGCCGTCCCGGTCGGGCCCGGTTGTAGCTTGGGTAAACAAAGCCTCTGGGAAAGTTATCTTCTGATTCCTGAGGTCCTCCTCACCAAATACATGCTCATTTACAACCCAATTCAGCGTAAACACACTGCAGCTGCCTCTCTGGTGATCACAAGGCCTATTCACGCCCAGCAGGCCCCCATGCATGCAGTGCCAAGCTGACATATATAGATATATTTCCCCCTATGTGTGCAGCAGTCAATTTGTAAAGCGACTCCACAGCACAGCATGTCCACACAGTCGGCTTGCAAGCTGTGTTCTGATCTGCAGACCGAATCGATTGGTAATTCAGTTTAAAGCTAAAATCATTACTCCCCCAGCCCAGCACCGTCTTCCGCCATTAGGACTGCTGGTCCACGACTACATAAGGTAGTGCTGAGGGGAAGTTCGCTGCCTCTCAGTGTGAGTAGCTTCGAATCGGAGTGGAGGAACAGGCCTGAGAGAAAAATCTAGGCCTTATCTGGGATCTGAATCAAGCTGATGACAGTTTTGTTCAGGCTGTGTCCTGATTATCTTCTCTTTTACACAAGTCTGGCCACTGTAGCCAGGCTTAGTGTCATCACAGCTCTGTTTGCTTTAGGAAATCTGGACCTGGAGAGGCAGTTCAAACTCTAGCAGAGATATCAAAATGGCAATAAAAGACCACCTGTTTCCTGGGACACCACCGCTATTTGGTGTTTGATCAGAGTGCATTAAGCATGAGTATGACGTTCCAGGTGTCTTGGCTCTCTGATATAGTGGGAATTGAATTTTGGTGTATGCTCCCTGTAACTTATGGAAAATGTAATCGCTAAGGTCTCTGAAATGTGAGAGCAGGGAATTATAGCTGGTTCCCTCTAGAGTAAACCCAAAGGCAGGGCCTCAGTTCTCCACTTTACTCTACATGGCACAGGAACGTTACATTTGTGTTTTATGGGACATGAAAGTAAGTTTGCATATCCAACCAAAATGACAAGCTTAACTATGAAAATAAAGGAAAGAGTTGAGTGTTTTCACAGCTCAGCAAATATGCATCATGTTGTTTCAGGCTTCCCCGTCATTATGGCAGTGTTGAAAGACAGTAAAAGGAAAGCTATAGTTTCTGAGAGTCAGTGCGTTTAGCATATTCCATGAAGCCACATTTACATTCAGCGCAGATGCAAAATAAAAGGTTGATAACGTGGAGACACAAGCAGACAAGGGTGAAACTGTTTTTGCAAATTCTTAGCATTCATTTGAACCTACTAGGTGCAGGAGATGAGTGGAGTTTACTGTGTCAGGACAATTCAGATAGAGTCAGAAAAGTTGTCAGTTGCAGAAAAGGAAACTAAATTGACTTTCAAATAGTCTGAAGATTCAGATACACACTGTATTGTCCAAGATCCCCGCCCATCTGCTACTACAAGCGGGTAAAAACACATGCTAAGAATTATCTGAAATAGTCTTTGACCCATGTCTGACCACAACAGCAGGATCAAGTATGCCGCTGCTTAAATTTGGTTTAGCTGTTGCCAGTGACTGAAAGACACAATACCTGCCATTATACAAAGGCCACAAAATAACACTAACAACTTAGCTTTGTTTTAGTTTAATAATCTGGTTGTAAGTGTAAATATAGCTTTTGAGTGTAAATCCAGTAAACTGTAAAATGCAATATTTCATGACCCTAACCTTAACCCTAATAAAGCAACACATTAATATTATGATTTTGTAACATAGCCATAGTTCCACAGCCAACTTTTTTACACCATCATAGGTTCACCATAGCTACTGTTTATTGAATTCCCTGAGGCCTAAGGCTTGCAAATGCTGCCAAGACAAAGATGGTCTAAGCATTTGTCATAATGGACCCACACCCTTGGCCCAAGACTGGTCTCAATACTACGCAGGTCACCATCCAACATTTCACACTTCTCCTAGCTGTGCGTCTGCGCCGTACTCTCGAGAGCAAATCCTAAAAGAAAGCGCAAGCTAAATGGGGTTCCATCTTTGATCTAGCGGGGTGCAAAGCCATTGGCCCACAGCCACAAAGGAGCTTAGGCAATGGAGAGAGCCTCAGAAACATGGTGTAGCTTTCTCACAATGGCTGCTGTTGCATAGACACACGGCTCTTGAGGAAGCAACACGAGAAAGGGTCGGCTTGGTGGTGTTGTCTTGCATTTGCCACTAAGCCATGTCTCAAGGCTGTTTACTCTCACCAGCTTTGAAGTAACTCCAATTCAAGATGGTATCAGAGGTGTGGATTTTAACCAGGCTTACTTTACTCCACTTGCCATTCTTGCACTACAGAGCAGAAGGCTGCTGTGGCTTTAAGGAAGCTAATATCTAAAACTACACGGTTAAATGTCATACAGGAGAAGAACAGCTTTCTGCCACTGGAAATGGGTTTGTTTTTGGTGGCGGTAATGGTGATGGTTTTGCTACTACTCTTGGTTTGTCGGATGGCTATGAGCTCTGGGACTTGGATCCACATAAAGCTCTATTGAAAGCTGCTGGGAGTGGAGTCCTCTCTTATTGCTCTAGCAGCACAGACACATTTCTCTATTCCCTGTGTGCCATTACTGGCTAATACACTCATTATAACTGGCTTTGGGAATGTGCACAGTCAAGAGCTTTTAGTGAACTCAATGCAATCCTCTATTTCTTATCGAGTAATTGCAGAAAAAATATATTTGACTTGGGGGATAAAAACAATATGTGTTATGTTACCCATATAGAGTACAGGTACAGAAGCCCAAAGCACTGAGAGCAACAACATCAAGATATGCATTCGTCTTAAACACAACCTAATTATATGTTCAGTGAAAGCCTCAATCCATAATTGCAATATAGCGCCCTGCTGAAACACCTTTGCACCATTACTAGCTTGGTTTATGTTTTGACTCAGTGATTTTCTAACTGACTGAGTAAGCTATTGATACAAGGTCTGACAGTATGTTTATAGATACTGAATTATGTATTTTGAATTAAGATGGGCTGTAACAATTGTAAAAAGCTCATTTTTCATGTTTAAGTAAAACTCTATATGAATAAAGACCAACCTAAAATGTATGCAGCCAACACATTCTGGTTTGTGGCTTTGTGTACAACCAGTGGGATCTTTAGTATTAGCTTTAAGCCTCTCTGCCTCTCCCCTTTACTTGCTAATCAAAACCCTTAAGACTAGTAATGGATTCTAATACCTCCTGCATGTACTGTGACAATACCTTTTAAGTTGCATGGGTGTATCCAGCCTGTGCTACCTGCATCTTTTCTATTATTCTTCCCATAAGCCCACAGTAAGTACAAACCGACCAGTTGTTCAATCTCTATAAATCTGAAAAACACAAACTGCTGAGCGGTGACTCATATATCAGTCTATTATACACTACAGGGCTGACTGTATTAAACAAATGGCTGGGCCTGCAGCTGGAAAAGAGAGGCAGTATAGAGAGAGCAGAGGTTATTGTCTAATTTAAATCTTGGCTGCCTTCCCAGAGCTGTACCACATTCCAATTTGTGGCTGTGTTGCTTGGCGCTACTGACAGAGGTCCGGCTGCAAATACTCTCGGGCTCCTCTCCAGAAATGTGTCTGGAAACTGACGATCAACAGGTTGGCAGAGATTAACGGTATGACTGGGGAAAATTAGCTGAAATTATGAAAACGCACAGATATGGATGTTTTGCTTTGTGCTGCTCCCGCACGCGCCGTTTTCCTCCCACAGTTGTTGCAATAATATATCTATAATCATTATGCCTTGGTGTGCAGCAACACAGGCTCATAAAGAAAGCCAGTGCATTACTTCTGTATTATCCTTGAATTCCGCAATGAAATGGCAGCTGGAAAAGACATCTGTGAATACGCAGCAGTTAGAGAACGGCTGAGCAGCATCTTAGAAGCAATTAGCTATTTCAAGCATTTTCTCCCTGGCATACTATTGTCCATTCATCTGTTAGATTGACAGCACACCAGGACATCATTAGCAAACCTGACGGCTGTTGAGTCGAAGACATTGTTTTTCTTGTGACAGGAACCATCAAGGCTAAGTGCTTCACTAATGTTTTTAACAGTATTTAAACTCAAAATGTCATTTTAACATTTCCTTCTTCAAAAGCAGTAGCGAGATTAAGACACCAGCCTTGAATAATTACAAACACTAAGCTTCACCTTTCATTCCATATCATCGCACCGACATTTAAAGAGATTGGGAACAAAGACGGACTGCAGATCTGTTTAGTCATAATGTAAAAATTATTCCTTTCCTCTGTAAAACGACAGGTTGAAGATCAAAGGCGCGTGGAAATGACAGTCTGTGGAGTTACTGGAGGCCTGCCATGTTTTAAAGCGTTCCTTTTTACAAGAGGAAAAAAGGTAAGCTAGGCTAGCAAAGTGTTCATACATGGGAGAAAGTAAAAAGAGCTCTCTGCAGAAACCGTCTTTTGTGTGGATGACATTTGTGAATCAAATGCAACCCAAAGGTGCGGATTTCCTTATTGACAATATCAAGCAAACTATCAGAATTTTTGAGTAGTTTATGAGACAATTACACCAATCATAAAAGTCAGCCATGTATATACATTGCAATTAAAAACTGGTAATTGTAATGTCATTAGGGTTTCCACCCTCTCCCATCTGAACTGAGTAAAGTGTGATCCATTATCCTAATCCAGCTAATTTGAAGGGTACGAAGAAAAACACAAGGATATGGTCTTTTGTACTGTAGATTGCAGTTTTGAAATGTTCCTCCAAGATTATTGTACATGGAAGAGCGTACGAGAAAATAACCCTGAATCTGTCTCTTTTTCCAATTGAAAATAATCGTATATGTTTTATTTGTACAGTCCCCCTTTACAGCTGTATTGATTTCCTCCTTTGACCACAGCTCCCTCGGAGCACTTTTATCCCATTTCTCCAGTGCAGCCAGCTAAAAAGGGGGTCACTGACATTTTCTGTATTTGAGCCTTGACCTCTATTTTAGGACCACGCTGTGAGTTTCTCCACTAAAATAAATGAGAGCGGGGCACAGTCTGCTCCGCACTCGCACCTTCCCCTGCACATGTTCTGCCATCACTCTTCATTTGTCTTCATTAGGCTCATGTTTGACCCGCTTCTCCGATTCCCTGCGAGTATACAGTCTGCAGAGAGCATCAGACGGTGTGATATCATAGCCCAGATCTCCTGGCACGCTATTTTATAGACGCAGAGGTGTGGAGCAACATACCACCACAGGCTGCTGGTTGTGGTGAGACAGGTGGGGAGAGCGCTGCTGCATTGAAGTTAGAGACAGGAAGAGATTTCGCAGTCAACTTGTCATCGACCATTTACCTGGAGCCACAAGGAGAGATGCAGCGGATGTATCGAAAAATTTAAAAGGTACATCTGAACATCTGCATTTTGGGTTTATGAACCAATTTGACTTGCAGATGAAAAGCAAGCTCCATAGAATTTACTTAACCAACCATAAATCAACATGCCGCTCTGTTTTACTCGTGTTCATAAACATTACAAGTATAACTAAAGCTTTTATAGCCTGGAAATACATGTAAAACTCATGTTTAGCTGTCACTCGCTGTCAGTCAAGTGTAATCAAAAGCTCAGCCAATTAACCCAGAATGAAAAATGTTGTTAATCCAATGAATGCATTAATGAACACAGGCAGTAATGAGGAGGCAGTGTTTCCAACAGGGGGCGCCATGCTGCAGTCACAGACCGGCGCTTTAAGTTAAGAGTAAAAGAATTCCCACTGTCAACCTGTCATCAGCTAATTTACCTGGAGCCAGAGGGGGAGATTCACTGGACACATAGGGAGAGTTAATCTCTTCATTCATCTTCGCTAAAGAGATCGACCCAATTAGCTTGCCACATTGACTGACAGCCCTTTTCACCGTTTGCTTTTTTTTTTTCTATTTTATTTCTTAAATCAGGCGCAGTGCAGTTTATGCTGGCCCACAGAATTATTCAGCGCTACCGTGCAACAGTGAAATAATCATGATGTCTTTATTCAAATCTGTCGAGTCTGAAATATTCACCACTGCAATTTGCTGTGACTGATTAGCCAATGGGAGGGTTGCTTGGGGATATCTCTCCAGAGCTCTGTAATTGAGCGGATTTGACTTGGGAGAGGTTTTTTCTGCTGATAACTACACACACATTCTCTTTTTAATGTACTATTCTTTTTTTAGCCTCTCCTAAGAGCCAGTGCACATCAGAATTATGACGCTTGCAGAAACAGCAGTATATAGGACAGTTTATACCGCCGACTGCCGGCCCCTGAAAATGCTAATCCATATCATGTTTAATCTGATGATTTACCACAGTATCCCTCTCTCTAGCCCAGAGACCAGTCAGTGTTGGTTGGCCCGGTCAGTGCAGAATTGTCAGATCCAGAAATTCAAAGATCAGGGACAACAATAGCCCCGGGGACTGCCATCGTGGCCTCTGACATCCCACAATACAATACACACAATATACTGAATGTTGATGCAACTGTCTGTGTGCCAGTACTCATGTCGCACCACAGGCTATGAAGAGTTCATTTGCTATGAAAAATATCATCGCATGAACATCATTCAATATCTCTTCAGTGTAGAGGATCCAGTCTGTAAATGTGTTATCATTTCGCCAACCAACCCCTTGAGTAACCAGTTATACTAAAAAAAAGAAAAAAGAAAAAAAAGAAAAATCTTTTTTGTGCCATCCACATGGAGAAGTGTCACTTTTTAGCAGATGTCCTAATTTTGATTGAAAATCTTCCTGTCTTGAAATAGAAAAATTACAGCTTTCCTTACATAGTCACAGTGTAGGGCCTGTGAGGTGTCAGTTCTCCAACTAACTAGTGATGAGTGATGATCTGTGACATTTTGTCAACAGTCTACTTACATTTTCTAGCTGGCACGCACTTTGTGTGACAGATTGTAAGGCTTAAAAAGGGAGAACAAACAGTGAACTGAAAAGGATAAGCCATCAAATAATGTCTAATAAAGAGCTGTTTCATTATAATCCCGTATGGGTAATTATGAGATTAATATGCCAATCCTGGTTTTGGAGGGTTCTGCAGCCAGGAAAAGCGATATTTACAGCAGTCCTTGTGCCACGGTGCATCGAAAGCAGCTTTCTTTCACATGAAATCTCATTCATTTTGCAAAGAAAAAAAAGATGTGCTGTTTTTCTTTTCCAAAACACACCACTAATGCTCTGGGGCATGATTTGTCATTGTTATTCAGTGCTCGCTCACCTACACTTAAAACATGATCCTTCTGGATTTTAATTAAGCACCAAGGTACCTCCCAGGGGGTTCTGCCTTGGCAAAGAAAACTACTTTGATTTATGTACTACTTTGTTGTTTCTGCTTGAAGCTCGCCTGTTATGAGAGACTCTGGTGATGAATGAACGAACGGGGCAATTATTCTTATTTGTTAATTAGTTCCTGTTAGGAATACATTCTTCTGAAAATATCAATACCTTACAATAGCACAGTTGAACATGGAGCTGTCTCATTTCATGTCATGTCTCCACCCCACAACAATCAAACAGAAAACAATGATTATTCTGTGACTGGGTAGACTGGCTGAAGCTGGTTACACTTACAAGTTCAATTCAATTCGTTAACAATTTGGTGCTATACCAAACAAAGCTGATAGGAATTTGCCTCAGTGTGCTCAGCATAAAAACAGGATAAGACATTTAGGTAGACACACACACACCTCCCATACTTCCCTTCCCATTCTAATATACTGAAGCAAATGGCACAAATTAGTCTGTGCAGAGCACCATTTCAATATTAATGCCATTTCAAGTACACACTTGTGAATTAGCCTCATTAATATGCCTCTCAGGCCTCCGTTTATCCCAAAAACATATTAACATGGCCTGTTCACATGTTCAAGTGTCATGAACTTCTGTATCTGTGAGAGTAAACAAACAACAACGGCAAGGGGAAAATATGAGTTTACTTGTGCTTCGACATGTCAATGCAAAAGGCATTGTGATCCTCATGCAACATGACACCCTCTGCAATAGTAACCAACAGAAAAGTCGTAGAATTGAAAAACTGAAACAATAGGCATAAAATGGAAAAGCAGTAATGCATGAAAAGCTTTCCCTGAGTACACTACTTCAGTATGCTGTATGGGTTGTAAAAATGAATTTCCACAGTAATTCCAATGTAGTGGATAGTATACCACTTTAACATTAAAAACTAATAGCTTAATGGCACAAGTAATTGCACATTATAAGTGATAATATGTGATTCATAAGAATAAAACTGAACAACATCACATAGAGGACGAGCTCTACATTTACAGTCTCATTACAGTGTTTTTTCTCTCATGTTTCTGAATCAGCGTAAAACCATCGTCTTTTCATCCCTCCGTTATTACAGGGGCCAGACACTTTTCAGCAAGACGAAAATAAACTACAGGCAGTGTTCACATCTAACATCCTATGGGTAATATACTTGTTAGCCAAAGCTAATATTGTTGTTTCTGCGTCTAGAGAAGTATTACTTATTCAGTAATCATATAGCATGGGTAGCAGCCAGTTTTCAATATGAAACTTCAAGGACCGGCAAGAATATGATCCGGGCTACCTAAGTGGACAAGTATGCTCCTGTTTTTAATAACATGCTACATGCCCTGCAATAATAGGTGACAGACTAATATTCACAAGTGATAGGGCGCTGCTCAGACAACAACATATTGCTTTATCCACAGACAAAAACTATATATCTTTATTGTATTAATTGGAAATGACAATAAAAAAGGCTGTAGCAATAACAAAAGGCACTATAGCTCCCAACCTTGCACTTATCCCTATTGGTTGCTTGCTACTTAGTTGAGCTAGGAATTGAAGCTGCTGTTACATTTACTGCAAGTCGCTCTGGATGACTATAATGTAAAGTGTAACGTAAAATATATCTCTTCTAACAACTTGAAGTTAGCCTGCTGTGCTAATGGCAAATGCCACAAGGTCCACAAGTACGAATAAAAGCAGCAGTCGAGGGCATATCTCATAACGCGCAAAGAAAGCAAAGTTAAGATGGTCGGCCATGTCAATGTCACGAGAACCGTTTCAGAGGCAGAGCTTGTATGAGGTCTATTCTCCTAGATGCATATCAGAAGGTAATGGAGTCTCGAAACTACAGGGGTGCTGCGGGATCGCCGCGATTAGCTTGTGGAACTGCTGAAGGTCACCACTGCTGAGCTGAGCAGCCACAAGCCTTCATAAAACCATGCAGCGTATCATTATTTTCAAAGTGTTTCATTATGGACGGTTAACCTTGGCTAACTCCGAGCTAACACTTTAATCAACTGCCTGTAATGCCTTTGATACAGTGTAATCATTCAGCTTCTCTTCTCGTTTATCAGCGGGAAAGACGCAAATGTACTGGGGTTTTATTTAAAGAAGAGAGCTCCTTTTTCCAGGTTGTGCAGGTGTATGAAAAGATACACCGTGTGAGTAAGAGCCTCCAAAGCTGAGGACCCTAGATCGGTTTCCCTGGAAGGAATGTGTCATTTGAAAGAACTGTCAGTGGCGGTCCAGGGAGGGAAACCCCGTCAATGCCGAGGCCTCACAGACCTTGATCTGGTTTCTGCCTCTGCCACCCCGCACCAAAACCACATAAGAGAGTTCACCAGCCAACGGAGACAGACGCATCGCAATACACAAGGACATACTATACACATACAATGCACAGTGAGCCCCAGCAGCTCAAGCATTTCACGAACCAAATTCCCAATAGAGGTTTGAGGGATCGGACCCTTATCATGCGACTGCAGTTTCAGAATTTTACTGAGGTAAAGTCCATTGTTCCTTTTGATCATGTAATTGATTGGGAGCTGGCTAGACTCGGGGATACTGTACTTTCTCCATTCAACAGAAGGCCATTTGTTTATGTGACAGACTTTGGCAATTACTGCTAAAAGAATGATGCACTGGGTGGAAAAAATGACAAAAAAACAGAACCGTGCGACCTTTAGGTTTTACACGCTGGGACTCAAATAAGAATTATGTAAATATGAACCGGCATTTTTGTAAAAATCTGAGTGAGCAACTTCTAAATCCTACAACAAGCTTCACTGCTAAGATATAAGTAATCTTCACTGTGTTCCTGATTGGGTGTTTATTAACTTCATAGTGCTGTTTGTTATGGCACGAAGAAAAGGTAGGCCCTCTTTTATGTTTAAGGTACTTTTGAGACCAATAAAAATCACATCAGCAATAAAGACATCATGGCACACTTTTTTTTTAAACCCTCCATACGTGACTGTCTCTCTCTTTCTCTCACTCTCTCTCGGGTGTTTGTACTGAGTCTAAGTTGTCTAATGATTAATTGTATTGTTGTATTGTATGTTGTATAGTCAAGCACCACTATATAAAATAAATGACTGCCATCACCCCTTAACAGCAAGAGAGAGAGGAAGAGGGAAAGAATGACAGTGACACAGAAAGAGAGAGAGAAGAGAGAGTAAGAAGGAGTGATTGTTCTTGTCTCATTTCCTTATTGAAAAAGAGCAAAGGGGGCCTTGGAAATTATGTGAATGTGTTCTGTGAGATAGATACAAAGAAGTTTCTGACAAAACCAAATATAGGAGAGACATGAAGGGCAAACATATTCCTCCAAGAACAGCTGTTTCATTCCCCTCGGGGACTTAATAGAGGAGGGAGAGAAGCCTCCATCAGCACGCTGCATTGAGATCTTGCTAGCATTGAAACTGAGCATGAATTATGGCAAAGGACATTCCCGGGAAAAAACAAAGTATGCACGCAATAGAATATTCTTATCAGTCTAATGTGTGTCTATAAAAGATCCAATCAAACTCTGGCAGAGTGTGATGGCAGTTTTCCAATTCGAGGAGACTATTAAAGCTTATTTAGTGGGTGAAGTGGCTTTATACGCTGCAGTATTATTGCTCCAGTAAAAACTGGATTCAGATAGATATTAACATTACCCCATTGCCACGAACAGACATAATGTTTGGGAAAGGGGGGCTGGCAATCAATGTCTACGATCTATAAGCCAATCATGAGAGAACTTGGAACACAAAGTTCCATAACCCTCCATAACTCCCAGCTATAGGGGATGTCAAGCACTGCTGGTAGTAATGAAAGGAAACCAGCATAAACAGGATTGTGCAAAAAGGAACAAAGCAGCAGTTTGATTGAGTTCAAAAGTGACCAACATTACTTCTTTGACCTATAAGCAACAAAGTCAAGAGAAACATCTAGAAGTAAGGGATTATTTTCCAAAGAGCGACCGCTACAGCTATAAAATTGCATGTCGAGGATGTTTACAGCTGTGCAAAGTGTCTCCATTTTTCGTATACATTTCACAAAGTGATGCACACACGTTTGTTGCGTATAAACAGGTCATACTGAGAGTTAGCCTGGCAGTTCATTTCAACATGCCATCTATTTGAGCATTCAAATAAAAGTTTTATTTACCTCCGTTATTTAAACTCTTTGTCCAGCGGGTCTGAGGGATATTTGCACACCTGCTGCTATTGTCAGTCCCTTCCTTTAGTACGACCTGGTGGCACATTGCATTATGGGAATGTGTGATGTAGGTGGGGGTAGCTGACAAAGGATGGATTAATCCTCAGCATAACATGTAATATTATAGACACTTTAAAGTCCCTGCAGCCCATAGGCCACTAATGAGAAGGAAATTCACATTCACTGCGATACATGAAAAATTAATTGTTGTAATAATGACTAATACTTCTGTGAGTAGGCTGATTTCCTTAGAATGGTCACAGCTAAATCAGAGCAGGGGAATAAATCTTAAACCCAGCCAATATTTCTTGTTTGCTTGACAGGACTAATTTATATGTGTTGAGCGAATGGTAACTCAATTTAAAAAATGTGATATTCTTTTATTTACTCGGTTGATTCCACCGCTCAGAAATTGGAAGCTGACTTAAAAGGGAAATAGCAGGAACAGCTGGAGGAAAGAAGTCCAGATAGAGATAACAGCGAGTGGATTCAACGGGTCCGGCCTTGAAAATATTACCCAGAACTGTGTGAGATGGAGGACATTCGTCAATGGCCTATGCTCCATGAAAGAGCCAAGGGCTTAAGTCAAGCAAGTCAAGTTGAAAGGAAAACAGCTGAATGTTTTGATACAGTCTCTGAGCCCATTAAGAGAATTGGACATTAGATCTATGAAACATGGAATGGCTGCCTCTCTAGAAAGTGCTTTAAAAATAAATGTGTCTTAACAGCAAGGCTAACCACTATAGGGACACAACACTTATTGAATCAGCCAACCAGAAATGATTGACTGGTCCTTTTGAAAACTGCTTAATTCACGGTAAAAGCAGTTTCTGGGGCACAGGGAGTTTTTCCCTTCCCTTTAATAAATCGGCAAGGTTGATGCTGTCAAAGATGTAGTGAGCCCAAACCAGATTAAAACGGTTTATCATGGTGGAAAATATATATCTTGTGGGGCCTCTGCTTTCATTTAAAGGGGCACGCTGTTGACAAAAACTGAGAAGAGTCCTTCGAACAACCATAGAAGAAGGCTAATTTTACCTTTGACCTCATACAATAAACTAACTCAAATAATAGACTTAACTTTTTTCAAAACTTCTTTGACATACAACCTAGCAAAGCTTTAGTAACTGATTTTTATGTTTGAGGTAGCAGAGTCAAGTGGTATCGCAATGTCATTGCAAATCCTAAAACTCAACCCTAACCCTGTAGATGTGGTTTTCTGATCCTCTATGGGAATTGTGGGGAGGGTCAAAGACTCCACTTTTATTATAGATGAGTTCAGTCTCTATGGGAATATATGAGTTATAACTGACTTTGCGTTGGGTTTGCCTTTAAGTTTCGTGGACGTCTTCATCAGTGACCTTTCCATTTGAACAACTTCATTTTACAAGTGATTACTACAAAGCCTTGTTAGGAAGGCTCTTCTATACTTGGTTTAATCACCATCCATCGCTGAATAATTGCACATTTTCAAATCTGAGATTTCAGGAGACAAGAAATAACAAGGCAAGGGGCAATTTTCCGTTAATATTAGAGCAGTGGATTGCATATTACGGATCCATAATCTCATTGTGAGTCTGATGATCAGCAATCAGGAAAAGTATGGTCACTAAAGTAATCAAGAGGAAAACTACTGCCTTGATGTTCAAGACTTCACAAACACAAGTAAACCATTTATTGCTTAGAGGACATTTTAATGACCGGACAGAAACTTTCAGTACTCGCTGAAAAGCTACCTGTCTTCTTTGATTGTTGCAGCAGCAATTCAAAAAGACTTTTTTTTCTCTGAGTAGCATGTTTTGATGGATGGTGTAGTGATGTTGTGTAATGATAAATGATTATAACCCAACACTAAATATGACACTCCTGTGCATCTACCCTCTTATTATCACTGAAGCTGCTGTTGTTGAAACAGTCATGAAGCTTCAAACTGTCCAGAAGAAGCAGGGTGTGTTTTAGTTCAGTGTGGGCCGGCAGAGCTCAATGGGTACTAACACTGCCAAGGTTAGGGGTTTAATTCCCAATAGGCTCTCCCATTCTAAAAACGTACGCACACATGATACTGTAAGGAGCTTTGGCTAAAAGCATCCAGCATGTTAGCACGGGTTCTAATTTGTCTCTGGTCATGAAATCACAACCCAATACACAAGACAACACATTCCTCCTCTCAGTTGTTCTTTACTCTGCCGCCCTGCCAGAAGGATATGTGATGCCTTTTTGGGGCCCGCAACCCACCAATTGAGAAACACAGTTTTAGAGTTTGAGTTCTGCGTAAATGAAGCATGCTGACTAATGTTTGAGGAGATGTAATGCAGTGGATTTATGAGCAGTGGTGGCAGGATTAAACAAGGTCTTTGCGAGTGCTGATCTGGGTAATGGTCTGTGTCTGTCTGAGATTCACATATTCTCAGCCTTTGTCAGATCCACCTCATAAACAGAACAGACAACCTGGTCCAAAGTCTCCCACAGGTTGAGCTCACAGACAAATTATGCTGGTAAAACACCCAGTTGAAATAAACTGAAACAAATTGAGAGGGACTTTTCATTAGTGTGTGTGTGTGTGTGTGTCTGTGCGTGCGTGTGTGTGTGAGCGCACACACGCCATGTGTCAACACGTCAATGTGATCAACAAAATGAAGAGAGTGACAGCTGTGATAATCTGGTGCCACAGGATTCAGAAACTATCAGGCTCATGGTTTACCGCGAGGCCGCTGCAGCCCCTAGTTTGGGTCTCGTCTACAGAAACAATCACTGTGAACCCCCGTAAAAGCCAGTTTCCATAAACATTTACATAGTTTCCACCGATATGTCTCCATCACTGAAGCATCCTTGTGACATAATCATTCCAGGGTTTTTTGCAGGCCCATAGCAACAAGCGTCGGCCCTGTCGAGGGGAAGTCCATGCAGGAAACGTAAGGCATCGAGCAGGAAGTCGAGGGATATAAAAAAACAAAAAACACAAATGGGCACATCTGCTCTGTGTAGACCTAGATGTGGTTGGATTTTCAGACCGTGCCACAGTCAGACAGAACAGGCATTCTTATGGGCAGGAACTCCAAGTACAGTACTTCTTCAAGCAAGCAGGCTAAAAATAACACTCTCTAATCTCAGAGGGAAAATTAGGTGTTTAATAAATCTGTTGAACTACGTCTCTGACAAGGCACAATTAAAAGACTCGGCGAAACACATCGGCTATTCACTTCCTGGATATTTAAACATTTAACATGCACCTTGGGGTCATATCCATCAACTTTTGAGCTTGACAAAGCAGACAGCCTCTAAGGTTACCCCTCCTCCTCCTCCTCCTCCTCCTCCTCCTCCTCCCATTTAAAGTTGTGTTTGGATATGTTTAGAATGTGTGTGATGAAATGGCACCAGCTGTGTACACGGGAGAGATGCGCACGGCCCCCTGGTCAAGCCGAGCCTTAACCCCTTCCCTGCCATTCAACAGAAGGGACGGCTAAGACAAAGGAAGCCCGGCCCACTCTGGCCAGCACACAATAAGGAGCTATTGCCCAGAGGGGAGGGGGGGGGGGGGGGGGGGGTGCGCGCTTGCTGCTGTGAAAGTACAGTAATTCTGCATCTCGGTCCTGCCCTCCGCTCCCTAATTCCTTGTTGTTTTTGGTTTCCTTACACATGCATGGGGGCAGTAGGGCCCAAGTCACCCACAAGCAGGCTTCTGTTTCACCTACAGCACATTTTATGGGCTCAATAAAGTCCCGGGATAATTGCAGCTGCAACCCTACATCATCATGCCAAGTGTTACGGTGCGGACAACTTCCTAATCATTGCTTTTACAGCACACTTAGTCTTTCATATCGCAGATGAGTGGATGATAAAATACAAAGTAGATGTTAAATAAATTCTCAAGGGTGCTTCATCTTTGTTCGGCCTAAGAGGAAAGATTGTGCTTTCTGTGCGGCATTAGAGGGTTTTGTCATCATCGGTTATAATTCCCC